>NC_052644.1:22575335-23175335 GCF_016161935.1 Mauremys reevesii
CAAACAGTGACACCCCCCACCCCCCGCTCCGTGGGGCCGGCGTGACCCCCCCCCCCGCTTGTCCTTGTGTCTCGGGCCAGGGGCGAGTGGGCCAGGATGTGCGACGGGCCGGCGAGGCGGAAGGTCGGGATCGTGGGCTTTGGGCATTTGGGTATGTCGTAAACACCCCCCCCCAAGGCTTCCCAGGGGGATTGGGGCTCAGCCGGGGCTGGGGGGCTGCTGCTTCCCTGGCAGGGGGCTGGACCGAGGGGGGCTGGCTCGGGGCACTGAAATGGGGGTGGGGAGGGAAAGTCAGGCGGGGGGGGGCGTTATGGGCAGCACCACAGCACCCGCTGCAAGAATCCTGGGCCTGGTGGGGGGGCAGCTCCACCCCCCACACCCGAGGGGCCTTGTCCTGGTGTGTGTGTGTGGGGGGGAGTTGGATGTACGGACGTCTGGGGTTCCCGGCCATCTCAGCCAAGCCCCCTCTGCGCCCTAGGCCAGTATCTGGTGCAGAGACTCCAGGACGAGGGACCCCGGCACGGACTGGAACTCGCCTTCGTCTGGAACCGGGACGTGGGGAAGCTGCAGGGGAAGGTGCCGGTTCCCCTCCAGCTGCAGGAGCTGGGCCGGTTCCCCGAGCGGTGAGTGACCCCTCCCCTCCCCCCCCCAGCTGCAGGAGCTGGGCCCGTTCCCCGAGCGGTGAGTGACCCCCCCCCCCAGCTGCAGGGCCTGGGCCGGTTCCCGAGCGGTGAGTGACCCCAGCTGCAGGGCCTGGGCCGGTTCCCGAGCGGTGAGTGACCCCCAGCTGCAGGGCTGGGCTGGTTCCCAGCGGTGAGTGACCCCCAGCTGCAGGGCCTGGGCCGGTTCCCGAGCGGTGAGTGATCCCCAGCTGCAGGTGCTGGGCCGGTTCCCCGAGCGGTGTGTGATCCCCCCCCCCCAGCTGCAGGGCCTGGGCCGGTTCCCCGAGCGGTGAGTGATCCCAGCTGCAGGGCCTGGGCCGGTTCCCGAGCGGTGAGTGATCCCCAGCTGCAGGGCCTGGGCCGGTTCCCAGCGGTGAGTGATCCCCAGCTGCAGGAGCTGGGCGGTTCCCAGCGGTGAGTGATCCCCAGCTGCAGGGCCTGGGCCGGTTCCCCAGCGGTGAGTGATCCCCAGCTGCAGGGCCTGGGCCGGTTCCCCGAGCGGTGAGTGATCCCCCCCCAGCTGCAGGGCCTGGGCCGGTTCCCCGAGCGGTGAGTGATCCCCCCCCGCCCAGCCAGCTGCAGGACCCGGCCCCTGGGACCCTGTGGCTCCTGCCTGAGCCCAGGCCCGGCAGTGCCAGGGTTACTGTTGCCCCCCCCCGCTCCCCCCCGGTCACTGTCTCGTGTCCCTGCAGCGCGGTGGATCTGGTGGTGGAAGTGGCTCATCCCTGCGTGGTCCGGGACCACGGCGCCTCCTTCCTGTCCGGGGCAGACTTCATGGTGAGGGGCCGGCAGCGGGGTACCGGGGCGAGGTGGCATGGAGCGGGCACAGCACGGGGCCCTGCCGGGGGTGCGGGAACCCGAGGGGCCGGGCTTGGGGGCCGCCCTGGGGCTGTGAGGGTGCCATGCAGGGGATGGCTCGGGGGACGGGGTGGCAGTGGGCAGGGCCGTACTCTGCGGGCAGGCGGGTGCCAAGGGGAGTGAGGGTGCCCGGGTGGGGGGCTGCGGTGTATGTGTGTGGGGGGGTCCTGGCTCAGAGCCTGCGGCTTCCCCGTGACCAGGTTTCTTCCCCCTCCCCCCCAGGTGGGTTCCCCCACGGCGCTGGCTGACCAGGCCACGGAGATGCGGCTGCGGGAAGCTGCCCGGCGTGGGGGGCACACGCTGTACGTGCCCCGGGGGGCGCTGTGGGGCGGCGAGGACATCCAGCGGATGGATGACAGGGGCGTGCTGCAGGTGGGGGTCTCGGGCCTGCCGGGGGGAGGGGGGGGCGTGGACCCTGGTCCACGTGGGGCGAGGGACAGTGACAAGGAACTGCCTCTGCTCTCCTGGGGACTGTCCCTGCCCCCCACCCCCAGGGCTGACTCTCTGACGTCGCTTTCCAGGGCCTGAAGGTGACCATGATGAAGCACCCGGACAGCTTCCGGCTGGAGGGGGCGCTGCGGGAGCGGCTGGGGGCCGGGCGGGCCGTGCTGTACGAGGGGCCCGTGCGGGGCCTCTGCCCCCTGGCCCCCAACAACGTCAACACCATGGCGGCCGCTTGCATGGCCGCCCCCAGCCTGGGCTTCGACGGGGTCCAGGGGTGCCTCATTGCTGACCCCGGGTTAGTGCACCCCCACCCTTCCCTGCTCCCTGCATCCTCCCATCCCTGCACCCCCCATCCCTGCTCCCTGCATCCCCCACATCCCTGCTCTCTGCACCCCGCTAGTTCCCTGCACCCCCCAGTTTCCTGCTCCCTGCAGCCCCGGATCCCTGCTCCCTGCACCCCCAGTTTCCTGCTCTATGCACCCCCCAGTTCCCTGACCCCCCAGTTCCCTGGACCCCCCCACTGACCACCCTGATCCCTGCTCCATGCATCCCCCCCAGTTCCCTGCTCCCTGACCCCCCTACCCCCAGTTCTCTGCTCCCCTCCAGCCAGGTCAGTGCCGCTCCCTGCCCTGATCCTTGCATTCCCCCCTCCATTTCTCTTTCCCCCAGCTTGGTCCCCCCCACTGACCTCCCTGCCCTCCCGTCCCCACAGCCTCCCTGACTGGCATGTGGTGGAGGTGGAGGTGACCGGCCCGTCCGGCGAGCGCAGGGACCAGGCCTTCACGGTCACCACCTGCCGCAGGAACCCAGCCTCCCCCGGAGCGGTCACCGGCACGGCTACCTTCCCTTCTTTCTGGAGCAGCCTGCTGGGTAAGTGGGGGTGGGGGCACTCTTGGGTGCGTATGGGGGGGGGGGCGGGAATCTGCCTGCTGGGACAGACTGAGCCCTGGGCGACTCCTGGGGGGAGAGCGACTCCTGGGGGCCACCACTGCGGTGTGTGGGGGGGGGTCCCCCAGACCTGGGGAGTGCAGCTGCCACTAGGGGCTGCAGGGACTGACTAACGCCTGAGCCAAGGTGTCTTCTGTGGAGGGGGTGAGGTACCCTGGGCTGGGAGCTCTCCATGGGGTAACCGGGTTGCAGGCTGGGGGCTCTCCTGAAGAAGATGGCGGGGGGGCCTGGGCCCCACAGATCAGCCCCTCTGACCTCCCCTTCTCATTTCCCCCGCAGCCTGCCAGGGCCACCGAGGGCATGTCGTTTTGTGCTGATGCTGGTTCGGGGCCGGAGGGACCCGGCTGAAGCCAGTGGGGCTGGTAGTGTGTGTTGCCGGAGGGCGGGGGAGGTGTCCCCTCTGACCAAGAGATCATTAAAGGGCAGGGTGGCAGGGAGGAAGGGTGGGAAATCTTTTGTACTTGGTCCCAGAGGCATGATGGGGGGTTTAGTTCTTACTCCCTGGAGCTGAGTGGGAGTCACAGGGTATGTAACCCCCTCCTGCAGAGACTGATGTCAGCTGTTGCTTTTGGGTTATGACGGGAACGGTACAGTAGAACCTCAGCGTTATGAACACCCACGTGATGAACTGGCCGGTCAAGAACACCTAGGGTGACCAGACAGCAAGTGTGAAAAATCGGGACGGGATGGGGGATAAAAGGAGCCTATATAAGAGAGAGATCCCAAAATCCGGACTGTCCCTATAAAATCGGGACATCTGGTCACCCTAACCACACCCCCTCCGTGGGAACCGGACCTACGCAGTCATGCAACAGCCGCAGAGACAAACCGACAAAGCCAGTACAGTCCTGTGTTCAATGTAACCGACTACAGCGAAAGTTTAAAAAAAGAGAAAGATTTGAGGAGGCGAGGAAACTGTTTCTGGGCTTGTTTCATTTCAGTTCACAGGGTTAAAAGCAGCCTGTTTCTTCTTCTTCTGCAGAGGAAAGTTTCAAAGCACTAGGAGGTCAATGGTCAGTTGTAAACTTTGGCAAGAAGGACCCTGTTCAGAGTTACGGCCATTTCAGAGTTACGATCCACCTCCATTCCTGGGGCGTGCGTCCCTGCGAGGTTCTCCTGTAGTTCACTGTAGACTGGTGCATGGGGCGGAGGGGGGGACGGGACGGGACGACACATGTAGCGTGTTTGCAGCTGGGAGCCCTCGTTTGTAGGTTCCTGTCGCATGCTGGGAGATAAAGTTCACTGCTTTCTGCTGTAAGCTTTCCATGCGTGGGGCCTGGTGCATGCTGGGAGCTGTACCCATTGTGAGCAGGAGTGATGGAAACTCCCTAAAAGTGGGGGGCCCACCAGCACCTGAACCGTGCCCCCCCCCGTGCACCCTTCCCCCAAGGCGCCGCACCGACATCTCCCATCCCCCCAAGACCCCGTCCCCCCATCCTCACGCCGCCCCTTCCCCCAAGACTCTGCCCCCACCCGCTCCTCTCCGCCCTCCCCCTGTGCTGCTCGCCCTTTATGGACAGTAAAAAACGGGAGGGCAAAGCCACAGGCCCCCTGGCTCCCCCGTTCCGCTGCCCCTGATTGTGGGTAATGGGACGGACGGGCCAAGGCCTGGCCAAAATAGAGTGACCAGATAGAAAGTGTGAAAATTCGGGACGGGGGTGGGGGGTGGTAAGGGCCCATATATGAAAAAGCCCCAAATATCGGGCCTGTCCCTATAAAATCGGGACATCTGGTCACCCTAGGCCCTAACGAAAGGGGGAGGGCCCCCAAAGCGCGGAACCAGCCCCGCTTCATGCTGGGGGGCAGCAAATACAGTAACTAGAGAATGACAAGGCACGAGAATGGGGGTCAGAGGGTCCAGCGGGGGGGCACAGAGCAGCGACCCCCGACTCGGAGGAGCCGAGGGGAAACGCGGCCTGGAGACGGGGCGCAGCGAGGCACCGAAAACAGATCCCCGCCCCCCACTCCTGGCCTGGCGGGGCTGGGAACGGGGGGGCCCCAGGCCAGAGGAAAGGGGGGGCCGGGGACCTGTCGTGCCAGGCACAGGCCGGGTCACTGAGGTCAGTGGTGCATGCTGGGAACAGTCATTTTTTTGCGGGGGACCCTCAGACTGTAACTGTAGCTGTCACTCATAGCACAGTGCATGCTGGGAGCTGTGGGCCATGGGGCTCGGTGCATGCTGGGAGTTGTAGTTTGTGTTGGCGCGGTGCATGCCGGGAGATTTGTGTTCTGGCCCTGGGGCATGCTGGGAGTTGTAGTTCGGCGAGGCAGGATGGGAGCTGTGATGCTCTGGTCCCGGTGCATGCTGGGAGCGCGCTGATTTGCCCCTATGCATGCTGGGAGCTATGGGGGTGGCCTGGCCCCGGTGCATGCCGGGAGCTGTAGTTCGTGTTGGCGCAAGGCATGTCGGGAGCCGTTCTGCCCTGGCCCCATTGCATGCTGGGAGCTGTAGTTCGTGTTGGCGCAAGGCATGTCGGGAGCCGTTCTGCCCTGGCCCCATTGCATGCTGGGAGCTGTAGTTCGCGTTGGCGCAAGGCATGCCGGGAGCGGTGGTGCTATGGCCCCGGTGCATGCCGGGAGCTGTGGTCCCCGTGCCCCACAGCTGGATCCGGTCTCAGGTTCCCCGGCCCGGGGGATGACGGGCCCCCCCGGCTGCAGCAGGAGCCCCAGGGTGGGTCCGGGGGGGGCCTGGGGCTGCCCTGGCGGGGGGGTCCAGGCACGTGCTGCCCCCCCACCCGAGGGGGGCCCGGGGGCTGCGCCGCTGCCTGGCGGGGGGGTCCCTGCGGCGGGGGGGGTCTCACACCTGCCTGGGGGGGGGGGACCCTTGGCCAGGGGGGTGTCGCGGCCCCCCAGGGTCTAGCCCCGCCTCTCTCGCTCTCGCCGCTGCAGGCAGCCGGGCTCGGGGCCGCGCCGTGAGGCCGCCCCCCCCCCCACCAGGCTGGGGGGCGCGATGTCCGGGGGGCCGGAGCCGGGCGTGTACCACGAGCGCCAGCGCCTGGAGCTCTGCGCCGTCCACGCCCTGAACAACGTCCTGCAGGAGCGACGCTTCACCCCGGAGGCGGCCGACGAGATCTGCAAGAGGCAGGGGGCCGGCGGACCCCCCCCCCGCAACGGACCCCCCACCTCGCCTGCCTCCTGCCGCCGCACGTCTCCCACCGTGTTAGCCCCACCTGGCACCCCACACTCGCCCCCGCAACGGACCCCGCAACGGACCCCCACCTCGCCTGCCTCCTGCCACCGCACGTCTCCCCGTGTTAGCCCCACCTGGCACCCCACACTCCCCTCCGCCTGCCTCACGTCTCCCTCCGTGTTAGCCCCACCTGGCACCCCACACTCCCCTCCCCACCTCGCCTGCCTCCTGCCATCTCACGTCTCCCCGTGTTAGCCCCACCTGGTACCCCACCTCCCCCTGCCGCCTCTCGTCTCCCCCGTGTTAGCCCCACCTGGTACCCACTCCCCCGCAACGGACCCCGCAACGGACCCCCCACCTCGCCTGCCTCCTGCCACCGCACGTCTCCCCCCGTGTTAGCCCCACCTGGCACCCCACACTCCCCCCCCTCCCTCCCACCGCGCCGGGCGCTCCCACCCCACCCTCTCCCCGCACCCACCCCGGGTCACTCACTGGGACCCGTCTCTCCCCTCCAGGCTGGCGCCGGACGCCCGGCTGAATCCCCATCGCAGCGTCCTGGGCACGGGCAACTACGACGTCAATGTGATCATGGCAGCCCTGCAGAGCCTGGACTTCGCGGCCATCTGGTGGGACAAGCGCCGGTGAGAAAGAGGGAGGCCGTGGGGCTGGGGGCGGCAGCAGCGGGCAGGCTGGGGCAGACCCCACCTTGGCTCCAGCTGGCGCTGGAGTAGGGTGACCAGATGGCAAGTGTGAAAAATTGGGACAGGGAGTGGGGGGTAATAGGCACCTATATAAGACAAAGCGCCCGAAAATCAGGACTGTCCCTATAAAATTGGGACATCTGGTCACCCTAGTTGAGAGGCCAATGTCTGCCCTCAGGAAAGGGATCTTGGAGTCATCGTGGACAGTTCTCTGAAGACGTCCACGCAGTGCGCAGAGGCAGCCAAAAAAGCAAACAGGATTTTGGGAATCATTAAAAAAGGGATAGAGAATAAGACGGAGAATATCTCATTGCCCTTATAGAAATCCATGGTGCACCCACATCTCGAATACTGCGTGCAGATGTGGCCTCCTCATCTCAAAAACAGATCTACTGGCACTAGAAAAAGTTCAGAGAAGGGCAACTAAAATGATTCGGGGTTTGGAACGGGTCCCATATGAGGAGAGATTAAAGAGGCTGGGACTCTTCAGCTTGGAAAAGAGACAAAGGGGGGATATGACAGAGGTCTATAAAATCGTGAGTGACGTGGAGAAAGTGAAGAAGGAAAAGTTATTTACTGGTTCCCATAATACGAGAACTAGGGGTCACCAAATGAAATGAATGAGCAGCAGGTTTAAAACAAATCAAAGGAAGTTGTTCGCACAGCGCACAGGCAGCCTGTGGAGCTCCCTGCCTGAGGAGGTTGTGAAGGCCGGGACTAGAACAGGGTTTAAAAGAGAACTGGATAAATTCACGGAGGTCATCAATGGCTAGTAGCCAGGCTGGGTAAGGAACGGTGTCCCCGGCCTCTCTCTGTCAGAGGGTGGAGATGGATGGCAGGAGAGAGATCACTTGATCATTACCTGTTAGGTTCACTCCCTCTGGGGCACCTGGCATTGGCCACTGTTGGCAGACAGGATCCTGGGCTGGAAGGACCTTTGTTCTGATGCAATATGGCCGTTCTTATGTTCTCATGCCCTGAAATACCCTGGGCCTGGAGGATGCTCCCTGCTGCCCCGGTGCCTCTGTTTGTCCATCTGCCTTCCCCTCCCTGCTGCGTATCCACCCATCGTCTCCCCCTCTGGCTGTTTCTCTGGAGCCACCCCTCCAGCCCGTCGGTCTCGCTGTAACCCCTGGTTCTTCTTCGAGTGATTGCTCCAATGCATTCCAGTTAGGTGTGCGCGCCGCGCGTGCACGGTATTCGGAACTTTTTTACCCTAGCAACCCCGGCGGGCCGCTCGCCTGGAGTGGCGCCGCCTTGGCGCTGAATATATATCCCAGCCGGCCCATCCGCTCCTCAGTTCCTTCTTCCCGCCCGTGACGGTTAGCTGGAACTGTGGAGTGCTCTGTTAGTCCTCCACACCCCTAGCAGTTTCTCCGGTTTTCTTGTATATAGTTATTAGTTAGTTCATAGTTGGTTAGTTAGAATAGTAGTTAAGGAATTAGGAGGGGTCCTCCTTCCTTTTTCCCCCGCCCGGCGGGGCTCATGCCCCAGACACCGGGTTTCAAGCCGTGCTCGGCTTGTCAACGGTTGATGCCCGTTGGGGACGCTCACGATTCCTGCCTCCGCTGTCTGGGGGAATCGCATCGTACGGACAAGTGTCCAATTTGTGCTGCCTTTAAACCGCGGACCAGGAAAGAGCGAGACTCCAGGCTCAAGCAGATCCTGATGGAGTCGGCGCTGCGTCCACCGGCACCACCCCGCGGCACGAAATCAGGCTCGGTGCGCAGCATCGGCGCAGCAGCCGGACCTCGGAGGCGTCCCGGCCACCGAAGCCGGCACCGGTATCACGGCGCCGCTCCCCGTCCCCGGCGCGCAAAAAGAAGGCGCCAACGGCGGCGAAAGCCCCGACTCCGGGACCGATTGCCCAGCCACTGTCAACTCCCGTGGCTCCGGCGGTGGTGCACGCCAGTGCATAGATCCGGCAGCTCCGGCGCCAGAAGAGCCGTTGAGCCCGGCCACCCCTGCTCCCGGCACCGCCCGGTAGAGCTGGAACTCCCAACCACGCCAGAGACTTACTCTGGCGCGGGAGCTTATTGCGCTGACAGAGGCTCGAGCCTCCGGCCCCGGCACCGCCCGGTGCGGGCCGTGCCGGCTGGGAAGCCAGCCATGATGCAGCGCCCAGGCACCGACGATCACCGCGCAAGGGTCTTCAGCCGGTCCCGCTCGCGCAGCAGATCACCATCTCGGCGACCTCGCTCCGCCGCCCGATCAACACCTCGCCACGCTCCCCATCTCGGTACCGCTCGTTCGCGGTACCGCTCGGCGTCGAGCACCGCTCCCGGCCGGACCGCCGGTACCGTCGACGGTCGGCCTCTAGAGACAGGTCGCGGCACGCGTGACCACAGTCCTTCTCGGCACCGTGACCGCAGTCCTTCGGCACCGTGGCCGTGCCCCCTCTCGGCACGAGACCGCAGCCACCCAGGCGGCGGACCGCAGCTACTCAGGCGCCACGACCGCAGTGCTTCCCGATACAGAAGCCGCAGCAGGTCGCCGTCCAGGCACCGACGACCGTTGGTCCCGTCATGCTCCCGGTACCGGGACAACAGACATGGCCCGACGGTTCCGCCAGCGGACGCGCACCGCCGACCAGCGGGACAGTCGATTGGCGCGTCAGCCCCCAGTGGTCACGCCAAGCATCGGTCGTGTCCCAGGGTGGAAGTGCAGCGGGCCTCAGAGCGGATACCCCAGGTCCAGCCTATGGCCCACAGCAGTGGGGTTTCTGGGTCCCTTGGGCACAGCACGGCACAGGGCTCCTTGCCCACTCGACCTCCGGGTTCTGGCGCGCGCGCCAGAAGCGACTGTTAGTAGGGCCCCACCATCACCTACAACAGGAGCCGCAGCCACCCCGTCGGTGCAGCCAGCCGTAGTGGTCCCGTCCCCTTTGGTGGACGAACCACCTCCCGAGCCTTAGGGCCAGGGCCTGTTGTCGGCCTCATATCCTGACGAGGCGGTCGCGGGCTCGTCAACAGCGACCCGCCACCCATAGACTTAGCGCGCAGGACCTGCTTCGCAGGGTCGCGCAATCCATTAACCTCCCGATTGCAGAGGTAGTTGAGAACGACGACCCGTTACCAACGTTATCGGGTCAGAGGCTCCAGTCCGGTGGCGCTCCCTTTATTCCGGACAATTCAGCGTAATGCCAATACCATCTGGCAAACGCCGCGTCTGTACCTCCGGCGGCAAGGGAGTGGAGCGCAAATACCGGTTCCCCTACAGGATACGAGTATTTGTATACTCACCCGACTCCAGACTCCTCGTCGTCCAGTCGGTAAATGATCGAGCGCAACGGTCAACGGCGACCCTAAGTCCAAAGGCGAGACGTATGGACCTCTTAGGTCGGAAGATCTACTCGGCTGGAGGCCTGCAGCTACGCATAGCCAATCAATCGGCATTGCTGGCCCGATACACTTACGAAATGCTGCTCTCCTCTCCAAGTTTGCAGATCTTGTCCCGCGTCCTCGCGTCAGGAGTTCACCGCCCTCCTCGAGGACGGCAAAGTCCGCGCGCTCCTCCATCCAGGCAGCGCCGATTCAGCAGACTCAGGAGCCCGCACTCGCCTCTGGCGTCACTATGCGGAGGATTTCCTGGCTCCAATCCTCCACCTTGGCCCCGGAGGTACAGTACTCTCTGCAGGACTTGCCGTTTGAAACGCACGGCCTTTTCTCAGAGAAGACGGACGCCGTATACAAACCCTTAAGGGCGGTCGCGTAGCCATCCGGACTCTGGGGATGCACACGCCGGCGACACAGCGGCAACCCTTCCGTGACAGCCACGGCCGTTCACCCACGCCAGATCCCGACCGTATAACAGCCGTCGGAACAACCTTACACGCCGCCGACCATCAGGCAATAGGCGCAATCAGTCCCAGTCGTCCGCTAAGGCCCCAAGGGCCTAAGCAGGCGTTGATGGGACGCCGGGGCCTCTTCAGTCTCTCCATCGGATCCTACCCCTTTGTTTTCGAACCGCCTCTCTTATTTCCTCCCGGCATGGGCCAGTTTAACATCGGACAGCTGGGTCCTGTCTACGGTCCAGTCAGGGTACCGCCTCCGCTTTATTTCGCCCCCTCCTTCCCACCCGCCTCCCGATCCCTCTTCAGGGACCCTGCTCACGAGCAGGTCCTTCAACAAGAGATCGAGACTCTCCTAACCTTGGGTGCCATAGAGGAGGTGCCTCCCGACCGGCGGGGCAAGGGTTTCTATTACCATTATTTCCTCATCCCCAAAGCCAAAGGAGGCCTCCGTCCCATCCTGACCTCCGGAAGCTCAACCGGTACCTGATAAAACTCAAATTCCGCATGGTATCCCTGGGGACTATTATTCCCTCCCTGGATCCGGGAGACTGGTTTGCCGCCCTCGACATGCGAGACGCCTATTTCCATGTCGCAATTTACCCCCCGCATCGTCGCTACCTCCGCTTCATGGTGAACGACAGACATTACCAGTTCGCAGTGCTGCCCTTCGGCCTTTCCACCGCCCCGAGAGTGTTCACAAAGTGTATGGCGGTGGTGGCCGCGGCCCTCCGTCGTCGTCGGGTACACGTGTATCCGTACCTCGACGATTGGTTGATACGCGGTCCATCACGTCAGCTGGTAGCACACCAAGTGACCGATATCCTGTCGCTGTTTCGGGAGCTCGGTCTGCTCATCAACTTCGAAAAGTCTGCCCTAACTCCAGCTCAAAGGGTGGAGTTTATCGGAGCGGTCCTGGATTCCCAGTTGGCCAGGGCCTATCTTCCGCCCAATCGGTACCTGACTCTCGCGGCTTGCATCACGGAGCTCCAAGCCTTTCCCACGACGACAGCCCGGTCCTGTCTTCGCCTCCTAGGCCACATGGCGTCGTGCACTTTTGTGACAACTTATGCCCGGTTGCACCTTCGCCCACTCCAGACGTGGCTGGCCTCTGTGTACCGTCCACATCGCGACCCCATGGACTTGATTGTCACAGTCCCGAGGGCCACTCTCGACACCCTCAATTGGTGGCTGATCCCTCAGGTAGTCTGTGCAGGGGTACCTTTCCGCCCGCCGTGTCCCTCCATTACCTTGACCACAGATGCCTCGGACATGGGTTGGGGAGCGCACCTAGGCGATGTTCACGCAAGGCACCTGGTCCTCCCGGAGCCTCGCCTACACATCAATGTACGGGAGCTCCGGGCGGTCCGCTTGGCGTGTCAGGCCTTCGAGGCCCATCTCCGCGGCCGCTATGTCACCGTGATGACGGACAATACATCCGCGATGTTCTATGTCAACAAGCAGGGCGGGGCACGCTCCTCCCTGCTTTGCACGGAAGCGCTTCGCCTGTGGGACTTTTGCATAGCCGCTCCATTCACCTCAAGCGCGTTTCTTCCGGGCACTCAGAACACAATAGCCGATCGCCTCAGCAGATCCTTCCTCTCACGAGTGGTCCATTCACCCAGACGTGCTGCATCCATCTTCCAGAGGTGGGGATTTCCCCAGATAGACCTCTTTGCTTCCCGGAGATCAACAGGAAGTGCGCACAGGTTCTGCTCCTTCCAGGACGCTCCAGTGGGTCCCTGTCAGACGCGTTCCTGTGCTCATGGAAGGATCACCTCCTTACGCCTTCCTCCGTTCCCACTCGTTCATCGAGTGCTCCTAAAGCCGGAGAGACAAGGGCCGTCTCATCCTGATTGCTCCGGCCTGGCCGAGACAGCATTGGTTCACCCTGCTGCTCGAGCTGTCCGTCCGAGAACCCATTCCTCTCCCGCTGTGGCGGACCTCATCACACAAGACTTGGCCGGCTCCGCCACCGGACCTCCGCTCGCTGCATCTTACAGCCTGGTACCTGACTGGTTGACTTGCGCCGAGCAATCCTGCTCGCGGGCTGTTCAGCGGGTCTGCTCACGGAGAGCAGAAAACCTTCAACGCGGTCCACCTATCTAGCAAAATGGAAGCGCTTATTTGGTGCGACCAGAGATATCAACCCTTTCGCCCCTATTCAGACTGTTATCCTGGACTACCTTTGGTCTCTCAAGGAGCAGGGTCTTGCCATCTCCTCCTTAAGGGTTCACCTGGCATCTTTATCTGCATTTCGTCCAGCCGGTTGAGGTCGCTCCATATTCTCCAACCATATGGTCACGCTTCCTCAGGGGTTAGACGCATGTTTCCACCAGGTCCGACACCCTGCGCCGGTCTGGGACTTAAACCTGGTGTTGGCCAAGCTCATGGGTCCACCGTTTGAGCCTCTTGCATCTTGCTCCTTGCTCCATCTTACCTGGAAGACGGCCTTCCTTGTCGCGATAACATCCGGCGGCGGGTCTCAGAGCTCAGTGCCTTGACGGTCGGTCCCCATATACGGTCTTCCACGGACAAGGTCCAGCTCGCCGCATCCGGCCTTCCTCCCGAAGGTGGTTTCGCCTTCCATCTCAACCAGGACATCTTCCTCCTGTCTTCTTCCCAAGGCCGCATGCCTCACCTCGAACAGCGGCTACACTCCTGACGTCCGCGGGGCTCTCGCCTTCTATATCGACGCGCGAAGCCTTTCGGCGTTCGTCCCAGCTCTTGTTGCGATGCTGACCGCATGAAAGGCGAGCCAGTCTCCTCACAGAGGATTTCCTCTGGGTGACGGCCTGTATCAGGGCGTGTTACGAGCTTGCTCGCGTACCATGCCGACTCACTGCCCACTCCACGAGAGCTCAGGCCTCATCGGCCGCTTCCTGGCCCATATCCCCATCCAGGACATATGCAGGGCAGCCACCTGGTCTTCAGTCCATACCTTCGCCCACTACGCGTTGGTGCAGCAATCAGAGACGATGCAGCCTTCGGCTCTGCGGTATTACACTCCGCCACGTCTCATTCCGACCCCACCGCCTAGGTAAGGCTTGGGAATCACCTACATGGAATGGATAGGAGCAATCACTCGAAGAAGAAAAGACGGTTACTCACCTGTAGTAACTGGTGTTCTTCGAGATGTGTTGCTCCTATCCATTCCAAACCCGCCCTCCTTCCCCACTGTCGGAATAGCCGGCAAGAAGGAACTGAGGAGCGGACGGGCCGGCTGGGATATATATACGCCGCCATGGCGGCGCCACTCAGGCGCCAGCCGGCCCGCCGGAGTTGCTAGGCTAAAAATGTTCCGAAGAGCCGTGCACGCGCGGCGCGCACACCTACATGGAATGGATAGGAGCAACACATCTCGAAGAACACCAGTTACTACAGGTGAGTAACCGTCTTTTCAGGTTGTAAGGCTGGGGGAGAACAGGGGGTTTAAAGAGACTGGGATAAATTCACGGAGGTTAAGTCCATCAATGGCAGATGGATGAGAGAGAGAGAGATCTTGATCATTGCCTGTTTGGTTCTCCTCCTCTGGGGCACCTGGCATTGGCCTGTTTGGCAGACAGGATCCTGGCTGGAAGGACCTTTGTTAAATACCTGGGCCTGGAGGATGCTCCCTGCTGCCCCGGTGCCTCTGTTTGGTTCTGCCCCCCCGTCGGCAGGCCCCTGGAGCAGCTGGCGCTGAGCCGGGTGCACGGCTTCATCGTGAACGTGCCCTCCAACGTGTCCCTGGGCTTCGTGTCGCTGCCTGTGCGGCGTAAGCACTGGATCGCCGTGCGCCAGGTTGGAGGCATCTACTACAACCTGGACTCCAAGCTGAAGGCCCCGGCCTGCGTCGGCGGAGAGGGGGAGCTCAGGTGTGGGGGACGGGCAGGGGGTGGGGAGGGGCGCCCGGGTGGGTGAGAGGTTGGGGGTCAGTGACCAGTTTAACACTGTTGCGAGAAAACCAAACCTCCTTCTGGGCTGTATCAGCAGGAGCGTTGTAAGCCAGACACAAGGAGTGATTCTTCCGCTCTGCTCCGCCCTGATCCGGTCTCAGCTGGAGGACGGGGTCCTGGTCTGGGTGCAGCAGAGATGGGGACAGATTGGAGAACGCCCAGAGAAGAGCAGCAAACACGAGGAAAAGTCTAGAAAACAGGAGCTGTGGGGGGAGATTGAAACAAGGGGGTTTGTGGAGTCTGGAGAAGAGAAGCCGGAGAGGGGACGGGGAGAACAATTTGCAAGTACAGGAAAAGGTGTTACAAGGAGGAGGCAGAAAAACTTCCTAACCTCTGAGGATCCGACAAGAAGCAACGGGCTTCAACTGCAGCCAGGGCGGTTTAGGTTGGGACATTAGGAAAAACGTCCTGTCAGGCTGGTGAAGCGCTGGAATAAATTACCGAGGGAGGTGGTGGAATCTCCATCATTGGAGATTAAGAGCAGGTTGGACAAACCCCTGTCAGGGACGGTCTAGATAATACCGAGTCCTGCCCTGAGTGCAGGGGACTGGACTGGAGACCTCGCGAGGCCCCTTCCAGCCTTATGGTGCTATGTGGGGGGAAGGGGATGGGGGGACAAGCAGGGGGCAGGGCTCGGAGAGCTGCAGTGAGTGGGTGTGTGGGGAGCTCAGGTCTGGGACATGGGCAGGGGTGGCCGGAGTACAGAGGGCAGAGCTGAGGTGCAGGGGATTGGAGGGGGGTTGTACAGGGGGTGGGCCGGAGGGGTGTATGGACCAGGGGGCCCTAGAGGTGTATGGACCAGGGGGCTGGAGGGGTGTATGGACCAGGGGGCTGTGCAGGGCAGGAGCGTGGCGAGATGTGTGAGACGGGGGTGCAAAGCAGGGGCTGCTCTGACCCCCTCCATCTCCTTGCCCCTCCCCGCAGGGCTTTCCTGCAGGATTTCCTGTCCCAGGGTCCCTGCGAAGTGCTGCTGGTCGTGTCCCGGGCCGTGGAGGAATCCGGCGGCTGGTTGAACCCAGAGTGATGCCGCAGATACCAAAGATCCTGACTGTTCGTAGCAGCCTCGCCGGGGGGGCAGGACCCCCACGCTGAATCTGGCTTAGTCACAGCCCCCCCCTGGTGCTGGCATCAGATACCCCATCCCGTCTGCCCTGAGGAGTGCATGGCTCCGGGCATGCTGCTCTCACTCCACTGGGGGGGCCCTTCACCCCACGGCCCCTGGAGCCAGAGGCGGCACCGGGGGGCCACAGGGGAACCTGGCTTAGGGTGCCCGGCCCCATCTCCCTGCTGGGCATCTGGCTCAGCTGCAAGCGCTTGCGAAGTTTATGATAAAGGACACTACGCTAACTCTGCCTTGGAGTGATTGCCTGGGGCGGGGCCGGGTTTCTTTGGGGGGAGGGACCTGAGGGCAGCGCGGGGGGTGGGAACAGGGGCTGGAGGTTTGGGGGGCACCCAGCTGAGACTTTAGGATGCCTGGGTTCTTTTCGGCTCCCCGCACACACCTGCTTCCAGCCCCGGGGAAGGGTCCCAGCTCCCTGCCCCCTCCCTTACTCAGTGGAGCCTGGGTGGGGGAGATGGTGCCTGCGTTGCAGGGTGGACCCTCTTGGCGATTGTGCTTTCACCACTGGGGAGGTGTCTTTGTGTGTGTGGGGGGGAATTGGTGCTGGGCTCCATCGGGGGCTGGGGCCTGTCACTGGCCGGGGACCCCGGGGCATTATCTTGGCTGCAGGGCTTCATTTGTAATGGAAGCGGTTCTGGAGCTCGAGCAAATTTTTTTTTTTTACTTTCATAACTCCCACACCCAGGCTGGAGGCGCCGGGGGGCTCGGAACGGCCGGGCCCGGAGGTGCCGCGGCTCAGCCCTGGCACAGATTAAGCGCCGCGTAGCTGCCCACGTGGTCTGTGGGTGCTTCGTGCCTGGGCTGGGGGGTTACATGAGCGGCTGGCATGGGCACTGGCTGGGCATTGGGGGATAGGGGCACGCACGCTGGAGACCGGTTTTCGTGGGTGCGGCGAGCGCCCGGCTGTTTGGGGGCGGAAGGTGCGTGTTTGGGGGCCGGGTGCAGGCAGCCGGCGGCGTGTGCCCGGTCACCTCTCCATGCACGCAGGTGCTTGGGAACAGCCGGGAGCGGGAGCCGCTTTTGGGGTCAGCCCGGCCCTGTCTCCGAGGACCCCCCCCCGCCTGCACCTGTGGCAGCGTCACCAAGTCCCAGCAGCTGTCGGTGTCTCTCAGTGGCACTGTCCCAGCTGCCACTCAGCCCCCGGCTCCCTCCCCTCCGCCGAGTGCCCGACGCGCAGCTCGGGGCGGAGAGACGGACCCCGCGTAGCTGCGGGACCCTGTGTGGGGCCGGGGCCTACGAGCCATGCTGTCCCCTCCGGCCGTGGTGCTCCACCCGTACAGCCTGCCCGTGTACCCGCAGGTGCCCCAGTGCTACCCGGGCCTGGTTCAGGTACACGCGTCCCCTCTGTGTGTGTGTGTGTGTGTGTGTCTGTGCCCCCCTGCGGTGACCGGCCGGGCGTGGGAGCCAGGAGCCCCTGTAACACCTCGGGCCTGTCAGCGCCGCGGGGAGATAACCCCTTGCTCCCTGGATTCCTCGTCTGCTTTCGGGGGGCCCCGTCTCCCGGGAGGTCAGATAGCGGAGACGGGCGGCCATGTATGGGAAGCGCTATTTGCAGCTCTCGGGAAAGGCTGGAGAGGCCGGGGGCCCAGTGAATTCAGCTTCTCCGGGTCTGAGAGTTACCCCGGGGGCGGCAGGATTCGCGTCTTCTGCCCTTACCCTGGGGGGTTTGACCTTAGAGCAGATGGGTGCTCGCCCACCTCTGCAGTGGAGGGGGCCCTTGCTGGTCTGTGCTCCCCCCCCCCGGCCTGGTGAGCCCTGATGTAAGTCGTGTCCAAGGGTCCCTGCCTCTGTCACCGCAGCGCTGCTGTGCCTTGGGGCTGCACGGTGGGGACCGGATGAAGGGGCCCCAGGCCAGCGCCCGTCTGGCCCCGCACCAGCTCCCTACAAAGGAAGGGGCCAGAAACCCACAGCTGCGGGGGGGGGGGGGGGAGATAACCAGCCTCCTTCATGTCAGGGTTTGCCCCCAAAGCAGCAGGAAGCAGGGGCGCCGTCCTCTCTGCTTTCAGCCAGCCCGTGCTAAACTTCTGCTCTCAGCGAGATCATGTAGCAGGGAGTTCCCCTGGCCAAGCATTTTGCTCAGGTCCGGTCTGAATCTGCGGCCGTGGCGTTTTGCCAACTTGCCCCCTGGATGTGGCTTCACAGGAAGGGGCAGGTAGTGGCACCCCCCCACCGCCCTCCCAATCCCTGTCCCCTCGCTGCACCCGTCTCCCCCCGCGGGCGCCTCTCCTGAGACCCGTCGCCGACCCCTGCCCCTCGGCCGTGGCAGCTCCGGTTTGGAGCCTGTCCTACGTGGGAGGGGGGCGTTGTCAAGTGCAACAGGAAGGGGGGACCCAGCCCCTCGGGCTTGGGGGGAGGTGGGGACACTGTTTATGCAGCCCTGCCCCCACCCCGGGTTAGAGACACCCCGGGGGGGGTGATGGGGGTTTGAGGCGCCCGTGTCCCACCCCCCTGTCTCTCCCCCTCCTCCATGGGTCCGGAAGGCAGAGGGGCAGGACCCACGGGCCTTTGTCTCCCCCCATCTCCCCTCGCTGCCCCCCCCATGCCTTGAGTGATTGGGGAGGGTGTTGCTATTTATATCCAGCCAGATGCCTTGATAGCGGCTTCGAAAAGCAGCTGTGGGGGCAGGGGGAGCTGGGGGGGGTGGGAGGTCTTATCTATGTGTGAGAGGCTGGGCCCCACGTGGGGGTGGGGTTGGCAGACTAAGTCTATGACTTAGTCATAGTTCCCCCCCCCTTCACTTTTTATTATAAGAACCTGCCTGGTTTAGGGTTTTTTGGGGTGGGGGGGGATATTCCTGCTCAGGGCCCTCACGGGGCCAGCACCGGCTCTGATTATATTCCCTCTGCTCCCAGCGTTCGGGGCGACCCACTTGCAATAACATCCCCCCCCCATCAGAGCTCGGCGTCAGGCCCCAGCCACTTCTCGGGGACCCCCTCCCCCCGCAAGGAGGCCCCCCAGGGGCTGTCGTCGACCCCAAACCGTCCCGCTGCCGCTCGCCCCGGCCGCCTGACAGCGGTTGGCTTAGGCCGAACAGTGGCGAAGGGCGGGGAGGCAGCGACGCTCGGCGCGGGACTGGGGAAACGCCCGCTGGCGCCGCGTAAAGCCGGGGGGGCCCCACCTCCTGCCCTCCGAGCCGCCTACGCACCCCTCCACTCACGCCTCCCGCCTGCACCCCCCTCCCTCCCCACCCTCCCGCCTGCACCCCTCACTCACCCCTCCATCCCCACCTCCTCTGCACCCCTCCTCCTGCACCCCCTCCATTCACCCCTCCTCCGCACCCTCCACTCACCTCCATCCCCACCCCTCCCTCCTGCACCCCTCCACTCATCCCTCCTCCACACCTCCTCTGCAACCTCCTGCACCCTCCATCCCCACCCCCTCCTCCACACCCTCCACTCACCTTCGGCCGCTTCAAAATCAGGCCCTGCTGGAGCCCGGGGCTTCCGCCCTGTGCTGGGGTTCGGGGCTTTTCCCCATGGGAGGCACCCGCCGGGGCTGAGAGGAAGGGGATCACGAGGCTGAACCCCCCCTCAATCCCCTCCCCCCGCTGGACAGAAGCCCCCCCACCCTGCCGCAGGGCAGAAACCCCAAGGCGGCGAATGGGCAGGGGCCCGGGGGGGGGGTCACCCTTGAACTGTTAAAGAGCCACATGTGGCTTGCGCCCTGCGGATTTGGCCACCCCTGATTTAAACCCTCGACTCCGCCGTGCCACCAGCTGATTTTCTGGCTCACTGGGCGTTTTCCTGCCGCGATATTACGCGATCCTCCCCCCAAACCCACGAGCGACCCACTCTGAGCTCCAGGAGACGCGAAGTCTTAACGCCGCGGCCGGGGAAAGCGAGTCTGGGCCCCGAGCGTCGGCGCAGGACGAAGCGCAAAGGGGGCGCAGAGCTGCGGCCGGAGCCTGGGGCTGCAGCAGCTGCAGTGGGGTGAAGGAAGCGAGGGGCTGAGCGGCGCGTGGGGGCTGAAGCCCCCTTACCCTGCTCGACGCCAGGGCTGGTCCTATCCAGCGCCAGGGGTTGTTAAAACGGAAATGAATCCCCCAGGCCCAGCGGGGCACAGACCAGGCCCAACCCGGGAGAGGCTCAGCTCCCAAAGGGGTGGCTGGGGGGAGGCAGGGGTGGACGGGGGCAGGGAGAGAGGGTCTATGGGGGGGTCAGTGTGTGGGTGTGGGGGCTGGAAGAATTCTTGTGTAAGTGGATGGAGGAGGGGTGAGTGGGGTGCAGGAGGGAGGGGAGGGGGTGCAGCAGGGAGGGTGTGTAGGAGATGGAGGAGGATGGGGATGGAGGAGGGGTGAGTGGAGGGGTGTGGAGGGAGGGGGTGGGGATGGAGGGGTGCAGGAGGGGGTTGCAGAGGAGGTGGGGATGGAGGGGTGAGTGGAGGTGCAGAGGAGGGGTGGGCATGGAGGGGTGAGTGGAGGGGATGGGGACGGAGGGGTGCAGGAGGGGTTGCAGAGGGAGGGGTGGGGATGGAGGGGGTGAATGGAGGGGTGCGGAGGGAGGGGTGAGTGGAGGGGTGCAGAGGAGGGGTGGGGATGGACGGGGTGCAGGTGGGAGGGTGAGTGGAGGGGTGCGGAGGGAGGGGTGGGGATGGGGGTGCAGGCGGGAGGGTGAGTGGAGGAGTGCGGAGGAGGGGTGAGTGGAGGCGGGTGCGGAGGAGGGGTGGGGATGGAGGGGTGAGTGGAGGGTGCGGAGGAGATGTGAGTGAAGGCGGGTGCAGAAGGGAGGGGGTGAGTGGAGGGGTGCAGGCGGGAGGGTGAGTGGAGGGGTGCGGAGGGAGGGGTGGGGATGGAGGGGGTGCAGGCAGGAGGGGTGAGTGGAGGGGTGCAGGCGGGAGGGTTGAGTGGAGGGTGCGGAGGGAGGGGTGAGGATGGAGGGTGAGTGGAGGCAGGTGCGGAGGGAGGGGTGGGGATGGAGGGGGTGCAGGCGGGAGGGTTGAGTGGAGGGGTGCGGAGGGAGGGGTGAGGATGGAGGGGGTGAGTGGAGGCAGGGGCGGAGGGGGATGTGAGTGAAGGGGTGCAGGAGGGAGGGTGCAGAGAGGGGTGGGGATGGAGGAGGGTGCAGGTGGGAGGGGTGAGTGGAGGGGTGGGGATGGAGGGTGAGTGAAGGCGGGTGCGGAGGAGGGGTGCAGGCGGGAGGGGTGAGTGGAGGGTGGGGATGGAGGGGTGAGTGAAGGCGGGTGCGGAGGGAGGGGTGCAGGCGGGAGGGGTGAGTGGAGGTGCGGAGGAGGGGTGGGATGGAGGTGAGTGAAGGCGGGTGCGGAGGAGGGGTGCAGGCGGGAGGGGTGAGTGAGGCGGGTGCGGAGGGAGGGGTGCAGGCGGGAGGGATGAGTGGAGGTGCGGAGGGAGGGGTGGGATGGAGGGGGTGAGTGAAGGCGGGTGCGGAGGGAGATGTGAGTGAAGGGGTGCAGGAGGGGTTGCAGAGGGAGGGGTGGGGTGTGGAGGAGGGATGAGTGGAGGGGTGCAGGAGGGAGGGGTGGGGATGGAGGTGAGTGGAGGGGTGCGGAGGGAGGGGTGCAGAGGGAGGGGTGGGGATGGAGGGGGTGAATGGAGGGGTGCAGGAAGGAGGGGTGCGGAGGGAGATGTGAGTGAAGGGGTGCAGGAGGGGTTGCAGAGGAGGGGTGGGGTGTGGAGGAGGGATGAGTGGAGGGTGCAGGAGGGAGGGGTGGGGATGGAGGGGTGAGTGGAGGGTGCGGAGGAGGGGTGCAGAGGGAGGGGTGGGGATGGAGGGGGTGAATGGAGGGGGTGCAGGAAGGAGGGGCATGGAGGGGTGCGGAGGGAGATGTGAGTGAAGGGGGTGCGGAGGGAGGGGTGAATGGAGGGGGTGCAGGAGGGAGGGGGTGAGTGTAGGGGGGTGCGGAGGGAGGGGTCAATGGAGGGGGTGCAGAGAGAGGGGTGCAGAGGGAGATGTGGGGATGGAGGGGGTGAATGGAGGGGGTGCAGGAAGGAGGGGCATGGAGGGGTGCGGACGGAGATGTGAGTGAAGGGGTGCGGAGGGAGGGGTGAATGGAGGGGGTGCAGAGAGAGGGGTGCTGAGGAGGGGTGAATGGAGGAGGTGCAGAGAGAGGGGTGCAGAGGGAGATGTGGGGACCCCTCACTTCCCGCCCACTCCCCAGGGAGCAGGGTGCCGGGTTTGCCCCATGCCTGGGGCGGGGGCTGGGGGTCTGCGAGGGGCTGGGGGCGGGGGCGCAGACCCTGCAGCTGTCGGGCTGCTCCCTGGGAGGGTTAGAAAATCCTCAAACAGCTGAAAAAGGCGACAGCCCAAATAGGGCCTGGGGGGCGGGGGGAGGGTTGATAAGGGGCGGCCAATGGGACGCCCCCCCTCACCCCGTCCCACTCCCCATTGGCTGCTGCTAGGATGCAGGATCCCCCCCCCCCGCTGGCCTTATAGCCCCTGGGCCGGGGGCCAAAGGCAGCATCCCCCCAGCATCCCCCAGCCAGGCCGGGCGCCCCAGGCAGCTGCTGGGATGGGGCTGGTGCTCAGTGTAGGTGGGTGGGTTTCCGTGTGACAGCGAGCGGGGGGGCTGGGAGCCCGGACTCCTGGGTTCTCTCCCCGGCTCCGGGCAGGGAGTGAGTTTTGGTGGTTAGAAGGGGGGGGGGGAGCCAGGACTCGGGTTCTCTCCCTGGCTCTGGGTGGGGAGTGGGGTCTAGTGGTTAGAGGGGGTAGGGGGCTGGGAGACAGGACTCCTGGGTTCTCTCCCCGGCTCTGGGCAGGGAGTGGGGTCTAGTGGTTAGAGGGGGTAGGGGGCTGGGAGACAGGACTCCTGGGTTCTCTCCTGGCTCTGGGAGGGGAGGGGAGGTCTGGTGGGTTAGAGCCGTGGTGGCTGGGAGCCAGGATTCCTGGGTTCTCTCCCCGGCTCTGGGCAGGGAGTGAGTTTTGGTGGTTAGAAGGGGGGGGGGGGGGAGCCAGGACTCGGGTTCTCTCCCTGGCTCTGGGAGGGGAGTGGGGTCTAGTGGTAAGAGTGGGGTGGGGGGTCTTGAAGCCCGGACTCCTGGGTTCTCTCCCCAGCTCGAGGAGGGGAGGGGGGTCTGGCGGGTTAGAGCAGTGGGGGCTGGGAGCCAGGACTCCTGGGTTCTATTCTCGGCTAGATGTGGTGTGTAACTCCGGGCAGGGGGCCCCTTTCCCCGGCACTGAGTGGGGACGGGGGAGGGCCTGGCTCCCGCTCCCCGTCTCACTTCTCCTCTTCTTTCCCCGGCAGGGTAGCCAGGATGCCGCTGCCCCCGCCGACCCCATGACTCAGACGTACCCGGCTCCGTACCCCCCGGCCCCGGCCCGGTTGCCCCCACCCTTCCGCCCGCCCGGCGCCCTGCAGGACTACCCGCCGCAGACCCCCGCCGAGCACGGGCTGTGCCTCTACCCGGCTGGCCAGCCCCCCCCGGAGCACGCCGCCCCGCCGGAGCCCCTGGTGCCAGCCCTGCCTCCTCCCCCCGCGGTGAGTGCCTGGCCCGGGAGACGCCCTCCTGCCCCTTCCTCCTGCTGCGTGTCTCGGGGGCCCCCCAACCCTCCTCCCCCGGGAATCCGTCCCGCCCCGCTGCCAAGTGGGCAGAGATGTTGGCATGGGGCCTTTGTAGCCAGAGTGGAGGTGGACCCCACAGGGGGTGGATCGGGGGCATGGTTTGGGTGCACTGCGCTGTGGCTGTTCTCTGCCCCCCAGGGCCCATAGGGGGCGGATTGGGGCGCACTGCGCTGTGGCTGTTCTCTGCCCCCATAGGGCCCATAGGGGGTGGATCGGGGCACCCTGCGCTGTGGCTGTTCTCTGCCCCCATAGGGCCCATAGGGGGCGGATCGGGGTGCACTGCGCTGTGGGTATTCTATGCCCCACAGGGCCCATAGGGGGCGGATCGGGGCGCACTGCGCTGTGGCTGTTCTCTGCCCCCCAGGGCCCATAGGGGGCGGATTGGGGCGCACTGCGCTGTGGCTGTTCTCTGCCCCCATAGGGCCCATAGGGGGTGGATCGGGGCGCACTGCGCTGTGGCTATTCTCTGCCCCCATAGGGCCCATAGGGGATGGATCGGGGCGCCCTGCGCTGTGGCTGTTCTCTGCCCCCATAGGGCCCATAGGGGGCAGATCGGGGCGCACTGTGCTGTGGCTGTTCTCTGCCCCCATAGGGCCCATAGGGGGTGGATCGGGCGCACTGCGCTGTGGCTGCCTCTGCCCCAGGGCCCATAGGGGCAGATCGGGCGCCTGCGCTGTGGCTGTTCTCTGCCCCCCAGGGCCCATAGGGGGCGGATAGGGGCGCACTGCGCTGTGGCTGTTCTCTGCCCCCCAGGGCCCATAGGGGGCGGATAGGGGCGCACTGCGCTGTGGCTGTTCTCTGCCCCCCGGGGCCCATAGGGGGCAGATCGGGGCGCACTGCGCTGTGGCTGTTCTCTGCCCCCCAGGGCCCATAGGGGGCAGATCGGGGCGCACTGCGCTGTGGCTGTTCTCTGCCCCCCAGGGCCCATAGGGGGTGGATCGGGGTGCACTGCGCTGTGGCTGTTCTCTGCCCCCCAGGGCCCATAGGGGGCAGATCGGGGCGCACTGCGCTGTGGCTGTTCTCTGCCCCCATAGGGCCCATAGTGGGAGGATCGGGGCGCCCTGCGCTGTGGGTATTCTCTGCCCCCCAGGGTCATGGCTGGAGGGCACCGGTGGCGTCTCCGTAGCGGCGGGGGGCTGGGATCTGGGCCCACGGGGGACAGGAGGAACGTGGCCGCGTCGCCTGGGTGCAGCCCCCCCTCGGGTGTCGGTGCCCCCGCTCGGCCAGCGCCGGGCTAGGGAAGGGGGGGATCTCCCCAGCGCGGGGTGGTGAGGCCCGTGGGTGTTTGGATCCTAACCCTCCCCCACCTTCCCCTCGATCCCAAGCTCCCCCCTCGTGCCTTGACCCTCGGCTGCCCAGATCTGCGTGTTGGGGGGGGGGGAGTGGGGGCACACGTAACCCACATGCGGGGCCCCGGGACCTTAGAGAGAAAATGCGTCTGCCCCAAAGACTCCGCTAACAGCCGGTCGCTGTGAGGGCTCCCGGAGGGCCCAGGTTCGGTGTGACCCAGGCCCCTGTTGGGGGGGAGGACTGGACACCCCCTCATGCCCGGTGCTGGGGGTTACGGTGACCCCCCCCTCCCCGTCTCGGGGCAGCTGGGCGTCCCCGTCCCTGGGCTCTGGAGCTCTCTGCCCATATCGGGTCATGGTGTCGCCTGCCCCTCGGGATCGGATTCCTCCCTCCCCCCCAACGCCGGCAGCTGTTTATCAGCCCATGGAACAAATGGTGCATTCCTGCCCCCCGCCCAGCCACAAATGCACAAACAGCTCCGGGAAGAACACGGTGTCCTCTGAACCCCTGGGAAACAGGGGCCATGGCCCCCCACCTCCCTGGGGGACCCCAGTGAGACACTTCCCTGCCCCAGGGAGCCCCCCGAGAATCTGCCCCCCCCAGCACCGCTGTCGTCTGGGCTGCTCATCAATCCAGATCAGGCCCCTGCTGCTTGGGGTCCCCAGATGGGTGGCTGCCCCTGGCCACCCCCCAATCCTGGGGATGCCGGTTCGGGGCTGGAGCCCTGAGGTGGGTGTGCAGAACTAGCCCCCCCTCTTCAACCAGGGGCTTTTGCACTGATTGGGAATCTCTGGTTACCCTCCCCAACCTGCCCCTACGCCCAGAATGGGATGGCACAGAGCCCCCCTCCCCAGATTTCAGATCCCTTTATGCCCTAGAAAAAGCCCCCCACCCCCATCTGCTCTGCTCAGTGGCAACCTACCCTGTGCCCCCCGTGAACCCGTTGTGCTGCCCTTTGCAAGATGAGAGTCTTCCAGCCCGGGGGTGAGAGCGATGCCGAGCAACCAGGGACGGTAAATGACGCAGCGGCCAGCAGCGCGGTACCGGTACCGGTACCCCAGGAAAGGGCTGGGGGGGTGGGGGCAGGAGAGCTGCATGCCGGAGATGGGGGTTGGACAGCTGCCCCCAGGCTGGTGTTTGTGGAGCGGGATTTCAGGAGGTCCGGCCTGAGTCTGGGAGGAGTTTGGGGGCAGCAGATTGTGAAGGGACCTTTGTAGAAGTGTGTATGTGAGTGTGTGTGTGGGGTGGGGTCGGGGGGGGCAAGCCAAGGTCAAAGTGGCCCCTCCCTCTGCCAGCTGCTCTCTTCTAGCGCCACAGCATCCCCTGGTGGGCGAAAGGTGTCACTGCGGCGCCTCCACCAGCCCAACCGATTATTCTGCGGGAGGGGAAGAAAAATCTGCGGGGGACATGAATTCTGCTCTTATGTTGCTTGTGCTGAAAGGGGGAGGGGCACGGCCCTGTGGTCCCCCTCTGCGCCCCCCCGGTGCTGGTAGTTGAGTCCCAGATTGTCAGTGAGGGAGGCTGCATTTCCGGATGCCCTGCAAGGAGCTTCCGTCACCCAGACGGGGCCTGCTTTGGGGTTCGGTGAGAACAAACTGCAGGCTCAGGCCGGGGATCCCCAAGGGGCTCTGGGCTGCCCCCGAGTTCTGGGTTTGTTGCTGAGGCGCTCTGTGTTTGCAGCACCTTGTGGAGCCAGCAGGGGGTGCTGTGCCCCCCCCAAAAGGCAGATGCTTTTGCGCCCTTGCCAGGGTGGGACGGTTGCTTTAGACCTGTGACATCAGCATTTCAGCCCCCCCCCCATGTCCAAAATCCACAATGCGGCCCCCAAGATCGTGAGATGAGCGAAACATCCCACGGCGGGTTCTGCGCACTCGGCCTCACGTCCCGTTTCCCACCTCAGCCAGGTGGGCGAGAAGCATCCAGGTTTTTGGGGTTGTGTTTGTTTGTTTTTTATTGTCTATGCTAGGTGAGATCGTCTCATAATCACCTGACTCTGAGAGCTGGGGATTGAAGCGAATGACCAAACCGCGGGAGGGTTTGTAACAATGCGCTCGAATCCTCTAGGGACTCCAACCAGACTCGGTCTGGGGGCTTCAGCGCCGAGGTGCGGGGTGACTAGGCAGGGCACATATACGCGAGAAACTTCAGCCGACCGAGGTTCCTGCCTCCCTCCCGGGAGCCTCCCAGCAGCTGGGCTCCCAGCTGGGAGTGGGGAGCCCCCGGGGTGGTGTTATATTGGTGTAATAGGGAACATACATTGGTGGGACCAGGAGTGCTGGAAGCGGGGGGCCGGGAGGGGGGGGCCATGGCCCGTCCACTTTTCTCTAGGGTGGACCCCACCTCTTTCTCCACCTCTCCTCCCCAGGCCCCGGCCCCCGGCATGGAGCCTGGGCAGTTGTGGGACCACGCGGACCCTCCCCCTGCCCATGGTGCAGGGGGGCTGAGAGCACCCGACCTGGGGCCCCACCCGCCGGGCTCCCCGCCCGGCCCAGGGCAGGCGGAGGGTCTGCGATACGAGGCCGGTTCCCCACAGCTCCCCGCCTGGCTCCTATCAAGGCTGGAGTGTGGACATTGCCGTAACTCTGCAGCCGAGCGTTCCCCTCCTGCCCGCTGGGAAATGGGTCCCCTCGAGACCTGTGACCTCCCCCCAAGCCACGCCTGCCAAACGTCCTCGCCCGGCGAACGCGGCGAATGCTGGAGGAGCGTGTGTGGGATACAATCACCGGCGCGTCCGTGCAAGGCCTGGCCGGGGGTGGCTGGCAGGGGGGTTCCTTCTCCGAGGGCCTCTCCTCCCACCGGATCAGACGCCTCTTGGCTCCTAGCGATGTGGCGACTGACTCTGTCTCTTCCCCCCCTCTCTGGCTAGGGGCCCCCCCGGGGCGTTGGCAGCGGCGCTGGCGGATCTCCCGGCAAAAGCAGGTTTTTGTCCCAGGCATCTTGGAATCCGTCACGTTTCTCGGGCCTAGTAGCATTAATCTGTGATCCGCCTCGATCATCCCTACTCACCCCCCTCCCCCGGCGCCGCACCTGCCTGCCTCAGTTTCTCTCTGCACCCCCTCACCACCCCCACCCACCCCGGCTGGATACCGTCCCTGGGCTTCGGCGGGGGCGATCCCGGTTGAACTTGTCTTTAAGAGCGGAGCGGCTCCGGGGCTAGGTGGCCGGTCCGTGGAGAGTTGGGAGAGGGCTGGAGGTGGGGGTCAGGGGGGGCGAGGACATAGCTAAGGAGAGGGAAGCTGCTCGGGTGAAGCCCAGGGCAGAGCATCGGGTGTGGCTGCAGCGCATCAGACTGTTGTGACCGAGGGAAAGGGACGTTTCAAACAATCGTGCGCACGCACGCTGGCGTGAGCGTATCACACATACCCCCCCCCGTCGCACCTCCACCAGGTGTATTGCACCCCCCCCCACGCTGCACGGAGGCCGCTCACGCCAGCCCGGCACACGCACGCCCCGACACTTCACAGACAGTCACGCCACGCGTGCACGCCCCTCCCCCCGCGCGCGTGAGCTGAGGGCACACACCCACTCTGCACTCCTATGCACGGGGGCGTTTGCACTGCACACACCCCTGCTGCGTGAGCATCCACACCCCCCCCCACCCGCACAGGCCCCTCGTGTGCACACGTGTTCACCCCCACACACCCTGCAGGGGCGCACATCCCCCAGAGGCACCCACACAGTTTGCACGCAGCCCCACGCCTCGGCATGTGCGCACCCCCACTCCCATGTGCGCACGCACACACACACACACACACACACACACACACACGCACACACACACCCAATGCTTCTGAGAGGCTGCAGGGAGAAGGTTAAAGACAAGTTCAACCCCGTCTCTCCAGCTGGGTTAACCGGTTTCACGCCTTCTGAGCTGGTGGCTGCGCTCCGTGCGGCGGGCGACACCCCGGCTGCGGCATCTTGGCCCGTGCATTGGAGGATGTCTGAGATCGGAGGCCTTGGGCTGAGCTGAGCCGTCTGCATGGGCAGAGGAGAGAAGCGTCCGTCCCTGTGGGAGGGGCGGGATTCCTTCAGCTCCCAGCGCGGTGGAAAAGCCCATCCCGGCCCCCTCTCCCCCACTAACCCCCCCCTTGCTTCTCGTCACTAACTGCCTTGCTTGTGCCCGCGTGTGCTAACCCAACGGGTGCGTTCGTGCCTGCTCCCCGACGGCTCAGCATCTTGCGCCCAGCAACGGCTCACACCTGGTTCCCGGCACTGAATCTCCCTGGATCCCCTGCCCCGGCTTGTCCGCCGACGGGGCCGGAGACCCCCTGATCCTCGGCCCTGAACGGGGAATCAGGAGCCAGAGCTGCTGTCTCGGTCCAAGCCGATACCGGTGCCGGGGCACCAGGGGCCCTTCTCCCAGGCAATGCTGCAGGGGACAGGAGGGAGGGGGGATGGCGCTTGCAGCACCCACTGAATGGGGTGGTGGTGGGGGGGTTGTTCCCTCCAGAACTGACTCTCTGAAGGGACATGGGCATGAATCACTGAACCTGCAAATGAGATGGTCAAGGCTGTTCCCTCCACACTCCCCGGCACAGAGGTGCTACAGGACAAGGGTGGGAGGGGAAACAGGGGAATACCAGTGGGGAGAGGTGTAAAAGGGAGATAGCAGGAGATCCGGGTGTGCTGGCAAAGGGAGAAGAGGCGTCACGAAAATGAAATGCCTGCAAACTGCATGGACACTTTTTAAAGTCCCCGTAAGATAGGCTCCAACTATATGTATGCCCCAAATTAAGAAAAAAAAAAGGTAAGAGGACCACAATCCCCCTCCCCACAAACCTGTGCCCATAGCTAAACAACTGAGGTGCGGTTACAGATGAGAGGACGTCTTCTAAAAATTAGAAGTCAAATTCTACTGAGGAAAATAGAAAGGAGCATCGACTCTGGCAAGTCAACCGCAGAAGTAGACTTAGGGCGGCCAAAGAAGAATCTGAAGAGCAGCTAGCAAAAGACACAAAAACTAACAGCAAATTTTTTTTTTTTAAGTACATCAGCAGCAGGAAGCCTGACAAATAATCAGTGGAACCACTGGCCGGTCAAGGGAGCACTCAAGGATGATAAGGCCGTTGTGGAGAAGCTAAATTAATTCTTTGCATCGGTCTTCACGGCAGAGGGTGGGAGGGAGATTCCCACACCTGAGCCGTTCTTTTTAAGGGACAGATCTGAGGAACTGTCCCAGATTGAGGTGTCGTTAGAAGAGGTTTTGGAAAAAAATGATAAACTAAACAGTAATAAGTCACCGGGACCAGATGGGATTCACCCACGAGTTCAGAAGGAACTCAAATGTGACATTGCAGCACGACTAAGTGTAGTGTGTAACCTATCGCTTAAATCAGCGTCTGGACCAGGTGACTGGCGCATGACTGATGTAACGCTGGTTTTTTAAAAAGGCTCCAGAGGCGATCCTGAAATTAAAGAAAGAACAGGAGGACTTGTGGCACCTTAGAGACACCTTAGAGAGGCATCCGAAGAAGTGAGCTGGAGCCCACGAAAGCTTAGGCTGAAATAAATGTGTTAGTCTCTAAGGTGCCACAAGTACTCCGGTTCTTTTTGCGGATACAGACTAACCTGGCTGCTACTCTGAAACCTGGCAATTAAAGGTCGTTAAACCTGACGTCAGGAGCAAATTGGTAGAAACGCTAGTAAAGAACAGAAGGGTCAGACGCGCAGATGAACATGATCCGGTGGGGAAGCGTCACCGCGGCTTTTGTAAAGGGAAATATAATCCCAACTCCACCTCCAAAATGATGGGGTCTCAATTAGCTGTTGCCGCTCAAGAAAGAGATTTTGGAGCCATTGCAGAGGAGTTCTCTGAAAACATCCACTCGATGCGCAGCGGCAGTCGAAAAAGGCGAACGATGTTCGAAACCAGACGGAGATGGATCGAGAATAAGGCAGAAAAGATCATAATGCCACCATAGAAAGCCATGCTACGCCCACTCCTTGACTACTGTGTGCAGTGCTGGTCGCCCCATCTTGAAAAAAGATCTATTAGAATTGGAAAAAGTACAGCAAAGGGCAACAAAAATGACAAAGGGGACAGGGCTGCTTCCATACGAGGAGCGACTAAAAAGCCCGCGACTGTTCAACCTAGAAAATAGATGCCTAAGGAGGGGATAACGTCACGAACGGCATGCAGAAAGGGAGTAGGGAAGCGTTATTACACAAGAGCCAGGGCTCACCCAGTGTAATTCATAAGCAGCAGGTTTATAACAAACCCAAGGAAGTGTTTCTTCACACAGCGCACCGTCGACCTGTGGAACTCCTCGCCAGGGGATGTTGTGAAGGCTTAAAGTAGAGCGGGGTTAAAAAAAAAAAGAGACCGAGATAAATTCATGGGGGATCGGTCCATCGATGGCTATTAGCCGAGAAGGTCAGGGATGCAACCCCGTGCTCTGGGTGTCCCTAAACCTCTGACTGCCAGGAGCTGGGAATGGGCGACAGGGGATGGGTCACTTGACGATTCCCTGTTCTGTTCATTCCCTCTGGGGCACCTGGCTTTGGCCACTGTCGGCAGACAGGACACGGGGCTAGATGGACCTTTGGTCTGACCCAGTCTGGCCGTTCTTATGGGATCCCATTGTGGGGGTTAACGGGGAATTCCGGGGGGGGGGGTTGTAATGGGATCCTGGGGCTCCAGTGGGGGTAAGCAGGGGATCCCAGTGTCTCTTTGCCCCAGCCCTGTCCGGTTTATCTCTTGGGGTTCCCTCCAGCCAGCCGAGGAGAGTCCCGCGGCCGCCCTCACCCCAGATGGCCAGGAGGCAGAGAGCGAAGACAGCAAATCCCAGCCCAAGCGGCTGCACGTCTCCAACATCCCCTTCCGCTTCCGTGACCCCGACCTGCGGCAGATGTTTGGGGTGAGTCCCACGTGGGGTGGGGGTGGGGTAGAGCTCACAGCCCAGGGGTTTGGGAGGCGGGGTGTGTGTGTGTGTGTGTGTGTGTGAGCCCCATGGTGAGGGGGGGACAAGGTACCACCTGTGGCCCAGATGGCCTGGGGGTGGGGTGTTGTGTAGCACACATGGTGTGTGTGTGTGTGTGTGTGTGTGTGTGTGTGTGTGTCACTGAGGGCCCGTCGGGGCCCCACTGGCTTCTGGAGGGGTCGGTCACTGATTTCTGTCTTGTCCCCCCCACCACCCTTTTCAAGCAATTCGGGAAGATCCTAGACGTGGAAATCATCTTCAACGAACGCGGCTCCAAGGTGCGGGGGCGCCGGGGGGTCCCAGCAGGGGCTGGTGGTGGCGGGGGAGGTTCCTGGCCTGGCTGAAAGGCGGCAGCCGCTGGATTGTCCGGAAGCGGAGCCCACCCGGTGGGCAGCACCCGCCCACGGCCTCGCTGGGTTTGCTGCAGCCAAGGCTTTGGCCACGGCACTGACCCCCAGAGGGGCACGAACCGGGACATGGGGCAGGGAGGGACGCTGTGTGTGTGTGTGTGTGAGAAAGAGTGTGTGTGTGTGTGTGTGTGTGTGCATGTGTGTGAGCATGTGCATGAGTGTGTGTGTGTGTGTTTGTGCTTGTGTGTGTGTGTATGTGTGTGTGAGAATGTGAGTGTGTGAGTGTGTCTGTGCTTGTGTGTGTGTGTGTATGTGTGTGTGCATGTGTGTGAGCATGTGCATGAGTGTGTGTGTGTGTGTGTGCATGTGAGTGTGTGTGTGTGTGTGTGTGTGAGCATGTGCATGAGTGTGTGTGTGTGTGTGTGTGAGAAAGTGTGTGCGTGTGTGTGTGTGTATGTGTGTGTGAGCATGTGCATGAGTGTGTGTGTGTGTGCATATGAGTGTGTGCGTGTGTGTGTGAGAAAGAGTGTGTGTGTGTGTGTGTGTGTGAGCATGTGCATGAGTGTGTGCGTGTGTGTGTATGTGAGCGTGTGTTTGTGCTTGTGTGTGGGACTGCTTGTGTGTGTGAGAATGTGTGCGAGTGTGTGAGTGTATATGTTTGTGTGCGTGTGTGTGTGTGTGAATGCTGGGGACTGGACGGAACCCGGGCCCGGGACGGGACACACCGGGGCGGAGGAGGAGCCGTGTGGGGTGGGAGCCCCTAGAACCTGAGGGGGATGAAAATGGGGCACGTGACAGGGTTTAAAAGCCCCCAGCAGGGCCTGGCCAGGGCAGCTGCATGACCCCTTGTGTCCCCCCCCCCCCAAAGCCGCCCTCTCTCCCCAACCACCAGCAGCCTCATCCTTCCCCGGCCTCTCCCCGGCCTGCAGGGTTTCGGCTTCGTGACCTTCGACAGCAGCCAGGACGCGGACCAGGCGCGAGAGAAGCTGAACAGCACAGTTGTGGAGGGCAGGAAAATCGAGGTCAGTGCCCCATGGTGGGACGGGGGGGGGGAACCCAGGTGGTTTCACTCGGCGGGGGGGGAGCTTTGCTCGGCTGGTGGGGGGACGTGCGGGGGGAGCTGGCACAGGGGCGGGGTCCGGTGTCTTGGCTCTGAGCCCCATGGTGGTGGGGGGCTGGGGGGGCCTGGCTTTGCCGTGACCCCAGACTCGCTCACCTCTCCCCCCCCCCGGCAGGTGAACAACGCCACGGCCCGTGTGGTCACCAAGAAGCCTCCGGCAGCGCCTGCAGTGAACGGTACGAGGGGGCGGGGGCGGGAGGTGAGGTGTGTCCGTCCCCCCCCCCACTCGGCCACGCTGCAGGCCCCTCCTGCTGCTGGCGCCAGGGACGCCCCCGTCCTGCGGCGTCCGGGCAGGCAGCATCTCTGACGTGCGCCAGGCCGGGTCTGTGGGGAGAGACCGGTGCCCTGGGCTGAGCTGGGGGGGGCAGGGCAGGGGGGCTGGGCCCCCCCGTCCGATCTGATGCCCCCCCTTCTCTCTCGGCGGCTAGGTTGGAAGCTCAATCCCTTGGTTGGTGCTGTCTACGCCCCCGACCTCTACACAGGTGCGACTTTTCCTCCCTCCCTCCTGCCGTTGTGTCTCCCCAGGCCTGTGTCTGCCCCCCCCCCGCGCATCTCCGTCCCCCTCTCCCGTCCGGCCCCACGAGGATCTTCTCCTGTTCCTGCCCCCACCATGTCTCCGGCTTCGCCATCATCCCCCCATCACGGGCGGCGGGTGAACCCCCCTTCGGGGCGGCGGGTGAACCCCCTTCGGGGCGGCGGGGGAACCCCCCTTTCAGGGAGGCTAGCCCACCCCGCCCCCCTTTAAGCCTGAAGCCCCGCCCCTACACCCCACCCACCCCCGGCCGGAGCCCTCCACCACGGCCGGTGGCTATCCCGAGCACCAGCCCGACCCCTGAGCCCCCGCCAATTTGGGGGGAGAGGGGAGCGAGGGGAGGGGCTCAGGGCAGAGCGTGGGTGCGGCCCCAACCCTCCCCTGGCCTATTATACCGACTGCCCAGCCCCCGTCCCTTTCCCATCCCCCATTCACCCCCTACACCCCCGCACCCCCACTCACACCCTGTGGTCCTGACCGTCTGCTCTGTTCCCAGTGGCCACCATCCCCTACCCGATGGTGGCCCCGGCGGCGCTGGCCTATCGCGGGGGCCTGCGGGGCCGTGGCCGAGCCATCTACAGCCCGATCCGGGCAGCTCCCGCCCCGTCGCCCGTCCCTGCCTACGGGAGGTGAGCCCGCGGGGGGCGGGAACGGGGGCGTCGATCCTGGCGGTCGGGAGGGCAGAGGGGATGCTTTTGGAGGGGCACTTTCTGTGCACCCCGCGGCCGGAGGAGCTGGATCTGGGGCGGGGACGTGGATGGGGCGGGAGGTCAGTGCTGGGGGCTTACGGCCGGAGCTGACCCTTCTCCGTTCCCCACAGTGTGGTATACCCGGACGGGCTATATGGCACCGACGTCTATGTAAGTCTCTGGCGCTCCGGTGGGCGTGTTGTGTGTGTGTGTGTGTGGGGGGGTTATACCTGGGCTCCACCAGTGTCTGGCACGTCTCCCCCACCCGCTGGGTCCCTGTCTCTCTGGGCTGCTGCGGGAGCATCCCAGGCCCCTGAATCCCTGCTCCACACTCTGGGGAGCTGTGTGTGTGTGGGGGGGGGGGGGGTTCGGGTTGTGCCAGCGTATGGGGCTGGGGTTTAGGAATCTGCAGGGGCCGGGGCAGAGGAGGCCTGGGGGTCAAAGCGTTTCTCCCCTGCCCTGTGAGCGCTGCCCCGCCCCTCCGTCTGTCTCAGCCTCAGAAGGAGGAAAGGGGGGGGTGACAGCCTGAGACCGGAAACCCCCCCCCCCCCATTAGTGCCCTCGGTGCCTCTTTCCTCCCTTGAGCGCGCACGGAGACGTCCGCTCCCTGGGAACGAGCCCTGGTCCTTCACTGTGGAACAGGAGCGATTAGGGAAGCTGCCCCCCCCCCCAGTGCTCTGCCCTCGGAGTGTATTGTGGGGTGAGGGTGTAGGATGCAGGGGCTGTTTCCGCGGGTTCACCCCTCCTCCTGGTTGTTTCAGGGCTATGCAGCTTACCGTGTGGCACAACCCCCTGGGGCAGCGGCCGCGGCGGCGGCGTACACCGACGGGTAAGTGCCGGGGCAAGGGGAATACCAGCCAAGGGCGCTGTAGAAGTGGGGGACCAGAGCGCCCCGTTCCTGTCCCCGACTGGCTGCTCCGGTGGTGAGCCGGCTGCCCTCTCTTCTGGCACCACAGCAGCCCCTGCTGGGCTAAAGGTGTAACAGCAGCGCCTCCCCGGGAGACTCAATTATTCTGCGGAGGTGGGAAATAATCGGCAGGGGACATGAATGCTGCGCTTATCTTTCTTCTGTTAAAAAGTGGGGGGCCCATTTTCAAAAGTGTGTGTGTGGGGGGCATGTCCCTGCCGGTTCTGGCACTGGTGCTACCAGCTCCTCCTCGCACAGCTGGCTGTGTGTGTGTGTGCGTGTGCCCCTGCGTGTGCAAACAGTGCCTCTGCTCTGCTACCCCAGGTACGGCCGGGTCTACACCACAGCGGATCCTTACCACCACGCCGTCAGTCCAGCCTACGGCGTCGGGGCCATGGTGAGCAGCAGCCGGCGGGACTCCCCGCCCCGTGTCAGGCCCGCCCCGGAGCCCCGTTCCCCGATTCTCTCCCCGCCTCACCCCGCGTCGGGCAGGCACGTTCCGGCACCCTCGCCCCCTGCCTGCCTCACGGGCGGCCCTGCTCCTCCCTGGCAGAGGGTCTCCCTGAACACGACCCCCAGCCGGCACACGGGTCCTTTCTGGGTAGGCGGCTCTGCTCACGGACCGAGGCGGTTTCCTGGGCAGATCCACTCACACCCCTAAGCCCAGCCTGGCGGCCTCCCCCACCTTCTCCAGAACCTCAATCCCATCTGGGAGACACCCCCCAGCCCCTGCCCACACACACTCTGCCCTGCCGGTGCCTCCTCCCTCTCTCACCCCACCCCGCCGAGCAGCTGACGCTAATGGAGCCTTCTCTGCCCCGGCAGGCCAGCCTGTACCGCGGCGGGTACAACCGCTTCACGCCGTACTGAGGAACCAGGGGCTGCGCAGGCCGGCGGCCGTGACGGGAAGGGGCCTGGGGAGTGGAGTCTGAGATCTCGGTGTGGATAGCGACGGGCACGTCCCATCGAGTCCCCTGCTCCCAACACGGACGGTTCTAGCACCCCAGACCCGTTACCCAGAATCCCCTGGGGGGAACCCCGCCTGGCACCAGCACCGTGTTACCCAGAATCTGCTGTGGGGGGGCACCTGGTCCCCGTGTCCTGTTACCCAGATCTTGCCTGGCCCCGGTCCCCTGGCCATAGAGACAATGGGGTGGTACGTCAGAGAGGGGAACACTGCTGCCCCCCAGGCAGTGGAGACGAGGGTGAATTTGGCCAGTGTTTAATATCGGATCCCTGCGTCACATCCGGGGCAGGATGGTGCTGGGTGACCTCACCCCTTTCGTTCACGGGAAAGGGGGGTTTGGCCTTTTCAATCAGTGGTCCTCAACCGTCCCCGACGACCGTACCCCGTTCAGGACTCTGATCTGTCTTGCCTCCCCCCCCACGTTTCACCCCTCTTAAAAACGACGTCAGCCTCATGCATGTGCTCGCACCAGGGCTTAAATTCAGCCGCTGCTGTCCGGAGCGGAGCTCTGGGCAATATTTTCCAACCCCCTGGAGTTTGTATAGCAGGTTGGGGCACGGGAGGCATTGGGAGGAGGGAAATACTCTCTGAGAGTTTTAGCCCTGGCTTGCACGCATGAGTGAATGGCACCAAACGCGTGTCTCATACAGTGCGAATCCACACGGGACGTTACCGGAGAATATAGTCTACGGAGCAGTCAAACCAGGCCTCGTCTGTATGAAATTTGAATGATTTGGCTGGTGCTTTTTGTGTCACCTATTGTAAAACTGGACAACTATGTAGATGAGCTGACGGACCCATGGGGGGACCTCCGCATACCCCCCTCGTTGGGAGCCACTGCCACGGAAAAAAGAAAACCCGGGGAAATTCTAAACCTGGGGCTGTTCCCAGGATCGTGGTCAGAGGCCTCAGGCAGCCGCTAAGCAGGGAAGGTGAGACTGAATCTCGCCCCTGGGCTCAGGGACCCGACGTTGACCGAATTCCTTTTCCAACTAGCGCCCGTCTCTCTCAGCGCCCTACCCCGCCTCTCTCCATTTCTCTGCAGCTTTCTCGTTCCCCGCAATGCTCCTGTCTCCTGCATGCATCCTGCGCTCTTTCAGCTCCGCACTGGTGCCGCGGGGGGGTCTTCTGTGCTCAGCAAACACTCGGCTGGGGGCCTGTCCCAGGCCGGGCTTGCACGGAAAGCAGGTTGAGCTGTGAGCTCTTTGAACCGTGGCGGATCTCAGGGCATGAGCGCGGCCTCGCCCCAGCGCGGTCTCTCAGGGAAAGCGCTCGACTGCCAAAGCCTCTCTCCTTTCCCCGTTTTCTTGTGCTGTAATAAAGCTCTGTCCTCGGCTCTGCTCTCCGGCCTTTCGCTTTCACGCTCTGGCTCTCTCGTGCTGCGTTTCTGTCTCTTCCCTCCTGCGGCTGGTTCCTGGCAGGGCTGCGGGGCCCCGGGCAGTACAGCGAGGCCAATCCTCCAGCAGCTCGGTGCCCGTGGGCGGGCGCAGCCCCCGCTGCCCTGTGCCACCTGGGAGAAGGACCCGGCTCGTGGCAGGATGGGGGGGTGAGATGTAGGGTCCCCCCTGGCCCAAGCTGCCCCGGTTGCATGGAGCAGGAAGGTCACATGGTCAACCGGGACGGACCCCGTCCCCAGTGTAGGGCCCCTGGCTGCATCGCGCCCGTCGGTGCCCCATCCCGGCTGGGTTTGCCCCATGGGCCTGCCGCAGTGAGGTTGCCTCTGTGGGCCTGGAGGCTCAGACCCATGGCGAGCTCTACACCCTCCTGCCCCATGGGGTCACTGACTGCAGCCCCCCCACCCCCGCAGTGAGGGCCTGGCCTTTCTCATCCTGCCCTCCAGCGAGGGGGACCAGCTGTCCCGTCTTTAAAGGGACGGTCCCGTTTTTGTGACTTTTTCTCATATAGACGCCTATTATCGTGTGTGTGTGTGCGAGAGAGAGAGACAAAGGCAAGGGCGGCTCGGGGTCTTTCTCCCCTTTGCTCCCCCGGCGGCTTGCGCTAGCTCTCGCTCTCTTTAGCTCCGGCCCCTTTGCTCGCCCGTTCCTTTCGCTCGCCCAGCTGCAGCCACTTGCTCGTGCGCTCTCTCGCTCGCTGAGCCCTGCTCGCGCCTGGCTTCTCATCCCAGCGCTGGCCGTGCAATCTCGCCCCCGGCGCCCCTCTCCCTCGCCGGCTCGCTTGCCCCGACACGCTCCTTGCTCGTCCAGCCCGGCTCTTGCTCGCTTGGCTCTGCCCTCACCCGCCCTTTGCTCACCCTGCCGGGCTGGCTCGTTTCTGGCCCCACCGGCGCTTACATCGGCCTGTCATGTCGCTCGGGGTGATGTAGCCCGGCCTGGGGCTCGCTGCCTCTCCCTGCGCTCGCCGGCTGCTCAGATGCTGTCTCCTGCCACGATCCCTCTCTCCCCCCTGCGCCGCCTTTTACGTCCCCCGGGCTCACGCCTTTGCCGGCCTGGCTCCTCGCGCTCTGGCTCCTGCGCCGCTGTTTGCTTGCCTGGCTGCGCGCTCGTGTTCGCTCTTGCTTGCTTGTCAATCTCTCGCTGGCCCCTTTGCACAAGCGCTCGCTTGCTCTGCCCTGCTTGCTGCTCGCGCGCGCTCTCCTCTGCTTGCTCCTCGCACGCTCTCTCCTCTGCTCGCTGCTCGCGCGCTCTCTCCTTTGCTCGCTCCTCGCGCGCTCTCTCCTCTGCTCGCTCCTCGCGCGCGCTCTCTCCTCTGTTCTCTCCTCTGCTCGCTCCTCGCGCGCTCTCTCCTCTGTTCTCTCCTCTGCTCGCTCCTCGCGCGCTCTCTCCTCTGCTTGCTCCTCGCGCACTCTCTCCTCTGCTTGCTCCTCGCGCGCTCTCTCCTCTGCTTGCTGCTCGCTTGCTGCTCTCTCCTCTGCTTGCTGCTCTCTCTTCCCTCACTTGCTCCTCAGGCGCTTTCTCCTCTCCTTGCTGCTCGCGCGCTCTCTTCCCCCGCTTGCTGCTCGTGCGCTCTCTCTCTCCTCTGCTTGCTGCTCTCTTCTCTGCTTGCTGCTCGCACGCTCTCTCTGCTTGCTGTTGACTTGCCATGCCATCGTCTCTCTCTCTCTGTGTCTGGTTTGCTCACCCTGCTGCTCTGGTTTACTCTCTTTCTCTGCTGTTGTGCTCTCTCTCATGCATGCCCCTGTGCTCTCCCCAGCGCTGCTCGCTCGCTCGCTCTGTTTCTCCGCTCATTCTTTCGCTCGCTCCTGCTCAGCCCGTTTGCTCATCCCACCTCTCTTGCTTTGCCGTGCTCGCTTTCCCTCTCTCTGTCTCTCCCCTGGCCGCCCGCTCGCTGCCGGAACCTGGAGGCGGGGCAGGGAAGCCTCCCCCCTCCACACACTTTTACAAGTGGGAGGGTCGTTCTCCCTGGTTTTTTCCATAAAAGAAACAGAAGCGCAGAATTCATGTTCCCCACAGATTTTCTTTCCCCCGCCCCGTAGAATAATCATTTCTGCCGGGGAGGCGCTGCAATGATACCTTTCACCCACCAGGGGCCGCTGTGGTGCCAGAAGCGAGGGCAGCCGGCTCACTGCTGGAGCAGCCAGCCGTGGCGAGAGAGGGGCCCCTTTGGATTTGGATTATTCTACGGGGCGGGGGAAAGAAAATCTGTGGGGGACGTGAATTCTGCGCTTATGTCTCTTTTTTCTCTCCTCACCAGGCCCTCTGTCTTTCGCTTGCTTGCGCCTCTTCGCACGCTGGCTTGCTCGCTTTGGCTCACCCCCTTTTGCCCAGCGGGCAGGGCCCATTTTTAGGAGCCGCTCCAAGCCGACGGCGAGAGAGAGCTCTTAATGAATCCGGCCCCAACGGTAGCTGTAGTATAGACATAGCCTCACTGGGTCCCCCCGGCTGGTCAGGGGCGTTCGGGGTAAGGGCTGCTATTTGGAGCAGTATTGGGAGTGAAGGGGGCTGGTCCAGGGGTGTCGTATTAGTATTTAGGGACTGGGGCTACTTATTTAATCTCCTCCCCTGTTCCCTGATTTTCTACAATCAGCACCTTGTTCTAGGAGCATCTCTGCATCTCATCCTCGCTATCCCCGATACATCACCCTGCTGCATGACTGTTCTCTTGTCAGTCTCTATTGGGGGGTGGGGGAGGAGTTTTGCAAGCCTGTTCCCTTTCGCAGTAGTCGCATCAGGAGCCCTGGGCTGTCAGCTGCTGCCAGATGTTTAGCACCGTGTTCATGAGAGAGGGGGCGGTGGGGTTTAAATGTGTGTGGGGGGGGGCAGCCAGTGCCCCAGCAGGTTGTGTAGGGGTCTGGTACTAGCAGAGGATTCGCCCGATCATGCTGCAGGGGCTTCATACGAAGACAGGGCCAGGCTGGGCCCTAGAGGCAGGGGGAAGATACTGGAGCAAAGCGGAGTCTGAACTGGTCCCACAGTTCCTCACGCCTGTATTGCAGCTAATCAGACGCCCACGGTTCCTTTCTGGCTGCTTCACCTGCTGCCAATGACAAAAACAATGCTTTTCGGGCAATGCTTTGTGTCCCCCCCCCAACCAGCTGCCTGTAGGTGCTTGTGGAAAATGACCCTTTGCTGGGGCCTTGAGTGTTGATGGAAATCAGCAGCCTGCCCTCTGGCAAGGCGCAATGGTGCGCGGTGGGTGCTCTGTTGAAATGCTCCTCGATGGCCTGTGAAATGATTTGCTCCCAAGGAGGGAACCTGTTTCTGGCTCCCAATTTCTCCTCCTGCCGCACTTGGTTTTTCACCCCTCCTGCCCCCCCCAATAAATGTTCTGTTTCACTGGGACGTCGTGGGTCGTTTTTAATCAGGGCAGGGCCAGGCCAGCCTCAAGTCCTACTGGGGATTTGAAGCGTGAATATGCTGACGACCCTGTGGGTCAACGGGCACTTTTGATGCTGCCATGTATCAGCCATTGGCACCCCCCTCCCAGCCTGTTCCCCCCTCCAACCCAGGCCTCACCTCTGCAGGACTCGGGAGTTCTGGGCTCCTGACCCCCTGCCCCTGGGTTCTACTGAGAAGGTGGGTGCCCAGTTTCAGGGACAGAAGCCACAAGGGGACACGAGAGTGGTGCTTGTTCTGTGCAAACCTCACCCTGGGGAGCCTGTACGGCCCGGGGCTCAGCAGGGGGCCCAGGCCGTCCCCACTGTGCTACACTTCCAGGCGTCACAGCCTCCCCTCCATTGCACCAGCCCATTCAGCAGCCTTCCTGGGGCCCCTGGAGCTCCCCCAGCGCCTGGTGGAGCAGCCAGGGGAGCGAGGGGGTGGAGCAGAGCGTGGCAGCTCACGTGGGAGTTTGGAAAAACCAAGGCAGCTGTGGGAACAGCCAAAGTGCCTGGGTGCTGGGGCAAAAACCTCACCAGCCACCCATAGGCTGCGCTGAGAAGTAGTTTTATAGCAGCTTGAATGTAACCAGAGGCAGAGTCTGAATTTCCTGGGCCGGGCAGGAATTGAGTATCAGGCCGGAGCTTGCACCAAGCCAGGGACAGCGGCTCTGCAGGATCAGTGGATGGCCCCAGTCCCGGCAAACACAAACCCACTGCACAGATGTGGCAACAGGTTAGTGTATCCCAGGGAGCACAATGTGGATCTCTGGGTAGTGGATGCTGGTCCAATCTCCCTTTGCTGTAGCACCAAATGAGCAGCTGGAGAGGGGGGAGGACAGGGCAGCTCCAGCCCTTTAGCACCTGCTGAGTGGAGACAATTGTCCCCCCCATTGCAATGGTGCCAGGGGATGTTAGTGCTTAATTTGCACTCAGGCACCGGTAACAGCTCAGAGCCCCAGCACCCCTGGCCTTGCCCCACGGGTTATAGAAGAAAAAAAAAAAACACACAAAAAAACCCCATAACACCTGCCACTGCAAATTAAGCACGGGATGGCCATGGGGATCCTCTCCATCACCTTGGCAGTTAATGCACATGCATGGGACGAATGTTTCACAGGAAAAGAGTGAATTAGCGCAGAGATTAAACAGCAGGCTCAGAAAAGCCTCCAGAGAGAAACTACTAGCAAAGGAGCCATGAAGCATGAATTGTGCATTGGGATTGGGGCACTTAAAAACCTATTAACCCAGGAGCCCCTCCTTGGAAACCGGGTGCATACCGCAGCCCGCCCCTTAATTTACAACAGAAACCCCCCAGCCGCGACGGAGCCTCGCATCGGGGCGGTAGCTCCGGAACAGTTCGACCCTTTAATCTTCCCAGCCCGAGCGAACCCAGCTCTCTCCGTGCACTAGTGGGTGGCCCTTAAAAGGGCCTTGGTGAAATAAGAGTGTGTAGGGGGTTAAAAGCCGACTCAGCCCCCGAAGCCGTACAGGGTGCGCCCCTGGCGTTTCAGCGCGTACACCACATCCATGGCCGTCACCGTCTTCCGCTTGGCGTGCTCGGTGTAGGTCACCGCATCGCGGATCACGTTCTCCAGGAAAACTTTCAGCACCCCGCGGGTCTCTTCGTAGATCAGCCCCGAGATGCGCTTCACCCCACCGCGGCGAGCCAAGCGGCGGATCGCAGGCTTCGTAATACCCTGGATGTTATCGCGTAAAACCTTGCGGTGCCTCTTAGCGCCCCCCTTACCCAGCCCCTTTCCGCCCTTGCCACGACCAGACATCTCGTTAACAATTAGTTCACAACACCACAACTGTGTGAAAAGACTAGAACCCTGCGGGGCTTTATATAGCACACAGTCCGACCTGAGTGAGAACTGGCGCCACTGCCTGCGTCCCCCCTCCCCTTCCCCTGACGAAAGGACGCTTCGGCTCTCACCAATGAGAGACGGCGGCCTTCGCCTCTCAGCCAATCAGACTATTACGCGGGTAATTTGAAATTCAAACAATGGAGTTTGGCGCTCGAGTGTGGCACAGCGGGAAACTCCAAACAGGGCTGGGAGATAAACCCCCTTCAGCCCCCCCTTCCCGAAAGCTGTAATGGGGACGCAGGGGTTTATTTATCACTGACCAGCCGGTGATCCACCCTCCCTGCACCCCCCGCACTGCGGTGGCTGTGGAGACCCCCCCTCCCGCTTTTGAATATTCACCCATTGCACACTTGGAAATAAGCATCAATCCAATTTCCTTCCCCAGAGAGGCTCCTGCAGGTCAGCTCCCCGGGGCCCCAGCTCACAGCTGGACTGTACAGTCCATGGCGTAGTCTGCTAAGTACAAACCGCTCCCCGATTCCTGTGCCCCCCTGAGGAGGGGGCGATCGATGTCCTGCTTTCAAACGCGTTGTTATTGGTGCATTAGAAAACGGGCATTTTCCTGGTGCTTTGTCCCTGGTCTTGGGGCGACTCCAGACTCGGGGGTGTTGCGGGAAGCTGAATTTCCACCTCTGAGAGACCACACTGTGTTGCCAGATCGCAGGAGCATTTTGTCATGAGTTTGGTGAGAATTATTGTGTTCCTTAAAGCCCCCCCCGCCCCGCCCCGCCCCGCCCCGCCCCGCCCCGCAGTCAGGGGGATAATGGGATGATTTCAGCCTTCATTCTTAAAGGGAAAAAAAATAAGTTTCTAGCTTTTGTGCATGTGGAGGAACATAAGAGCGGCCAGACTGTGTCGGAGCAAAGGTCCATCTAGCCCAGTGTCCTGTCTTCCCACGGTGGCCAATGCCAGGTGCCCCAGAGGGAATGAACAGAACCGGTGATCATCAAGTGATCCATTCCCTGTCGCCCGTTCCCAGCTTCTGGCAAACAGAGGCTGGTGACACCATCCCTGCCCAGCCTGGCTAATAGCCACTGACTATCCTATCAAGCCTCAAAATATGACACACGCCCCCACTGCACCCGCAAGGCTCAAAAAGCAGAAGGCAAATAAACATTCTATTATTTTGACATAATCTCATGATTTTTAAAGCCCATCCCGTGATCTGACTCCTGCTTTTTGAACAGTTGGGGTTGGCCAGACTGAGATCACAAAGATTTGCCTTCTCGCTGAGATTTCTCTCTGTTGGGGTGAGCCCAGAACTGGTGGCTTCCTTGGGGTGCGTATGGTTGAAGTTTCCCTCCCCCCGGACCGGAGCTGAATGAGGCTTCACCAGTTGTTCCAACATCTGGCTGTCACATGGTCGCAAACGGGAAATCTCCCTCCCCGGTCCGGTTTTGGCGCCGTTTTTATAACAAAGGCAAACGAGCTGCTCCCCTTCCAGTCTCCCCAAGCCCCCAAATCCGGTATAGAAAGGCAGATTTAATGGAGATTGGTAACAATCATCTGGGAAACAAACCACCTGAGGAGATCGGGGAATGAACAGCAGCTCTCTCCCCTCCTGAGGAAGCCGAGAAAAGTTGGTTTAGGGTATAATTAATTGAGCCTGTCCCTATAAAATCTGGTATTAAAAACAAACAACCCTTCGGTTTATTTTGTCTATAAAAGACCATCCATAGAACACACCGGGTTTCAGGCATGAGAGGAATAAAGACACCAGCTCTTCCAAGCTATATGAAATGGAGAGGACACAGAGGGAGACATTTCATGTTGATTCACCTAAACATGTGTCGCCCAGAAGTGATGGGTTTTGCATTTCCTGTAGTGTTTACCCATCTAACTACTGTGTATTCTTAGTAGCCAAGATAATACCTAGTATAGTCACAGCATTAAGAAGCCCTCATTAAATGGGTTTTAATGATCACACGATGCACTTGACTCAGTGTTAAACTCAAGGAACAAAGAACAGGACTAGGGCTACTCTAGATATTCAAAGCACGTTTTATAATGGTGCCTTTACTGACTTTCTGCCAGTGAAACAGCGACTCAAGCTCTCATTGAAAAAGTGGGTGGCTCTTAAAAGAGCCTTTGGGTTTTCGGTGTAACAACATCCCGGAGAGGCACAGCCCGTGTTTACTTGGAGCTGGTGTACTTGGTGACCGCCTTAGTGCCCTCCGACACGGCGTGTTTGGCCAGCTCCCCGGGCAGCAGCAGGCGCACGGCGGTCTGGATCTCCCGGGAGGTGATGGTGGAGCGCTTGTTATAATGCGCCAGGCGAGACGCCTCCCCGGCGATGCGCTCGAAGATGTCGTTGACGAAGGAGTTCATGATGCCCATGGCCTTGGAAGAGATGCCGGTATCGGGGTGAACCTGCTTCAGCACCTTGTAGACATAAATAGAATAACTCTCCTTCCTGGTCTTGCGGCGCTTCTTATCCCCCTTCTTCTGGGTCTTGGTCACCGCTTTCTTAGAGCCCTTCTTGGGCGCGGGAGCGGACTTGGCTGGCTCAGGCATACTGAAAACTACAAACAATCTACAAAACACAATACTATAACCCATGGCGGTGGCCCTCTATTTATACCGCACCTATGTAAATGAGGCAGCCTACCTTTTCCTTTCCTATTGGCTGATAGCAAGTTACACGTAACCCCCGCGGCCAACCCAGCAACACAGAACGCGGACTCTAATTCTTGCACTTCCTATTGGATAGTCACAGCATCTTTCCTTCCCATTGGTCAGATAGAGAAGTAGCTTTCCCATTGGGTGATACAGGGAGAGCCAATCAGAAGTCGCGTGGCTAATCTGCCCGATCCTATAAAAGGCTGGGCCCGTATAATTTCAAGCATCCGTTTCTAGAATTGTGTAAGTAGCTGTTTTTTTTTGTAGAGTGTCGTTATGTCTGGCCGCGGAAAGCAGGGAGGCAAAGTGCGGGCTAAGGCCAAGTCTCGCTCTTCTCGTGCGGGGCTGCAGTTCCCCGTGGGTCGTGTGCACCGGCTGCTGCGAAAGGGGAACTATGCGGAGCGAGTGGGAGCCGGCGCTCCTGTTTACATGGCTGCGGTGCTGGAGTACCTCACTGCTGAAATCTTGGAGCTGGCTGGTAACGCCGCCCGCGACAACAAGAAAACCCGCATCATCCCCCGGCACCTGCAGCTGGCCATCCGCAACGATGAGGAGCTGAACAAGCTGCTGGGCAAAGTCACCATCGCTCAGGGTGGCGTCCTGCCCAACATCCAGGCGGTGCTGCTGCCCAAGAAAACCGAGAGCCACAAAGCCAAGGGCAAGTGAGCAGGAGGCCAGGATTCGAATTCACAGAACCCAAAGGCTCTTTTAAGAGCCACCCACAAGTTCAGAAAGAGCTGCTGATCTCTGAAAACGACGTAAGGGGAAGATCGGGGGAGAAGAAAACATAAGAAGTACAAGTAGTTATCTGGAAATGAATGCAACAGATTGTGGGTAATTTACTGTTTCTGGATTGTTACCAGACAGCTGACATTTGGTGTCAAACTGGGTTATATTTTCCTATTAAAAGAGCAGTCTCATTTCTAAGGGGTTTGGAGTGAAATGTATGAACATACCCCATACAGCTGCTAAAATGGAGAATGGTCTATATTTAATTTTGCAGTAAAATTGCTTCCCCCTCTTAGCTGATTTTAGGCATTTCTCAAGAAAGTGGTTTAGATGAAATAATTACTCTGTTCTGCATTTTGGTGTGAGTTTAGCAAGTGAGTGCAGATGCAAGAATCAATACTTCCTCCTGCCCCCATTCTGTCATTTCTGCTTCTGTATAAATGCATCCTCAGTCTCTCCTGGCTCGGAGCAGGATGGAGATGAGTAACAGCTCTACAGAGAGGGAGGTTACTGATTTTTTTTTTCACTCTGCCCACGTTTTCCTGCTTTCACAAAGTAAGTGGTTGTTTACAATTTTCTTCACAAGCTGAGCGCATGCTATGGAATATATGTGCAATAAATGATGTGTCATTACAATGAGCCACACAGATTAAAATCCAAACCTGGAAATTGATAATGTAAGAATGGCAGTACTGGTTCAGGCCAATGGTCCAGCTAGCCCAGTATCCTGTCTTTCAATTGTAGCTGGTGCCTAGTATTTCAGAATGAATCAATGGAACAGGTGACTGATCCATCCCTTGTCCGCCCCCAGTCTTGATCAGTCAGAGGCTAGGGACACTCAGGGTTCCATCCCAGACCATCTTGGCTAATAGCCATTGGTGACCTGTGGTCCATGAATTTATCTAATTATTTGTGGAGCCATGTTATAGTTTTGGCCTTCACAACATCCCCTGGCAAGGAGTTCCACAGGTTGTGTGGAGTGAAGTATTTCCTTTATATCAGGAGTTCTCAAATGGGGGGTTGGGACCCCTTAGGGGGTCACAAGGTTCTTACATGGGGGGGCTGTGAACTGTCAGCCTCCACCCCAAACCCCGCTTTGCCTCCAGCATTTATAATGGTGTTTAAATACATAAGTGTTTTTAATTTATAAGGGGGGCGGAGGGGTTGCACCGAGGCTTTGTGTGTGAAAGGGGTCACCAGCACGAAGGTTTGAGAACTGCTGCTTTATATGATTGTTTATATGGAGAGAAAACAGGGGAGGGGAAGAGCCTCTTCCTTCTGGGCCACACTGAAATGTTTTATAGACATGTGGCACCCTAATAAGTGCTCCCTGTGCTGGGGGGGGTGCCCCCTTTTTCCACTGTTCCCTCTTCCCCCATAGGGCCTTCCAATCTCCTTTCTGTGGCACGAGTTCTGTGTCCCCCCATTTCTCCTTTCTCCAGCAGGGGCTCTGGGTGAGCCCGTTACCTCCTTCCTTCCCATGGGAGGGTGTCTGCATGCCGCATTTCCTCTTTCCCCAATATGAGGGTCCTCCATTCTCTCCTCCTGTGTCAGGGGCTGTACATTCTCCAGATGCCAACGCATTCCCTTCCCGCCTCCCCTCCCCCAGTCTTGTGTGGGAGAAAAGTCATTCGTAGCCATATCAATGTGTTAATTGGTCGGTGTCACGGACTCACAGGTCGTGCCCACTCTTGGCCCCATGCGGTCCCTGGGGGGAACCCCCTTCAGTGTGACAGCCCTTCTCGGGGCAAATCCCTCCACCTCCTGGAACTACACCTCTCTGAGCCTTAGCACCCCTGTCTCTCGCCGTGGGCCCCCTCAGGGAGTCCACTCGCTCTGGACCCCGGGGCCTCCACTCCCAGAGGGAATAATGCCCCCATGTTCTCTAGCCCGGAGCGACGCTCAGCCAGTGTAAAAGAGGAGGGTTTATGGAGGAGAAGCAGGGATAAGATGGGGTGTTTGTATGGTTATACTGGAAGGGGGTTAATGGGCACCATCCACCAGTTATTTAATCTACAGACAAAGGCAGAAATGCTTGAGGCAAGGCTTGGCCTGTGCTAAAGACCTGGCAGGAGCTTAATGTTTCCCTTTTTTGGCTTTGACTTCTTCCCACCCTCCAAAATCATTCTGATCGCTGATGCCTGGACTATCTCCATTTCCTGAACATTTGGAATTGACTGGATGCAAGATTCCAACGTTATTGTGTTACAGACAACTGCCATCAAGTTGCGTGTAAGGCCTTTGCAAGCTCAGCCCATAATCCTGTTTGATTTACTGTGGAATGAGCCTCTGCCCCTCCTTGGGCACAGAGCCCCTTCCATGCAGGGGGAACCTGCACCTCCTGCCTTTAGCATAAGAGACCCCCCTGGGTAAATTCATGGAGGTTAAGTCCATCAATGGCTAGTAGCTAAGCTGGAATGGTGTCTCCAGCCTCTGTTTGTCAGAGGGTGGAGATGGACGGCAGGAGAGAGATCACTTGATCATTACCTGTTAGGTTCACTTCCTCTGGGGCACCCGGCATTGGCCACTGTCGGTAGACAGGTACTGGGCTAGATGGACCTTTGGTCTGACCCAGTATGGCCATTCTGATGAATGTGATCAGACCATTATCAGGAGCAACTGATCCTGGTGCTATGTAGCCAATTGAGGGGACGCAGGCAGGGGAAGACCCCACAGTGGTCTTGTCATAGATGGTAAGTCAGAAGTTGCACTTGACCTTATTCCCATCTCAGACAGATTAACCCTAAACAACAGGGTCCAGTCCGGACCAGGAAGTGCTGTGGGCACCTAGCCAGACTGGCTCCGGAGTCACAACCCTTGCAGGGCATGGGGTGATACCAGGACTCTGGACTGCTTGGTGAATAGGGAGAAACAAACAATGTGCATTTTAATACAGACACGTGTAAAGGACACACCTAGGAAGATGGAATGTAGGCCATACTTACAGAGTGGGGGACTTTATCCTGGGATGTCTGGATGCTAAAGGTGATGGGGGGGGAGTTATGGTGGATAATTAGCTGAACATCTGATCCCAGTGCATCACTGTGACCAACAGTGCTAATATGATCTATGGATGTTTAAACAGAGGAAAGGCGAGTCGGGGTAGAGAGGTTCTTTTACCTATTTGGCACTGGTGTGAACACTGCTCGAATAAATGGCCACAAATCAGATGTCAAGAATGATAACATTCAAAAACCAGTCGGAGAAAACTTCAACCTCAAAGTGGCAATTCTCCAACAAAAAAACTTCAAAACCAGACTCCAACGAGAGACTGCTGAATTGGAATTAATTTGCAAACTGGACACCATTAAATTAGGCTTGAATAAAGACTGGGAGTGGATGGGTCATTACATAAAGTAAAACTATTTCCCCAGGCTTATTTTTCCCCTACTGTTACTCACACCTTCTTGTCAACTGTTGGAAATGGGCCATCCTGCTTAGCAACTACAAAAGGTTTTTTTTCCCTCCTGCTGATAATAGCTCAGCTTAATGGATCACTCATTATAGTGTGTATGGCAACACCCATTTTTTCATGTTCTTCATAGTGCTAACTTTCCCTTCCTCCGTAAAAAAAAAATGTAAAGTGCTTTAATGCTTGCCCAAACCGTGTTGGAAAAGAGCTTAAGAATTAGAAAGATGTATTTATTTAACCTAATATTTTTATTCTTTTATTTTTTTTATTTTGGTTTTTTGTTTTGTGGCTCCCCATGTATATCATGTGCATGCAGCTATATGCATGCAAACATATAGTAAGTAGTACAACAAGTCAGTATTGTTGTGTTGTGTCCTTGAATGAAAAATGTATCCTCAACAGATGTATCTTGTAGCCCCCACAAATACATAATATAATATGTATCCCCCAAATATCCCCTACCCCTACATGATACATGTACAGGTCAACCAACCAAATGAAATGAGACGACGTAGGCTAAGTTGTTGTGTTTTATTACTGATAATAACCGGGTCCGGGGTGTGTGGGTGTGTCTCTCTCTGGCTGCACTAGCAGAGGAACACCCAGCAGCTGGACCGATCAATAAAAGTGTGGTACTCTTCTTCCTGGTCTTTCCCTCCCCTCTGTGGTGTATTAGGCTCCGGGAGAAACGGGCCCTTTTGGCTAACATTCTCTGTGTACATATAGCTTCCTACTGTGTTTTCCATTGCATATATCTGATGAAGTGGGTTTTATCCCACGAAAGCTTATGCTCAAATAAATTTGTTAGTCTCTAAGGTGCCACAAGTCCTCCTGTTCTTTTTGCTCCAATCCTGGGTCCAGTTCTGGTGCCCACAATTAAAAAAGGATGTTGATAAATTGGAGAGGATTCAGAGAAGAGCCTTAAGTATGATTAAAAGATCAGAAAACATGCGTTGGAGGAGAGGTGCTGGAACTCAGGGTGTGGGGGGTGTTTTCTCCCTGATCCTCAGCTTAAAGTGGTTTCCATTCTACATGGTTAGTTTGCTTCAATGGCTCTCAGCACCCCCACTATTCAAATTGTGCCAGCGCCCCCGAGGGAGCTTCTTGAGTCTCTCAATCTGTTTAGTTTAACAAACAGAAGATTAAGGGGTGACTTTTATCCCCTATGCGCTATAAGTACAGACGCCCTTCCACTTATGCAATCGTTCCATTCCGGAAAGCCTTGTGTAACTCAAATTATGTGTGAGTTGGAAACATATACCTGTACGTTACGCAAAACTTTCCGCAACTCAAAAATCCTATTTCTGGCTTATGGAACTTTTTCCGTAAGTACGAATTTGGTAAGTTGGGTCTTGCGTAACCCGGGGAGCGTCTGTACCTACTTGGGGATCAAATATTTGATAATGGGCTCGTTACTCTAGCAGACAAAGGTCTAACAAGATCTGGTATCTGGAACTTATGCCAGACGAATGTAGACTGGAAATAAGGTGTATATTTAGAACAGTGAAGGTAATTAATCATTGGGGCAATTTACCAAAGGTTATAGTGGAGTCTCCGGCACTGGCAATTATAAAATCAAGATGGGATGATTTTTCTACTAAATGCGTGCGCTCTAATTCAAGCAGGATTTTGGGAAAGGCTGATGGCTTCTGTTAGCCTAGAATTCAGACCCCAATGGTCTCTTCTGGCCTGTGAATCTCAAAAACTAGTCTCTTACTGTAACTCTGCCTAACAGACTGTCATTTATTTTATATTTGCACAGCAAGTAGCACTGTGGAGGCCACCCTAGCTGAGGCCCTTAAATGCTACTACAATAACAGGGTTAAGTAGTAATGAATCAGCTGGGTACAGCCAGTCAGGATGCTCTGTACAATACAATACTTGAGCCACAGAGTTAAGCATTTAAAAGACTGGTGTTAATCATGCTGATAGAGATGACAGGGTACAATCTCCTGGAAAATAGGAACATATTCAAAATTATCCATTAAATCAGTTTATGCTGTGGAAAACAAAAGAGCTCTATCTTAGACTCTAGATTTGGGGGTATGAGAAACCTAAGGATGCAGTAAAGCAGAGGCAGACCATAGGTGGACAGCGGGTCAAATCCAGACTATCAGATGCTTTTGAACAGACTGAAATCTTTTTATTTACTTATTACTGTTATTTTTGTATTATTGTCTCTGGAGTCTGGACCTTGACAAAAAATAATCGATTCCCTGTGCAGTAAGGGAAATTACTTTGAACAGAGTCAGAGAGGAGACTTGCTCCCTTGAAAGGTTCTGCATTTACTGCTGTAACTAAGACATCAGAAGCTGCCTTACAGAGCCGGGGAGAGCACACAGGTCAGGGATGAGAAAAAGCGTATTTGGGGAGGTGCAGACCAGAGTGAGTACGGGGTTTGTCCGACCAAATTGAGAACTGAGCGAGGAGACGGCCGGAAATAGTTCCGCGCCCTATAATGTGACGCGCCTTCGCTCCCACCAATGAAGCACCGCAGAGCGAATTCTGGCCAATCATTAGCCAGAGCTTAACTTCAAATTCAAAAAGTAGCCTTTTGGCGCCAACCCCGCTCCGCTATTCATTGATCTGATCAATCATGAAACGAGTCCCACTTAGAAGAAATTAACAATGGAACGTAGCGTAACACACCGCTTAAAGCTCTTTCAGCTCAGGCGCTTTCAAGAACGAATGAAGAATTGTTTCCACCTGTAGCTAAATTAAAAAATATTTTCATTAATTCTCATTCACCTCTCCAGCCTGCACATTCACAACCTCAAACGTCTCCAGGCGTTCTCTGCTCTTTTATCCCTTTGAAACATTTTAGTGTAATTTCTTATAGGTCTTTGAGTTGCAATCCCCGCTATTTCCCCCTCCAGAGACCAGTAATCTGTCCCTCCGTGTAGCAATTTTAAAGATATATATTTTTATTTGAAAAAATCAGGAAAATTAAGTTTATTTAAATCACTGATTTTATATGTTGGGAAGAAATTGATACCACCCAGAATGTTGCTGAATGTCTTTAATGCCTTAAAATTGATAGAATAGAGGAAGGACTATTTCTATTTTTTCAAAATACTCGAATACAGAGAAATAAGGTAATATATTTGTTAAGACTCAAATATTTTATTACTGGACTCACCTTGTCTCTGGAGAAAAGGTCCAGACTTCAGAAAAAAATACAACAATCAAGAAATAAGTTTTTGTTGCTGAGAGATAAACTTCTAGTTCTCAAAGGTCTGGAAAATGTACTTGGGGGTGTCACAGCTAAATATAAAAAGAAATATTGTTTAAACTGATTAATACTGCTCCAGGCATGTGGGGTAAAAATATATTTAAAATTGCTGAATAGCATAATCCTTCAAAGCTCTGATATTTCCTCCAATTAACTCGATTACCAGGTCCACTGAAGTGAAGAGGAAATTCACTTACTCACTGTGCCCGTAAATTCCATCTCTTATCCCCTGATATCAACTAGAGTTGTGATTCGCCAAGATGTTCTAAATTAGTGGAATTTAACACTGGGGATAAACTGCAAAAGAAGTTAGACTCACTCATTACATCTGAAAGTTAGAGGTTAAACACTGTCAGTTAAAGTGACCAGAGCTCTTACAGAGGAAGTCGGTGGCTCTTAAAAGAGCCGTTGTGTTGTTTTTTTTTAAGAAAAAGACCAGTTACTTGGAGCTGGTGTACTTGGTGACCGCCTTGGTGCCCTCCGACACGGCGTGTTTGGCCAGCTCCCCGGGCAGCAGCAGGCGCACGGCGGTCTGGATCTCCCGGGAGGTGATGGTGGAGCGCTTGTTGTAATGCGCCAGGCGAGACGCCTCCCCGGCAATGCGCTCGAAGATGTCGTTGACGAAGGAGTTCATGATGCCCATGGCCTTGGAAGAGATGCCGGTATCGGGGTGAACCTGCTTCAGCACCTTATAGACGTAAATGGAGTAACTCTCCTTCCTGGTCTTGCGGCGCTTCTTATCCCCCTTCTTCTGGGTCTTGGTCACCGCTTTCTTAGAGCCCTTCTTGGGCGCGGGAGCGGACTTGGCTGGATCAGGCATAATGACTTCAAAGCAGCTCACTTAATAAAATACTGATACCACAAGCTGAATGATAAGCTGCCAGAGTAGGAGACCCTTTATTTATAGAGCCCCTATGCAAATGACGGTAGCCTAATTCTTACCTTCCGATTGGATAGTAAATACTCAGTTACCTTTCTCCTTTACAAACTCGTATGCAAATAAAGTGCCACTCCAAGTTTAGCAATCCTATTGGAGACCACAACTGAATCGTCTCCCGATTGGTCAGAGTGAGAAGTCGGCTTCCCATTGGTTCTCACGGGAGCTTTTTGCTCGGCCAATCATCAGTGTCTGGCCTGATCGCTAACGAAGGCATAAAAAGCAAAGAACACGCTTCGCTCTATTACAGTTTTATTTTATTCAAGTAGTGTTTGTTTTGTCTCTAAAAAGCTTCATAATGTCTGGCCGCGGAAAGCAGGGAGGTAAAGCTCGGGCTAAGGCCAAGTCTCGCTCTTCTCGTGCGGGGTTGCAGTTCCCTGTGGGCCGTGTGCACCGGCTGCTACGCAAGGGGCACTATGCGGAGCGAGTGGGAGCCGGCGCTCCTGTTTACATGGCTGCGGTGCTGGAGTACCTCACTGCTGAAATCTTGGAGCTGGCTGGCAACGCCGCCCGCGACAACAAGAAAACCCGCATCATCCCCCGGCACTTGCAGCTGGCCATCCGCAACGACGAGGAGCTGAACAAGCTGCTGGGCAAAGTCACCATCGCTCAGGGTGGCGTCCTGCCCAACATCCAGGCGGTGCTGCTGCCCAAGAAAACCGAGAGCCACAAAGCTAAGGGCAAGTGAGCAGGCTCCTGCTGCCTTCTGGGCGAGGGGGAGCCTCACCACCCAGTGTCTTAACCCCAACGGCTCTTTTCAGAGCCACTCACAATATCAGGCAAAGAGTTGTTAATTCCTGTTCTGTCGCTTTGGGTTTTTTTGGGGGGAGGGGGATGTTGCTAAGGAAAAATGAACGATCAGTTCAATAAAAAAAGCTGGTGCTCTCCCGGGAGAAAACGGGTGGCAAGAATATACAGGAGCCCAAATGTTCCCTAGGAAAACACGCCCCATGGATAGAAAACCTGATCCCTTCCCAGAGAACTGGAAACGATGCTCCTGGTACTGTGAACAAATGACAAGCTCTTTGGCCAGGTGTGTGGGGCGGCGGGAGACACGTAGTGATTTTAACAAAGCGGGACAAACTTAAGTTCTGGAATCGGTTCCCGCGGTTTCCCTTGCTGTAGGGGCTGTAGTGTCGTATCAGGGTGAAGAGCAATAAGAAAACGGATACACTGGGTCAGCCCAAAGGTCCCTCTAGCCCCGTGTCCTGTCTTTTGCCAGTGGCCAGTGCTGCAGGGGGAATGGAAGCGGGTGGAATGGGATGCGAACAGAGCAAGTAATTGGGACCGGAGACCTGCTCAGAGCTGCTGGTTTCTCAGAGCAAGAGGGAGGGGAATAATCGAGAGAACTTTGCGGGGGGCGGTTGGTTTTAATTCAAACGGTACAAACGGCTGCGCGCCAGCCATCAGCGAAGGAGGCCCAGGGAACGCACACGCCCCTCCGCAGCGCGCCCTTACGGCGATGGAGGGCTGTGTCTCCGGCCAATCTCCGCGCAGCCCGTCAAATTCAAAAAGCTCAACTGCCGCTGCGACGAGTTAATAAAAATCCGCAGGAGGCGCAGAACAGAGGCACTTGAGCAAACCCCCCACTTCCCCTCTATGGCCCCCCAGGCGCTGAGCCCACAACCCCCCACTTCCCCTCTATGGCCCCCCAGGCGCTGAGCCCACAACCCCCCACTTCCTCTATGGCCCCCAGGCGCTGAGCCCACAACCCCACTTCCTCTATGTCCCCAGGCACTGAGCCCACAACCCCCACTTCCTCTATGGCCCCCAGGCGCTGAGCCCACAACCCCCCACTTCCCCTCTATGGCCCCCCAGGCTCTGAGCGCCCCGCCCCAGACTGCCCCTCTGTGGCCCCCCAGGAACTTGAACAAGCCCCCCACTTCTCCTCTAGCCCCTGCCCCCCCCCCCCGCTGAGCCCACCCACCCCCCTCCCCCCCAGGTGGCCCAACCCCCAGACAAGCCCCCCCTTCCCTCTCTATCCCCCAGGCACTGGAGCCCCCAGACTGCCCCTCTGTGGCCCCCCAGGAACTTGAACAAGTCCCCCACTTCCCCTCTATCCCCCTGGGCACTGAGCAAAGCCCCTCCTAGTGTCCCCCCAAGTACTCCTCTATACCCCCAAGTGCTACTCTACGCCCCCCATGTATCCCCTCTATCCTCCCTAGGCACTGAGCACCCACCCTTCCCCCTTCCCAGTATCTCCTCTCTCCCCAGGCGTTTAGCTCCCTGCTCTAGGGAAGGAAACAGAGGAGTTTGGTCACCTCTTTCCAATCCCTGCTCAGCCCGGGAAATTTAAACCCCTCAACGGTCGCCCGGCTGTTCATAGCCAATCAGGAGACAGGGTTAGGCTATAAATTGCGCACAGCGAGAGCTAAGGGTTATTGCTTTGTGGCTGGACTAGAGACAGGTTAGTAACGCGCAGCAGCGAGGATGGCCCGTACCAAGCAGACGGCTCGTAAATCCACCGGCGGGAAAGCGCCCCGCAAGCAGCTCGCCACCAAGGCTGCCCGGAAAAGCGCCCCTGCCACGGGCGGGGTGAAGAAGCCCCATCGCTACCGCCCCGGCACTGTGGCCCTGCGGGAAATCCGCCGCTACCAGAAATCCACCGAGCTGCTGATCCGCAAGCTGCCCTTCCAGCGCCTGGTGCGGGAGATCGCCCAGGACTTCAAGACGGATCTGCGCTTCCAGAGCTCGGCCGTCATGGCCCTGCAGGAGGCGAGCGAGGCTTACCTGGTGGGGCTCTTCGAGGACACCAACCTGTGCGCCATCCACGCCAAGCGAGTCACCATCATGCCCAAGGACATCCAGCTGGCGCGCCGCATCCGCGGGGAGAGGGCCTAGAGCCTCCCCCCCTCGGAGCCGCCAGCGCCCGACAACCACCCCAAAGGCTCTTCTAAGAGCCACCACCTGCCCACGCGAAAGAGTTGAAATTCATCTGTTGTCCGTCTTAATCCGGGATAAATTTCCTTAGTGGTTTTTCTAAACATAGAACCAGATTAGTGCAAAACTTGTACCCGGCTTCCTGTAATGTCGCAGTTCGGTCGTTCCGCAAGTGCGAGTTTGTTTATCACAATGTGAAGGGAAAAGTTTGAATGTAACCGGACTGGCCTTACAAGGCACTACGCGCAGTCCTTAAACCCCTTCCCGCTAGCGGAAGGAGTTCAGTGCAAACACGACCATTTTCATTTTAAAACGCCCTGTTTAAAAACGTAGCTTCTCCAATGCTCAAAGCGGCATGTTTGGTCCTGGTATTCAGGGAACAAGAAAACATAAAGGCGAGTAATTGGACGGTACAGTAATAACTGAGTGGCTGGAGTAAGGAAGCGGCCACGGTGAGTTTCTCTAGGGGGAGGAAAGGAATCAATCAAATATTTTATCACCATCTTGTTCCTGGCTTGTTTTCAAGCCTCTTTCGCAACCGGCCAGTGAGGATTCAGAGTCGGTTTGAGCACAAGGTTCTGGCTTCGGATTTGCAGCTTTTATTTTTCTTTGGAGGAAAGTTTATTTTTTTTTTAAATAAAAGTAGCCAGTTTATTCAACGCCGCCTCCTTCACTAGAGGGTGGGTCGATATGCAAGTGACTGGGAAGGGGGGGAAACAGGGATCAACTGATTACAGCAGCTCAGAAAATAAGCCCCTCTCCGGTCCGCTGCCCGCCACTGGTGCCCCCGAGTACAATCAACCCCCCTGAGAAGTGGGTGTCGAGGCTTCTAAACAAAGTCTGTTCCCAACCTCCCAACAAACACGGGTCCTCCTACCCTTGTGCCAGCATCCCTCTCTAATCCGGCTCCAGCACCCCCGGGGAATGGGGCGAAGGAAAGGAGTGGCCGTGTCTCGCCCAGAACTCAACCCCACCAGCAGGGAGGACAAAGAGGCGGGGGGGGAGAGGTCCCCTCTGCTGTCAGGGTCTATCCGGGCATTTATGATGACTTGATCCGGGCATTTACTCTAGTCCCTCGATGGCGCGGTCTGAATTCGTGTTGGCTCAGCGGAGGGAAGCGGTTTGTGCTGCGCCTATTCACACGGAGCAGGGAACGACCGCTCCTTCCCTTGTAACACTGTGTTGTAGAAGCTAATTCTCATCTCCTCCCTGGTGGTCTAGTGGTTAGGATTCGGCGCTCTCACCGCCGCGGCCCGGGTTCGATTCCCGGTCAGGGAAGGATTCGTTTTTTTTTTTTAATTTTTATTTTATTTGTTACCCTGTGGCATTTTGTGCAGAACACCCTGTAGGATCATCGCATCAGCCCACAACCCCCTTCCAAAGGAAAGAAAATGATCCCCCTACGGGGCAGATTGCTGTGGCCGCACGCGCATGTCCCGGGTTGCAGCCCAGCAGGTAGAACCGGAGCTGGGTTTGTTTGCTGCCCGCAAGAAGCTGCAAGTTTTGGCCCCGGCAGGAGCAAAGCAGCAAAACCCGGAGCCCCGACCCGGCTTCTCTCGCAATAAAGCCGCGCCGGTGCCTGGCTTGTCTGCAAGCGCCGGGCCCCATAAAAGGGGAAGGGAGCCGGGAGCGGTTCAAGGTTTGTCTGCTGAAAAGGCACCGCTGGGATTCGAACCCAGGATCTCCTGTTTACTAGACAGGCGCTTTAACCAACTAAGCCACGGCGCCGGCTTGCGAAAGGGGCTGCAGTTTTCCCTTTCATGCCAAGCAGCTCCAGTGCCGCCTTTTGCTCATTTCTGCAACTAGATGGGTGAGCTGCGGGAAGGGAATCCGCAGGGTGCAACTTTTTACACTGTGCCCGAGATCTCAGCCCCGTCTCTCAGTTAGAAACACTTGTAAATCCTCCCCTGGTGACTATGGGAATAAAATCCCACCTGGTCGGGGAATAATCCAACTGGCAGAGTTTCTGGGACACAAGGCCTGACCTGTTTAGTTCTAATAACTTTATTCTATGTTGAAGTGTTGCTATGGCACCTTTTAAATCCCTCTGAGCCCTGGTATCTGAGCCCATGTTTCTGCCTCCCTCTCTTGCCAAAGAAAGGCCTTTTGAGAGGTGATGGCCCATCCCTTTTGATGACACATGGCTAGAGGGGTCAAGTTGCCTTTTGTTTAAGGCCTGCTTGAGCAGATTTGACTAATCCAGGCCAGGTAGGTTTGCACGCGTGACACCCACATCATCCTATCCTCACGTAGCAGGGTGCTGCACACCGTTTTCAAATGACACCTTACAAGGTATAGTTGGTACAAGGATTAGTACAATGGTGCGTAGGGTGCAGAGGTGCTGAAACTAGGGGGGCTGCCGCACCCCCTGGCTTGAAGTGGTTTCCATCACATACAGGGTTTCCACTTTGGTTCAATAGCTCTCAGCACCCCGACTATACAAATTGTCCCAGTTCCCCTGGGGCCAAGGGTCAGAGCCAGCATCAGGGGTTCAAGTGCCAGCCAGTGCATCATTGGCAGGAGGATCCATCATGTCGCGTTCCTGGGCTTAAATCGAGTGTTTAGACCAACCAAGGGCCAGAACGCAAGTTGTCAGTGTAGCCTTCCAGCAGTATGTCTTGTGGTATTCACCTTCACAGGATTCGTGCAGTCTAATGTGCTCAGACAGCAAGTGTGAAAAATCAGGACAGGGGGTGGGGGGTAATAGGACCCTATATGAGAAAAAGACCCAAAAATCGGGACTGTCCCTATAAAATCGGGACATCTGGTCACCCTAGTGCAGTCATGGGTAACCCCCACCATGGTGGCTTGGGACTGCTACAGAGGTATTACTCATCCCCCAGAGCTGCCTTTTAGCTCCCATTCTCCCATCTTCTCCACCACACACTGTTAGCACCTGTTGGTAAATATTAATCCTTTCTGTTCTTTCTTTTTGCATATTTCATCTGTGTATATAGTAACTATTCTTTAGAATCTCTGTCTTCAACAAAGAGTATGTCTGAATTTGAAGGATCAGAACAATGGTCCTTGACCAACAAGTATTCAGGCATTTTATCTATGATGCTGTATCTGAAACAATCTTGGGCACCTTCAGGTCTATACAACTCCAGCTATTCTTGGAAACCCTCTTAACATGTGCGTGCACTCTCTCTCTCTCACTCTCTCTCTCTCTCTCTCACACACACACACACACACACACACACACACACACACACACATGCAACTATAGACTTGGGAAACTAATATGGGATGATTGTTACAGCCAGTGTTTTCTGATGCGGAATCAACAGGGAAGAAAGATTGAAAAAAATGGAGTTTAGTCTGGAGAAGAGAAGACTGAGAGGGGACATGATACAGTTTTCAGGTACATTAAAGGTTGTTACAACTGGAGGAGGGATAAAAATTGTTCTTAACCTCTGAGGATAGGACCAGAAGCAATGGATTTAAATTGCAGAAAGGGAGGTTTAGGTTGGACATTAGGAAAAACTTCCTGACTGTCAGAGTGGTGAACCACTGGAATAAATTGCTGAAGGAGGTGGTGAAATCTCCGTCACTGGGGATTTTTAAGAGCAGGTTGGACAAACCCCTGTCAGGGATGGTCTAGACAATACTTAGTCCTGCCATGAGTGCAGGGGACTGGACTAGGCGACCTCTCGAGGTCCCTTCCAGTCCTACAATTCTATGATTGTGGGGTAAGAAGGTTACCTTGCAGAATTGTTAGTCCTCCAAGCTTCACACAGGCCTTCACACATGACTCAGGCAAACTAAGAATGCATAGAAATGACATATATTTCTGGGAGAATATTCTTGGCAACGAGATTTCCTTTGTGTAGTAAGAGGAGGCCCTGAGATATAAACCTTGGTATCAGAGGCCTGGTATGAGGCCTAAGGCCTGAACTAAAGTAATGGTCAAGACTTTGCTAACATAAAGTAAAGTTAAGCTGTGAGCCAGAGGCAGGCCCTGCTCACAGAAGCTGGCAAGGAAAGGGCTGATGCTGCAAAAAGAGACATACCTGAAAGGTACTGGACACCAGATATCAGAACATTCGCATACTTGCACATTCCACATGGATCAAAAGGAACAAGTTGACCCATCCCAATGTCAGGGCCAAAAGGGTAATATGATGGATATGTTGGAAAATCATAGTGCTAATGAAGCCTTTCCGTATTAGGCCTGAGTAAACCAAAGTTATGTTATGCTTGTCCAAACTGTGTTGGAAAGCTTACAGAACTCATTAGACTGAAGGCCGTGTATCTACCTAAGTCAGCTTATCAGTTTTGTTTGGCTCCCCAAGTATATGTTGGCTCCCCAAGTGTATGCAGCTGCGTTCACATGTATGCATCCAAAGTATCTAGTACAAAAGGTCAACGGATGTATCTTGTGTCCCCTTCAGAATGACAAATGTATCCTCAACAGCTGTATGTCTCTTGTAGCCCCCACAAAATGATATATGTATCCTGCGTACCCAATTATCCCCTAATAGATACATGTACAGGGTCTATAGGTCAACCAAATGACGTAGACAAACGTAGGCTAAGTTGTTTGTTACCGGCTATAAAGGTAGGCCGCTTGGCCATGAAAGGTGTGTCTCTTTCTCTGGCACTAGCCGAGAGGAACACCCGCTCAGCTGACCGATCAATAAAGGGTGTGGTACTTGTCTTCCTGTCTCCGTGCCTCCTTGGTGTAATTAGGTAAGCTCCGGGGGGAAAACGAGCCCTTTTGGCTAACAGATAGAGTTGTTTTGTTCGAACCAACATGTACAAGGTGAGAGGCTGCACCTTGCTATGAAGAGGACTTGCACCTCAATATGTCAGGAGTTGTTAGCCAAAAGGGCTCATTTCCCCCCGGAGCTTACCTAATTACACCAAGGAGGCACGGAGACAGGAAGACGAGTACCACACTCTTGATTGATCGGTCAGCTGAGCGGGTGCTCCTCTTGGCTAGTGCCAGAGAAAGAGACACACCCCACAAGCCCGAACGGGCCTTTTTATAATCAGTAACAAACAACTTAGCCTACGTTTGTCTACGTCACTTGGTTGACCTGTAGAACCTGTACATGCATCTATTAGGGGATAATTGGATACGCAGGATACATATATCATTTTGTGGGGGCTACAAGATACATACAGCTGTTGAGGATACATTTGTCATTCTGAAGGGGAAACAAGATACACCCGTCGACCCTTTGTGCTATATACTTTGGCTGCATACATGGAAAAACAGCTGCATACACTTGAGGAGCCAAAATGGCTGGTAAGCTATCCAAACAAGCTAATAAGCAATTAGCTGACATAGGTAGATGTACGTCCCTTGTTCCTGTTAGGTCGATCAAAGTTTCAGGCCTACTACAGAAAAGCTTAATTGACACTGGTTTTCACCAACAGAGTGATGTGTAACTTGTTTGTAACTGTGTATAAGAATGCATCCCTGGGGCAGTGTCTTTGGGTTTCAATTGCAGCAAGGGAGGTTTAGGTTGGACATTAGAAAAAACATCCCAACTGTCAGGGTGGTTAAACACTGGAATAAATTGCCTGGGGAGGTTGTGGAATCTCCATCATTGGGGATTTTTAAGAGCAGGTTGGACAAACACCTGTCAGGGATGGTCTAGATAATACTGCCATGAGTGCAGGGGACTGGCCTAGATGACCTCTCGAGGTCCCTTCCAGTCCTATGATTCTATGAACATTCTATTAAAATCAGGGGCAGCTCTAGGAATTTGGCCGCCCCAAGCAGTCATGCCTGCGGGAGGTGCCAGTCCCGCGGCTCGGGTAGACCTCCCGCAGGCATGACTGCGGAAGGTCTGCCGGACCCGCCCTGCCGGCAAAATGCCGCCCCATGCGCGCGCTTGGCGCGCTGGGGTCTGGAGCAGGCCCTGATTAAAATCCCTCAGTGGAGAAGAAGGGTGAAGCCTCCTCTATTAGCGGACCCACCAGCTGGCTCTCTAGCACCAAGGGTGGCATGGGATCCACATGTTGGCTGGACTGCAGACTCAGTTGGAGGCTGACTGCAAACTCCCTTCCGTGCTTTTTTCGTGGGAGAATTGCATCATCCGATTGTTCAGAGTCAGGTCAAACATTCCTCCCAGCTGCTAAAAATTTTTTGGCAGCCTTTTCTTTTCATAGGTGCTGGTACTCAGGGTGATGCTGCACCCCTCTGGCTTGAAATGGTTTCCATCATGTACAGGATTTACAGTTTGGTGCAATGGCTCTCAGCACCCCCCACTATACAAATTGTTCCAGAACCACTGGGTCCTTTTGGTCTGCTGCCCACATGGCTCTTTTCATTCAGGGCTGGTTCCCAGGTTCTACAGCAGGAGTTCTCAAACTGAGGGTCGGGACCCCTCAGGGGGTCGTGAGGTTATTACATGGGGGGTCATGATCTGTCAGCCTCCACCCCAAACCCTGTTCTGCATCCAGCATTGACAATGGTGTTAAATATATTTTAAAAGTGTTTTTAATTTATTGGGGGGGGGGTCGCACTCAAGAGGCTTGATATGTGAAAGGGATCACCAGTATAAACGTTTGAGAACGACTGTCCTACAGGGATCTGGGTCAGTGGGAAATATATTCCCCCTCCTGCTTTTCCCTGCCCCAAAGGCTCCCAAAGTGCAGCACTGTTTGTATAACAACTCTCTGATCATTGTGTGGGTGAAGGTATAGAGGAGATGCAGCGCCAAACTAACTGTTTGCATTTGAAGTTAACTGATGATTAATGATTGGCCAGGGAGCGATGTTAAGTGTCTCATTGGTGTGCGAGGGAGCAAACGTCACCTTGGGCGGGGCGAGCGAGCGGGGAGAGATCTGCCCCTCCGTTGTGCTTGTAGGTTCTCACTCAGGTCGGTCTATAGCCTATATAAACCCTTCTTCTGGCTGTACGGGAGCATTGTATCGTTTTAGTTTATTGTTGTTTGCTTTATTTTTGTAGTCATGTCAGGTCGTGGAAAGGGCGGTAAAGGGCTGGGGAAAGGTGGTGCTAAGAGACATCGTAAAGTGTTGCGGGATAATATCCAGGGCATCACTAAACCGGCTATTCGCCGCTTGGCTCGCCGCGGTGGGGTGAAGCGTATCTCGGGATTGATCTACGAAGAGACCCGCGGGGTGCTGAAGGTTTTCCTGGAGAACGTGATCCGCGATGCGGTGACCTACACCGAGCACGCCAAGCGGAAGACGGTGACGGCTATGGATGTGGTGTACGCCCTTAAGCGCCAGGGGCGCACCCTGTATGGCTTCGGGGGCTGATTTAGTTCTTCAATGTGTGAAACGCGTTTATTCGACCCAAAGGCTCTTTTAAGAGCCACCCACTTTTCCACAGAAAGAGCTTGTTCCACTACTGTGTTGAGATAGAAGTGAAGTGGTCTATAGAGGTGTAGTAATGGGCTCGTTTAGTTGCAAGGGGACTAAAAACACTAGTTTCTAGCCTAGCAAAGATTAAGTAAACCTTAAGGGTGTAACTGGTTCTGCAAACAGTTTTGTACTCTGGTGCACGCCTTGAAGCGCCAGGGCCGCACCCTGTACGGCTTCGGAGGCTAATCTCCCTTTCCTCTGCTCCGAAGAAATCATTCCACACAAAGGTCCTTTTAAGGGCCGCTCACTCCTGCATAGAAAAAATTGGTCTTGCTGTATATCGTTACACGGATGTTAACATTGTGCTTAAAGCTGGTATGGATATTAGAATTTAAATGCTTTTTCAACTAAGCTACTACAATGTTAGTGATACTGTTACAGTAAAAGCTTCAAAAACATTCCAACGTGAAACTGCTGAGGATGAATTAATATGCAAACTAGAGCCCATTAATTTGGGCTTGAATAAGGACAGGGAATGGCTGAGTCATTACACAGATTGAATCTATTTCCCCATGTTAAGTATCCTCACACCTTGTCAACTGTCTGAAATGGGCCGTCTTGATTATCACTACAAAAGTTTTTTTGCCTGCTGATAATTGCTCATCTTAATTAATTAGCCTCTTAGAGTTGATATGGCTACTTCCACCTTTTCATGTTGTGTGTGCATCTGATGAAGTGGGCTGTAGCCCACGAAAGCTTATGCTCAAATAAATGTTAGTCTCTAAGGTGCCACAAGTGCTCCTGTTATTGTTACAATGATATAGCTCTAGAGAGTATAAACTAGCAGTAATACTTGGAGCTGTACTTCCTTTAAGAAATTGCATTGTTCAAGAAGAAAAAAAACAGGGACCCACTTACAGGATCCCGGACAAGTTGGGCACAAGACAATTGCAACGGGCAGAACAAGCTTTTACAGCAGGTGAAAGGAAGTGGTGCAAGTGTCTGATCACAAATCAGGGGGCTGGAAGATGAATTTAAGCAGCTTCAATTCTCCCATACTGACTCCTACCCAAAGACGGCAACTTGCAAAGGACCATTCTTTGAGGAAGGAAAATCAGGACAATTTTAGTATTTCAGTTTAGTCACCCTTAGGTTACTATGAAAATACCAGATTTCCCATCACCCAAATGCAGTTTCCCGCTGAATACAAGGAAGCCGCTTTATTACAAACTACTATCAAAATGTTTCAAAGGGACAGTGAAGGAAGATATTTATTCTCAAATAAAAGCTGGACGCTACCCGTGAAACCAACGATCCACAGCTAGAGTCAGCTGCATGAGGATTTCACATCACAAGCGCTGTCTCCTCCTAACAGTTTCTGCAGAGAAATCAAACGGTAGAGCAGTTATGCCACCCCTACAGCGTCTCACCTATTCAGCGGCAGGGAAATCGCTGTTTCATTATCTCAGGAAAAGAACAATGGAACAGGAGAGCTTCAGAAATGGATTGAAGTTCCTTGCTCTGAATCGTAGAACACTATATGGATTCAGTGGTATACGTGAGCCGGTTTATGTTCGTGAATTCGAATTGATTTAAACTGTGAGGATACCGAAAAGCTGAGTGCTCAGGAGACTCGAGAAACTACCCCATTAATACAATATCAATACAATAAGTATGTGTGGTACTAAACCCTAGATTTCTGTGCCTGGCAAACCCAGCTCTTTCTATGTAGAAGTGGGTGGCCCTTAAAAGGACCTTTGGGTTGTAACAGTTACAGCAGTTCCTAGGCTAGAAGTTTAACCCCCGAAGCCATACAGGGTGCGCCCCTGGCGCTTCAGCGCGTACACCACATCCATAGCCGTCACCGTCTTCCGCTTGGCGTGCTCGGTGTAGGTCACCGCATCGCGGATCACGTTCTCCAGGAAAACCTTCAGCACCCCGCGGGTCTCTTCGTAGATCAGCCCCGAAATGCGCTTCACCCCGCCGCGGCGAGCCAAGCGGCGGATCGCAGGCTTTGTAATACCCTGGATGTTGTCTCGTAAGACCTTGCGGTGCCTCTTAGCACCTCCCTTACCGAGCCCCTTTCCGCCTTTGCCACGACCAGACATTTTAACACCACCACCACTCTCCTACTAACACAGCAATGAAACTGCTTCAGTGCTGGCAGCCAGAACTTAACTAGGCTGTAATCCGACCAGAGGGAGAACAGCGAGGGAAGCCGGCGGGAACTCCCTCTCCCGCCCCCTTCTCAGCCTGACCTTATGACGCTCGTGCCATTCCCACCAATGAGACACAGCGCGTGGCACCCTCAGCCAATCCTGAGCCAGCCTTTGACTTTAAATGCAAACGAGTGAATTTTGGCGCTTGGGCCTGATTTTAGATCATGCGCAGAAAGGTGCTGCCAACAGTGCTTTGGGGAGGGGAGGGATGCGATGCGATGCGATGCGATGCGATGCTTTTGCTTCTGCTTCTGCTTCTGCTTCCAAACGGCGGGGCAGTGCTTAATTTGTGTCAGGCCTCACTAGGGCTAGGGTTGGCAGTTCATAGCCCTGGCACCTCTAGGCTTGCTGCATCAGTGATGAATGTAAAAAAAATTGCTTGAGCCTCAGCACCTCTGTCATTACAAGTTGGGGTGTGTGTGTGTGTGATTTTTCACTAGTACTGAGGGGATCACTGAAGGCGTGTGTCACTGAGTCCCTGGGCAATGTTCTGGGACTACTCCATACAAAGTCAGCCAACACTCTGGGGGAGCGTCCTATCTCTGAGCAGACTCACCAGGGCAAGAAGCTTCCACAGCTTTGACCTTTCTGGGTCTGACGTTGGAGCATTCAGCATCCCCGTCCACACTGTGTGCTTCCTGCAGCAAGTCCACCGGGGGGGGGGGGGGTCTGGGGGAGCCAGAGAGCCCTGCCCCTCAACTATACATTCAGACGTGACTTTCAGCCACCCGGTAAAACAGAAGGTTTATTAGTCAACAGGGACACAGCGTAGAGCAGAGCTTGTTCACACAGAAATCAGTAACTTTCAGCAAAGTCCATCTTATGGAGTCCTGGGCCAGACGCCATATGAACACCATAAAGGGCTTATCAAAGTCTGGGTTTCCCAGCACCAGGCCCTTGACCAGATCCTCCTTCAGCGCTTAGAGAGCCCTCTGGCACTGCCCGGTCCAGACCGGCTTGTCTGGCTCACCCTTCCTGCATAGCTCAGTGATGGAAGCTGACAAGGAGCTAAAGTGGGGCACAAACTTCCGGTAGTGCCCTGCCATCCCGATAAAGGACTGGGCCTGTTTCTTAGTCTGGGGAGCGGGCCAGTCTCTGATCGTCCCCACCTTGGCCAGCTCTGGCTTTAGGCAGCCGCACCCCTACCTTGTGGCCCAGGTATGACACCTCTGCCATCCCCACCTTGCACAGCCCAGCTTTTACAGTCAGCCCTGCATCCAGGAGGCGACTCAGTCCCCACTTCACCTGGGACACATGGTCCTCCCAGAGGTGACTAATGGCACAAAGATCAATGTAGGCTAGAATCAAATTCTCCATCCCCGCAGTAACGGCTCCACCTGGCGCTGGCAGGCCACAGGCACCTCCTGGAGGCTGAAAGGTAGGACCAGGGATTTGTACAGCCCCAAGGGGAACAAAAGCAGGTTTCAACCTGGCATCTGGATCCAAAGGCACCTGCCAGCTGCTTGGCTGTGGGTCAGCATTTAAACAGGGAGGTATCTCACCAGGCTCATCCAGCTGTGAAACAATGCAAAGCGGGTGTGGCCTAGCGGAAGCAATTTACTCAGTCCAAAATACCGAAGTGTGAGCGCACCTTACAGTGGTACAGCGTTTGCCAAGCCGATTTATAGCTCTTCCAAGCACAGTAGCTAAAGCAAGGTAAGACAGGAAACAATAAAACTCCAACTTTTGTGTGTGGACACGAGGCAGCGTAGACTGAAAAAAACTAAATCGATGCCAAAAATACCATTTTTCCCATATAGGCAACCTTGTCTTTTCTTATTGTCAAACAGGAAATAGTCAGCGCATGTGTGTTTTTGTGCTATGTGGAAAAAGAAACCCGAAAAACTTTCTAGCTCTATTGGGACAGAAAAGGCTACTTAGCAGAGGATGGTTTCGATCCATCGACCTCTGGGTTATGGGCCCAGCACGCTTCCGCTGCGCCACTCTGCTGGCTTCCAGAGACTTTTTCTGTAAATAGTTGTCATGCATTTTCCTGTTCTTGCACCAGCGGCATGAGGGGAGGGAATCCGGATTTAACACCATTTCCTTTTAATTGACTCGAAGGGTCGCTGGCAAGTTGCAGAGTTTTACATGCGGTCACTTGCAGCCGGCACCAGCGAGAGCAGCAAAGAGCCCGGCCGGGAGAACTGTGGGTTGGTGACATTGCTGCGTTTAATTCACACAGCACTGCCTGGTTCAGGGCTTGCTGTCGGTAATGGGGGTGCTGGGGGCTCCTTGCTTTCTTCAGTCTTTGGATGGTTAGTTGCTAATAAAGAGCAGCATAAGTGGGAAGTTAACCCCACTTGCATCCTTATTTTTAATTAAAAATAAAAACGCCTTTGCGTTGGCCGGGAATCGAACCCGGGTCAACTGCTTGGAAGGCAGCTATGCTAACCACTATACCACCAACGCTGACACGGCCACTATCTCTTCTGCTTTTCTTTTGCAGCTCCACATCGGAGTCTCATGGCTGTTCCTACCTAGTTCAATCCACCGCCAGCAGGAAGCGGCCTGGGTCCCTGTGCAACTGGCGATGTCACTTGTCATTTGCTGCTCGTAAGAAGAGTCTTGTAAAAAAGAAAAATCCTGGTACCTGGAGAAATGAGTGAAACCTCTGCATGATACAAAGCTACAGGAGTCAAAGACGCTGCTGCTCTTCAGCTGCCCGAAGGAGCAGCCTGGTTTGGGGAGATGGTGGCTGCTGTCTCTCGGCAGGGTTTCAAACAGGGGGTTGTGAAGCCTCTGTCCTGGGTGGCCAGTCCTGCATCTTTCCTGCAGGAAGCCGGAGTGGAAAGCCCTGGCTGGCCCTTCTAGCCCCGCCGCTTTCCAGCAGGCTGGGGAAGAATTCAGCGGCTTTTCCCTCCTCCGCCAAAACCGAAATCACTTTATTTTAAACGGTAACTCCGGATTATACATCGCGGCTCACATTTTGATCTCCTTGTCCCACGTGGCTGCAACCACTCGGGGAAGCCTCTCTGCGAGCAGAGCCGCTGAGACACACGGGCCACACTTTGACACTGAGGTTTGCGGGATCATTGTCTGCTCCCGCGCCTCGCCTCACATAAGTAGAGGGGGGAAAAAAACTACCTGGAGATGCCAGGGATTGAACCCGGGACCTCATACATGCGAAGCATGCGCTCTACCACTGAGCTACATCCCCTCTGGACTGCTGTGTCCCTCTTTCCCATTGAACACACCTGCCTACTGCTGGGGTGCCCAGCACCCTGGATACGGTGTCCATGAAGCGCTAGTTCCTGCTGCTTCCACGCAAGACGAGGTGGCCGAGTGGTTAAGGCGATGGACTGCTAATCCATTGTGCTCTGCACGCGTGGGTTCGAATCCCATCCTCGTCGGCTCCGCTTTAGTTCCCTTTTTGGGTTGAACCGCATCAGCACCAAACTCTGCGCCAAAGGTTCCCCCCACCTCCAATTGAGCTGCAGGCGCTTCCTGTGTTTCCTTCCCACACGCGTCACGTCGTTCTTTCCCGACGCGAAATATGCAAAAAGTGTCCGTGCTTGGGGGTGCAGAGGAGCCCCAGGCAAACGCCTCTTTATAAAGCCCCAGACACTGACTGGTGACCCTGCTTCGTGCAACCTCTGAAAAGCCTGGTCTGCGTCTGGGCAAGAGTTTGGGACTGGAGGAGGCAGGAAAGAAAACATCAAATCTTTGATTCTAAGTGGCTCGGTTTTTTCCTACTGTGTCCCTGTAGTTCATTTTACTTGAGGGAGGGAAAAAGCTCCTCTTTAATCCTGGTCTGAGCTGCAGCCGGCTGGGGGTGTCGTTCGCTAAACTGACCCACTGTATTCGTGTTTCTACCCCCATCCATAACTGGTCCCTTTCCCTCACTAGCTCCCCTTTGCTGATCTCTGCCCCCACAGGCGGGCTGCCCCTGCTGCGCCCGTCGTTGCGTCTTTTCACCGCGTGGCGCTTGTATAATGAAAACGGCACGTAACAGAAACAAGTCCCTGGCCCAGAGGAGAAACTGCGACGAAAGAATACTACGTGTAGAAGTGGAGAGGATGTCCATAGAAAAGCAAAGTAGATGTCTCTGTGGCGCAATCGGTTAGCGCGTTCGGCTGTTAACCGAAAGGTTGGTGGTTCGAGCCCACCCAGGGACGTGCTCTATTTAAATACCCCGTGCTTTTAACAACTTTCAAGTACATTCACACCGGCGCCCACATGGTTCTCACCGTTTATTTTATAGCCTGTGCCATGTCTACACCAGACATTGCCCTTGGTTAACCTTGGAAGCGCAGGCACAAGAATGGGTCCCTTGGCTTTCCAGCAGTTGGGGAAGCTTTTCTGGTGGCACCGATTTGTCTTAGACATTTATTGATCGAATGATTATTATCTCGGCGGAATTAGTTTAGCTTCATATTTGTTCCCCTCGTGCAAACAATGGATGGGTTATTAAAAAGAAGTCAGGTCTCAACATCAATGTACAGACAAATACATCACATTACTTAGGAGATAGCGCCATCTTGTGGCCATTTCAGTCAACTTTTTAAATGCATTTATTTTCATCGAAATATTTTGCTCCCTGGAAATCCAGCCTTGGAACAGGTTTCTGAACAGACCGGGGGGAACAGACTTCGGAGTCACTCAATAAGGTTTTTAAAGATACTGTTACTTGGTGGTTTTCATCCCTCCCCCGCCCCATGTATTATACGCATCTACATCCGTCGCACCAACACAGGGCCAAATCCATTCCAGCCACATCACTACCAACTCCTCAGTTCAGTGTAAACGCGCTAACCCCAAATTCATCTCGGTTGGGTTAGACTAACACTTTCTGAAAGGCTAAACACTTGGGCTAGAAAGTGGAGGCGGGGGTTATGATAAAGGTCTGAACATCTTTTAAGTAACTTTCTTTTACAGTGAGCTAAGAGGTATTAAAACTAGTTCACATTTGCAGTATTTATAGGACAAGGATTTTTGCACTGACTGTGCTCAGGAAAGACACTTAGACAACTTAAAACGGATTAATAAAGCAGATAAGAATGAATTGCAACTCTTTCGCGTGGGCACGTGGTGGCTCTTAGAAGAGCCTTTGGGGTGGTTGTCGGGAGCCGGCGGCTCCGAGGGGGGGAGGCTCTAGGCCCTCTCCCCGCGGATGCGGCGCGCCAGCTGGATGTCCTTGGGCATGATGGTGACTCGCTTGGCGTGGATGGCGCACAGGTTGGTGTCCTCGAAGAGCCCTACCAGGTAAGCCTCGCTCGCCTCCTGCAGGGCCATGACGGCCGAGCTCTGGAAGCGCAGATCCGTCTTGAAGTCCTGGGCGATCTCCCGCACCAGGCGCTGGAAGGGCAGCTTACGGATCAGCAGCTCGGTGGATTTCTGGTAGCGGCGGATTTCCCGCAGGGCCACGGTACCGGGCCGGTAGCGATGGGGCTTCTTCACCCCACCCGTGGCGGGAGCGCTTTTCCGGGCAGCCTTAGTGGCGAGCTGCTTGCGGGGCGCCTTCCCGCCAGTAGATTTACGAGCAGTCTGCTTCGTACGAGCCATCCTCGCTACTGTACGCTATCAACCTCGCTCCAGTCCAGCCACAGAGCAATAAGCACTTTGCTCTTGCTGTGCGCAATTTATAGCCAAACCCCGTCTCCTGATTGGCTATGAACAGCCGGGCGACCGTTGAAGTGTTTAAATTTCCCGGGCTCAGCACGGATTGGCTATAGGGGGCTGCTCCCTCCGTTGGGCGCAAGAGGCTCCTGGGGTTTGAGGTCTTCTCGCGTTTGGAAGTGCGGGCCGGGGGGAAATGGTCTCTGGGGCAACGGAGGAACTCTAGACGGGGATTGGCTGGAACTTGAAACCCACTAGCTCCTTATGAGGGTGGGTGTCAGGTGGGGCGGAAAGGAGAGTTTCTATAATCAAGTCTTCTCCTCTGATTGGCTGGCAGTATTTGAATTTCCCGGGCTTGGCAGGGATTGGCTGGAGATTTTACGCCCTAGCGTGTGTTTGGCCCACACGTGCCTGTGGCCCTGCCCCTCCCCCCGGGAGACACAAGGCTCCCTGGTAGCGCAGCGCTGTGGCAGGCGGGTCCTTGCTCTCTGCCGCCAAATTCGGGGTGCTGGCGCCAAGGGAGGGGGAGTCAGTTAGCGGCTGATACATTGCACGGCTCCCCTGCCCTGCAAAGGGCCCCGGGCTCCCCTCTGCCCATGCAGAGGCAGCAAAGACTCCAAATGTGAAATCCAATGTGAGCCAGGCGTGCAGAACATTTCTGTCTGTCCCATTCGGGGGGGGGGGGCGTTTCCCCTCTGCATCCCCACCTAGAAACAAACCTCGGGCTTGGGTTTTAATTGGTGCCTCCCGTTTGAATGCACTTCCCGCCCCTCCGGCTCGGCATCATAAACACTGAATGAAAGCAAGACCCACAGGAGACTATAAGGCTGGATTTTCAAACGTATGAAAATCACAGTAATTTCCATGGCAACATACTATATGATGTCCTATATACAGGGTGGGGGCTTTGATACAGGATCTAGCAACAAGGGGGGCTAGACTACGGGGCAGGGGGGAAGCTCTTATTGCAACCACATGGCTTGTTCTGTCCTGATAACAAAGTCCAGGATTGCACCTTTTGAACCCAGTGACAAATCGGTCCCTTCCCCTTCATTGACTCCAGTAGGAGCAGGATCTAGGTGATTGTTTACGGAGGGGAATTATAATCTAATGATTAAAGCACAACATGTCCTGAGATCTGGATTCTATGCCAGAGACTGCATGTGTGACCCTATGCATGTCTTCTAGCATCTCTGGTACGTACACACACAGGGACATGTTTTCTAAGGAGTGAATTTGCTTTGTGGCTGCCGAGTAAGAACGGCGGGGAAGTATGTGGGGTGGCGGGATCTGAGGATGTTTGGAAAAACCCGCCCTTGGAAACAATGTGTCCTTTCTTCTCCACCCGGCTGCAGCTCATTCCCAGCCAGGCCAAAGGAGCAGGGTGTTTCACTAGAGACAAAAATGAGGGAATCTCCTGTCCCATTCATTCACTCCTAACACTTTTTGCCTTCTCACTCACGGGGCAGCTCCAGTCCTTGACCTCACAACCTAGAAAAAAATATTCACAGCTTTTATCTACTCCCTTCAGCTCTAAGAAACCTCCCTCTTTACCCGCTTCTACGGATGCTTCTTCCCTATACGAATAGCGAGTGTTCTGTTCTGTTCACACCATGAACAGTAAGAAACCTAATTCGGTACTAAAGCTCCATAGTAACATACAGGCTTTCTAGGAACTACATAGGACTGACAAGCTCTTTTTATGAATTTGTGGGTGGCTCTTAAAAGAGCCTTTGGGTTCACAGAGTCGTGGGGAAGTTTTCCCCCCAGGAGATGCAGCAGCCTCACTTGCCCTTGGCTTTGTGGCTCTCGGTTTTCTTGGGCAGCAGCACCGCCTGGATGTTGGGCAGGACGCCACCCTGAGCAATGGTGACTTTACCCAGCAGCTTGTTCAGCTCCTCATCGTTGCGGATGGCCAGCTGCAAATGCCGGGGGATGATGCGGGTTTTCTTGTTGTCGCGGGCGGCGTTGCCAGCCAGCTCCAAGATTTCAGCAGTGAGGTACTCTAGCACCGCAGCCATGTAAACAGGAGCGCCGGCTCCCACTCGCTCCGCATAGTTCCCCTTACGCAGCAGCCGGTGCACGCGACCTACAGGGAATTGCAGCCCAGCACGAGAAGAGCGAGACTTGGCCTTAGCCCGCACTTTGCCTCCCTGCTTTCCGCGACCAGACATGATGCAGATTCGTAGTTAAAATTCTTCAACACAGATGAAACGTAATAAAAACTTCGCCCCAGCTGCCGGCTTTTTATCTTCTCATGGGGATGGGGTGAGCGGCTCCTGATTGGTTGCCTCATGCGTCTGTTCCAAAACACCCAATGGGAAAGCCGCTTCGCAACCCCGCCAATCGTGAAAGAAAGAGGCGTTTGACGTCCAATAGCAGCGCAGCATTTGGAGTAAGCTTATTTGCATCTGAGGTGACGACTTCAAATGACGGCCCAATATCTAACCAGCCAGTAGGAAGATTGGAATTAGACTACTCTCATTTGCATAGGGGCGCTATAAATACAGGACTCTCCGCCAGGTGGATTATTGCGTTGCTATTTGTGTTCTGTTCTGTTCGACTAGTGATCGAGATGCCTGAGCCGGCGAAATCTGCTCCCGCGCCCAAGAAGGGCTCCAAGAAAGCGGTGACCAAGACCCAGAAGAAGGGGGATAAGAAGCGCCGCAAGACCAGGAAGGAGAGTTACTCCATTTACGTCTATAAGGTGCTGAAGCAGGTTCATCCCGACACCGGTATCTCTTCCAAGGCCATGGGCATCATGAACTCCTTCGTCAACGACATCTTCGAGCGCATCGCCGGGGAGGCGTCTCGCCTGGCGCATTACAACAAGCGCTCCACCATCACCTCCCGGGAGATCCAGACCGCCGTGCGCCTGCTGCTGCCCGGGGAGCTGGCCAAACACGCTGTGTCGGAGGGTACCAAGGCGGTCACCAAGTACACCAGCTCTAAGTAAACACGGGCTGTGCCTCTCCGGGAAGTTGTTACACCTAAAATCCAAAGGCTCTTTTAAGAGCCACTCACTGTCTCCATGAGAGAGCTGTGCCTCCCTGTCAACACTAGAACTAAAGAGAATTAATTTCATCTTTTTGTAGGGGGATTAACTTGTACAACCTCCTTTAAATCACATTTAAGGTATTTACATGAGAAACGAACTTGTGTGGAAAACATCAGTCTTAAGGTTTGATTATTTAACAGGAAAAATAATTGTTCACTTGCATATTCTGAAATCAGTAATTGTACAAATCTGTCCTATTGAGATCTATTCAGGAATGGTATTCAAACACCTTTATATTTCTGCAATGGAGAATGTCAGTTTACAATACTTTTAGTTTATTTTCCCTGGTAATCCTCTAACATCTCTGCACCTAAAAGCAGATTCTTTCTGAAAACAGGGACTGTAGTTCATTGCTCTAAAAGAAACGGCACCAAAGTACTTCAGAAAGCGACTGGGGTACAAGAGGCCTGGAGACACTAGGAGTGTAAATATACAGACTGGATTTCTCTAATTAGAAAATGAATGTTAATTTTTAAAATCACTATTTAGGGACCGGGGAAACTCATCCATTCTTGTTAGTGATATCAGTGTCTTCAATGAAAGAGGCTCTAGTGACTAGGTTTTACACTTGTTTGCTTTTTTAGCTAGAGCTTTTCCTTCACCCCCTGAGTTTTATAACTGCAAGAAAATTGTATTTGTGGAGTAAAATAAGATCTCATGTTAGGCTGTGATATATATTTGCTATAAACTTTGAATCCATTTGAATAAATATTCCCATATTCTTCACTTCCACCAAGACTTAACAAAGAAAAACATTGTGAAATAACCGGAAGCTGCTTTTATAGACAAGTCAAATTACATATTGGTATTTGAGCTTTGCAGAGAAGTGAGAGAAAGGTATATTGTAAGGGTCATATATTTCTAGCTTTTTAATAAAATTCCACCTTTAGCGTAAGTTGCAATCTCCTTACAACTGTAAGAGAGACACTGAGGATTTTCTGTTCTTTCCAGTTCTGACATGGAGCGATATTTTAATTTTCTGTTTTTAATATATTAATTTAAGCCCTTTCCCCCACCCCCACCCCATGGAAGTTTAATGGTTGATGGCTGGGGTGACCAGACAGCAACTGTGAAAAAAACAGGATTGGGTGATAGGTGCCAGTATAAGAAAAAGTCCCCCCAAAATGGGGCTGTCCCTTTAAAAACAGGACATCTGGCCACCCTATTGATGTGGGAGTCACTTGCAGCAAGGCAGTCCAAGGGTCTCGAAGACACAGGGCTGGAGCTCAAACAGTCTTTGATTCCAAACAGCTGCCAACATGATTCTATCACCCATGGGAGTGGGGAGGAGACATTTGCAAATATCCGAGTGTTTAGGATGCTCATAAGTGTGAACTGGGTGGGGGACACTCCCCACCGTTGGGCCGCGGATGTAAAACCTGTATTTCAAGTGGCGTCGTGGGAGGTTTTTCCCCTGCAAAATTTAGGGCAGGGCCGACATCAGGAAATGAACTGCCAGGATGTGGCAGAAAGAACAAAGTGTCCCATTTGCACGGCCATGGGGTGGCTCCATTTGTGCTCCGTCACCTCTCCAGCCCCAAACCTATGGGACACTTTCTGGTGGGAAAAATAACCGATTTCCAAACTCCCAAAGGGACCTTTTGAATCTCTTCCAAGTTTAGGCAGGGGACTATGCACCTGCTGTCCCTGTTACCCCATGGAGCCAAACATGCAGGGACCTACTGACAATTAAAGGACACACACACACCTCAAAACTAACTTTGCGGCCTGCCTCAGCTCAGAGATCCCTGAAATGATTCACAGCCCATGAATCAATGCTGAGTGATTAAATGTAATTCTTAAATGCTAAAATTACTTCTCTTCCCCCACTTTTGCGCATGCTCTGGGGCAGATAAGGCACCAAATTTTACTATTTGAATTTAAAATTAAGGGCTGTATGTTGATTGGCCAGTTGGGCAAGAGGGCTCATTGGTGGAAGCGGAGAAGCGATGCCTTTATAGGGTTGGGGAGTTAAAGTACACATAGATGGTTCTTCTGCTCGCCTTGTTCACTCTGTTTTCCCTCTGGTCGGGAAGGGACAATGCAAAATTCGGAGGGAGTCAGGATTATTATCCAATATTTAGGATATTTGTGAGCCTGGGGGTGTCTTGCTTGCCACACAGGGGTGTGTGAAGCTCATCTCAGGGCTAATTAGGGTTGCCTACCTGGCCAGGTATGGCCTGGAGTCTCCAGGAATTGGCATCCATCTCCAGGTGAGCACTGAAAGCAATCTGGAAAATTTTAATAGGCTATTTTAAGAAAATGACATTGTCATGTTGGGGAGGGATCTCCCGGAATAACATCAGTCTGAGTTGGCAACTGTAGGACTAATGCACGAAGAAACGGGGCCTGCTCAGGGTTTTCCTGACAAACATGATCCGGAGTGCGGTGCTCAACACAGAACATGCTAAGAGAAACACCCTGAAGGCCATGGATATGGTTTGAAACATCAAGGTTGCACCTTACCTGGGGTTGGGGAGGGTTGAACCCACAAAGTAGATGTTCCATCTAAAAGCCCTTCCCTGCCTGCAGGCAAAGAGCAGGATTTGCTCAAAACCAAAGTTATGTAAATAAGAGAGTTAAGGTAAAATAAAAAGGTTCTGAAGTCGTCTCAGAACCGAAGTAACACATCACAAAGTTTTGGTTCTGAGTGGGGTTTTCTGCAATGCCTTTGTACTTGGCTGTCTTGACTCATTTCTCCATGGGCTGCTTTGTTTTTTCCCTTTGTATTCATGTACTCCACAAAAAGCCTTTTAAATGGAAGCCCAGTAAAATAAATATGCTTTCCATAACATGCCTAAACTACACGCTTTGCCAAACCCTATAATAGAGCTCCTCTTACTTCTGCTAAAAACAAAAATGGGAGGAAAAAAATCTGTATTTCTCAAAATTTACTCCCCTCTTTAACTGTAACCACCCAGAATGACAGTAACAAGAACATAAGAGCTGCCATACTGGGTAGACTATGGTCCATTTTGCTCAGTATCCTATCCCTGAGAGTGGTCCATAGCAGAGCTTCAGGAGGGAGTGTGCAGAACAGGGTAATCACAGAGTAATCTACCCTAGCTGCCATTCCTGGCTCCTGGTAGTCCAAGAGTTAGAGTCACATGGTGCCACTAAGTGCAGGGGTTCTCCCAACAAATTTTTTGGTGGCCAAAGAGTACGGCCACCAACTCTTGCTGGTGGCCACGCTGACAATTCTTCCTAAAATACTTAATTAGCTTCAGAAAAAACCAAATAAATATGTACATACACATGTCCAAATCATTGTAATTTATTCATGTAGGGTTTTTGTCAGACTCGGTCATGAAAATAATGTACAATTGTCTCTGTTCTTTACTGGCCCTAAACAGAATAGAAACACAAATAAGGCATTCTGCATGGCCTTGTCTTTTGTTGTTGTTTCTTTTGCTTTTAAAAAAAGACTTGCTAGCTCGGAAGGCTGCTGCTGTCAAAAGTGATATTTGCATGTTTGTTAATATCACTTTTCACAGCCCCAGCAAGCCCTGGGACAAATTAAACCCTGGGTGGGGAGATGGGCAGGGAGGCAGCAGGGCCCAGGGACTGTGGTGGGGATGGTGAGCCTGGGCCTGGAGCCTGCCATCACCTGGATGGAGCCTGAAGCCCTCCAAGCTGAAGTCTACCCCACCCCACCCCCAAGTAAAGTGGGGAATTCAACAGCTGCCAGCACCTCCAGCATGTGTGTCTTCAGAGCGGGGCAGAGCTCAGCCCCTGCTGGCAGCACTGGGAGATGGGCCCCTGCTTTGCCCCCGTCCCCAATCACAGCCCAGGAGGCTGTGGCTGCAAAAATAGCCCCTGGTGGCCACGTTTGAGAAACGCTGCATTAACAGGCCTGTCCTCCCTGAACGTATCCAGTTCTTTTCTGACCCCCAAGTTATGCTTTTGGGCAAAACATCATTCCATGGCACTGAGTTAGCTGCGTGTTGTGTGAAACAATACTTCCTCTTATTTGTATTAAACCTGCTGAATATTAATTTCCTTGGGTGGACTCTGGGGTTTTGTGTTGTGTTCCTCTCTTCCTGCTGCATTCTTGGAAATCTCTCGCCATACACACACCATTTACTTTTAATGGAACACATCTGACCTAGGGTAGACAGAGTTCAGGATCTGCAATTGGGTCCTCATTATTTTTGCTATAGGATAGTTCCATATCATAATTCTGGAGTTCCAGGTTCTAGCATAAGAGTTTAGGATCAGATTGCTACATCTAAAATAACCATAGGAGTGAATGGTCTGTGTCCACACAGTAAACTTCCTCCCATGTAAACATGACTGCAAATCTTTTAGACTACATACAGTGGCTAGGCACTCTTTCTGTATAGTAGCATAATTTTTCTCCCCAGTGATAGACCCAGGGAGCTCAATCTATTTAGCTTAATAAAGACAAGGTTAAGAGGTGATTTGATCAGTCTGAAAGTAGTGACAAGTGGAACTACTTGAGAAAGTTGCTGGCCTGACAATTATCCCTAGTAATTAGTTATCTTGACTGTATCAAGAACCCTCCCAGCTAACTTTGCCTACAACTGACAAAAATAATGCATAAAATCCAGTAACACACAAAAAGTAACATGCCAACTGGCCAGATAAACTTGCAACAAATTAATTCAAATTTCTTGCAATGTGGAGACTCACAGCTGTTGTGAATTACATCCTCCCTTTAGCAGGTCACCTTGATCCAGGGCTTAAAACACACAGCTTGAGTCCCAGATGCCTGGTTCCTTCCCCAGCTTGACTATATTTTCTGTGCACTTAGGAAAGACACTTGGGCCAATGTTTTCAGGCTGTGATGTTTATAAGCACCACTGCACAGGGATCCCAGATGAAAATAATAAAACTGCACAGCAGAGCAAAAAAAGGTTTAACCTAAAGTGAACCAGGCCCTGCCTTTGGGGAGTTTTAAATTTTAGTCCTGGGTGTGGGTTGGTCTGTTTGAAAACTCTAGGATGGAAGGAGTAAAGGAATCTCAGCAGCTACAACCACTCACCCATGTGTGTAGCTCTGGAACCTCATTAGTGCAAGACCAGGACACGGTTTCAGAAGTTTGCACTACAGCAAGGCTGGAGAAACAGGCACCTTTCCCACCCTAGCCCCTTGTGTGTAGCTCTGGGATCTGATGATTGCAAGTCCAGGACATGGTTTCCAAAACTTTGTGTGAGGTGGGGATAAAAGAGAACAGAGAAACATTTCCCCCTAGCCACCCCCACCTCCCCTTGCCGCAGCACATGGAGCGATTTCCCAGCTCTTTCTGAAATCGTGGGTGGCTCTTAAAAGAGCCTTTGGTTTTGGGGGGCTGGCATCCGCACTCACTTGCCCTTGGCTTTGTGGCTCTCGGTTTTCTTGGGCAGCAGCACCGCCTGAATGTTGGGCAGGACGCCCCCCTGAGCGATGGTGACTCCCCCCAGCAGTTTGTTCAGCTCCTCGTCGTTGCGCACCGCCAGCTGCAGGTGCCGCGGGATGATGCGGGTTTTCTTGTTATCCCGGGCAGCGTTACCAGCCAGCTCCAGTATCTCAGCGGTCAGATACTCCATCACCGCGGCCAGGTACACGGGGGCGCCGGCTCCAACGCGCTCCGCATAGTTCCCTTTGCGCAGCAGCCGGTGCACCCGCCCGACTGGGAACTGCAGCCCAGCACGAGAGGAGCGAGACTTGGCCTTGGCCCGCACTTTCCCGCCTTGCTTTCCACGGCCAGACATGATAGGGCTCCCCTAGCACTTCCACTGCAACAATAAAATACACAATAACAACACGGTAAAAAGTCGGCGCTGCCGGCCTTTTATTCCCTCATGGGGATGGGACGAGCGGCTCCTGATTGGCTGCCTCATGCTTCTGTTCCAAAACACCCAATGGGAAAGCCGCTTCGCAACCCCGCCAATCGTGAAAGAAAGAGGCGTTTGACATCCAATAGCAGCGCGGCATTTGGAGTCATGCTATTTGCATCTGAGGTGAGGACTTCAAATGGCAGCCCAATATGTAACCAGCCAATAGGAAGATTGGAATTAGACTACCTTCATTTGCATAGAGGCGCTATAAATACAGGACTCTCCGCCAGGTGGATTATTGTGTTGCTATTTCTGTTTTGTGCTGTACGATTAGTGACTGAGATGCCTGAGCCGGCGAAATCTGCTCCCGCGCCCAAGAAGGGCTCCAAGAAAGCGGTGACCAAGACCCAGAAGAAGGGGGATAAGAAGCGCCGCAAGACCAGGAAGGAGAGTTACTCCATTTATGTCTACAAGGTGCTGAAGCAGGTTCACCCCGACACCGGCATCTCTTCTAAGGCCATGGGCATCATGAACTCCTTCGTCAACGACATCTTCGAGCGCATCGCTGGGGAGGCGTCTCGCCTGGCGCATTACAACAAGCGCTCCACCATCACCTCCCGGGAGATCCAGACCGCCGTGCGCCTGCTGCTGCCCGGGGAGCTGGCCAAACACGCCGTGTCGGAGGGCACCAAGGCGGTCACCAAGTACACCAGCTCTAAGTAACCGCGCGGTGTGGTTCTCCCCCAAAGAGGTGTCAATTCCAAAACCCCAAAGGCTCTTTTAAGAGCCACCCACTGTCTCCATGAGAGGGCTGCAATCACTGCACGTGGCGTGAGCAACTTGTCTTGCAAGGCAGCTTCCAGCAAAATGCATATAAGATTTTTTTAGTTATTCTAATTGGCTTCTTCGATCTGCTGCTTGTTTGGGGGTTTTCCCGCTGCCTGTTCGGCTTTAGCAAGCCTCGATTGGCTTCTTGCTTCCTTTAATTGCCTGTTTATGATCATTAGTTTTGTTTAAGTGGGAGGTGGGTCGGGATGGGATGGAATGGGCTTGCTTGTTCCTGACATGAAAAGGCGGTGCAACGTTTTAAATACTGTAGACTGGGGAGCTTTTACTGTTCCACGTCAGTGGCTTCTGTAGGAATTAATGATCAGATATTTTGTGGTGCTTCTATCCGGTACTAAGTGCTTACTAAAATCGAATTTTAAAACCGAATAGAATTTTAACACTAGCTTTAGAATACACAGGTTGAGAAGTGTCTGCACATCTGGGTCTAGTGCTTAGATTACCCCCCCACAGACACGATTTGTTCTTAAAAGTCACGATGCATAATCCGCAATAACCCAGAGTCCGTGACTGCTATCAAACCTCTTGCCGTGCACAAGCGGCGATTTTGGCAGCGAAACGGGGTATTTGGCAAATCTCCCACCCCGGAAAGGGGAGATGGGGAAACCCCGGCGCGACCTGAAATCCCTACTCCGTGAAATCTCCGCGGCTGAGCGAGGGACCCTCTTCACCTGCAACAACGTGGGGATTTGGGGGGCGGGAATCGAAGTTAAGTGAGTTCTGGGGTTATTTTTCTTGAGGGCTGGGTCAGTGTCTCTATTAACTTCGCTGCTGGGTTCGCAAACATTTAAAGGCGGGTCCCCTGCTGGGAGCAGACTCGGGGGTGCGGGACACACTGAGGTCCCCCGCTTTGGGAGCAGACTGGGGGGGGCGGGACACACTGAGGTCCCCCGCTTTGCTAGGGCCCTACAAGGACCCCTGTCCGGGGGGGTGTTTCACATCAAAGCGCTCCGGGCGGCTCCTATGCCTGACGTCAAAGATCAAGACCGGCTATGATTGGACGCGGTGCGATCCGCTCTGTCTCTCATTGGTCGGAAAGGAAACGCGTTGGGGGGGGGCGGGTTTTTACCTTTTCCACCTCGGTTTTCCCTCTGAGCCGATTCCATCAATGCTGGTTGTGACCAGCCCGCTAGAAACCAGGACCCGTGTTGAGGGCTGTCAAATTTTAAAACAAAAAAACTTCAAAAACAGCCTCCAAAGAGAGACTTGCTGAACTTGACTTAATATGTGAATTATATACAATTAAGCAGCAAAGAATCCTGTGGCACCTTATAGACTAACAGATGTTTAGTCTATAAGGTGCCACAGGATTCTTTGCTGCTTCTACAGAACCAGACTAACACGGCTATCCCTCTGATACTAGATACAATTAACTTAGCTTTGAACAGAGCCAGAGCCCACAAAATGCTTCTGCTCAAATAAATGTTAGCCTCTAAGGTGCCACAAGTGCTCCTATTCTTTTTGCAGATCCAGACTGACACAGCTGCTACTCTGAAATCAGCTTTACAGAGGCCTTCCTCCCTTCAATAGCCATTCATAAGGACACCCTGGCTTGGCTTGACTGGATTGTATATGCCCAGTCAATCAAGTGTTGTTACAATGCTATTTTTATCCGTTATATTTTTGCTACTTTTTATTTTTATTTGGGTGGGGGGAGGGAGGTAAAGGTTATTGTTGTTTTTTGTTTGTTTTTTTAAAGGCACTAAAATCCCTGTGAAGCGCTTCAGGGCAATATTCAGGGTATCGCCAGGCCTAAGATCTGCCTTTTAGCCCATTCACGCTGGGCTTGAAATCATAACATGACCCCCCAGATGTAGAAGAGCAAGGGTTGTTCTGGAGAATGATGTGATCTGGGATATGGGGTCGTACACGGACCATGCTAAGATCAAAGTGTGCACGTGATGCTTGGATTTGGGGTGTACACAGATATCAGGAAAAACAATGAGGAGTGCTTGTGGCACCTTAGATACTAACCTGTTTATTTGGGCATAAGTTTTCATGGGCTTAAAACCCACTGCAGTGGGTTTTTGCTGACACAGACTAACACGGCTACCACTCTGAAACAGATGTCAGGGTTACACATTGTACGGGGGGGGCTGAACCTTCAGCCTGCCGCAAAATGAAACAACGACCCAAAAAAGGGGTCTTGAAGTCTGGCTCACTGCCACACCAAAACCGCTGGGTTATTTAGCAAAAAGCAAATATTAAATGTATTTAAAATATTCACTCTTCCAAGTGCTTTCAAGTCCAGTACTTGCGGTGTTAATCCAAAGGTTTCGGATGCAATCATGCAGCGCCTCCTCAGTAATCAGCCTGCTGCTAGAAGGGTCAGGAATGATTAGGTGCTGAGCAGCAGGATGACCCCCGTGCACCTGCCTTTAGCTACAAGAGCGGAGATTTGCACCCCCGGGGAGGGCCCTGTCCTGGGCTGTTGTCACATCTCCGCACTGGGTTTCAGTTTGCTAGGGCAATGCCCGCCCCCTCCTCCCGATTGGCTAATCTTTTGCCCAATCAGAGAGCAGGATGTAAGTTTAAAAAGATAAAGCCTCCCCGTAGCAGCCAAGAGCCCGGATAGCTCAGTCGGTAGAGCATCAGACTTTTAATCTGAGGGTCCAGGGTTCAAGTCCCTGTTCGGGCGAAAAAAATTATTTTATAAATCCTGCGCTTTACCCCATTCACATTTTCCCCATGAACCAGAGCTGGGCAAACTGCCGCCTGCAGGACCCTCCTGCCCAGCCCCTGGCAGGTAACACTCTGGGCTGCGGGGCTGCCAGCGCCTGGCCTGAGCCGGTCTCTGTGCTGCGCGGTGGCGTGGCTGCCTCCCTCAGGCCAAAAAGTTTGCCCGGCCCTGCTTTGGTGTCTCTTGGTGGCTACAGCGCTACAAATCCCGCTCAGGGAGGTGCTGGATTAGGGTGACCAGATAGCAACTGTGGAAAAAAAGGGACAGGCGGTGGGGGGTAATTGGTGCCTATATAAGAAAAAGTCCCCTATTCAAGCCCAAGTTAATGGGATCTAGTTTGCATATTAATTCAAGTTCAGCAGTTTCTCATTTGAGTCTGTTTTTGAAGCTTTTCTGGTGCAAAATTGCCACCTTTAAATCTGTTACTGAGTGACCAGAGAGGTGGAAGTGTTCTCCTACTGGAGATAATTAAGTTGAGAGAGTACAGAAGGCACAAAACATTAATTTAGTAACCCTGAAAATGGTACCTTCCCCCTCCAGACCTGCCGCAGAATCCCTTGCCCTGGGTAGATTAACCTGTCTCCTCCACCCCCCACCCCTCTGTGAGGAAAAAAAAGTTTCTGTGAAAAAAAGCCATTTTTAATCACAAGGTGTGACAGAAACTGGCCACACGGTGGCGCCACACCATCAGGCATGAAAAGCACCAGGCCCCAGTCTGCACAGCCCTGGTGAAAAGGGGGTGAACTCCCCTCGCCTCTGTTCCCAGGTGTGTTTTCCCTCCAGGCGCCAGCTGAAATGAAAAACATAGAAGCTGCCGCGAATTGCCACCACCACCAGACTGCCCCCGCCGGCCGGTGGCAATTCGGTGCACTGCTTGGGGCGGCAAAAACTGTAGAGCCGGCCCTGGCCACCCCTGGAGTATTGCGACCAGTTGGGGGCCCCACACTACAAGGAGGATGTGGACAAATTGGAGAGAGTCCAGCGGAGGGCAACGAAAATGATCAGGGGGCTGGAGCACATGACTTCTGAGGAGAGGCTGAGGGAACTGGGCTTGTTTAGTCTGCAGAAGAGAAGAATGAGGGGGGATTTGATGGCTGCTTTCAACTCCCTGACGGGGTTTCCAAAGAGGCTGGAGCTCGGCTGTTCTCAGTGGGGGCAGCTGGCAGAACAAGGAGCAATGGGCTCAGGTTGCAGCGGGGGAGGTCTAGGTTGGATATTAGGAAACACTATTTCACTAGGAGGGTGGTGAAGCACTGGAATGGGTCCCTAGGGAGGTGGGGGAATCTCCTTCCTTAGAGGTGTTTAAGGCCCGGCTTGACAAAGCCCTGGCTGGGCTGGTTTAGTTGGGGTTGGTCCTGCTTTGAGCCGGGGGTTGGACTAGATCCCTCCTGAGGTCTCGTCCAACCCTAATCTTCTAGGATTCTATGAAATAATTGCAATGCCCGGCCTCTGAAATGCAGCATTCAACTAGCAAACCCAGCCCCAAAGCATGGGGGAAATCAGGGCTGGTGGTCTTATGGGGTGATGGCTGAGCGGTTAAGGTGTTGGATTTAAAATCCCCTGGGGGTTTCCCGCCCAGGTTCAAATCCTGCTTGCAGGGAGGCCCGTGCTTTCAGCCAGTTGCTAGCAGGGGAATGTGTCTACATAATCCCCTGGGGTGCTCTCAATTAGCCCCCCAGCCCTAGCAACCCCCCCCCCCACACACACACACCTTCCATAAAGACTCCTGGGGCCCTGCCTCACAGTGTGGTCTGCAGGAAACTGCCCCCCAGGGGGAAAACACCCTGGGCTCCTGGTGCCCCACGGTTCTGAGAGTTATGGGAACTGGGGCAGTGCGGGAACCTAACATGGGGACTCGGGCCTGAGGCTCTGGGAGAGAGATTGTCTGAGACAACAGAGTTGGAAACCATGTGGCCACCTCTCAAATCAGGAAGGTCTGGAGGGGAAGGGACTTCCTGTGAATTCAGTTGGCTTTTCTTGTTCTTCTTCTGTCTAGCAAAGACACCCAGGATGGAGGTGGGGAAACTTCTCTCCGGAGGGAATGGCTTTGAGTCACTTTGCTGCTCTGGTGAAGATAGGTGTTAGATGGTTTGCTTTAAAGGAGTCCTTGTTGACGGGTAATGTTACTGTTTTCTTGATAATTGTTTAGCCCTGGAGTCAACTTTGCTAGTTGGTTAATGTCTAGTGGGCAGCCAGTGCCTCCCCTCCTTGCATTAAAGGGCAAAAAAATGTCATCAGTGCAGAGTTCAAGTTGCCTGGTGGGATACTGGGCCCTTCCAGAACCTCAGCTTCAGCCAAATTCACGCTCGTGAAATACCCCGTTAAGGTTTCCCACATAACCTTAACTCTGCCCTCTTTCAGAACTTCCCCATTAACACACATACATTTACTTGGCTGACCGCCCCCCAGCACCCACCGTGGATGAAATGTACAAGCCCTTCAAACCTGATCCCCCAGCCTCAGATGGGCCTGACCAGGCACTGACCCTAATCCAGACAGGGGCGGAACCCCCTCTCACCCCCGCTACTCAGAGACACCCGCTGATCACCTCCCTCAACCACACTGGCCCCCACCCACACTCCCTGGGTGGGGAGTTTAGTTTCCCTTTTGGTGCTCTGAGCCCCACAGGGTGCAGCTGGAGCTGAGATAGGTGCCCGCAACTAGTCCTCTGTTAGCGTCGAATGGTTCATTTGGACGGTGTTGATTCTCTGTGGGTCTGGCCCGTGTCGCTTCTTCAAAGAAACAGGACTCAATTCTCCGTTTTAGACATTTTATTCAAATGGTGAACAAGCGCCCACATCACGACGGCTAATCTGCCCTACACACGACACCACGCACGAAGGGTTGAATTACACCGGCTCACAGTTTAAGGTCAAAGTAGTCCATCGAAGCGTGAACGGTGAGATTGCTTTGGAATCCAGCCGTCAATTAAGTCAAGTCGTCAGATTAATCCAAGAGAAGATCGACCCTGATAAAATCTAAAACAGGAACCCCAAGAGCAGGTTTGCGCATTTAGTTATAAACTCTAATCAGTGCTGTCTACCTAGGCAGTACAGACCAGCTGTGGCTGGCTGAATATCTCAATACAGAGACCAAATTAGCGCTTGCATTTAAACCGCCTTAAAGCCAATTAAAGCTTCTTCCTTAGGCGTTAGGTTTCAGAGCGGCACCCGTGTTAGCAAAAACAACGAGGAGGCCTCGTGGCACCGTAGAGACGAACACATTTCTTTGGGCCGAAGAATTCTCGACGCAAAAGAACAAACGGACACGAATCAGACATCAAGAATTGTACCATTCAAAAACCAGTAGGCGAGCGCGTCAATCTCCCTGGACACTCAACAACAGACCTAAAAGTGGCCATTCTTCAACATCAAAACCAGACTCCAACGAGAAACTGGAATTCATTTGCAAACTGGACACCACCACATTAGGCCTGAATAAAGACTGGGAGGGGCTGGTGCCACGGAGAGTGGGGGAGTCGGGGCCCTGCACCCCCCGCTTCCTGCAATTCACCAGGACTCTCGGCCGGCCGGCAACACAGAAAGTTTATTAGACGACAGGAACATGGCTCAAAACGGGTCTTGCAGGTACAGACAACAGGACCCCTCAGTCAGGTCCATATTGGGGGGCAGGAAGCCCTGGGTCTCCCTCCATTTCCCCAGCCAGCTCCAAACTGAAACCCCCTCCAGCCATCTCCTCCAGCCACCCCCCGGCTCCTCCTCCAGCCTTTGTCCAGTTTCCTGGGGCAGGTGTCGTCACCTGGCCCCAACCCCCATCCTGGCTCTGGCTCAGGTTACGTACTCAGGTATCATCCCTCAAGTGAAGTCACCCCCTGAGATCCCATCCCCCATGCAGACAGTCCCAGTACAACTCCTCTGCGACATCCCCAGGTCAATCCGTCCCCACTCCCTGCCCCGTCACAGACGCAACGTCCCCAGGTCAATCCGTCCCCACTCCCTGCCCCCATCACAGCTGGGTCACTACAAAAAGTAATTTTCCCTCTGCTGATACTCACCCCTTCTTGTCAACTGTTGAGAATAGGCCACTTCCACCTTAATTGAATTGGCCTCGTTAGCAGTGACCCCCCCACACACACACTTGGTAAGGCAAATCCCATCTTTTCATGTGATATATATACTGCTTCCTGTATTTATCACTCCATGCATCCGATGAAGTGAGGTTTAGCCCACGAAAGCTTATGCCCAAATAAATTTGGTCTCTAAGGTGCCACAAGGACTCTTCATTGTTTTTTCCTTAGGCAATGTTGACACTGAGTATCTGACCGCGCCGCTGTAAGTTCTCCCGTGTAGCCGGACTTTGCCGGCGGGAGAGCTCTCTCAAACCACTCCCAACGAGCAGCGGTAGCTTTGTCGGGGGCGTGGGGGGAGCGTCTCCCGCCGGCAAAGTGCTGTCCACACCGACGCTTTTCGTCGGTAAAACTTATGTCAGTCGGGAGGGTGGGTCACACCCCAGCCAACAGAAGTTGTATCAACATTAGTGCCATGTGGACATAGCCTCGGCGTTGCTGATCCTTCTCCGTGCCCTCCCCAGCAACGCGCCAGTAGAGATACAGCCCTTACGGCGACTTTATGCATTTTATACAGTTTATACCCAGCACCTTAGAGCGTTGCAACGCTTCCTCAGATGAGGCTTCAGGCATTTCACAGGGCAGAGATTTGGGACCACAAAGGGCTTGTCTACGCTATCCCATAAGTCACTGGTCCCCAGAGGTTGAGGGTCACACCCCTCTTCCCCCTGTCCGTGCCCCTCGCCCCCTCCCCGGAGTTGGGGCCAGGAGCAGGGCCGTGATTCCCGGGGCGGGGCGGGACGCAGACAGGAGTACAGGGGCCGCAGCTGGGGCTGGGAACGGAGCCGAGGCTGGGAGTGGAGCTGCATCCGGGCCACGATGGGGGGCAGAGCCACGCCGAGGCTGGGGATAGGGCCAGGCACGGGGCCGGGAGCCAGGACCGTGGCTGGGGGCGGGGCCGGGAGCCAGGACCGTGGCTGGGGGCGGGGCCTGGAGCAGAGCTGGGAGTGGGGCTGGGTGATGCTCCCTCCCCACCCCAAGGGGGCTGGCCTGGACCTGCCACCCCGCCCCACACACACACACACACACGTCCTCCCTGGAATGTTCCTCTGGTGGGGTGCGCCCCATAGTTTGGTGACCTCTGGCTTAAGTCAATGTAATTTATGTCGCTCGGGGGTGTGAAAAAGCCCTTAGATTTGCGTAGCTATTCTTTCCATAGCATTCCTGGCGTGGATTTTCCAGGTGCTTTTACAGGCATGCGCACACTGAGCTCCCCGATATAACAGAGGAGCCGGGCTGTCCCCCACTTAACAAAAACAATAGGGGAAAAAAAGTTCAGTAAGCGCTGTAGAGGTGCGGACTCACCCCTGCGGCGCCTCCTGCTGGTCTCTCAGGGAATTAGCTCGTTCCAGCTCCGGAGCGCCCTCTGCAGGCCGGTGATCCGCTGCCTCTTGGCCCCGTGTCCCTCCCAGGACCCCGGTGCCCTGTTAGCTGGGGTGCTGCCCCAGAGCAGTAACCCCTTTCTCTCAGGGTCTCCCCTCCCCGGGAAACCCCCACCCACTATCCCCACCTCTCCTCAGTGTATGGCTACTGCCAGTCATCATCTAGCCCCGCGCCCTGGGGCAGGCTGCAGGATCAGCCACTCAGCACTGGCAAGGAGGGTTTGGACCTGCTGCCTTGGCCTACCCTGGGGTGCCCTCTGCAACCCCCAGTACCAGTTGCCCAATGCTAGGCCGCAGCCTGGGGCTTTCCAGGCTGGAGCTCCCCAGCTCCTCTGCCTTTCCCCAGCCCTGCTCCAGTCAGGTACCCTGTGTCCAGCTCCCTGCAGCCAGGCCCATCTCCCTCTACAGGCAGAGGGAGACCGACTGGGCTCCTGGCTCACTGCCTCTTATAGGGGCCAACTGGGCCTGATTGGGGCTTGGCCACAGCTGAGCCTGCTTGTCTCCATCAGCCCAGGCTTCTTGCCCCAGCCCCAGCCCTCTCCTGGGCTGTTTTCCACCCCGAAGGGCAGGAGCGGGGGACCGCCCTGCTACACAGCCTGTCATGACAAAGGGTCGGACCCCTGCGACTCTCCCAGTCTTCGGATGCGCCCGGAGTCGGAGCTGGAGCTACCGTCGGGGACCTAGGTCGTGGGGTAGCTGACCCCACGCTTCAGGCTCGTGAGGTTTTTCGGGTACGGAGACTCTAGTCAAAGCTGGCCTGGCCCGTCTTTGACGCTGTGACTTCCTTCCACAGAGAGGATGAGTCTGGAGGTCCAGAAAAGTCACCCTCTCTTCCAAAGCGTGTTGACCGACAGGCAAAGGCCTTCTGCTTTTCCCTTCATCTTGAGCCTTGATGATTTTCAGGCCAGTGTCAATCTGGAAAAGTCCCGCTTAGCCCAGCATAAGGATATAAAAACGGCCAGACTGGGTCAGACCAAAGGTCCATCCAGCCCAGTGTCCTGTCTGCCGGCAGTGGCCAATGCCGGGTGCCCCAGAGGGAGTGAACGGAATAAGGAATCATCAAGGGACTCGTCACGGGCCTGGATCACAGTCCCTATAGACAGAATCCAGCAGCTCTCTCACATTCAACGCTCAATTCATTTAATACACGGTTGCAGCATTTACAAGGGGTAAGCGCCACAACACGGCTCGTTCCATTGCCTCCATCTCCACCTAGATAGGGACTGCATGGCCCAAATGATAGGCAAAGGGCACCTGATTAAGGTGATATTTTCAGGAGTAACCTTCTGTCTGGTCTGGGCCACAACAGCTTTGGGAAGCAAATATATGGGGGGGCGGGGGGTCAGTGTGTTTTAAGCAAATGATCGTTTCTCTCATAGCCCCCCTCCTTCTCCCCTCATCGAGATGAGCTGATGCTGTCAAACAAAACTAATATCCCAATATTTGACCAATCAGGACAGAGAGGAAACCCCACAACACAAAGGGGTGTCAGACACTTTCCTAGAAAATGAAATTCGAGAGCAGGTGACGTCTGAGGACTCAGAATCAGAACATCGAATTCTCCCCTGATGCATTCAAACCTGCTTCACTCAGAGCCACTTCGTTATTATTCAGCAGTCCTAGTTAACAAAAAAAAAAAGTTTTAGCATCACGGTAATGGGGGGAAACAGCCAACGTTCCCACCTTGCAAAGAATCCCGGCTCAGCAGGAAAAAACTCAGAAATACTTTTCCGACGGAGGGAAGCCAGGATTAAAACAGGGAACGAACGCTCTGCATCTGGGGATCCGTTCAAATCCCCCCTCCAGCACTTTCACCTCCAGCCTCGGTGAGTTTGATTTAGGATCAGAGCGTGATGACTCACCGCCGAGGGCTGTGAACATTGTGTCATGTGGCACTGCAGGAGCTGGACAGGTAGAAAGTGGGGATTATAAATACTGGAGCACCCATGGGAAAAAAATGGTGGGTACTCAGCACCCACTGGCAGCCTGCCCCAATCAGCGCCCCCCCCCCCCAGTGTTTCCCACATGCCACTATCAGCTGTTCCACAGCATGCAGGAGGCACTGGGTGGGGGGACAAGGGAGAGGCATGCTCGGGGGCGGGGTGGGAAGCGGGTCAAGGGGGGGGCAGGAAAAGATGGGGCTGGGTGGAAAGAGGCGGGGTGGGGCCTCGGGGAAAGGAATGGGGGCGGGGCCTGGGGCAGAGCGGGGGTTGAGCCCCACCCGGCACATTCGAAAATCGGAGCCTCTGTTCTGTCCCCAAAGGGAGAGCTCGGTGACTAACACTCCCCTGGCAATGGGGGAGCAGTATTGACGTGATGCTCAGGGCTTGTCTAGGCTAGGAAACGTGATGGAGATTTGGTGAGGTCAAGGGGAAAGCGAACCCCATTCTCTGTACCGGGGTTTGTATCTGCACCGCAACTATACGTGTGCGTTTACATCAGGATAGCTCCCTTCAGCAGCTACCTCCACGGACAATCTGAGTGGAGACAAGGGACTGGTCGTTTTCACCTCAGTGGAGCTGGTTGTGGTGAAGCCTGTCTCCCCTACCCGGGGGGATGGGCCTTCCCGGCAGGACAGACACACGCTCCGGTTCCTCGTAAGACCACAGAGTGGACAGAAAGGATCGTGGCATTCGCCCCCTGCAAAATGAGCTGCAAAAGGCAGAAGCAAGAAACTCACCTGCAGGAGACGAGAGACATTGCACGGTTCAGGCAACGTGAAAAGAGCCATACAGGGTGCTGTGTGGGAATTAGCAAATGCATTTACAAGGAAAAAAAAATCTTTGGCAAGGTTTAGTCAAGCCATTCATGGCATTCCTCTCCCATGCGGACTCGCGCGTGGGCATGGGCAGTGGGTGACCCGCTGGCTTGGGGTGGCTGGCGCCCGGCCGGCCCTGCCCCTCCTGCCCCCCTTCACCTGCCAGAGCCCAAAGCTGCTTCCCCTGTGGCCGCCAGGCCCCCTTCTCAGAGCACTGGGTTGGGGGGCACAGCTCCCACCCCGAGCACAGGGTGGGTAGCCCCAGTGCCGGCAGGCCCCTTCCCCCCCGAGGGGTGCAGCCGCAGCACCCCCCCAGTGCTGTGTGGCCCCAGCCGCCCCAAGTCCTGGCCGCAGGTCACCCCAGCCCCAGCCCACTTCCCGGAAGAGGAGCAGCCAGCTTGCCTGGGCTGTGGCCAAGGGGGAAGGGCAAGCAGGAGGGGGGGGCCTTCTGGGCGGCGCGTGGGCGGGGCCACACTGGGCTTATTTGGGAAGGCACGGCCTGCCCCCGCCTATGATACGCCCCACCCATGCGACAAGGCCCGAGCTTCGCCCGAAGCTTTTCCCGCACTCTGAGCACGTGTTGGGGCTTTCACCCAGGGGGAATCTCTGATGTGTGATAAGGTGAGAGCTCTCAGTAGGGCAGCGGCTCTCAACCTTTGCAGATGACTGTCCCCCTTTCAGGAGTCTGATGTGTCTTGCGTCCCCCCCAAGTTTCACCTCACTTAAAAACGACCTGCTTACGAAACCAGACCCACACATACAAAAGTGTCCCGGCCACCCACGTGCTAAAAATGTGCTGATGTTCTCATTTTGACTGTAGCATTATAAAATAAATCCATCGGAATATAAATATTGTACTTGCATTTCAATGTACAGCTTAGAGAGCAGTATAAACAAGGCGTCGTCCGTAGGAAATGTGAGTTTGTGCTGATTTCGCGAGCGCTTTTCATGTAGCCTGTTGTAAAGCTAGGCAAGTATCGAGACGAGTTGATGTGCCCCCTGGAAGACCCGTGCGTATCCCCAGGGTGACGTGTACTCCTGGTTGAGACCAGCCAGTGTGGGGCAGGGGTTCGCAGACTTTTGCACTGGGGACCCCTTTCACACAGCAAGCCTCTGAGTGTGACCCCCCCCACACACACATTCAAAACACTTGTTTATATATTTAACACCATTATAAATGCTGGAGGCAAAGCGGGGTTTGGGGTGGAGGCTGACAGCTCGTGACCCCTGTGTAATGACTTTGTGCCCCCCTGAGGGGGTCCCGCCCCGCAGTCTGAGAAGCCCTGCTGTAGGGTGCCTCTCCAGTGTGGATTCTCAGATGCCTATTAAGGTTTGAGCTCTGCCGGAAGCTTTTCCCACACTCGGCACACGTATAGGGTCTCTCACCCGTGGGGATTCTCCGGTGCCTAAGGAAGGATGAGCCGTGACTGATGTTTTTCCCGCACTCAGAGCACGTTCAGCGTGTCTCCCCCATGTGGATTCTCTGGTGAGCTATAAGGTTTGAGCTCTGCCGGAAGCTTTTCCCGCACTCAGAGCAGGCGTAGGGCGTCTCTCCGGTGTGAATCCTCCGGTGCGTGATGAGACTGGATCTCTGCCGGAAGCGTTTCCCGCACTCGGGGCAGGCGTAGGGCGTTTCCCCGGTGTGGATTCTCCGGTGGGTGGTCAGGGTGGAGCTGTGGCTGAAGCTTTTCCCGCACTCGGAGCACGTGTAGGGCGTCTCGCCGGTGTGGATCCTCCAATGGGTGCGGAGGCCGGAGCTCCGCCGGAAGCTTTTCCCGCACTCGGAGCATTTGTAGGGCGTCTCTCCCGTGTGGATTCTCCAGTGCGTGGTCAAGGCAGAGCTGTGGCTAAAACGTTTCCCGCACTCGGAGCACGGGTAAGGGGTCTCCCCGGTGTGGATCCTCAGATGTCTAATAAGGGCAGAACTGTGGCTAAAACGTTTCCCACACTCGGAGCATGCGTAGGGGGCCTCTTCCATGTGGATTCTCCAATGTGTGATGAGGGTGGAGCTCTGGCTGAAGCTTTTCCCGCACTCAGAGCACGTGTACGGCGTCTCCCCTGTGTGGACACGCCGATGTCTAATAAAGGTGGATCTCTGACTGAAGCATTTCCCGCACTCGGCACAGGTGTAAGGCGTCTCCCCGGTGTGGATCCTCCGGTGGGTGTTCAGGTTTGAGCTCTGCCGGAAGCTTTTCCCGCACTCAGCGCAGGTGTAGGGCGTGTCTCCCGTGTGGATCCTCCGATGCGCAATGAGGGTCGAGCTCAGACTGAAGCGTTTCCCGCACTCGGTGCAGGCGTAGGGCGTCTCTCCCGTGTGGATCCTCCGGTGCGTGATCAGGGCAGAGCACCGATTGAAGCTTTTCCCGCACTCAGAGCAGGCGTAGGGCGTCTCCCCGGTGTGGATGGTCTGATGTCGAATGAAGGTCGAGCTCTGACTGAAGCGTTTCCCGCACTCGGGGCAGGTGTAGGGTGTCTCCCCAGTGTGGATCCTCCAATGCGTGATGAGGTTTGAGCTCTGCCGGAAGCTTTTCCCGCACTCAGCGCAGGTGTAGGGCGTCTCGCCGGTGTGGATTCTCTGGTGCGTGATCAGGTTTGAGCTCCGCCGGAAGCTTTTCCCGCACTCGGTGCAGGTGTAGGGCGTCTCGCCGGTGTGGATTCTCCGGTGGGTGACCAGGGATGAGCGCTGGCTAAAGTGTTTCCCGCACTCGGCGCACGCGAATGGGGTCTCTCCTGTGTGGATTCTCTGGTGTCTAATAAGCGAGGAGCTCTGGCTGAAGCTTTTCCCACACTCAGAGCATGGGTAGGTTCTCTCGCCCGTGAGGATGCGCCGACGTCTCATAAGGTGTGAGCAGCTCCTGACACTTTCCTCTGCCCTGCGCTGACTCTCACAGGCTTTGGTCGGTGGCCAACCACAGCAAACGTCCCTTTTGCATCTCCCTGCGAACGTCCCGCGAGGCTCTCCTGGATCAGCATCTTCCTGCTGGGGCTTCTCCTCCCCGTTCTCACTCGCCATCCCGGCATCACCTGCTGGGACAGAGAGAGAATCCAGACATGGGTCACCCCCTGTGCCGGGGAGACAGAAAACCTCCGAGAGAGGGATGGGAAAAGGGAGGAAGGAACCGCAATAAGGGGCGGATGGATCAAAGAAAACAGGAGCTGAAATCTCCCTCCCCCCAAAAAACCCTTCCCCAAAGGAAAGAGATGGGAGGGGATCAAATCTGAACCCACAACCCACCCCCACATTCAGAGGAAGGGACATATTGGTTTCTGCACCAAGGAGGGTAACTGACAGTAAGAGTTTTTTCCCCGGAAAGATGGATCACAGCCTGTTTGGTTCCAAAATGGGTGAGCTACAGACATGAGGGTCTCTTGTTCATGAAGGCGTCATGATTTTATTTTTATACGTAGCCATTTCTGTCCAAGACTTCTGCTTCCTGCGACAGAACCTCTACGCTCAATTCAATCCGGCTCCCCTTGCTTTTTCTACTACCTCCTCCAGGGCTGCCCAGGGGGTGGGGCAAGTGGGACAATTTGCCCCAGGCCCTGGGCCCCCCAGGGGCCCCCATGAGAATATCATATTCTATAGTATTGCAACTTTTTTTTATGGAAGGGCCCCCCAAAATTCCTTTGCCCCAGGCCCCCTGAATCCTCTGGGCGGCCCTGAACTCATCGAAGTGCCGTGAGTAGAGAGGAGCTGGGATCTGAGGTGAAACGGGTACGCTGGAGCGAACTGTTTCTTTGCAAGAAGCAGATCGGTGAAAACGGTCAGTGTCCCGGGGACACTCGGGAGTTCTCGGAACAAACTTTTTGCTGGCCAGCTCTTGCTGGTGGCCGCTCGGACAAATTTTCCTAAAATACTTAATTAACTTTTGGGGGGAAAAAAACAAATAAATCTGCACGCGTACAGGTCCAAATCATTGTGATTTATTTATGTCGGGTATTTTTCTTTTTTTCAGGCTCCATAACAAAAATAATGTACGGCTGTATTTTGCTGCCCCTGGCCCCTGCTCCCTCCTGCCTCCCCCTACCCATCACCTCTAGCCTCCGCTGGCTCCCCTGGCTCCCCAATGCCCCCGGGCCCCACTCCTTCCCCCCCCATTGTCCTGAGCTCCCTTCTACCCCACTTCTTGCCTCTTCACCATGGCGCCCAGTAAGACTGGCTCTGCTGAAGCCCAGAGCCGGAGCCCCATGGACACTGTGGGGGCACAATCTCAAAGGAAGGACACGTGAGCACCCCCCGTGTCTCCTCTGCCCAGCAACTCCCCAACCCTGAGCCCAGGTGACGCGCAATCCCCGCCCCACATTACCTGAGGGGGGGGGACTCCATCCTTCTCCCCCTGCACTCCCCACCCCCCGGCACATCCAGCCGCTCTCCCTAGCAGCCGGGCCCGGGCGGGGAGTGGACGGAGCCGCTTCTCATGCCGGCTGAAGCTCCGGATCGCTGCTCTAGAGGCTGGCTGGGGAGGCGGCGGTGGGCTGCTCCCCTCCGAGGCCTGGCTACCGGGCACAGGGCCCAACCATGCCAGGGGCAAAAGGGTGTGAGGGGGGGTTCCGGCTTTCTCGGCCCCTATCACCAGCAGTCGGGCCCCCACCTCCTCCCCAGCCTGGGTCTCTCCTTTCTCCCACTGCGACAAAGTGGGAATATTCTGTAATATAGTTAGGAAGCCAATGCGTGCCTCAGTTTCCCTCATATGCTGCGTGGTTACTTAGTGGCTGGAAAGGGATCGTTTGGGCTAAGACACGGGGGTGAACAGTGCTTAGCTGTCCGGGGTCCTTCAGTCTCGTGTCGCTCGAGCTCTTGGGAATGCAGCAGCAGATCCAATTGCCTGGATGTGGCCACTTAGCAACAGACTTCCCTGCTGCTCAGCGGGGTGGGGGCGGGCGGCAGAGCTGCATGTGCCCCAGCAGCACGGGAGCAAAGGACTTGCGGGGGTATGAGATGAGGAGTCGCGGGGGCTGCTCAGAGGGAAATCTGACTGAGGAGGCCGAGGGAGTGACACAGGGAGACAGCTGTGGGCTCTGGCTGACTAGAACGGATTCTGTTTATTTCTCTGTGCTAATCCTGGTCATCCTATGCTGTGCTGCGGTCAGCTAATAGCCCAGAGGTGGGCAAACTCTGGCCCGCGGGCCACATCCGGCCCACAGGACCCTCCTACCCGGCCCCTGAGCTCCTGTCCCTCCCCCCCGCTGTTCCCCCTCCTCCGCAGCCTCAGCTCGCCCCGGCGCCGGCGCAATGGCTGCGAACTCTTGCCGGACGGCGCAGCTGCAGATCCGCGGCCTGACTCAGTGGTCCACGCTGAGTGGTGGCACGGCTGCCTGTCCTGGTGCTCTGGGCGGCGCGGCTGTGGCACCGCCACCACCGGCGCTCCAGGCAGTGCGGTCAGGGGACAGGGGAGTTCGGGGTGGTGGTCAGGGGGTGAGGGTGTGGATGGGGGTCAGGATGGTCAGAGGGCAGGGAACAGGGGGTCAGGAGTCCTCGGGGCAATCAGGACGTAAGGGGGCTTGGTTGGGGCTGCGGGGGGAAGTCAGGGGACTGGGAGAAGGGGTGGTTGTATGGGGCAGGGGTCCCGGGGGGGCCGTCAGGAATGAGAGGAGGGGTTGGATGGGGCGGGGGGCGGCAGGCCGGGGCGGGAGGTCTGGGGGGTGGTCAGGGGACAGGGAGCGAAGGAGGGTCAATGGGGCAGGACTCCTGGGGGGGGCATCAGGGGACAGGGAACAGGGAGGGTTAGATAGGGCAGGGGTCCTGGGGGGGAAGTCAGGAATGAAAGGAGGGGTTGGATGGAGCGGCGGGGGGCACTCAGGGCCGGGGGATCCTGGGGCAGTCAGGGGACAGGGAGCGGAGGGGGTTGGATGGGGCAGGAGTCGCGGGGGGGCCGTCAGGGGGGTCTGTTTCAGTGGGACTCTTTGAATGGCTCTCGCGGGGTGGGGCAGGGGGGCTGACGGCTCAGAGGCCCCAGCCTAACGAGGTGGTGAAGCCACGTGGCTGACCCCGGTGGAAGAGTGGGACCCGCTAGGGGATCTGCCCCACTGGAAGGGGTCCTCCCAGAGACTGCCCCAAAGCTGTGACCACGGCACCGGTGCTGGGGATCCGGGACACCCCCCCTGCCCACTTCCCAGGGGCGGGGGCCTTCCCCCCCCGCTCTCTGCTCCCCTGCTCTCCCTTCACACCTGGCACCACAGATACTCTCCCTCATCTGACTGCCCCACAGCCTGCGCACAACATACTTAGGGTCGCCAACTTTGTACTATTTAAAAATAGGGCCCTCCAGCAGGAGTGCCAGAACCTTCCCCGATGCCCCGCCTCTTGCCCCAGAAGCCCCGCCCCAGCCCCTTGCCCCACCCCTTGCCCCAAAGCCCCGCCCCCCTTGACTCCTCTTCCCCCCTCGCCCTGTCACATGCTGCTTTCCCCCCTCCCTCCACCCTGCCCGGGTCGGGAGGGACTCGCCCGCGGAGCCAGGGCTGGGATCTGCAGCCGCCCAACGCAGGTAGGAGGCAGCCCCCTGATGAGTAGGGGGTGGGCTGGGTGATGAGCTGGTGCTTCCGCATCTCCCCAGCCTGCAGTGCCCAGACTTTTGCTGTCCGGTCAGTAGATTTGACCGAACACTGTCAAGTCTCCTTTTCTACCGGACTTTCCGGTCGAAAACTGGGCTCATGGCCACCCTAAATAGTAGACCTATTTCCTAAACCAGGGCTTCTCAAACTGGGGGGGTCAGGATCCCTCAGGGGGTCACGGGGTTATTACATGGGGGGTCGCGAGCTGTCAGCCTCTCCCCCCAACCCCGCTTTGCCTGCAGCATGTATAATGGTGTAAAATATATTAAAAGGTGGTTTTAATTTATAAGGGAGGCTCGCACTCAGAGGCTTGCTGTGTGAGAGGGGTCCCCGGTGCAAACGTTTGAGAACCACTGGCTTTATTTAGAATTGTTCTAGCTGCAAATGATCCTCTCAGAATGAGGACAAGACCCCAAAGCTCAGAGTATTAACTTCGTTTTTACATCCCCCCGAGAACGAGAGATTAAATTTAAAAACCACATCGTTCAAAATGGCCACCACCACCAAAAACGCGCAGGTCCAAACATGATACCAGGGACATCAGACAAAAAGGGGGCACGGAGACCTGCCCAAATTACACAATCGAGTTATCGCTCCTCTGGATGTCACTATCCTTACCCCGCTCACTCCCTCCTGCCCCCTGACAACCTCACTATTCGCAGGGGAGCTGGGCCAAGAAGTTTTTTGAGGGATTCCCGTGCCTAATCCGCTCAGAACAGCCAGGAGGCAACAGGGTGAGGGGAGAGAGAGCCCTCCCACCCATCCCCAGGATGCATGGTTTTCATATTTATCACACATCTACTAGCCGGAGGCTGATACAGGAGATAAAAGCCCCCAGAAGAGTCCAAGGACAGCCGGCATCCCAACACCCACTCCATTAAAAAAAAATGATAAAACAATAGACAGTAGAACCCCAGAGTTACGAACTGACCGGTCAACCACACACAACCGGATTGTGTACAACCGGAGTACACAATCAGGCAGAAGCAGAGACACAATATATATATATATATATATATATATATATATATATATATATATATATATATATATATATATATATATATATATATATATATATATATATAAAATGCAAATACAGTACAGTGCTATGTTAAACGTAAACTACTAAAAAATAAAGAGAAAGTTTTTTTTAAAGAAAAAGATCTGACGAGGTGAGGAAACTGTTTCTGTGCTTGTTTCATTTAAGTTAAGTCGGTTAAAAGCAGCATTTTTCTCCTACATAGTAAAGTTTCAAAGCTGTGTTACATCAGTTGTAAACTTTTGAGAGAACAACCATGACGTTTTAGACATTTCAGACTTGCGAACAACCTCTGTTCCTGAGGGGTTCATAGCTCTGAGGTTCTACTGTATAACACATAAAAGAAAGAGGAAGTCGATAGAAAAGAATATGAGTCAGAGGCTGGAATTGTAGAACATTAAGAAGGGAAGAAGAAGGATATAAGCAGCATATGGTACCTGTGGTCAGCATAGTGAAACCCAACATGAAGGAGTTTTTTTAAAAAACAAGAAGAATCCTAACCATGAGATGGGCCCATTACTAGAGGGAAATGCTAAAATATCAACAATAATGCAGAAAAAGCAAAAAGCGTTCAATATATATTTCTGTTCTGTATTTGGGGAAAAACAAACAGATGATGCAGATACGTCATATGATGATGGAGACACTCTGTCCATTCCACTAGTAACTCAGGAGGAGGTGAAACAGCAGCTACCATAGTTAGACATTTTAAAATCAGCAGGTCCAGTTAACTTGTCTGCAAGAGTTTTAAAAGAGCTGGCTGAGGTGCTCGCTGGACCAATAATGTCCATTTTCAGCAGGTCTTGGATACTGAGGAGTTCCAAATCTAGAGGAATGCTAGTGCTGTGCCAATATTTAGAAAGAGTGAAAGTCCAAGTAATTATAGGTCTGTCACTCTGACATTGATAATATGCAGGCTAACGAAGTAGCTGATATTGGATTTGATTAATAATACCAATCAACATAGATTTAGGGGCAATAGATCCTATCAGACTAATTGGATATCTTTTTTTGCTGAGATTAAACGTTTGGTCAAAACAGCAGGGGCTGGGAGCCCGGACTCCTGGGTTCTCTCTCTGGGAGGGGAGAGGGGGCTGGGAGCCAGGACTCCTGGGTTCTGTCCCTGGCTCGGTGGGGGTCTATTCTGCAGACTTCGGCAAGATATTTGACTTAGTACTCACGATACTTTGATTAAACTAGGACAGGGATCAGCAACCTTTCAGAAGCGGTGTGCTGAGTCTTCATTTATTCACTCTAATTTAAGGTTTCCTGTGCCAGTCATACATTTTAACATTTTTAGAAGGTCTCTTTTTATAAGTCTATAATATCTAACTAAACCATTGTTGTATGTAAAGTAAATAAGGTTTTTAAAATGTTTAAGAAGCTTCATTTAAAATTAAATTAAAACGCAGAGCCCCCTGGACCGGTGCCCAGGACCCGGGCAGCGTGAGTGCCACTGAAAATCAGCTCTCATGCCGCCTTCGGCACGTGTGCCATAGGTTGCCTACCCCTGAACCAGGACAATACACAATTAACACGACTCACAGTAAATGGATACAAAAATGGCTAACTGAGAGGTCTCAAAAAGTAATGGAGAACTATGGTCAAGCAGGTGTGTCTCTAGTGGGGTCCCCCAGGGCTCGATTCTTGACCCTACGCTATTTATCATTTTTATCAGTGACCTGGCAGGAAACATAAAATCCTCACTGATAAATTGCCAGACCACACAACGTTCGGAGAGCGGCAAATAACGAAGTGGGTCAGGAGAGTCAGGCTCCAGCTCTGGGAGTCGGGGACGTTTCCCCAGCCCCGGATAGGTGAGTTATTTCCTCTTCCACAAACAGGGAACAGCCCAACCCCCACGAGTCTGTTCCTGGAAACCAGGCCCCACCTTCAACTAGGTCTGGCAGATTTTTCGCACCAGTGCTCTCCCCTTCTCCCCACTGTGTATTTCCTGCCCTCCTCCCACCTCCAGCAGCTCTCGTTGTCCTGTGCGTTTACTGCCTCTCTTCTTCCGTCTGCAACCTCCTCTGCCCCGCCTCTTCCCTGAGGCTCCTCCCCTTACCCTGAGGCCCCTCCCCTTCCACTGAAGCCCCTCCCCTGCCCCGCCCCTTCCCTGAGGCCCCTCCCCTTACCCTGAGGCCCCTCCCCTGCCCCGCCTCTTCCCTCTGAGGCTCCACCCCCTCATTCACTCCTCTTCCTCCCATCGCTCGCTGCCTTTCCCCTCCCACCTCCCCGCCCGGGTCAGGGGAAACTCGCCTGCAGAGCCGGGGCTGGGAGCTGCAGCTGCCCGACGCCGGTCAGAGGCGGCCCTGCCTCCCCTGCCCGCAGTAACCGGACACTGGGTGTGCGGTCAGTAGATCTGACCGGACACTGTTAGGTCCCCTTTTTGACCAAACTTTCTGGTTGAAAACCGGGTCCCTGGCCACCTAGATCTGGAGTGAAACGGGAATGCTCTTCTGCAGCTGTAAAGGTAATTTCACACGGAGCTTTTTCCCATTTCCCTCCTACAACCAGACCATCAAGGCTCTGCCGCCCTGGGAAACATGCAGGCCCCGTCTACACGACACAGTTTTGTCGAGAAAAGCCAGGCAGTATCCCACAATGCCGTCTGGGGTGTCTCCGGTTTACAAGGTTCTTTGATGCCCCAGCCTTTTCCCCGTCTCTCTTGGGAGCGCCCCCTTTTGTGGGCGGAAGAGAGAATTAAAGAGACCCGGCACCTCTCGGTACCAGGTAGCGTCTACAAATACACAGCTGCGTAGGGCATGACGCTGGGGGCACCAAATTGCCCCCAATGTCGTGGTGCCCTATGCCGCTGCGTGCTTCGTATGTGGCGGCCAGCCCCATCCCCCAGCTGCCCCCCCCCCGTGAGTTCCTAAGCGGGTGTGGGGCCCGGGACAACTCCCTCTGCCCTGCCTCTTCCCGCTGTGTCGCTCCGCTTCCCGCCGCCGGTGAGAGTGGGGGGGAGGCGGACCCCCTTCCCCCAAGCCTCCTCCCCTGAGCGACACAGCTGGGGCGGGGGGAGCGGATCGGGCTGGAGCCAGGTCATTCCACTTCCTGCTCCCGGCCCCCCCACTAATCCCCCGGGCCCACGAGCCTTGAGTGCAGCCCAGCCCCTCCGCGCTGCAGGGGTGGAGGGCAGGTGCTCGGGCTGCGGAGGGCACCATAGTCGGTAAGGACGGCCCTGTCAACCTGCCCCAGCGATGCCAAAATAACGTCCTGTCTTAGGGGGGCCCTGGGAGGGATTTTATACCAGGGGCCAACAGGCGGCAAGGAGGGAAAACGTGCGTGAATTTCATAGCGGGATTTGATAAGCGGGGAGAAAAGGGGCGACGGGCACTGGACTCTTATAGCAATGGTCAAGAATTTGGGAAAAGGCCCAAATCTGTGGAGATTTTAGACTCATGTTTGATCATTAGAAAGACGGGGAAAGCTCAGGGACTGTTAACTGGAATCATAAAATCGTAGGACTGGAAGGGATCTCGAGTCCAGTCCCCTGCACCCCAGGCAGGACTAAGTATTATCTAGGCCGTCCCTGACAAGTGTTTGTCCAACCTGCTCTTGGCAGAGATTCCACAGCCTCCCCGGGTAATTTATTCCAGCGCTTAGCCAGCCGGACAGCTGGGAAGTTTTTCCTAATGTCCAACCTAAACCGCCCTGGCTGCAATTTAAGCCCATTGCTTCTTGTCTTATCCTCAGAGGTTAAGAAGAACAACATGAGGGGGGAAAAAAGCAGGGTGAGATGTTAGGGTATTTTATATCAATCTTTGAGAACTGGGGAGAAAATAGGTCAAAAAACGAAATATTTGATCATCCGAGAGAAAAAAAAGCCAAGATCTGAAGAGAGGAGAAGATCCGAGCAATCTAAACACGGTCAGTCATGGAGACTCCACCACAACCGGTGGTAAATTGTTCCAATGGTTCGCCGGTGACTCTCACTGTTCCAGATTTACCTCTTCTTTCGAGGTTTTGTGTCACTGTTAAATAACTGAAACGGAGGGGACGTTAGAAGGGATGGTGTAGGAGAGTGAAATAGACCCGCGGACAGGAATAGTCCCCCCACCACCACCTCCAGAAGCTTGTGGGATGCTGCTTTAAGAGGGCAAGTGATGGGTTATGGGGCAGGCAGCGAGGTGGGCAGGTGACAGGTAGGCCGTTGTGGGGACAGCACCTGGGGCTGGGGAACCTCAAACTGGGCAGCCCCCTCATTACCCCTTCCATGCCTTCTTGCTGGCAGAGAGCGGCCGCCCCAACCCACCCCAGAAGCAGCCGAATCTCCGGGATCCTCCAAGCTGCACCCGCTGGCCCCCTTCCCATTTGGGGAGCGACTCAGGGGCAACCATTTCCCATCTAAACAAGGACAATTTGCGGCAGGTCAAAGGGGTGGGAAAACACCCCACATTGGAGGAGATTTTAAAGGGACATTAAGAGACAAAATGGGGCAAGATCAGAGGAGGAGACTAGAGACAGAGGCAAATAATTTGAGAGAAAAGCCGGGGGGGGGGGGCAGGGGGATCTGCAGGGATTTTATATTCATAGGTGATCATTAGGGAGAATTTTATCTGCATTTGAGGGACAAGTGGCAGAACCAGGGCGGATTTCATTAGCCCCCTGTCCTGGCTGCCCCTGGCTGCACAGAGAGAGTCCGATCCACCACCTTTCACACTGGCTTTGCCTCCCCTCCCTCTCTGCCTTGTTTGCCACCCCTGGCCTGGCCTGGCCCACCTCCCCCTCCACACACACACAGGGGAAATCCCTTTTCTTTCCTCCCCTGAATCTCCCCAGTTTTGCTCCTGGGGCAGCAAATTCACTCAAAGCACCGACCAGCCCAGTCTCATGAACAAGGGAGAAAATTCCCAGGGGCTGCCAGATCTGAGACTCACTTTCCTCCCCAGCCCCAGCACACACCCCCCTTCTCCCCCTCAATTACCTGCTGTCTCCAGCTCAGGGGGTGGTGTCCGCAGAGCCCAGGGCTGCCCTCGGGGGGCTGCTTCCAGCCGGAGAAAGTCTCCCCCGTTTAATGACGGGCTCTCCCCCTGCACAGACCCCACCGGGGAAGCAGCAGCAGCAGCTGCTGCATCTTGCATCTTTCCAAAGCACCCACACCCAGGAGCTGCCAGGGGCTTGTTCTTTGTTCTCCCAGCTTCCTTCCTGCCAGCACCCCCCTGCTCCTAGCTATTCCAGCCCCTTCCTGTCTCCTTCCAGACCAACCCGGGCTGCAGCCTGTCACACACTCCCTGGGACAGGGGATTTTCTCAGGAGGGAACTGCTAACCCTCCTCTCTGCTGCTCCTCCTCCACAGTCACTGTGTTTACACACACAGGGGCTCTGGCTCCTGTTAGCCCCGATCCTACCCCAAGAGAGTGAACACGCCCCCCCGGGAACAGGAAAGCGACTCTTGTCTACACTACAAAATTAGGTCGACTTAATTCAGATCCGCTTCCAGACCCCCACAGTAACTCAATCTGCTGTTGGTGTCCGGGTGGGACCCTCCTTCCGCCGGGGATGGGCTACTCACCAGCAGCATTTGCACCCACTGAAGTGGGGCGCTGACACACCTCTGAACGAGAAAAGTTGTGTCGTTCAGTTTCCAGTGTAGACGAAGCCTCAGGCCCTTTATCTTCCCCGGGGCCGGGGGGCGGCAGGTGAGTAGGGAGGGAGAGCGTCAAGAAAGGAAAGGCTCGGTTTGACCTTCATGTTTTTCATTAGGTTCAAATTGATGGTGCAGGGACGTGCCTGACTCTGCCCGTTCCTGCCGCTGTCTGAGGTTTTGTCTACACTGGCAAATGAAAGACAAAACTGTTGTCGTTCAGAGGTGTGAAAAAACACACACACACGCCCCCCGAAAGACAGAAGTTTTATCGAGGAAAAGCGTCAGTGTGAGCTGCTCCGGCCGACGACGCTAACGCCGCTCATTGGGGGTGGAAGATTTTTTTCCTGCCTACAAACGCGCCTTTTAGCATCCCGGCGGTAGCGCGGCGCTGGTGCGTCGCTAAAAGCTGCGCAGTGTAGACAAAACCTAAGTCATGAAATGGAGAAAAATATTTGTTTTCCTCTGCTGGGAAATGAGCTCACTGGGGAAAAAAACAAAGAAACGGGAATTTTCAGTGTTGTGTGTGTCATGCGTAATGAAATTCCCAACTCCTCCCTGGGAGTCTAGTGCAGCGGTTTTCAACCAGGAGCATAAGAACATCCAGACTAGGTCAGACCAAAGGTCCATCCAGCCCAGTGTCCTGTCTGCCGACAGTGGCCAATCCCAGGTGCCCCAGAGGGAGTGAACCCAACAGGCAATGATCAAGTGATCTCTCTCCTGCCGTCCATCTCCACCCTCTGACAAACAGAGGCCAGGGACACCCTTCCTTACCCAGCCTGGCTACTAGCCATTAATGGACTTCACCACCATGAATTTATCCAGTTCTCTTTTAAACCCTGTTATGGTCCCAGCCTTCACAACCCCCTCAGGCAAGGAGTTCCACAGGTTGACTGTGCTGAGTGAAGAAGAACTTCCTTCGATTTGTTTTAAACCTGCTGCCTATTAATTTCATTTGGTGACCCCTAGTCCTTGTACCCAGAGGTCTTCCAGGGGAGTAACATCAATTCATCTAGACATTTGCCAAGTTTAACCACAGGCTACATAAAAAGCGCTAGCGAAATCAGCACAAACTAAAATTTCATACAGACCAGGACTTGTTTATACTGCTCTGTAGTCTATACACTGAAATGGAAGCTAGGTCCCTGGAAGATAGGTCCATCAGTGGCTACTAGCCAGGCTGGGCAGGGATGGTGTCCCTAGCCTCTGTTTGCCAGGAGCTGGGAATGGGCGACAGGGGATGGATCACTTGATGATTCCCTGTTCTGTTCACTCCCTCTGGGGCACCCGGCGCTGGCCACTGTCGGTAGACAGGATACTGGGCTGGATGGACCCTTGGTCTGACCCAGTATGGGCCGTTCTTGTGTTCTTATGTTATGTTCTTAAGCACAATAGTTATATTCCAAGTGATTTATTTTATAATGATCTGGTAAAAATGAGGCCGTCAGCCATATTCCAGTCATAACGTGCTGGGGCACTTTTGTGTTTCGATGTCTGATTTTGTAAAGAAGTCGTTTTTAAGTGGGGTGAAACGGGGGTAGGTAAGACAGTTCCGACCCCAGAAAAAAGGTACAGTCGTCTGGAGAGGTTGAGAGCCAATGATGCAGCGGTGGGGATTTGCTGCTCTGTTTCTCTAGCCTGTGTTTGATTCCTGGAAAACGAAGGCTTTTCCCTACCCAGGCTGGGCTTTCCTGAAATGAAAGGAACTGGAGTCTCACAAGAACTCCCCCCGCAGAAATGTCTCCCCTGCCTGATCGCGGGTACGTGTGTCACGGGGCAACGCTGCCCCTTGGAGAGGGAACATATCTGGCTTCAAGACTGAGCTTGATAAGCTTATGGAGGGGATGGTGTGATGGGAGAGCCTAATTTTGGCAAATAATTGGTGTTTGACTATTAGCAGTAAATATGCCCAATGGCCTGTGATGGGATGTTAGTTGGGAGGGAGCTGGGTTACTACAGAGAATTCTTTCCTGGGTGCTGGCAGGCGAATCTTGCCCACATGCTCAGGGTTTAGCTGATCGCCAGATTTGGGGTCGGGAAGGAATTTTCCCCCAGGGCAGATGGGCAGAGGCCCTGGGGGGTTTTCACCTTCCTCTGCAGCGTGGGACACGGGTCACTTGCTGGAAGGTTCTCTGCACCTTGACGTCTTTAAACCACGATTTAAGGACTTCAGTAGCTCAGACCTAGGTTAGGGGTTTGTCACTCCCATACCAAGGCCATGTCTACACGTACAAGCTTCCAGCGACACCACTGTAAGGTCGCTCTGGCCACCGCGTTCGACGTGATAAAACCAGCTCCACGAGCGGCGGAGCTGTGGGGATGGGAAAGCGTCTCCTGCCAACACGGCACCGTGCACCCGAGCGTTTATGCCGGCAAAACTTACATCGCTCGCGAGGGGTTCACACCCCTGAGTGACAAAAATGTTGCCAACACCATGTCGCCATGGCGTAAGAAAGGAGCGCTCCAGGGAGAAAGAGAGAGAGAGAGAGCCAGACAGACAGACAGCTCCACGTCTGCCGGTCTTGCAGGAACTGGATTAAATCTCTGCTTTGGATTTGGCCGGTATTATCTGGGACCATCAAGTCCAGCAGCATGGGGGACTTTCAGGAGAGGGGCACCATGGCTAAAGCACCTGCCTAGTAAACAGGAGGTCCTGGGTGTAACTCCCCGTGGTGCCTGGCTCTGCGTCCTTTGTCTCCTCTGCTCCCATTTTCCTTTCTCCTTCCAGGAAACCAAGGACCCATCCCTTGGCCAGGCTGGCAAAGGCTTGTAAAAGAAGAGACCTCTTTGTGGAGCAGCCTTGGAAAGAATCCAGCCAGGAGCCAATGAAAAGGCAGCCGTGATGGGCATTGGCAAGGAGGTGGCTTTGACTGCAACAGGACGAGAGCCCGTGCCACGTGCCCTTGCGATTCGCTGGGGATGTCATCGTGCGGAGATCCCCAGAGCGCCACCTCTGCAGGGCTGGCAGGAAATGGAGCGTTACTCCCAGTTCACCTCACTTTCGACTGTCGTTGGGGAAGATGTGGAGTAGGGAGGAGAGGCACCTGCTGAGTAAAAACAAGATTCTGCATCCAGTTCCCAGTGGTGCCTCACCGAACGTGTCTCCTCTTCCCACTTTGTTGTCTATCTTTGGAGGAAATGGAGAAACCCCCCTTTGTCTAGCCGTAGAAACAGTTGCAAAATGCACAGGGCTTTCAGGGGACACGTGTCGGAAAGAGGTTCCCACAAGTGTGAAGACAACAAACGGTTGCCATAACTCCACTTGCAGCCGTGGAAGGCACCAGGCAGAGAACTAAGCACTATGTCTCTGCCAAAGCCCTTTTCCGCTAGCAGGGGCCTCTGTGCACGGAGCTCCTGAGAGCTGGACATCTCCAGGGAGTGGAGAACTCTGTGTCGGCCGCTCTTTGGGTCTTTCCCAGTGAACATCTGCCGTGGTTGTTGCAAGGCCTCCAGAGAGTGGCCTTTCGGGAGAGCTGGCCGAAGCGCCTTCCCGGTAACCAGGAGATGCCGGAGTGGCCGGACAGTTGTTCCTCGCTGAGCCCAGCTTGTCTGTGCGGCTCTGTTTTTTGTCACTTTTCCTCGTAAACCAACACACACGGCCCTTTACAAAGCAGCTACCCTGCCTACTCTGACCCCAGCCACAGGGACCCTATGGGAGCCGACCCCAAAACTACCCCACCCAAACTCCAGAAACTTCCGGAGGTGGAGGGACAAATCCGCCCAGCAACAATGACCCAGACACAACTCGCGCCTCCTCCCTCGCCCTGATGCTAAGGGCTTGTCTACACTACAGGACTATTTCGAATCTACTTAAGTCGAATTTGTGGATTCGACCTTAATAAGTCGAATTTGTGTATCCATACTAAATACACAAATTCGAACTTCTGAGTCCACATTCACGGGGCCAGCTTCGACTTTGGAAGCGGTGCACTGTGGGAAGCTATCCCACAATTCCACTCCCGCTGCCCATTGGAATGGTGGGATTTCCCCCCACTGCATGCTGGGGAAAAATGTGTCGTCATTGAACCGTCAATCCCGCCTCCCTCTCTTCCTTGAAAGCGCCGCGGAAATCTGTTCGCGCCCTTCTCTGGTCGGTTACAGCGCGGACGCCACAGCACTGCGAGCATGGAGCCCGCTGCGATCATCGCTGCACTTATGGCCGTTGTCAACTCCTCGTTATCGTCCACCTCTTCCACAGTCAGATGCTGAGAAACCGGCGAGAGGCTCCGCAGCACGGTGAGGAGAGTGGCGCAGACCTCTCACAAAGCAGGGTACGCCGGGCAGTGGAGATCATGGTGGCAATGGGTCAAGTTCATGGTGTGGAACGCGATTCTGGGCCCGGGAAACAAGCACAGACTGGTGGGACCGCATAGTGCTGCAGGTCTGGGATGACACAGAGTGGCTGCGAAACTTCAGGATGCGTAAGGACACTTTCCTTGAACTGTGTGACTTGCTGTCCCCTGCCCTGAAGCGCCAGGACACAAGGATGCGAGCAGCCCTGACTGTGCAGAAGCGAGTGGCCATAGCCCTCTGGAAACTTGCCACGCCAGACAGCTACCGGTCAGTAGCGAACCACTTTGGCGTGGGCAAATCTACCGTGGGGATTGCTGTCATTCAAGTAGCCCACGCAATCGTTGAGCAACTGCTCTCAAAGGTAGTGACTGTCGGAAATGTCCAGGCCATCATAGATGGCGATGGGATTCCCAAACTGCGGTGGGGCTATAGATGGGACTCACATCCCTATCCTGGCACCAGCCCACCAGGCCAGCGAGTACATTAACCGAAAGGGCTACTTTTCAATGGTGCTGCAAGCTGTGGTGGACCATAGGGACGTTTTACCAACATCAACGTCGGGTGGGCGGGCAAGGTTCATGACGCGTGTGTTCAGGAACTCTGGTCTGTTTAGACGCCTCCAGGCAGGCACTTTCTTCCCGGACCACAAAATAACGGTTGGGGATGTGCAGATGCCTACAGTGATCCTCGGGGACCCGGCCTACCCGCTAATGCCCTGGCTCATGAAGCCCTATACAGGCGCCTTGGACACTGAAAAGGAACTCTTCAACTACCGGCTGAGCAAGTGCAGAATGGTGGTGGAGTGTGCTGGACGTCTCAAGGGAGATGGCGGACCTTACTGACTCGCTCGGACATCAGCGAAAAGAATATCCCGTAGTTATTGCTGCTTGCTGTGTGCTCCACAATCTCTGTGAGAGCAAGGGCGAGACCTTTTTGGCCGCTTGGGAGGTTGAGGCAAATCGCCTGGCTGCTGTTTACGATCAGCCAGACACCCGTGCTGAGAGAATATCCAAGCGGGAAGCGATATGCATCAGGGAGGCTTTGAAAGCGAGTTTCCTCGCAGAGCAGGGTAACCTGTGACTGTCCACTTGATTTTAAGAGAGCCTGATCATAAACCAAGTTTTCCCCACTTCCCAAGGACGTTTTAAAACTAAGGACATGTTTTAGTAATTAATAATAAATCTTTCGTTGACTTTTCATTTCTGTTTATTCGTTGAAACATGGAAGCATTCTGTGCTGGTTAAGGTGTGCACTGATGGGTGGGTTTGCAGGAAGGGGCGAGGGGTGCCGTCCTTGGATAGGGGTTACCATGACGGCTGTGGGTTTGGGCGTTGGAAGGGGTGAGGGGTGTGGGAAGGGTGAGTATCTGCCCCTGGATGAGGTCTATTTTTGGGGCTCGGGGCACCGGGGAGGATCGTGACTACGGTCCAAATGCATGTGAAGGGAAGCCTGCCTTTACATTCGGGGATGTCAGGCACCAGGACCCTGCACAAGCATACACCTCAAGGAAAGACCCGGGGCAGCATACACCACACAGACTGTCCCTGGTGCCTAGTGACTGCAGTCTGTGTGTGCCCTGCAGTTGACCCTGCAGCCAAGTCTGTAGCATGGCACTGTGGGCTATGCAGTGACATTACAATTACCCCCCCCCCCCCCACAGAACAACAGAAAGTCTTCTGACACCAGAAACGTGACGGAAACAGTCAGTAACACCAAACCGCTTTTAATAATGTAATACACAGGGGGGGGTTTGAACTTGGAGTTGGGACTGGTTGATGCTGTAAAGAAAGAGCTTGTACAAATTTACAGCGCGACAGTTGTCTCTAACATTATCGGTGTGCTGCGGTGCAGGGACAGTTCTCACGGCCCCTACCGCCCCTCCGTCTTGTCACTTTGGGTGAGGGGGGGACAGGACTTCTTGGCGTTGGAGGGCGGTTGCAGATGCACTGCAGGGGGGCTCTCTCCTCCTGACTGCGGTCTTGCAGAACATCTACAAGGCGCCGGAGCGTGTCCGTTTGCTCCCTCATTAGACCAAGCAGCGTTTGAGTCGCCTGCTGGTCTTCCTGCCGCCACCTATCCTCCCGTTCCAGGTGTGTGCGATGCTGCTGACACAGGCTCTCCTCGACTGTCTCTGCTCTGCCGCCTCCGCTCTGGAGCTGGCCATCAGTTCCTGGAACATGTCGTCCCTTGTCTTTTCTTTCTGCGTCTAATCCGAGCCAGCCTCTGCGAGGGGATGGCGGGCAGTCCGGGAAGGAGCCAAGCTGTGTGATGTGAAAAAGTAGGTGATTTCCTTGAACACATACATGTTTGCCAACAGTAAACACAGTCTAGTCAGTTTCAGTGAACAAGACCAAAGAGGGAACCAAGTCTCAGGAGATCTCAGAACTAGTCCGAGATTTCGGAATACGCTCTCATTGGCGGCGCCATTGCACTGGATAGCGCATGCGAGAGACAGCTGCATGCCTCTTGCAAACTGTCCTGGTAATCCTTACAGTACAGAGTGCTTATCAGTTAGTGCTTAGCTGTGCTCTCCTGCTGGAGGCAATGTGCAAAGCAGAAAAGATGAGCGTTATGCGGCATATCCCGCCAGTGAACGGAAAGACCCTGTATGCTTTTCCTCTGAGGCCTGCCACAAGTGGCTGTTAAGCGAGGGTCATTCTTATGCAAAGTAAAACTCTGTTAAGCGAGGGTCATTCTTATGCAAAGTAAAACTCTGTTAAGCGAGGGTCATTCTTATGCAAAGTAAAAGTCTACCATGCACAATAGTAACAGTACACTAATTCCACTAATTAGATGCAGCACTTCCACAACGACATCACCCTGAGGCGTGTCAGGCGCACACAGAGAGAGCGGATGTTAATAGAAGCCCTGCACAGACCAGGACCCTACGCTGCCATGCTCAGAGGCGATGGTCCCCTCTACCTGAGGATGGCATGGCGCGGAAGAGTGTGCTTCAACGGAGCACCCAATAAAGCACCTCTCCCAAGAAACCTCTTGCTGAGGCTTTTCCAGCTGCTCTCTGAGAGCTTTTTTGAAATATCCCCAGAGGACTATTGCTCCATTGCTGTTTGTGTAGACCTGCTGTTTGTTTAGTTTCATATTTAAAAATGTTTATATAGTATTTCTATTTTTTATATAAATCCCTGTTTCTTAAAAAATAAATGTTTCCCTGTTTGTAGCACTTACCGCCTGATCCTTCCCTGATTCCGAGTCCTGGTTAACGGGCGGGACGGTTGGTAGGGGATCTCTGTGAGGGTGATGAAGAGATCCTGGCTGTCAGGGAAAGCAGGAGTGGGTTCGATGTCGCCTGCGCCGTCCTCTAAAGACCCTTCCTCATCTTCCCCATCGGCGAACAGGGAGGGGGAACTGTCCCGGTACACTATTCCGTCCTCGGAGTCCACCGTCACTGGTGGGGCACTGGTGGCAGACCCACCTAGAATGGCATGCAGTGCCTCGTAGAAGCGGCATGTCTGGGGCTGGGCCCGGAGCGTCCGCTTGCCGCTCTGACTTTTTGATACCCTTGTCTTAGGTCCTTCACTTTCACGCGCACTGCATCGCATCCCGGCTGTATCCTTTGTCTTTCATGGCTTTAGAGACCTTCTCGAAGGTCTGCGTTCCGCTTGTTGGAGCGCAGCTCCGAGAGCACAGACTCCTCGCCCCACACAGCGATCAGATCCTGGACTTCCCGGTCAGTCCATGCTGGGGACCTCTTTCTAGTCTGGGATTGCCCGGACTCCTCTGCTGGAGAGCTCTGCATCGTTGCAGGTGCTGCGGAGCTCGCCCCGATGTGCAACCAGAACGTCAGATTCAAACCGCCCAGACAGGAAAATGAATTCAAATTTTCGCGGGTCATTTCCTGTGTGGCTGGCCAGAGAATCCAAGCTCGGACTGCTGTCCAGAGCGTCAACAGAGTGGTGCACTGTGGGATAGCTCCCGGAGCTGCTAAGTTCGATTAGCATCCACACCAAGCCTAATTCGAGCTAGCAAGTGCGAATTTAGCGTTACTCCACCTGCCGGGGTGGAGTACCAAATTCGAACTAAAGAGCCCTCTAGTTCGAATTAAATGGCTTCCTGGTGTGGACGGTTGAGCGGTTAGTTCGAATTAACGCTGATAAATTCGAATTAAAGTCCTAGTGTAGACCAGGCCTAAGGGGTCTCTTAAAGAGATAGCTCCCTATTAGGCACATGGGTTACAAACGCAGAGTACAAACCACTATATGACCTCGGCTGCCACTTTGAAAACTGTCTCTGTGCCCAGCTGTGGCTTTCTGTGCCCCGGGAGCCGGACAGCTCCATGTCCGCCGGGCTTGCAGGAAATGGGTTAATTCTCTGCTTTGGAACTGGCCGGTTTTCTCTTGGACCACCAAGCAGGGCAGTTCAGGAGGGCTTTGTAAAGGGAGGCGCCATGGCTAAGCAGGCTATGAAAAGGCGGCCGTGACGGGCATTGGCAAGGAGGTGGCTTTGACTGCAGTTGCTGCGGGACGAGAGCCAGTGCTGTGTGCCCTAGCGATTCGCTGGGGATGTCGACGTGCAGAGATCCTGATATTCAGTGGAGAACAGCCGTGTAGTGCGGTGCCCACCTCCCAGGGGATACCCTGATCACCCAGGCTGTCCAGTCATTCCTGCCCTTTTCTGGACCAGTAAACAGGGCTTCATTTGTGCCCAGCACCTCTGGGCCTGGCCGCTCCGAGCCCTGGCACCTCCGGGCCTGGCCATTCCTAGCCCCGGCACCTCTGGGCCTAGCCGCTCCGAGCCCCCCGGCACATCCGGGCCTGGCCATTCCTAGCCCCCTGGCACCTCCGGGCCTGGCCGTTCAGAGCCCCGGCACCTCCAGGCCTGGCTGCTCTGAGCCCCGGCACCTCCGGGCCTGGCCGTTCCGAGCCCCGGCACCTCTGGGCCTGGCCGCTCCGAGCCCCCCGGCACCTCCGGGCCTGGCCGTTCCTAGCACCGGCACCTCTGGGCCTGGCCGTTCCTAGCACGGGCACCTCTGGGCCTGGCCGTTCCTAGCGCCGGCACCTCTGGGCCTGGCCATTCCTAGCCCCGGCACCTCTGGGCCTGGCCGCTCCGAGCCCCCCGGCACCTCCGGGCCTGGCCGTTCCTAGCGCCGGCACCTCCGGGCCTGGCCGTTCCGAGCCCCGGCACCTCTGGGCCTGGCTGCTCTGAGCCCCAGCACCTCTGGGCCTGGCCGTTCCGAGCCCCGGCACCTCTGGGCCTGGCCATACCTAGCCCCCCGGCGCCTCTGGGCCTGGCCGTTCAGAGCCCCGGCACCTCCAGGCCTGGCTGCTCCGAGCCCCGGCACCTCCGGGCCTGGCCGTTCCGAGCCCCCCGGCGCCTCTGGGCCTGGCCGTTCAGAGCCCCAGCACCTCTGGGCCTGGCAGTTCCTAGTGCCGGCACCTCTGGGCCTGGCAGTTCCTACCTCACCACCTCTGGGCCTGGCTGTTCCTAGCCCTGGCACCTCCGGACTTGGCACATCTGTTGGGAAAGTAAAAAATTGCTTGAGTAATGGCACCTCTTCCATTACAAATGAATCCTGGCCAATAACTAACCCTGGGCATATGGCACGGACACTGTTCACCAGAGCTCAGCATCTCAGAGCGGCTCCAGCCGCGGAGGTGATTCGATCCCAGATGGGTGAGGTCTCCAGGATGGCAGGGCGTCCCTCTCTGCTTTCCCCAGCAGTCCTAGTCCGACGTTCCTTCCAGGGGTCCTGCTGGTTCTTTACCTTTTCTTTATGGCGCATGGAGACTCAGGGACGGAAGGGGTCTGGGAGTCAGTGCTCCTGGGTTCTCAGATTGAGGGGTCACAACCCCTCAGGGGGTCACAAGATTATTATGTGATGGCTGCGAGCACATGCCTCCCAGCTAGCAAGTCTGGTCGCGGGTGTCATAAATAAACAGATCAGGGTTAAGGTCTCTTTTACCTGTAAAGGGTTAACATGCAGTACCTGATGACCACCTGACCAGAGGACCAATCAGAGACAAGATTTTTTTCAAATCTCTGTGGAGGGAAGCCTTTGTCTGTGTTCCCTGTTTTGCTCAGAGTGCTCTTTTTGGATCTAAGAGAGGACAGTCATGTCTCCAAGTTCTCCTGGAGTAGTTTCTACTATTTAATAGTGAGTATTAATTAGAAAGGCGAATTAGTCTTTTGAGTTGCTTTCTATATTTGCAATTGTGTGTTTGCTAAAGGAAATTCTTTATTCCCGTTTGCTGTTACTTTGCTTTCACTGAGAAAGAAAGGGGGAGGGGGGATTCTCTCCAGAGATTGATAAGCTTAGACCCTGTATTGTTCTATCTTGAATTACAGAGACAAGTTACTTTCTTTTTATTCTTTAATAAATTCTTTTCTATTAAGGACTTGTTTGGTCTTTCCTTGGGTGGATTCTCAGGGAAAGAGAAGGGGGAGGTATCCCTCTGTAGTTAGATCCCGGTAGCTCTCCTAGGAAAAGGGAGGGGGGAGGAAGCAGGGGGAATGGTTTATTTCTCCTGGGTGTAAGAACTCCATGGATTTGGGGCTCTTGGAATCCCCTAGGATTTTGGGGAAGGACTGTGTCTCAATCCACATTTCCTGATTGAGTGGTGGCAGCTTACTAGATCTAAACTAGGATTTTAGTTTAGAGGGAAACCAAGTCAGGTCCCCACATTGGAGCCCAACAGTTCCAAGTGGGGGTGAGACCTTTGACATGGTGGCATGCGGGTCCTCACCTTGAAACCCCCCAGTTTCAAGTGAGGGTAGACTCTGACAGCGGGCTCCCAGGGATTAATTAACGTCTGCTCTGTGGCTTCGCGATGACATGAGGTTTGGGGAGACTTAGCCTCCATCAGCCTCCATTACGTATCGCCGATGGGGGAGCGCTGTAACGAATACTCCCTTGGCCAGTATTGATGTGATGCTCAGGGCTTCTCTAGGCTAGGAAAAGTGATGGAGATTTGGTGAGGTCAAGGGGAAAGCGAACCCCATTCTCTGTACCGGGGTTTATATCTGCACTGCAACTATATGTGTGTGTTTACATGAGGATAGCTCCCTTCAGCAGCTAACTCCAGGTACAACCTGAGTGGAGACAAGGGACAGGTCGTTTTCACCTCAGTGGAGCTGGTTGTGGTCAAACTTATCTCCCCCACCTGGGGGGATGGGCCTTCCTGGCAGGACAGACACACGCTCCAGTTCCTCATAAGACCACAGAGTGGACAGAAAGCATCCTGGCATTCGCCCCCCCCAAAAAAATGAGCTGCAAATGGCAGAAGCAAGAAACTCACCTGCAGCAGATGAGAAACCATGGTTCAGGCAGTGGTGCAAAGCACTTGACAGGGTACAATGTGGCAATGAGCACGTGTATTTAATAAATAAATAAATAAATAAATAAAAGTACAGTTTAGCCCAGCCTTAGTCAAGACATTTATGGCGTTAACCCATGTGTATTCCCTGAGTGACAGGGCCTGAGCTCCGCCGGAAGCTTTTCCCGCACTCGGCGCAGGTGTAGGGCGTCTCGCCGGTGTGGATTCTCCGGTGGGTGACCAGGGATGAGCGCTGGCTAACGCTTTTCCCGCACTCGGCGCAGGTGTAGGGCGTCTCGCCGGTGTGGATTCTCTGGTGCGTGATCAGGTTTGAGCTCCACCGGAAGCTTTTCCCGCACTCGGCGCAGGTGTAGGGCGTCTCGCCGGTGTGGATTCTCTGGTGGGTGTTCAGGCCTGAGCTCCGCCGGAAGCTTTTCCCGCACTCAGCGCAGGTGTAGGGCATCTCGCCGGTGTGGATTCTCCGGTGGGTGACCAGGGATGAGCGCTGGCTAACGCGTTTCCCACACTCGGCGCACGCGAACGGGGTCGCTCCTGTGTGGATTCTCTGGTGCCTAATACGGGAGGAGCTCTGGCTGAAGCGTTTCCCACCCTCAGAGCATGGGTAGGGTCTCTCGCCCGTGAGGATGCGCCAACGTCTCATAAGGTCTGAGTAGCTCCTGATGGTTTCCTCTGCCCTGCGCTGACTCTCACAGGCTTTGGTCTGTGGCCAACCACAGCAAACGTCCCTTTTGCATCTCCCGGAGACTGTATTATGCTGAGAATCCAGACATGGGCCACCCGCTGCGCCGGGGAGACAGAAAACCGCCGAGAGAGGGATGGAAAAGGGGGGGAAGGAACCAAAATAAATACCAGAGAGATCAAAGAAACCAGGAAATGAATCCCCCCCCCCCTTCCCCAGAGGAGAGAGAGGGGAGGGGATCGACTCTATATCTCAGCCCAAGAGAGACACACCGGATCCTTCACCGAGGAGGCCAGCTGACAGCACGGATGGTCCCATGGGAGAGGATCACAGCCTGCTTGGCTCTATAATGGTGTGAGAATGGTGGGGGAGCTACACGTTGGTAGACATGTGCGTGTCTTGTTAATTAAGTCTAGACTTTAGAAGGCGAGTTACAATTTTATTTTATATGTAACCGTTTGTGTCCAATATTCCTACTTCCTACGACTGAACCTCCGTGCTCTGTTCAATCTCGGTTTCCCTGTACACTTACCTAGGAGCTGTATGTTAAGTGGAGCAGGGATCTGGGGTGAAACTGGTAAGCCGGGGCGTACTGAGTCTGTTTACACTGCGACAAACCTGTGCTTGAGCCTCAGCATCTACACTGCAACCGAGCTAACCCAGGGCTCAGACCCAGAGTCCCAGGACTAAACAACACTGATTACCCCCGGCCGCTCTTGCTAAAGGGCCAATGTAATCAACCAGCTCCAGGCCCTTTTATTTGCTGTTTTAGAGGCTATAACAGGGTTCAAAAAGAACTAGATCACATCATGGAGGACAGGTCCATCAATGGCTATTAGCCAGGCTGGGCAGGGGTGGTGTCCCTGGCCTCTGATTGCCAGAAGCTGGGAACGGGCAACGGGGGATGGGTGACTTGATGATTCTTTACAATCTGTTTTACATTACTGCTTATATGTGGCCACCAGCCAGTGGCTTGCAATTTAGCCAAGGTTTTTTGTTTAAATGCCCCCCCCCACTTTACAGACTAGGGAAATTATTTTTGTTTTTAAAGCTGTGGTTACCACCCAAAACCCTTTTTATTTTTAAACGTTTGGGGTCCCAACCCGCAGTCTGAGCAGGGCCGGGTTTAGGAAGTGCGGGGCCGATTTCGAACAGTTTCGATGGGGCCTGGCAGGGATGACTAAAATAAATAAATAAAATAACACGTAAAAAGAAACACGTGGGGCTTGTACTCACCGGGCAGAGCTCCAAGTCTTTGATGGCACTTCGGCGGCGGGTCCTTCACTCACTCCGGGTCTTCAGCGGCACTGAAGGACCCACCGCCGAAGTTCCGCCGAAGACTTGGAGCACCGCCCGGTGAGTACAAGCCTCACGTGGTTTTTTACGTTTTTTTTTTTAAGTCATCCCTGCCGGGTGCTGCTGCCAGGTGAGTAAAAATTAAAAAGGCGCCTCTAACTGGGGAAGGGATTCTCACTGGGCGCGGGGCCCTCTTGGCGCAGGGCCCAATTCGGGGGAATTGGTGGAATAGGCCTAAAGCCAGCCCTGAGTCTGAGAACTGATGCTCTAGTATCGTTCTGGGTTGCGGGTCTGGCCTGTTAAACCCTCTGCTGGGTCTGTGTAACTCCTGGGGAAAGGGAGTGTAACATCCCGGCAGGATGGCTTCTGTCACCGGTGACATTGTGCTGTTCTTATGGCTTGTTAATACGTCTCTCGTCAACATTCAAAACATAGCGTCGTTACACCCCCCAAAGAGAAGCCAAGCGCAAGCTGAGAGCTTTCGCCGACGTGGGTCTAAACAACACACACTCCCGTCACACATCATGTTGCTTTATTACGTTTTTCTGAAAGGCTCTGAAGAAAATCTTCCAAAGCGACTAAGTCAACTGGGTCCTTCTGAACATTTTGCGCTTAGTGCATCATTTTGTGATCACGTGGCCCTTTTTGGATACTGACAACTAAACTCGGATATTTCCCCCCCCACCAAAATGCCCTAGGAAGTGTAAAATGCGACAGTCAGAATTTCAAATGGAATGTTATAAATCAAAACGCTCAGAGAACTTTGTCATCCAGCTAAAATAAAGTCATTTACAAACTTACCTAGGGATGAATGATTATTGTTGACAAAATCATAGCCAAGGAAACACGGAGGATAAACTATAGTGGGAAACTGGAAATCGTTTCCAGTCTGCCAGCCTATGAGACCCCTACTGAAATCAATAGGATGCAGTTTGTGAACCATGTTGGTATCTAGACAACAGCACTTAGTGGAACGACCAAGAATGGGGATGTTTTTATAAGGTGTGGCAAAATGGCCGATGTTGGTATGGTGGGTCCCGTGCTTTTCTTGGCGGCGGGCTAGGATACCACCCCTTGCCCCTGCTCTTGGGGTGCCGAGGGCCCCACGAGCGGCCCAGGAAGGTGCTAGAGGAGGGAAGCGGGGAAGGGGTCTGGGTTTGCTCCTCTGAGCCCCAGCCCCTCTCAACCCCTGCAGGTTTCTTCCCCCTTTTCACCCCTTGGGTAGGGCTACCCTCAGTCCTTGACGCTGCAGGAGGGAGTCCCCCTTCCTTCAGTGCTCTGGTCTTTCAATTGTCAGCAACACAGAGACACAGACCCCCAACTCCGTGGTTGTTGTTGGGGGTTTTTTTCTCTCTCTCTCGCTTTCTCTCAGTCAGTCAGTCTCTCTCTCACACACACACACCCACACACACCCCGTCTGCCTGAAGCAGGGGTTTTCTCTCTCTCTCTCTCTTGTTTTCTCACACTCACTTACTCACAGACACAGACACCCCTGGTTGCCTGGCATCCGTAGTCACCCCTCCTTCTTCCCAGCCTACCACCGCTCCCACTTGGGCCTTGGGGGCAATCCCACCCCTGTACCCCGGGCGGGCGGGCCCCACCTCCGCTGTGCGTGGTCCAGTGGGGCCCGTGGAGGAGGGTGCGGTGGGGTTATCGCTCGGTGTGGGAGACGGCCAGTCCCAGGGGGAGTTTTCCCTTCCCCATGCTGCCCCCCACTATCCTCCCGACACCCTATCCATAGGCGCTGATTCCGTGGGTGCTCTGGGGCTGGAGCACCCATGGGGGAAAATTGGTGGGTGTGGAGCATCCATTGGCAGCTCCCCGCCCCCCTGCCTCAACTCACAGCTGCCTCCGCCTCCTCCTCCGCCCCTGAGCGTGCCGCCGGATCCTGCTTCTCCCCCCTCCCTCCCAGCGCTTGCACCACGAAACAGCTGTTTCATGGACGCCTGGGAGGGAGCGGGGAGGAGGAGGAATGCAGAGTGCTTGGGGAAGAGGTGGGGCCAGGGCGGGGATTTGGGGAGGGATCCGATGGGGCAGGGAGGGGGCGGGGCCGGAGAGGCGCGGGGCCAGGGCGGGGATTTGGGGAGGGATCCGATGGGGCAGGGAGGGGCGGGGCCGGAGAGGCGCGCTGCCAGGGCGGGGATTAGGGGAGGGATCAGATGGGCCAGGGAGGGGAGGCGCGGGGCCAGGGCGGGGATTTGGGGAGGGATCCGATGGGGCAGGGAGGGGAGGCGCGGGGCTAGGGCGGGGATTTGGGGAGGGATCCATTGGGGCTGGGAGGGGGTGGAGCCCGGGAGGCGTGGGGCCAGGGCGGGGTTTTGGGGAGGGATCCGATGGGGCAGGGAGGGGGCGGGGCCGGAGAGACGTGGGGCCAGGGCGGGGATTTGGGGAGGGATCCAATGGGGCAGGGAGGGGCGGGGCCAGGGAGGCATGGGGCCAGGGCGGGGAGTTGGGGAGGGATCCGATGGGGCAGGGAGGGGGAGGCGCGGGGCCAGGGCGGGGCTTTGGGGAGGGATCCAATGGGGCAGGGAGGGGGCGGGGCCGGAGAGGCGCGGGGCCAGGGCGGGGAGTTGGGGAGGGATCCGATGGGGCAGGGAGGGGGCGGGGCCGGAGAGGCGCGGGGCCAGGGCGGGGATTTGGGGAGGGATCTGATGGGGCAGGGAGGGGGCGGAGTCAGGGGCGGGGGGGGCACGAGCTCCCTCCCATGCCAACAAAAGTTGGGGCATGTGGTCCCATCCCATCGCCCTGCCCCTGCTAGACCTTGGAGTGCTGGGGGGGAAGCGGAGGGGGCGGAGGCCCCCCTGTAAGACCAGGAAGGGGGCCGCTGGGAGCGAGCCTTCTGTCTTGCCCCCAGATACGCTCCGACCACCAGAGCCGGCTGGGGGTGTCGTGGCAGCAACGAGGGGCAGTGCTGCCCCTCTTCTGGAGTCCCTCCTCGTGGGGCCCTCTGCTGGAGCCTCTCCCACCCCCTTGCCATCCGGGCCCCCCGTCGGCACCAGGGCGAGTGTTGGCTCAGATGCCGGCGGGGAGGCCTCCGGGGTAGTGGGTGGAGACTTCTCCATTTTTGAGGAGATCGAGGCCCTGGGTCCGAGCCCCGTTACCCAGGACGTCAGCGAGCCCCCTCTCCCCTTCCCGCAGCTGCTTACTCCCCAGGAGCTCATCTACCTGCACGGCCACGAACGGCACCTCACTAGTGGCCACCAAGCCCACTGAGGTGACGGTTGGTGCCACGTATCCGGACGAAGCTCCTCTGGGCAGCGTCCACTGGCTCCCTAGACTCCGTCGAGGAGCAATGGGGGCTGTCCGGGGTTCTCTGCTGACCCAATCTGACTACTCTCCCCCTGCTGTGGCAGTATTTTCTCTTTCATTTTCACTCCTACTTAATTCTCTCTCGAAGTGGAGAGGAGCCACGTAACCCAAACGTCTCAGTGTTTCTCTCCCCGGCCCCGAGTTAGCAGCGGTCTGGTTTGCGAGGCAAAATGGAACTTAAGAATAAATTTGTTGAGATTTGGCAAAAGGAATTTGGCGTTGCAGCTACTTCACTTGGCTCATTAATTTTGATAGGGATCGAACAAATAATGGAAGTTAAATTTAAATGCCCTCCAAAGAAGGACTTGAGAATCTGGTACGGCGTCCTCTATTTTGTTGTTCCAGCTGTGCTTTTGTTTTTGCTGAGTGTGGCTTTTCAGCCAAAATGTGTCAAGACATGCTGCCATAGCTGTTCTCAGTGTTTGGGGTCTTCCTCTAGGATTGTCTTGCCTTCTCTTATATGGATTGTCATTCTTCTCATGGATGGAAGATATGTGGCTTGTCTGTGTAAAACAGATGAAGAAATCATCACAGCAGACAATACGGAACTGCCCAGTGACTGTTATGTACAATCACAGGTAAGGTTCTCCCATTACAGATCTTTCATGAGAAACTCAACCGTCTGTGGCATTTTCCTCTCAGCTGTCTTGGATTCTTGGTCTAGTCTGGAATTTTTTCAGTTTCAAATGTTTAATAGGGACGAGCTAAAACAAGTTCTGTAACAGCTCGCCGACAGAGATGAGACAGTTACAAATGCAGGGGTGAAAAAAGTACCTCGATCCAAAGCCTGGGTCAGTCATGAGACATTAACACTGTATAAGAATGACTGGCAAATGCTATGTGAGATGTATTGCTTGGGGACACTCAGGCAATAAATAAAACAGATCCAAAATAGAGAGTTAATTCAAAGCATACGTAAAACAGATCACATTAAAAGAATATTAAGGATGGAAGTCAAATGCTCTGAAGTTAGGAAATGCAGCTTTGTGGTTGCCTGTGTGGCCTTAATTCTGCCTTCGTTATGATGCAGTCTTTAATTACACGATCACACGCTATTTTTCCAAGCGACCCCTGTTGTCAAAAGAAAGTCTCAGCAGCACTGAAACATATGGGATCACAGCCACAGTTTTGTGTGCTTCTTTCTTCACTTTTCGGCTTTGTCTAGCTTAGGAAAAGACAGGTTTCAGAGTAGCAGCCGTGTTAGTCTGTATCCGCAAAAAAAAAAAACAGGAGTACTTGTGGCACCTTAAAGACTAACAAATTTATTTTAGCATGAGCTTTCGTGAGCTAAAGTTCACTTCTTCGGATGCATAGAATGGAACACACAGACAGGAGATTCGTAGGTAGGGTGACCAGATGTCCCGATTTTATAGGGACAGTCCCAATTTTGGGGTCTTTTTCTTATATAGGCTCCTATACCCCCCCCCCACCCCCCATCCTGATTTTTCACATTTGCTGTCTGGTCACCCTATTTGTTGGGTTTCTTTGTACAGTCAAACCTCAGAGTTACGAACCTCTCAGGAATGGAGGTTGGTCGTGACTCTGAAATGTACATAACTCTGAACAAAACACTGATCCAGCTTTGAAACTTTACTGTGCAGAAGAAAAATGCTGCTTTCCCTTTGTTTGTTAGTAGTTTACAGTTAACACAGCACTGTCCTGTATTTGCTTTTTTGGTTTTGGTTTTTCTGTCTCTGCTGCTGTCTGAGTTTGCACTTCCCACTTTCAAAGGAGGGGTGTGGTTGACTGGTCTGTTTGTAACTCGGAGATTCAACGGTATCGTGGTAACACCTCACGGCCCCGGGCGCCCACTCAGCACCCACTGGCGGGCCCCACCAATCCGATCCTCCCCCTCCCCTCCAGCAGCTCCCACCCACTGTTCATTGCAGGGCTGGACACACTTGGGGGAGGGGGCAGAACAGGGCAGGAAGAGGGGGTGGGGGTCTGGGAGAAGGGGTGGAGTGAGGGAGGGGTCTGGGGCGGAGCAGGGGTCAAGCAGAAAGTTGGTGTCTCTGGCAGGGAAAGTGGGGCAGGATAAGGATCTGTCAGTGTCACATTCTCCCCTCGACCCGGCTTGTTTTGAAATGTGCTGGGTTATGGGGCGTGGAGCAGGGGAGGGATCCCGATTGCTAAATTATACTCATGATATTTTACAAACTGAGGTTTGTATAACTAGATTGTGTCAGTAAAGCCTCCAAGGCTTGATTCACGCCTGCCTGTGCACCGGGACCGTAAACTGTACGTCACCCTGTCCCTACCCCCGGTGGTGGGACGCAAAACATTTGCGAAGAAAAAGTCCAAAAATAACAAATCTGAATGTGCTGATTTTTTTTCCTCCCCAGCTTGCGGGTCTCGTCCTCATTCTCGGGGTGATTGGCATTTTTTCCATATACAAGTGCTCACATTGGAGCTCCGACTGCGGCGAAAGCGATGAGACGCAAAATCAATGTGAAATGGGGAAGACTTCGACCACACAGCTAAAATGTTAGGAGAAATTAATGAAGGACGTCGTGGAACCTCACGTCTCCGTTTGTTTGGACAAAGTTTTTGCAGTTATTGACGAAGAGTGTTCATGTGCTGGAAGTCAAGATGTTACAGAGTAGGGTGACCGGCTAGCACGGGGGGGGTGGGGGGGGCAAACCTTTTGGCCCGAGGGCCACATCGGGGTTGCGAAACTGTACGGAGGGCCGGGTAGGGAAGGCTGTGCCCCCCCAAACAGCCTGGCCCCTGCCACCTGTTCGCCCCCTCCCACTTCCCGCCCCCTGGCTGCCCCCCTCAGAACCCCTGATGCATCCAACCCCCCCTGCTCCTTGTCCCCTGAGCGCCCCCTCCTGGGACCCCTGCCCCTCCCCGGGCCCCCTGGCCCCCCCCCACCCCCGCTTGCTCCCTGTCGCCTGACTGCCCCTGACCCCTATCCACACCCCGCCCCTAACCACTCCTCAGGACCCCACCCCTATCCAACCCCCTTCTCCTTGTCCCCTGACTGCCCCTATCCACATCCCTGCCCCTAACCGCCCCTCGGGACCCCACCCCCATTCAACCCCCCCCCGCTCCTTGTCACCTGACAGCCCCCTCCTGGTACTCCCGCCCCTAACCGCGCCCCAGGACCCCACCCTCTATCCAATCCTCCCGATCCCTGTCCCCTGACTGCCCATGCCCTATCCACACCCCCATCCTCTAACAGGCCCCCCAGAACTCCCACCCCTATCCACCCCCCCGCTCCCCATCCCCTGACCACCACCCCCGAACCTCCACCCCAACGGGCCAGAGCACTGGCAGCACGGCACACGGAGGCTGTGGGGGAGAGGGGACAGCGGGGGAGGGGCCAGGGGCTAGCCTCCCCAGTCTGGAGTTCAAGGGCAAGGCAGGATGGTCCCGCGGGCTGCTGTGTGCCCACCTCTGAGCTAGCAAGTGTGGAAAATTGTGCCACAGTGTTACAGCCTTTTCTATCAGGACATCTGGTCACCCTGTCGTGAACAGCCAGCAGAGATCTACAGATTAGCTGCTGATTTCAAATATTCCTGTAATTTGGATGGAAAAGGCTGCAGCCCACCTTTATAGTAAGTGTCCCATCTGAACAGAACAGAACAAAAAACAATTGGTTTTTGTTATAAACATACAGCTAAGGGGTAGCGTAAAATCCCTTCTGGGCAGCTGTACTGAATCTTTACCTGTAAGGGGTAAGAAGCTTAAATCACCTAGTTGGCACCTGACCAAAAGGGCCAATGAGGAAAGAAGACACTTTCAAACCTGGGGGGCGGGGGGAGGGTTTGTTTGTGCTTTTTTGGTTTGTTTCCTCTCTGGATGGAGAGAGAGACCGGGCTGGAAAACATCTCCTAAAAACATACCTAAAAGGAGCATCTAAGATTACAAAAATTGTAAGTAATGGCAAGGAAATGCATTAGATTATCTTTTGTTTTAGCTTGTGAATTTTCCCTGTGCTAAGAGGTAGTTTTATTCCTGTCTTTAGAACTGTAAAGCTAAGTCCAGAGGGGAGTCCTCTGTGTTTTAAATCTTTTTATCACCCTGTAAAGTTACCTTCCACCCTGATTATACAGAGGAGCTTCTTTTACTTTGTTCTTTATAATAAAGTTCTTCTTTTAAAAACCTGGTTGATTTTAGTGTCCTAAAGATAAAGGGTCTGGTCTGTACTTATATTAAAGGCAATTGGTTAGTATATTATTCTCAAGCCTCCCCAGGAAAGGAGGTGAAGGAGCTTGGGGGGATATTTTGGGGAAATAGGGACTCCAAGTGGTCCTTTTCCTGAATGTTTGTCTAAATCACTTGGTGGTGGCAGCAATACCATCCAAGGACAAGGAATGGATTTGTGCCTTGGGGAAGTTTTTAACCTAAGCTGATAGAAATAAACATAGGGGGTCTTTCATGCGGGTCCCCACATCTGTGCCCCAGAGTTCAGAGTGGGGAGGGAACCCTGACAGTTTTTTTTAAAGAATAACTAATCGTTGTAATAATAAATCTGACAATTACAGAAGGCCGGATCTCGGGACACAATCCTACTAGATTACAGAATGCCAGTTCGACAAACTAAATCAATCACCCGATCAGAGGAGCCTACTTCCTAACGTGCCGGGGGGTCTTCCCCAGCTCCGCCCCAGGCCCCGCCCCCACTCCACCCCTTCCCCCAAGGCCCCACCCTACCCTGCCTCTTTCTGCTCCTGCTCTGCCCCCACCCTGCCTCTTCCCACCCCGGTCTGCCCCCTCCCCCGAGCACATCTCACCCTTGATCCTCCCCCCAGCACCTCCTGCCCGCCGTGGATCAGCTGTTCTGTGGTGTGCAGGTTGAGGCACTGATAGGGGGGCTGCCGGTGGGTGCTCAGCACCCACAATTTTTTTTCTGTGGATGATCCAGCCCTGGATCACCCACGGAGTCAGCACCTATGAACCTGATTGTAGACATTGCAGGAGCTGTAGGCATAAGAACATAAGAGCCGTCAGACCAAAGGTCCATCCAGCTCAGTGTCCTGTCTACGGCCAGTAGCCAGTGCCAGGTGTCCCAGAGGGGATGAACAGAACAGGGAATCAGTTTGGCATAACTAACAGTGTGAACCGGAGTAGGCCTGGCCGTGGGAAAATACCAACCCACTTGGTATTATCTAACACCAAGTAACCACATGACATTCCTGACCACAGAGGAGGGTACAAAACCCCACAGACCTCTCAAGTAACTATGGAAACAAATTGCTAAGAGGCGCTCCAGCAACACCCCGACCCCGTGGATACGATACGGACGGGATGCCAGGATCCTGGATCAAGTTGTTTTCTTCTAACGAGCGGGCACAAGGAGACGGGTGGTAACAAGCGGACGGCGTCTGGAGCGTGATACGTAACTTGTTTGTATCAGTGTCTAAGGGAGAAGTCAGGGGAGGGGCACCCCAGCCGAGGGGGCAGCGTCCTGGTGCACGGACTGAGTGGGTCCAATTGTCCCGGGCACGGGTGTGTTATGTACATGTCGCTCTGAGGGAGCACTCCAGATACTGCAGCCCCGAGCACTCAGACCGAGGTTGCAGCCTGCTCCTTGGGCTGCTGCTGTGGGTCTGCTCCCAGCAGTGACCTGCTCCCTGGGCTGCTTCTCTGGCTGGCACAGCTCTGCTCCCCTGCTCAGCTCAGGCACCTGCTCTCTCCTTAACTTAGCCCCGCTGTGTTGCAGCTCCCATGGGGGATGGGACCCCCCAGCCTCCTGACTCCCTCATTAAACTGCCCGCCCTGTCAATCAGGCTGACCTGGAGCACTGGCCTCTCCCCATTGCCCCTGGGGACTGTCAGTCTCAGGGTCCGGATTTCCCATCGACTAGGGTGACCAGCCAGCAAGTGTGAAAAATCGGGACATGTGCCAAGTGGGTGCTCAGATTTCCCTCCTTTGACTTTCCCTGCTGCTGGTGATTGGGCAACAAAATGGCAAATGAAATTTAATGTGGATAAATGTAAAGTAATGCACCTTGGGAAAATTAACCCCAACTATACATACAACATGATGGGGGCTAATTTAGCTACAACGAGTCAGGAAAAAGATCTTGGAGTTATCGTGGATAGTTCTCTGAAGATGTCCACGCAGTGTGCAGAGGCGGTCAAAAAAGCAAACAGGATGTTAGGAATCATTAAAAAGGGGATAGAGAATAAGACTGAGAATATATTATTGCCCTTATATAAATCCATGGTATGCCCACATCTCGAATACTGTGTACAGATGTGGTCTCCTCACCTCAAAAAAGATATTCTAGCACTAGAAAAGGTTCAGAAAAGGGCAACTAAAATGATTAGGGGTTTAGAGAGGGTCCCATACGAGGAAAGATTAAAGAGGCTAGGACTCTTCAGTTTGGAAAAGAGAAGACTAAGGGGGGACATGATAGAGGTCTATAAAATCATGATTGATGTTGAGAAAGTGGATAAGGAAAAGTTATTTACTTATTCCCATAATACAAGAACTAGGGGTCACCAAATGAAATTAATAGGCAGCAGGTTTAAAACAAATAAAAGGAAGTTCTTCTTCACGCAGCGCACAGTCAACTTGTGGAACTCCTTACCTGAGGAGGTTGTGAAGGCTAGGACTATAACAATGTTTAAAAGGGGACTGGATAAATTCATGGTGGCTAAGTCCATAAATGGCTATTAGCCAGGCTGGGTAAGGAAGGGGGTCCCTGGCCCCTGTTTGTCAGAGGATGGCAATGGATGGCAGGAGAGAGATCACTTGATCATTGCCTATTGGGTTCACTCCCTCAGGGGCACCTGGCATTGGCCACTGTCGGCAGACAGATACTGGGCCAGATGGACCTTTGGTCTGACCCGGTACGGCCTTTCTTATGTTCTTATATTCTTATGGTGTGTAACACGTTTCCTTAATCCCTTTCTGATCAGAGGCTTTGTAAGTCCGAGTCGGTTCGAGCCATTTCTCTTAATCGCCCAAAGTCCTGCTCTGGTTTAGATCTCGTCACATTTCTCATTCCTTGTGCCGGTTCATTCCTTCTTCCTTCCAGAGCGCAACCATGAAAAACCAGGCTCCCCAAACCCTCTGGGCCGACCCGCTCTTCAGGGCGCTGGGGTCCCACGGAGGTGGGTGGATCTGCCCCAATCGGCACACGACACCGACCCCACCCGTCGGGGGCAGCCTTCCCTTGGATCGCCTGCCGAGGCCATAGGAAGCGAGCACCGAGGAGGGGTGACCAGATAGCAAGTGTGAAAAATCGGGACGGGGATGGTGGGAGGTATAGATGCCGATGTAAGAAAAAGCCTCAATTCTCGGGACTGTCCCCATAACATCAGGACATCTGCTTTGAGCAGGGGGTCGGACTAGATCCCTCCTGAGGTCCCTTCCAACCCTGATCTTCGATGAGTCCATGATCTGGTCACCCTAGCGCCGAGTGAGAGGGGACCGAATCAGGGCTTGGGGCGAATCAAGCGGAGGGTTCAGATCTGGTGGGGGGACTCTCACGGGAAGACTGTGCCCCCTCCCCGGCAGCCAGGGCCAGCAAGGAATGGCAACAATACGAACGCGTCGTTCGTGTGTGCAGGGCCGGTGCAACCATTTAGGCGACCTAGGTGATCGCCTAGGGCGCTGGCATTTGGGGGGCGGCATTTTCTTCGTCAGCAACCGCAGCCGCCGGATCTTCGGCCGCCCCAGTCGCCGCCGGCATTTAGGCGGAGGGAGCTGGGGAAGGGGAGCGCGGGGAGGGCCGCCTGCAGCAAGTAAGGTGGGGCGGCACCCAGGGGAACTCCCCGCCCCAGCTCACCCCTGCCCCGCCTCCTCCCCGAGCACGCCGTGGCTGCTTCACTTCTCCTGCCTCCCAGGCTTGCGGCGCCTAAGCTGATTGGTGCTGCAAGCCTGGGAGGCGGGAGAAGTGAAGCAGCGACGGCGCGCTCAGGGAGGAGGCGGAGCAGGGGTCAGCTGTGGGGGCGCCTCAGGGCGCAGGGTGGGAGCTGCCGTGGAGGGGGCACCTCAGGGTGGGGGCTCGGGGACGGGGGAGGGCGCAAGGTGGAAGTTTCACATAGGGCACGAAACATCCTTGCACCGGCCCTGCGTGTGTGACCAAAGCAGGGTCGACTTTTAATTCTTGGCCGCGTCTTCCTTCCGCCATGTAAGCTGGGCCTGTTAGGACAAGGGGCCCTGAGTCTCCACCTCTGTTGGAAACAAAGCCCGTTAGCAAGTCCCCTGCGGGTCTTTCTCCCCAGAGTCAACAGGAACTGGGTTGGGCACCTGTTGATGCAGAAGCAGGACAGGAAATGCAGTGGCTGCCTGCGCTCAAGCTCGTTTCTTGAGGCGGAGAGAGAGAGATCTGTGGAGGAAATCTGCCGGTGGCAGCTAATCCTCCTATTCAGGGCTGGTCATTGGGGGTGGCCCGAGAGCTGCCCCGTAGCCGGTCCTGTGGTGCTAAGGGTCCCACGCTGACTCCTCTGAGTGCAAATCCCCATGGGACCGGGACGTGCTGGCAAGAGGGATGGAGGCACCTATGTCTCACCTGCTGTCTGTGCAACCCAGGGGCCTAACGGGGAGATCGCTCTGCCAGGGACCCATTGCGGGGAGGCAGGCCAGGCCTGGGCTGTGTCTGGGTCATTGCTGCGAGGCAGATTTAGCCTGCCACATCTGGGGGCTGTAATTTGGGGTCTGCTCCGATAGGTTCCCTGCTGCTGGGGTCAGATGCCGTGACAGCAAGCAGTCAGGACAGCTGCTTTGCAGGGGTCAGGGCCATCCCTGGGGGGGGGGCGCAGAACATAGGCGCCGGGTGTCCATCTGGTGCGGGGAGCTCCCCAAGTCTCTGTCCAGGCCACGCCCCCACCCCACTGAGATGTGTGCCTCAGTTTCCCCTGCGTACCGCATAGTTTACCGGGGGAGGGGGAAAGGGCTTTTCTTTGCAGAAGAATCTGGAGATCCTGCACCCTCCCCCGGACAATGGCCTGGCAATTTGTTCCCTAGCAACTGATGACCCTGGACCTGTGCATGGGGGGGCACCAGCTGGAGAACAAAGAGCGAGTCGGGAGGAGACCAGGTAACCTTGTTAGCCCTGGCCCTGGGTACCAGGCTGGGGTGGGCCCCGGGGTCTGATCTGTTTTCACTGGAGGGTTTTCATTGACTTCACTTCACAGGGGTCTCGGGCCGGGGTCTCGGGACCCCTGGCAGCCTGCGCAGGCGTCTGACCAGAGAAACACAGCGAGGAGATTTCAACCAACGGGGTTTATAAATTCCTTCGAGATTGTTCAGTGCAGGGAGCATTTGTGTGAACGGACAGACAGACACAGGGAGAAGGACAGACGCCCCCCTGTGGGGGGAGACACACTCGGGCCTCACAGATTACAACTCTCAACCCACTCGGTCAGGTCCTGCTTCTCGCAATGTTCCTTCCAGTCGTCCCTGAGGGAGGGGAAGTGACAGACGAGATGGCTGGTCACCAGGACAGTAACACTGAGAGAGAATCTGTGGGGATGGCTTGCCCAGTGCTGAGATGCAGCCACTTCTGGGGTGGGGCAGATGGAGAACGGCCGCACATAACACCACACGGGGATGGCTCACCCACTGCTGAGATGCAGCTACTTCTGGGGTGGGGCAGTTGGAGAACGGCCGCACATAACGCCACAAGGGGATGGCTCACCTGGTGCTGAGGTGCAGCCACCTCTGGGGCGGGGCAGCTGGTGAACACCCACACATAACACCACACGGGGAGGTCTCGTCCAGTGCCGAGATGCAGAGCTCCTCTGTTGGGAATACCCCTCCGCCCAGGGAGCCCCCTTACCAAGCCTCCATGCCCTGAGGATCCTGCACCACTCTCTTCACACAGTTGATGTCGTCCTTGATGTCGGGGTTCAGCAAATCTAGGAGCAAGGGAGGGAGGGTAAGGCAGGGATGGGCCCCCTCAGGGAGGCTGCAGCGTTGGGGGGGGGGGGCTGGGATGAATGGGGAGGGGGTCAGATCGGCTCCAACCACACCTCAGCCAAATCCACCCCCCCCCCGGAAACCCCGCTGCCCCCCGGTGTCTGCTGACGGGAAGGGTGTCTGTTCTCACCGCACCCCATAACACGGCCCCCGGTGCGGCTCAGCAGGCAGGGAAAATACCCCAGATCCTGGGGGTCTTCAGGACGCAGGAGTGGTTAGAAGCATGACTGGGTGTCGCACAGGAATTTCCCAGAGCACAGCGCCCCACTGCAGAGCCCCCCACTGACCCCAAAGACTGGTGCCCCCCACTGACCCCCTGCTTGACCCCTGCAGCCCAGTGCCCCCCACTGAGCCCTCTACTGAGCCCCCCACTAACCCTGCAGCACAGCGCCCCCCGCTGACCCCCCGCCCCCTGCAGCACAGAGCCCCCCACTGACCCTGCAGCACAGCGCCCCCCGCTGACCCCCCACCCACCACCTGCAGCACTGACACCCCCTGCAACCCGGCGCCCCCTGGCGCCTCACCCTGGCAGCGCACGTGGCACAGGTTCTCCGACGGGCTCTGGGCGTCCTGGCACCACCAGCCGCTGTTGATCTGGAAGATCCCGTAGTCGGAGCTGCCGTCCGCATTGGCCCCCACGGCCGCCGTGTCGAAGCCGCTCGTGTAGAACGCCAGGCAGACCCCTGGAGGGCACAGCCCCATAGAGACGGGGAGCGGCATGGGGGGCACAGCCCCATAGAGACAGGGAGTAGTGGGGGGGGCACAGCCCCATAGAGATGGGGAGCAGTGTGGGGGGGCACATAGCCCCATAGGGAGGTCCCACGGGGGAGGTGATGTGGGAGGGACACACAGCCCCATAGGGAGGCCCCACGGGGAAGTGATGCGGGAGGGACACAGCCCCATAGGGAGGCCCCACGGGGAAGTGATGTGGGAGGGACACACAGCCCCATAGGGAGGTCCCAAGGGGGGGTGATGCAGGAGGGACACAGCCCCACAGGGAGGCCCCACAGGGGGGTGATGCGGGAGGGGCACACAGCCCCATAGGGAGCCCCACGGGGGGGTGATGTGGGAGGGGCACACAGCCCCATAGGGAGGCCCCATGGGGAGCGGTGCAGGAGGGGCACAGCCCTATAGGGAGGCCCCATGTTGGGTGATCCCACAGCCCCATAGGGAGGCCCCACGGGGAGCGGTGCGGGAGGGACAAACAGCCCCATAGACCAGCCCGTGGGGCAGGCCCGAGGGCTCACTCACAGTTGGCCAGGCTGTATCCCTCGTATCCGTCCATCCCGCCGTCCTGCAGCGTCTCCGCCAGCTCACAGCGGGTGAAGATCTTCCCCCGGCCCCCCACGCTCAGACAGGCCAGCAGGGTCGCCAGCCCCAGGACCCCCATCCCCGCCGGGCCGGGGGGGGGCAGCCGGGCTGCGGATCGAGGGGAGCTGAGACGGGGTCGCCGGGAACGGGCCAATGGCACCGTCGGGGCCGCGCCGGGCAGACAAAGCGATGGAGACAGAGATGGGGGGTGTTTGGGGCTGGCCAGAGGGGGGCTGGGCAGTGGCTGGGAGCTGTCTGGGGGCCCCCCTGCTCTCCGTGGCCGGGGGTCGTGGCCTCCCTTCTAGAACACCCTGCGGTGTCATGAAGGCCCCGTGTTCTAGAACCGCCCCTCGGGGTTCCGTGAAAGGGAGTGACTCCGGATTGACCCGGGGACGGGGGTGAGGTCAGGTTCCCGCACCACCCCCCCTGCAGTCACGGGGTGACGTCAGCTGGAGCCAGGCCGCAGTGCGCCCCAGGGATCTCTCGGTGCCCACAGACAGGGGGCGCTGGGCGTAGGGTGACCAGACGTCCTGATTTTATAGGGCCAGTCCCGATATTTGGGGCTTTGTCTTATATAAACTTCTATCCCCCCCCATCCCAATATTTCACACGTGCTGTCTGGTCACCCTAGCTGGGCGTTTCACAGGGATCCCCAGGCTCCGAGCTGTGCCCGATCCCTCACTGAGCCGGGCCGGGGGACGTCGCTCCCCAGAGCCAGTCGCCCTCTGCTGGCAGATCTACAAAGTCCGGAGCCTTTGGGATTTCAGTCCGACCTCCTGTCTGCCAGGCCAGGGACCTTCCCCACGATAATTCCCGGAGCAGAAACACGGCCCAGCTGGATTTAAAAGCAGCCAGGGATGGAGGATCCGACGCCCGCTTTGGAGAAGTGTCCCGATGGGTTATTCCTCCCAGTGTTAAAAAAATCCCACCTTCTTGCCAGGCTGAATTTGACCAGCCTCCACTGACACCTTTGCTAGATCGAAGAGCCTGTTATTAAATATTTGTCCCCTACGTGGAGCACCTTGCTGGCTACAGCCCAGTCCTCCAATTTATCAGGATCCCTTTCAACGTTAGCTCTGTCCTCCCCCAAGGACAGACACACACACACACCCCTCCCCGCTCGCAAACTCCCCTCGCTCTGTATCATCTCCAGACTGGATCCGTCTGCTCTCTACTCCTACCGCTGGGCAATGATGCTGGACCCAGGACACTTCTCTGTGGAGACGTATAAAATCCTGGGGGCTAAATTAGCTGCCGCCCCTGAAGGAAAAGAGCTTGGGGTGAGTGTGGGGAGTTCTCCGAAAACGGCGGCAGTGGAAAAAGCGAACGGAACGGGGGAGTCGTTGAGAAAGGGAGAGATAATAAGGCAGAAAATAGCCTGTTGCCTCTATATAAATCCATGCAGGGCCGCCGAGAGCGGGTTTGGGCCCCCCCAGCAAAGGCGGACCAGCTAAACAGGGCGGGGAAGCTGGGCCCCGGGCCCCTTTCCGGACCCCCGGACCCCTTTCCAGACCGGGACCCCCCTGGCTCAGCGCCCCCTGGGGTCAGTCGGGGAGGTGGGGCAGGGGATCCCCTGGCACAGCACCCCCTGGGGCCGGGCGGGGAGATAGGGCGGGACTGGGACCTCCTGGCACAGCACCCCCTTCCGGACCGCCGGGCCCTGGTAATTTGTACCCGCTTTTCCCCCCCTCTCGTCGTCCCTGAATCCATGGTATGCCCACATCTGGAACACTGCGTGCAGATGTGGTCGCCCCATCTTCACAAAGCTAGACTGGAATTGAGAAAGGTTCAGAAAAGGGCAACAAAAATGATTAGGGTATAGAACAGCTGCCGTATGAGGAGAGATTAAGAAGACTCGGACTTTTCAGCTTGGAAAAGAAACAACTCAGGAGGGATATGATGGAGTCTATAGACTCATGACTGGTGCGGAGAAAGTAAATCAGGACGTGTTATTTACTCCTGCTCAGAACACAAGAACTAGGGGTCCCCCAATGAAGTGAACAGGCAGCAGGTTTAACACAGACACAAGGAAGTATTTCTTCACCCAACGCACAGTCACCCTGTGGAACTCCTCGCCAGAGGACGGTGTGAAGGCCGAGACTATAACAGAGTTCAGAAAAGTACTAGATAAGTTCCTGGAGGATACGTCCATCAATGGCTACTAGCCAGGCTGGTCAGGGATGGTGTCCCCAGCCTCTGTTTGCCAGGAGATGGGAATGGGCGACAGGGGATGGGTCACTTGATGATTCCCTGTTCTGTTCATTCCCTATGGGGCACCTGGTGTTGGCCATTGTCGGAAAACAGGACCCTGGGCTGGATGGGCCTTTGCTCTGACCCAGTCTGGCCGTCCTGTGAGGGAGGTTCCCACTCAAGACCTCCCTCCAGACCCTCGTCCTTCCATTAATAATGACTCTTCATTTGCGGTTGTTTAACCATGTACAGAGCCACTGAATGGCTGGTCTGCTGAGCCCGCCTGTCTCCAGCTCACGTCTCAGGGCGTCGTGGAAGGAAATCGGCCAGAGGAAGCCAAATGGGGCCAGGTGCAGAGACCGGGCGGCTGGGCTGACCAGGGGGATGGAGGAGACTGGGGGGGGGGGACGGGACTGGCTGGTTTAGGGGAACAAAATGAGGGAGCTCTAGTTTCTCTCAATAGCTACATCGGGGGGCTACGCCCCAGGACCGGAGAAGAGCAACGGAAGCTAAGGGACGATGGGCAGAAACGTCCCACCAACAAATTCCGGCTGGAAATTAGGAGACGGTTTCTAACCATCAGCAGGGTGAGGCTCGGGACCAGCCCCCCACTAGGAGAGGGGGTGGGGGCAAACAACGTAATTACTTCGCAAAGCGAGTGGATGAGGGCAGTCAGCGGCCGGCGTTGCTTGTGAGAGCCGGGACAGGGCTCAGCTGCCCTGGGGCTCCAGTCTGGGTTATGTCGTATGTCGCTAACGCTCATGCTTCAGGGCTCCCGTCGGTCACCGGCAGGGGTCAGGAAGGGATTTCCCCCAGGTCAGTTTGGCAGGGACCGGGGGGGGTCCCCTTCCTCTGCAGCATGGGATGTGGGTGATTCACCAGGATTATCTGGGTGTCTCTCCCTTAATCTCTCCCCTGCCATTAGGCGTCCTCGGGTGTTGGTGCACCCCAGTTCCACCTCTCTGCACAGCGCAGTCTCGTCTCCCGTGGGCTGTGATACGTGGGTCTCGTTCGGCCATGGGGGTTGCTGCGCCGGCACCAGGGGTGGCCCATGGGAGCCAGAAGCTCAGATTGGGTGAGAGGGGCTCTTCTGGCCTTGAACTCAGAGAAGCCGGGAACAGAGAGCGCAGGGCCTGTCCCCTCCAGCAGGGGGCAGCAGGGACACACACACACACACACACACACAAAACACACACACAGCAGGGACCATCCCCTCCAGTAGGGGGCAGCAGGGACACACACACACACACACACACACCCCGCAGGGCTCCTCCCCTCCGGCAGGGGACAGCAGGTACATACACACACACTCACACACCCCGCAGGGCTTGTCCCCTCCAGCAGGGGGCAGCTGAGGGACACACCCCGCAGGGACAATCTCCTCCAGTAGGGGGCAGCAGGGACACACACACACACACACACACACAGCAGGGCTCCTCCCCTCCAGCAGGGGGCAGCAGGTACACACACACACACACACACAAACGCCACAGAGTCTGTCCCCTCCAGCAGGGGGCGCAGGGACACACACACACACACACACACACACACACAGAGCAGGGCCCGTCCCCTCCAGCAGGGGGCAGCAGAGACACACACACACACACACACACACACACACACACACAGAGCAGGGCCCGTCCCCTCCAGCAGGGGGCAGCAGAGACACACACACACACACACACACACACACACAGAGCAGGGCCCGTCCCCTCCAGCAGGGGGCAGCAGGGACACACACACACACACACACACAGAGCAGGGCCCGTCCCCTCCAGCAGGGGGCAGCAGGGACACACACACACACACATACACACACACACACACACACACAGAGCAGGGCCCGTCCCCTCCAGCAGGGGGCAGCAGCGACACACACACACACACACACACACACAGAGCAGGGCCCGTCCCCTCCAGCAGGGGGCAGCAGGGCCCCACACACACACACACACACACACACACACAGAGCAGGGCCCGTCCCCTCCAGCAGGGGGCAACAGGGACACACACACACACACACACACACACACACAGAGCAGGGCCCGTCCCCTCCAGCAGGGGGCAGCAGGGACACACACACACACACACACACACACACACAGAGCAGGGCCCGTCCCCTCCAGCAGGGGGCGACAGGGACACAGAGGGAGAACATTGTCTACACCTGGGGGCTGCTTTCGCCATCCGGACACGTCCCTCGCCGATCAGACCCCTCTCCCCCGGCCCCAGCCTCTGGAACTCCCTCCAGGTCCCTCTGGCTGCAGCGAAGGTGCCTCTTGCGGTTCCGGACACCCCGTGGCCCCGTGCCGGCCCCCAGCCCCGACCCCAGCGACCCCACAAGCCCAGCGAACACGGCTCTCGAAGGGACGGGTTTATTGACCTTCCCCTCCCCCACCCATTGCGTCTAACTCTCCCTTGCGCGTGGGGGGCCCCTCGCCCAGCCCCACTGGCGGAGCCGGACGCAGAAGCCGGCTGGGTCCTTGGAGACGGGCGCCGAGGTCCTCTGGCCAGATCACAGATTGCAGGAAGCCACCCAGTGACTCAGGTCCCGGCCCTTGCAATGGTCGCGCCAGGGCATCCTGACGGGGCAGAGAAGAAAGGTCAGGGGACAGGACCAATGAAGATGCTGAGATGCAGCCACCTCTGGGGCAGAGCAGCGGGGGAACAGCCGCACATAACGTCACCTTGGGATGGCTCGCCCTACGCTGAGATGCAGCCACCTCTGGGGCAGGGCAGCAGGGGAACAGCCGCACATAACAGGGATGGCTCATCCAGCAATGAAGGTCAGTTTCACATTACCCTGTGTGGTGTTACATTATATAACACCATGGGCTGCACTGCACTGTGTTGTGTTCTCTTGTGCTACATAATCCCTCCATTTCTTGTATTGTGTAGTGATTCTTAGGGTTGCAAAAAGACAGAACTAAGAGTGGAGATAGATAGATAGAGCGATAGATAGAGGGGGTGGCTGGGGATAGATAGATAGATAGATAGATAGATAGATAGATAGATAGATAGATGGGGTGGCTGGGGATAGATAGATAGATGGGGTGGCTGGGGATAGATAGATAGAGGGGGTGGCTGGGGATAGATAGATAGATAGATAGATAGATAGATAGATAGATAGATAGATAGAGTGGCTGGGGATAGATAGATAGATAGAGAGTTTCCCATACCAGACCCCCATCCCCTGCCAGTCCATCACGACTTTCTTGACACAGCTGATGTCGTCCGCTAGGTCGGCAGTCAGTAAATCTGTGGGGAAAGAATGAGATGAGGTGTGAAGGGGGTCAGGCTGCGCGGACCCCGATCCCCCAGCTGGGCAGGTCCCCCGGGCAGGCCCCAGGGCCAGCTATCCTGGCCCAGACAAATCTACACTGCGCAGGGCTGCTTCACCCAGCGCTGAGATGCAGCCACCTCTGGGGTGGGGCAGCTGCGTTACTGGACTGCAGCTTGTATGTCAGGCTGGGAAAGGCCACATAGCTGGGGAAAAACTGAGTCCTACCTATCTACCCCCAGCCACCCCCTCTACCTATCTATCTACCCCCATCCACCCCATCCATCTATCTACCCCCATCCACCCCCTCTATCTATCTATCTATCCCCATCCACCCCCTCTGTCTATCTATCTACCCCCATCCACCCCATCCATCTATCTACCCCCATCCACCCCCTCTATCTATCTACCCCCAGCCACCCCATCTATCTATCTCTATCCACCCCATCTATCTATCTATCCCCATATACCCCATTTCTATCTATCTATCTATCTATCTATCCCCAGCCACCCCCTCTATCTATCGATCTCTCCCCCAACCCCCTCTAGCTCTCCCAGTCTCTCCCCTGCCCAGCTGGGCGGCCGTGTGGGGCTGGGGTCCCTGCCTGCTCTCCCCGGGGGGGGGGGGGGCGCACCACGGCAGCGCGTCTGGCACAGATCCAGCGTGCGGCTGCGCTGGTCGCTGCACCACCGGCGGCTGTTGATCTGGAAGATGCCGTAGTCCGAGCTGCCGTCCGAGTTCTCCGTCACGGTCCCCGTGTCGAAGCGGCTGGCGTAGAAAGCCAGGCAGAGCCCTGGGCGGGGCGGGGGGGAGACTTGTCAGGCAGCCCCTTGGCCTCCAGTGCCCGGAGAAGGGGGGTCCCCGTCCCTCCCGGCTGGCAGGCGCGGCCCCCAGCGGCTGTGAGCCCGGAGGGTGGCTGGGGGCAGAGAGAGCTGAGGCTGGGCTGGCCCGAGCCAGCAGGGCCCGTTCCACCCGTCCAGCCCAGGGCCAGACGCTACGCCCAGGAAGGAGGCCGACCGGCCCGACTGGGGACTGGGTCGTGCAAAGCAGGGACCCTGGAAAGGATCTCGGGGTCCCCGGTGGACAAGGAGCCCAACCTGAGTGACCCGGGCCACAGCGGGGGAAACAGGGCTCCGGAAATCCTGGGGTGGGCAGACAGGAGAGAGGTGCCTGCGAGACGGTTTTGCCTCTAGCTGGCGACTGGTGAGACAGGTAGAGACAAACTGAATCCTGGTTCCCAGCCCCCCTGCTCTAACCACTAGATCCCACTCCCCTGCCTGAGCCAGGGAGAGAACCCAGGAGTCCTGGCTTCCACCCCACCCCCACTCTAACCACTAGACCCCACTCCCCTCCCAGAGCCAGGGAGAGAACCCAGGAGTCCGGGCTCCCAACCCACCCTCCTCTAACCCACTCGACCCCATTCACCTTAGTTGGGGGGGGGCGGATGAATTGTTGGGAGATTTCAAGGCGAGCCGGAGACGGGGCAGGGGGGAGGAGAGGGCAGGGGGGAGGAGGAGCATGGGGGATGGGCACTCACAGTTGTCCAGGCGGTACCCCATGAACCCGTCCAGCCCCCCTCTCTGCAGCAGCCGGGCCAGCTCACAGCGACTGAACACCTCGCCCCGGGCCCCGGCGCTCAGGCAGGCCAGGACGGGAAGCAGCGCCAGAGCCCTCATGCCCACACGCCGGGGCGAGGGCGCCGGGTTCGGGGCCCCACACCCTCCGTGCCGCCTGCGGGGGGAGAGAGGCGAGGGAGTGGAGGCAAGAAGCGTGATGCTGGCCTCCCGCATAGAGCAGGCAACGAACCCAGGAGTCCTGGCTCCCAGCCCCCACCCCCGCTCTAACCACTAGACCCCACTCCCCTCCCAGAGCCAGGGAAAGAACCCAGGAGTCCTGGCTCCCAGCCTCCCGCTCTAACCACTAGACCCCACTCCCCTCCCAGAGCCAGGGAAAGAACCCAGGAGTCCTGGCTCCCAGCCCCCCCCCCCCGCTCTAACCACTAGACCCCACTCCCCTCCCAGAGAACCCAGGCGTCCTGGCTTCCAGCCCCCCCAGTCTAAGGCACTTGTCCCCAGGCCGTTCCATGCCTGTTTCCCCGGCGGGAAGGCGATGCTGAGCGGGGCCCCCGGGGGCAGTGGCTCTGGGGCGCTTACCAGGCCCTGCAGCACCACGGACCCCCAGTGACCCCCAAGCCGCACACCCGCCCCTCGCTCTGATGTCTCCCAGCCACCCTGGGTTCTGGAACATCCCCGTGGAGACCCACTATGACATCACACCGGGCCCCAGCCTGGAGCCGGTCGAGCCAACCCCCCATCTGCACACAGCCCGGACGCCTGGGTTCTCTCCACAGCTCTGGGAGGGGAGTGGGGTCTAGTGGTTAGAGCGGGGGGGGGCTGGGAGCCAGGACTCCTGGGTTCCCTCCCAGCTCTCTGGCAGGGGCAGTGGGTCTCAGGAGTGAGGGCACCGGCAGCACTTGGGGTGGGGAGCCCAGGCCCGGGCTGGCAGGGGGCTGGTGTTTTGTGTTATGTGCAGTCATTCCTCAGCGACCCCGCCCCAGAGGTGGCTGCATCTCAGTGCCGGGCGAGCCGTCCCCATGTAATGTTATGTTTGTGTGTTTCCAGCTGCCCCACCCCAGAGGTGGCTGCATCTCGGGCCCAGGCGAGCTGTCCCCATGTTACATTGTGTGTGTCTGTTTGCCAGCTGCCCTGCCCCAGAGGTGGCTGCAGCTCAGCAGCTGTACATAGAGAACTCCGCTCCTGGGGGATGCAGTGGATTGGGGCACGGGAGAGCAGCCGGGGATTGGCGCCTGGGGGTGTTCTGGGGTACGTGCCAGGGGGCAGCTGGGGCTGGGGCTCAGTACAAGGGGTTCTCATGCCCCCCCAGCCCTGGGCCGGCAGACGATGGCGCAGACCCGGGTTCCAGCAATTTATTTATTTAAGAATCAAACTCCGCAAAATCATTTTCACCGAGCCCGACCTGGGGTGGGGGAGCAAAGATCGGGGGTCAAAGGAGGGGGTGACAGTTCAGGGGCTAGGTGGGGGTCGGGGGTGTTTCAGGGGAGTTGGCTGTGGCCTCGTCGAAGTTGCCCTCGAGGGTCTCCCAGGCACAGAAGGACTCGGCCCCGGGGGGCGTCCCCTGGATGGGGTGGGGCAGGCAGGCCTGGGTCTTGGCCTGAGGCCCCTGCCAGCTCCAGTCCTGCAGCCCGTCGGTCCAGGGGCACTGGGGGCCGCCCGACAGCTCGCACGGAGAGGAGCGACATGGCACCACCTGGGGAGGGGGTGGGGTTAGCGAGAGCCACGCCCACCCACAGACCCCGCCCTCATTGCATAGGCCTTGCCCCCTGAACCCCATCCCCCCACTTGTGTGCTGGGAATGGTGGGGGGGAGTGGGTGGAGTTAGAGAGAGACACGCCCACTCCGCATAGATTTCCCCGCCCACCCGCAGAGGGGGCCCCTGGGACACACCCCTCCCCCACAGACCCGGCGTCCCCAAGCCCCACATCTGCCCCCCACCAGGCCTGATGTTACATGGCATCACCTGGGGGGGGAGGAGGTGGGGTTAGGGACACTCCCAGCCCTCCAAGGCCCCCGCCCCCCACCTTCCAGCCCTCCAAGGCCCCTGCCCCCCATCTTCCAGCCCCCCAGGCCTCCCGCCCCACCTTCCAGCCCTCCAGCCCCGCCCCACCTTCCAGCCCCCAGGCCTCCCGCCCCACCTTCCAGCCCTCCAGGCCCCTGCCCCCACCTTCCAGCCCCCAGGCCTCCCGCCCCACCTTCCAGCCCTCCAAGGCCCTGCCCCCACCTTCCAGCCCCAGGCCTCCCGCCCCACCTTCCAGCCCTCCAAGGCCCCCACCCCATCTTCCAGCCCCCAGGCCTCCGCCCCACCTTCCAGCCTCCAGGCCCCGCCCCCACCTTCCAGCCCCCCCAGGCCTCCCATGCCCCGGCCCCCAAGAACTCACGTCACAGGCGCAGCCCCCTCCGTAGGCCTGGCTGACCCCGCGGCGCTGGCTGGGGGGGAGGCGCCCCCAGGGGCTCACGAAGGAACAAAACGAGATAATCAGGCGCCTGTCCTGCCGCTCGGCTGGGGGGAGAGGGCAGAGGGAGTGGCTGGCACCGTGCCCCACAGTGACCCACAGAGCCCCCAATAGCCCCCCAGATCCTGTAGCGCCCCATAGCACTGCACCCCCTCCCCCCCCAGGACCACTGGGCGGGGAATGCTGTGTCTTGGGGGGCCGTACCCGGGGGGGCTGAATGGGGAGGGGGCCGTCTCTAGGGTGAGTGGGAGGCGCTCAGCAGAAGAGGTGGGTGCGGAGGCTTGGAGGAAGGGCAGGCGGACGAACCGCTGCATTCACACGGCTGGTTGGGAGTCACTCCAGATTCAGCGAGTCGGGAGGACTTCACTGCCTTTGGGGGGGTGCGTCTCCCCCCACGGGTCCAATCCAGGGGGACTAGCTGGGGGGGGCTCCCGGCGTGACCCTGGGGGGCTGCAGGCTCCGAGGGCCGGTCCCAGGACGTGGGGAACTCGAGTGGCTCGGCCCAGGGAGCGCCCGCCCTGTGGATCTGGGCCCCGGGGGAATTACCCCAGAAGGGGGCTGGTGCCGAGGGGCCCTGAGGGGTATTGGGCAGTCCCGGGGGGGCTGCCCCAGGCCGGTGTCAGAGTGCCGGGGTGCCTTACCCATGATGAGATACTCCTCCCCGTTCAGGGGCGCCGGGTGCTGGTACCCACAGAACTGCACCTCGTTCCAGGAGTCTATGAAGAGCACGTCCCCCCGTGACTCGAGCCCCTTGTAGGTCTGCGGGAAGACGCACGTCAGAGCAGCAGGGGGCGCTGTGGGGAGCGGGGCAGGGGGGCTGGCTGTGGGGGGAGCGGTGGGGAGCGGGGCGGGGTTGGTGGGGCTGGCTGTGGGAGCGGTGGGGAGCAGGGTGGGGGAGTTGGTGGGGCTGGCTGTGGGGAGCTGTGGGGAGCAGGGTGGGGTTGGTGGGGGCTGGCTGTGGGGAGCGCTGTGGGGAGCAGGGCGGGGTTGGGGGGGCTGGCTGTGGGGGCCGCCTTGGGGAGTAGGGTGGAGGGGTTGGTGGGGGCTGGCTGTGGGGGGAGCCGTGGGGAGCGGGGCGGGGCAGGGGCTGGCTGTGGGAGCCGTGGGGAGCAGGGCGGGGTTGGTGGGGCCTTGCTGTGGGGAGCCGTGGGGAGCGGTGGGAGGGTGGGGCTGGCTGTGGGGAGCCGTGGGGAGCGGGGCGGGGTCGGGGCTGGCTGTGGGGGAGCCGTGGGAGCGGGCGGGGGTCGGTGGGGGCTGGCTGTGGGGAGCCGGGAGAGCGGGGGTCGGGGGGGCTTGCTGTGGGGAGCCGTGGGAGCGGGCGGGGGCTGGCTGGGGCCGCTGGGGAGTAGGGTGGGGTTGGTGGCTGGCTGTGGGGAGCCGTGGAGCGGGCGGGGTCGGTGGGGCTGGCTGTGGGAGCGCCGTGGGGAGCGGGCGGGTCGGTGGGGCTGGCTGGGGAGCCGTGGAGAGCAGGGGGTCGGTGGGGCTGCCTGTGGGGAGCCGTGGGAGCGGGCGGGGTCGGTGGGGCTGGCTGTGGGGGAGCCGTGGGAGCGGGGCGGGGGTCGGTGGGGCTGGCTGTGGGGAGCCGTGGGGAGCGGGCGGGGGTCGGTGGGGCTGGCTGTGGGGAGCCGGGAGCGGGTCGGTGGGGCTGGCTGTGGGGAGCCGGGGAGCGGGGCGGGGGGCTGGTGGGGAGCTGGGGGGCCGTGGGGAGCTGGGGAGCAGGTCGGTGGGGGCTGGCTGTGGGGAGCCGTGGGGAGCGGGGTCGGTGGGGGGCTGGCTGTGGGGAGCCGTGGGAGCGGGCGGGGGTCGGTGGGGCTGGCTGTGGGAGCCGTGGGAGCAGGGGGTCGGTGGGGGCTGGCTGTGGGGAGCCGTGGGAGCGGGCGGGGGTCGGTGGGGCTGGCTGTGGGGAGCCGTGGGAGCGGGGGCGGGGGTCGGTGGGGCTGGCTGTGGGGAGCCGTGGGAGCGGGCGGGGGTCGGTGGGGGCTGGCTGTGGGGGGAGCCGTGGGGAGCGGGGCGGGGGGGTCGGTGGGGGCTGGCTGTGGGGGGAGCCGTGGGGAGCGGGGCGGGGGGGTCGGTGGGGGCTGGCTGTGGGAGCCGTGGGAGCGGGGCGGGGGTCGGTGGGGCTGGCTGTGGGGAGCCGTGGGAGCGGGTGGGGGCTGGCTGTGGGAGCCGTGGGAGCGGGGCGGGGGTCGGTGGGGCTGGCTGTGGGGAGCCGTGGGGAGGCGGGGCGGGGTCGGTGGGGGCTGGCTGGGGCTGGCTGTGGGAGCCGTGGGAGCGGGCGGGGGTCAGGGGCTGGCTGGGGAGCCGGGGAGCGGGCGGGGGTCGGTGGGGCTGGCTGGGGGAGCCGTGGGAGCGGGGCGGGGTCGGGGCTGGCTGGGGAGCCGGGGGAGCGGGCGGGGGTCAGTGGGGCTGGCTGGGGAGCCGTGGGAGCGGGGCGGGGTCGGTGGGGCTGGCTGTGGGGAGCCGTGGGAGCGGGGCGGGGGTCGGTGGGGCTGGCTGTGGGGAGCCGTGGGGAGCGGGCGGGGGTCGGTGGGGCTGGCTGTGGGGAGCCGTGGGAGCGGGCGGGGTCGGTGGGGGCTGGCTGGGGAGCCGTGGGAGCGGGCGGGGTCAGGCTGGCTGTGGGAGCCGTGGGAGCGGGCGGGGGGTCGGTGGGGCTGGCTGGGGGAGCCGTGGGGAGCGGGGCGGGGGTCGGTGGGGCTGGCTGTGGGGCTGGCTGGGGAGCGGGGAGCGGGTCGGTGGGGCTGGCTGTGGGGAGCCGTGGGGAGCGGGGCGGGGTCAGTGGGGGCTGGCTGTGGGAGCCGTGGGAGCGGGCGGGGGGTCGGTGGGGCTGGCTGGGGGAGCCGTGGGAGCGGGGCGGGGTCGGTGGGGCTGGCTGTGGGGAGCCGTGGGGAGCGGGCGGGGGTCGGTGGGGCTGGCTGTGGGGAGCCGTGGGAGCGGGCGGGGTCGGTGGGGCTGGCTGTGGGGAGCCGTGGGAGCGGGCGGGGGTCGGTGGGGCTGGCTGTGGGGAGCCGTGGGAGCGGGCGGGGGTCGGTGGGGCTGGCTGGGGGAGCATGGGGCTGGCTGGGGAGCCGGGGAGCGGGCGGTGGGGCTGGCTGTGGGAGCCGTGGGAGCGGGCGGGGGTCAGGGGCTGGCTGTGGAGCCGTGGGAGCGGGCGGGGGTCGGTGGGGGCTGGCTGGGGGAGCCGGGGAGCGGGCGGGGTCGGTGGGGGCTGGCTGTGGGGAGCCGTGGGGAGCGGGGCGGGGTCGGTGGGGCTGGCTGTGGGGAGCCGTGGGAGCGGGCGGGGTCGGTGGGGGCTGGCTGTGGGGGGAGCCGTGGAGAGCGGGGGGGGTCGGTGGGGGCTTGCTGTGGGGGGAGCCGTGGGGAGCGGGGCGGGGGGGTCGGTGGGGGCTGGCTGTGGGGAGCGGTGGGGGGAGGCTGGCTGGGGAGCGGTGGCGGGTGGGGCTGGCTGTGGGGAGCCGGGGAGCGGGCGGGGTCGGTGGGGCTGGCTGTGGGGAGCCGTGGGAGCGGGCGGGGTCGGTGGGGCTGGCTGTGGGGAGCCGTGGGAGCGGGGCGGGGGTCGGTGGGGCTGGCTGTGGGGAGCCGTGGGAGCGGGCGGGGTCGGTGGGGCTGGCTGTGGGGAGCCGTGGGAGCGGGGCGGGGGTCGGTGGGGCTGGCTGTGGGGAGCCGGGGTCAGGCTGGCTGGGGAGCTGGGCGGGCGGGGTCGGTGGGGCTGGCTGTGGGAGCCGTGGGAGCGGGCGGGGGTCGGTGGGGCTGGCTGTGGGGAGCCGTGGGAGCGGGCGGGGGGGTGGGGGCTGGCTGTGGGAGCCGTGGGGAGCGGGGCGGGGGTCGGTGGGGCTGGCTGTGGGGAGCCGTGGGAGCGGGGCGGGGTCGGTGGGGGCTGGCTGTGGGGAGCCGTGGGAGCGGGGCGGGGTCGGTGGGGGCTGGCTGTGGGAGCCGGGAGCGGGCGGGGTCAGGGGCTGGCTGTGGGAGCCGGGGAGCGGGGGGGTCGGTGGGGGCTGAGCTGGGAGCGGTGGGGCTGGCTGGGGAGCCGTGGAGCGGGCGGGGTCGTGGGGGCTGGCTGGGGGAGCTGGGAGCGGGCGGGGGTCAGGGGCTGGCTGTGGGAGCCGTGGGAGCGGGCGGGGGTCGGGGGCTGGCTGTGGGAGCCGTGGGAGCGGGCGGGGGTCGGTGGGGCTGGCTGTGGGGAGCCGTGGGGAGCGGGGCGGGGGTGGGGCTGGCTGTGGGGAGCCGTGGGAGCGGGGCGGGGTCAGGGGCTGGCTGTGGGGAGCCGTGGGAGCGGGGCGGGGTCGGTGGGGCTGGCTGTGGGAGCCGTGGGAGCGGGGCGGGGGTGTTGGTGGGGACTGGCTGTGCGGGGAGCCGTGGGGAGTGGGGGGGGGTTGGTGGGGGCTTGCTGTGGGGGGAGCCGTGGGGAGCGGGGCGGGGGGGTTGGTGGGGGCTGGCTGTGGGGGGAGCCGTGGGGAGCAGGGGGGTGCTGGGGGGGGCAGGTACCTTGGTGATGTTGATCTCGTAGCGAATCCAGGACAAGAACTCCTGGGTGTTGCTGCTGGTGGGGCTCAGCGGAGTCACCCCCACGAACTTGCCCCGAATCACTGCACGGCAAAGAGACAGGGGTCAGGGCACCCTGAGCAGCCCCCCGCCCCCCGCCAGCCCCCCGGCATCTAGAACCACCAGAGTCGACTCTGATATGACCCAGACAATGGGGGGAATCCCTCCCTCCCAGACTCCGGGGTCCCCCTGCACCTTGGGTCTGGGATTCAGGACTCCTGGGTTCTCCCACGCCTTGGAAAGAGGAAGATTCCTCCACACACACACACTCTGTGGGGCGTCGGGGCTGGAGCCGGGACCCCAGAACCAGCTCGGGGACTCTCCAGCGGGTAACAGCTGTACTGACGCTGGGGCACAGGGGGAGCGCTCCCTGGTTGACCGGCGCGGGGCGGGGGTGCAAGACGTCTCAGCTGGGAGGTGGGGTTTATAGCTCTGGGGGAGGGACACAAGAACTTATGGGTGTTCGGGTGAGTTGCAAAAATTACAGGGGTAACTCTGCTGTGGGGTGGGACATTGGGGTCACTCACCTATGTCAGCCTGGCAGAACGGCATCTGGGGGTGCTGGGGAGCGGGGGGCTCAGAGGGGTGCTGGGGCAGGGGTCACTCACCGACGTCGGCCTGGCAGAACGCCATCTGGGGGTGCTGGGGACGGGGGGCTCAGAGGGGTGCTGGGGGGCAGGGGTCACTCACCGACATCGGCCTGGCAGAACGCCGACTGGGGGTCCTGAGGGGCAGGGTGGGGGGCTCAGAGGGGTGCTGGGGGGGCAGGGGTCACTCACCGACATCGGCCTGGCAGAACGCCATCTGGGGGTGCTGGGGGCAGGGTGGGGGGCTCAGAGGGGTGCTGGGGGGCAGGGGTCACTCACCGACATCGGCCTGGCAGAACGCCGTCTGGGGGTGCTGGGGTGCGCAGGTGCAGGCGTCTGTGGGGTCCCCGAGCACCAGGACCAGGATCGCACCCGCCAGCAGCCGGCTCGAGGTGACAGGGCTCATGGTGACGCTGGGATCGAGGGGTCTGCGGGGGGACGGAGCCGAGAGATGGAGACACGCCCAGAATCACCCCGGCCTGGCCTCTCTCAGCAGGGGGCACTATGGGGGTCTCCCCACTAGTCCAGCCCCGGACTCTCCCAGCAGTCGCCTCTCTGGCCTGAACTGGGCCTGGAGATGGGGGAACCCCAGGGCTGGGCTGGCAGGGGCTGCGGGTCGGGAGTGAGGGGCACCGGCAGAGCTGGGGGGAGCCCAGGGCCGGGCGAGCAGGGGCTGCGGGTCGGGAGTGAGGGGCACCGGCAGAGCTGGGGGGAGCCCAGGGCTGGGCGAGCAGGGGCTGCGGGTCGGGAGTGAGGGGCACCGGCAGGGCTGGGGGGAGCCCAGGGCAGGGCTAGCAGGGGCTGCGGGTCGGGAGTGAGGGGCACCGGCAGAGCTGTGGGGAGCCCAGGGCAGGGCTAGCAGGGGCTGCGGGTCGGGAGTGAGGGGCACCAGTACAGCGGTGGAGTGGGGGGGGTATTTCTCTGCCAGAAAATAAGGGCAAGTTAGAAGATGAGGAGCAGCATGGGAGCCGGGGGCCAGTAGAGGGGCAGGGGGCCCAGTGGAGAGGGGCAGCAGGGGGGCTGGTGGACGGGGGGCTGGGAGGGCCCAGTGGAGGTGTCTGAGGGGCCCAGTGGAGGGGGGCGGCAGGGGGGCTCCTCTCCCCTACCTGAGACCATGGAGCAGGCGAGGGCTGGAATCTCGACTTGCTCGGTGTGAGGTTCAGCCCCACTGGCTCCTATATAAGCAGCACCACACCTTTCCCCTCCCCCGCTACACACCTGCCAGGCCGGACAGGAGGAAGGGAGGTGATGTCAGCCGGGGGGGGGGGGTAAATTATTCTCTGACGTCTCTTGCTCAGTGCAGGGGGGACACCACCCCCCAGCACCCCTCCCTGGGGGTGAGGGAAATTTCTGATCACTCAGCACCAGCAGCAAGTCGGGGAGGAGAGGAATGGAAACCCAGGGGAGGAGGGGGCGGCATGGGGCAGAGCAAGGACTGTGATGCAGGTGGGGGGGGGCTCTGTTGGGGGCAGGGGCTCAGTGGGGCACCGTGCTCTAGGGGACAGGTGGGGATGGATGCTGCACGGGGTGGTTGGGGGGATGGATGGAGTCATGAGAGACTGGATGGATAAATGGATGGAGGGGGGATGTGTGGGGATGGATTAGTGCAGGGGTCAGCAGCCTTTCAGCAGTGCTGTGCCGAGTCTTCATTTAGTCACTCTGATTGAAGGTTTCGTGTGCTAGTAAAACATTTTCACATTTTTAGAAGGTCTCTTTCTATAAGTCTATAACATAGAACTAAACTATTGCCATATGTAAAGTAAATACGGTTTTTAAAATGTTTAAGAAGCTTCATTTAAAATTAAATTAAAATGCAGAGCCCCCCGGACCGGTGGCCAGGACCCGGCAGTGTGAGTGCCACTGAAAATCAGCTCGTGTGCCACCTTCGGCCTGTGTGCCATAGGTTGCCTACCCCTGGATTAGTTGGGTGGGTGCATACATGGGTGGGTGGCTGGGAGTGGGGAGGATGGATTGTTGGGTGCTTGGGCAGAAGGCTTACGGAGTGGGCTGCGGTGGGGAGGGGGGATGGCTGGTTGGGTGGCTGGACGGATGGATGGGGTGGGTGGCTGGGGGACAGATGTAGATGGGGTTGGGTGGGTGTGTTGTACTTAAAAGTGCTGCACAGGATCTTTTCAGGGGGAATAAGGCAAAATGCCACATTTATTAGTACTACATGTATCAATTAACACTGGCCTCCAGGCCCGGATGCTGGGGCTTAGATGCAGGGGGTGGGTCCAGGGTGAACCACTGTGACATTCTCTACCTATGGGGGAACGTGCCGTAACCCCCATGTTCCTCATTTTCATATAATCGTGATCTTACGTATAAAGCAGGCCTTGTAAGGTATCAGGGGAAAGGTTATGATCTGAGGAAAGTCATTTCTCTATCCATAGATGTGTATCATTAACACAGATGAAGTTATGAGAATTGTGTTGTGTGGTTGTCACTAAAACATGCTGTAAGTTGTGGGAATCAGGCAGATATTTGCTTCCCAGAGACAACAACAAGGAAAGTAGCCAACATCTGGGCGGGGTGTGAAACAAGCCAGCAACAGCTATTGTCCGCAAGGAGCTACAATGTGATGACTCACCTGCACGAGGCCACAGCAGGGGAATTGCTCAACCCTGCCAGGAGAGACTCAGAAATGCTCACCTGACTCTCAAGGCGGGGGGGGGGGGGGAGCCATGAGGGAAGAGAGGACATGATAAGAGGGAGAGATGTTTGCCATGGTCTTCCTCTCTCTTCCACCTCCATCTACAGACACCACCACCAAGTGACAGAAGCGCCGATCAAAGGAGAGAGCCGGGCTGAAAAGTAACCAGCCTGCGGCGAGAAGCACCTAAGTTTGTAAGGACATTGAAAGTGTTAAGAGCAGCTTAGAATGTGTTTTGCTTTTAATTCATTTGACCAAATCCGACTTGTGGTGTTTTGACTTATAATCACTTAAAATCTATCTGAACAGTTCATAACTCTGTTGGTGCCTTGACTTAAAATCACTTAAAATCTATCTGTACAGTTCATAACTCTGTTGGTGCCTTGACTTAAAATCACTTAAAATCTATCTGTACAGTTCATAACTCTGTTGGTGCCTTGACTTAAAATCACTTAAAATCTATCTGTACAGTTAATAACTCTGTTGGTTTATTCTCCCTGGAGCAGTGCGTTTGGTTTGAAGTGTGTGAGGGGCTCCCCTTGGGTACATATCAATTTCTTTGTTAAATTGACCTATTTATATAAGCTTGCAGCGTCCAGCGGGCATAACTGGACACTGCAAGACAGAGGCTCCCGGGGTTGTGTCTGGGACCGGAGATATTGGCTACTGTCATTTGCTTGCAAGTAGCCGGGAGCCACTGACACACCAGAGGCTGCGCGTGGATGGCCCAGGAGTGGGATTCTCACAGCACAGCAGGGTAAGGTTGGCTGCCAGAGTCAAGGATTGGAGAAGCCTAGAAAATGACCGGTCCAGATAACACCAGAGGGGAACGTCACAGTGGCGCAGAGCAGGGGGTACGTACGGCTCGTTACTCCGAGTGAAGCTCACCCTTAAGCCCTGATATTTGTGATTGTAAGTGAATCTGAAGGGCGGTGGCAAAGGACAGTCAGGAGGAGGCCACCGGTTTGTTATTTTCTGAACGGGGAGTAAGACCAGGAAAGCAGGAAAACGAGCGAAAGCGGAGAAGCGACGGCGAAGTTGGAGCTTTTGGGGCTTGGGTCTGCAGAAAAGGAGAGGGAGCACCAGAGGTTACTGCAACTGAAAGAACTGGAGATCAGAGAAAAAGAGAAAGAGGCAGCCAGGGAGGAAGCGGAGAAAAACAGAACGAGAGGGAAGAAAGAGAGAGAGCGAAAATTTGAAGATACCGTTTTGCAAAGTTTTCCGATTACCCCTGAACCACAGAGAGTTAAATTTAGGAATATTAAGAAAGTTATTGGTCTGAATAATGGATGTAAACGAAATGAAAGACTTGTCACAACCACACACCCAAAGTACAATTCATTCACCAACTGGTAAACACACCCTCGCACAGACGCCGCCCATGGTGTCTGTTTGACATCACTTTGCATACTCTGTGGTCGATTCCTTACTTCCTAGGAACCAGTCCCCGTACAGGTGACCGGCTGTTCACACGCTCACCATCCTCCTGTTGTTCCCTTATCTAATTACATATTTACAAGGCTGCCGGGAATTCAATCTTTGTTCATTGTTCCGTGGCCTTTGTCAGAACAGATCTATAAATAGGTGAGGGGGTAGGGATGATTGGGCGAATGGATGGATGGATGAGTGGACGGGGTTGGGTGGGTGGGTGCATAAGCAGGTGGTTGGGAAGGGATGTGTGGGCGGGTGGGAAGGATGGGTGGGTGGGTGGACAGGGATGGCTGGGGGATGGATAGGTGCTTGGATGGATGGATGTTTGGGGAGGTATGGATGGGTGGGTCACTGGTTGGAGGGAAGCTGGGTGAATTTTTCCCAGTGACCTGGCCCAACTCCTTAGCTCTTCGTTCTCCTGCAGAGGGGTCGACTGTCCGTGGTGGTTAGTTCTAGGTACCCCGTGGCTGGGCAATTGTCTGGGCCCAGGCAGGCGTCAGTCACACCAGGATCTCTGGGTCTTTGCGCATACCAAACAACCATTTCCCACCGCCTTATTAGCCAGGTGCCACATAGGGGAACTGAGGCATGCACAATATTCAAAATATGATGAAAATTTCCACTTCATCACACGCCCTCCAGCAGGGGGCGCATGGACACATGCAGCGTGCAGGGCTTGTCCCCTCCAGCAGGGGGTGCAGGGACACACACACACACACACACAGCACAAGGCTTGTCCCCTCCAGCAGGGGGCACAAGGACACACACACACAGCACAAGGCTTGTCCCCTCCAGCAGGGGGCACAAGGACACACACACACAGCACAAGGCTTGTCCCCTCCAGCAGGGGGCACAAGGACACACACACACAGCACAAGGCTTGTCCCCTCCAGCAGGGGGCGCAGGGACACACACACACACACACACACACACACACACACACAGTGCAGGGCTTGTCCCCCCCCCCGAATACATTCCACGCCCCGCCCCCCCCCCTTGTTTGAGACCCTCTAGGTCAGTGCTTCTCAAAGGGGTGGTCCACGGACTGGTGCCGCTCCGCGAGCCATCGGCTGCTGGTCCGCGGCGAGTTTCCTCGTAAGAGCATCGAATAGGATAATAATATGGCACCAATCCCTGGCACATTGGGGGGCGGCGGGGAATTGCCGGTCCCCCACATCAGACACTGATGGGAAGCACTGGGCTAGGTTAGAGCCGGGGCACTAGGAGTCAGGTAGGATTTCATGTTTACTCTTCTGAGCGTGGGAAATCAAAACGCCACTAGAGGGGAGCAGAGGCCCACGGTAAAATCACAGACTCGTAGCGATTAGGGTTGGAAGCAGGGTGACCAGACGGCAAGTGTGAAAAATCAGAACGGGGGTGGGGGGTAATAGGCACCTATCTAAGACAAAGCCCCAAAAAATCGGGACTGTCCCTATAAAATCGGGACATCTGGTCACCCTGGTTGGAAGGGACCTCAGGAGGGATCTAGTCCCATCCCCTGCTCAAAGCAGGACCAACCCCAACTAAACCAGCCCAGCCAGGGCTTTGTCAGGCTGGGCCTTAAACACCTCTAAGGAAGGAGATTCCCCCACCTCCCTAGGGACCCATTCCAGTGCTTCACCACCCTCCTCGGGAAATAGTGTTTCCTAATATCCAGCCTAGACCACCCCCACTGCAACTTGAGCCCATTGCTCCTTGTTCTGTCATCTGCCCCCACTGAGACCAGCCGAGCTCCAGCCTCTTTGGAAACCTCCTTCAGGCAGTTGAAGGCTGCTATCAAATCCCCCCTCACTCTTCTCTTCTGCAGACTAAACAATCCCAGTTCCCTCAGCCTCTCCTCAGTCATGTGCTCCAGCCCCCTGATCATTTTTGTTGCCCTCCGCTGGACTCTCTCCAATTTGTCCACATCCTTCCTGTAGTGTGGGGCCCAGAACTGGACACAGTATCCAGATGAGGCCTCACCAGTGCCGACTAGAGGGGAATGAGCACGTCCCTCGATCTGCTGGCAGTGCCCCTACTTATACAACCCAAAATGTCATTAGCCTTCTTGGCAACAAGGGCCCACTGCTAACTCATATCCAGCTCCTCGTCCACTGTAACCCCAGGTCCTTTTCTGCAGAACTGCTGCCCAGCCCGTCGGTCCCCAGCCTGGAGCCGTGCCAGGGATTTGTCCGCCCTAAGTGCAGGACTCTGCCCGCGTCCTTGCTGAACCTCATCAGATGAGGTTTCTTTTGGCCCAACCCTCCAATTTGTCGAGGTCTCTCTGGGAGCCCTACAGAAGGTGCTCGGAAGCCGATAACAGATCTTACCTCCCTCGCCTCATGTCTCTAGGACCCAGGGACTGCCCCGCTTACAGCCCCGCCGCATACCTGATACCGAGCGGGGTCACTCCCACAGCTGGGGGGAGGGGGTGGAAACGGGAGTGGGCGAGCAGCGGGTTGTGGGTCGGAGATGCGGGGGGGGGCAGCCCAGGGCTGGGCTGGCAGGGGGCTGCTGTTTTGTGGGTCCGGCTGTAAGCCTGTGAGCCCAGGGCCAGGAGCTGTAACAAACCTGGGGAGCTTGGAAAGGAAATGAGAGAGAATCGTTAGACCATTGGAAAGCAGGGAGCCAAGGAGAGCGAGCAGAAAATGAGACATGAGGTCTGTCCCCTCTAGGGGGCGCTGCCCGGATCCAGCCTCAGAGCGGGGACTGGCTGGCTCAGGGGGTGGGGAATGGGGCCTGGGGCCTGTCCCCTCTAGGGGGCGCCGGCTCCCATCCGGCCCAGGGCAGGGACTGGCTGGCTCAAGGGGGCAGGGAATGGGGCCAGGGTCTGTGCCCTCTAGGGGGCGCCGGCTCCCATCGGCCACAGGGCAGGGACTGGCTGGCTCAAGGGGGCAGGGAATGGGGCACTAGGCCTGTCACCACTAGGGGGCACTGGTTCCCATCCAGCTCCAGGGCAGGGACTGGCTGGCTCGGGGTGGAGAATGAGGCCAGGGTCTGTCCCCTCTGGGGGCGCCGGCTCCCATCGGCCCCAGAGCAGTGACTGACCAGTTCAGGGCGTGGGGAATGGGCCCAGGGCCTGTCCCCTCTGGGGGGCAGCGGCTCTGATCTCCGGCTCTTTAGCCCAAGGGTCCTGACGGGACCGAGTGCTTCAATCACCGTCTTTAAGTCCCTTGTGGGGAAGGAACGTTCACTAAGGGGCTGGTCGGTCCAGCGCCGGGAGGTCGAACCCCATCCCAGGGCTGGAAGTTGAAGCTGGACAAAACCCTTTGTCCCGAGAGAGCAGCGAACCCTCGGGACCCTTCCCCGGGGCGCGGTGGAGTCTCCAGCATTGACGGGAGGTTTTGCTGAGAGTCCCGCCCTAGATCAAACAGGAATTAATTCGGGGCAGGTCTCTGGCCTGTGCGATCCAGGAGGTCAGAGGAGAGGCTCACAATGGTACCGACCGCAGACTCTGCCCCCCGCTGGCTAGGCCGAATCCCTATTTCGGGACCCTTGGTCAACCAAACACGGAGAGTCCTTCGGTTCATTCCCCGTTTGGGGGCTCTGCTGTGCAGCTCTCACCCTGCTGCCTCGCCCCAGAGGTGGCTGCATCTCAGCGCCGGGTGACCCATTCCCATGCGGTGTTATGTGCGGCCGCTCCCCAGTTGCCCTGCCCCAGAGGTGGCTGCATCTCAGTAACTGTACATCTAAAACTCCCAGAAGCAGAGACCTGGAGCTTATGGAGGAATCACTATTAGCTCTTGGCTGTGTAGGGAACACAAGTGTCTGTGTTTCAAGCTCACTGCACTAACACACACACACACACACACACACACACACACACACACACACACACACACACACACACACACACACACACACACACACACAGAGCGGCCACCTGGGTTCTCTCCCCATCTCTGGGAGGGGAGTGGGGTCTAGTGGTTAGAGCAAGGGGGGCTGGAAGCCAGGACTCCTGGGTTCTCTCCCGGCTCTGGGAGGGGAGTGGGGGCTGGTGGTTAGAGCGGGGGGAGCCAGGACTCCTGGGTTCCACGGCAGAGCTTGCTCCAGAGATAACAGGAAACCTGTTTGCCCGGCGGTTGCTCGATGCCTTACAACGCTGGGGGCAGCCAGAAAGGGGGCAGGCTGCTCAACCTCTAACCCATTACAGGCCCCCCAGGGAAAGGCATCAAAACAAATCCAGCACCCTGGGCCCCCGAGTGCCAGGCACTGCTCAGGGCTGGGCTAGCAGGGGCTGCGGGTCAGGAGTGAGGGGCACCAGTAGAGCGGTGGGGGGCAGGGCTGGGCTAGCAGGGGCTGCGGGTCGGGAGTGAGGGGCACCGGCAGGGCTCGGGGGGGGGCAGGAGGGGGCTGGTTTTGTCTCTGCTGCTGTTCCCAATCTCGGTGGATTTACACTGACAATGGGCAGCCCTGATTACTGGAACCTTATCCCAGACCTGGGCCTGGCGGGGGCGGGGGTGGGGGCGGCCACACACAGAGCCCCCCTCCCCCGAGCTTCTCAAATGCCACACCCCCACCATGGACCTCCCCACAATGACCCCCCCATTGGGTCACCCCAGCCTCTCCCCCCATTACTGACCTCCCCCTCCCAGTGCAGACCCCTCCCCTCCCTTCCCTTCCCAGGTACAACACAATCTGCCACACACAGAGCAGGGCCCATCCCCTCCAGCAGGGGGCGCAGGGACACACACACACCCCTAACTACCCCCAACAGCTGCCCCCCTCTGTCTAGGACTCGCAGCACCTGGGGCCCCTCTCTGGCCCTGACCCCCACCTCTGCCAGGACCTGCCTCGAGGGGGGAGATGGTCCCCACTGAGCGGGGAACTGATTGGTCAATGCAGACACCCCCCAAGAGGGGAGGGGCGGAGTCAGAGCCGACTTAAAAGTTTGGGGTGGGCGCACAGGGCGAGCAGGAGGGAGCGCAGGGAGGGAAGAGGAAGGGTGCGGGGTTAGGTGACGGGTACCCCCAAACTGTCAGCTCCACGGCCGGTGAGTGGGGACGAGTCCCTTCTAGAGAGGGGGCAGAGAGAAGAGGGGAAAGGGGGGTCGGGGTTCAGGGAGAGAGATGGGAGAACCGCGCTACAGCCAGAAGGGCTGGGAGCCAGGACTCCTCGGTTCTCTCTCTGGCTCTGGGAGGGGAGCAGGGTCTAGTGGTTAGAGCAGGGGAGCACGGCTGGGAGCCAGGACTCCTGGGTTCTCTCCCTGGCTCTGGGAGGGGAGCGGGGTCTAGTGGTTAGAGCAGGGGAGCACGGCTGGGAGCCAGGACTCCTGGGTTCTCTCCCTGGCTCTGGGAGGGGAGCGGGGTCTAGTGGTTAGAGCAGGGGAGCACGGCTGGGAGCCAGGACTCCTGGGTTCTCTCCATGGCTCGGGGAGGGGAGGTGGGTCTAGGGGTTAGAGCACGGGAGCACGGCTGGGAGCCAGCACTCCTGGGTGCTCTCCTGGCTCTGGGAGGAGCACGGCTGGGAGCCAGGACTCCTGGGTTCTCTCCCTGGCTCTGGGAGGGGAGTGGGGTCTAATGGTTAGAGCAGGGGAGCATGGCTGGGAGTCAGGACTCCTGGGTCCTACCTTATCCCCCAAGGCTGTTCGTCGGCGATTCCTTCCGACGCCGCCCTGTCCCCAGGTGCTGAGCCCGGCCACCAGCACTGACCCCACATCCTCTGGAGCCATGGCAGGGACTGGCAGCTCGAACCGTGAGTGGGGTCCAAGGGGGGGGGGCTGCCACTACTCCTCCCCCATGCAGAAGCAGGGTGAGGGCTGGGAGCCAGGACTCCTGGGTTCTCTCCCTGTTTGGGGGGGTGGAGTGGGGTCTAGTGGTTACAGCGGGGGCGGGGGGGGGGCTGGAAGCCAGATCTGAGGCCCCAGGTCATGTAGACGTTAATGAGAAAACTGCTTGGCAGACTCTCGGGGGCTCAAATTCCTTCCCTGCCCCCCCACCCCCCAGTCCCAGACTAATTAGCCTCCCGGGAGCATTGTGTCCCCGGGGCGCTGCGTTCTCACGCTCTCAGGTTCGGTGGGCCGGGTGGGGAGGGGCGATCAGGTTCCCCCCACTTAATCCCGGGGATCACAGCCGGGAATGACAACAGCCTCTGTCCCCGGCGGGGCGGGGGGGGGACTCTCAGAGGCTGCCACCGACCTGCCGAGAAGGGACCTTGTTGGGGCATAGAGACGTTCCCCCCACAGCCTGCGACGCGCCAGCCCAGTGGGGCAGAGAGAAGAGGGGCAGACCTCCATGCACTGAGCTGCAGGGGGAGCGCTCCCCGCGGCAGAGGTATTAGGGCTTTTACCCTTGCTGGGCCACTAGGGGGCACAGGACCCCACCACGGGCACTGCGCATTGCAGGCGAACGGTGGGGGTCAGGGCTGGGCTAGGACAGGATGCGGGTCAGGAGTGAGGGGCACCGGCAGAGCTGGGGGGGTCAGGGCTGGGCTAGGAGGTGGCTGCGGGTCAGGAGTGAGGGGCACCGGCTGAGATCTTGACACCCCCCCCCCGCCATCTCCAGAGACTATCAGCCCCCCCTTCAGGAAGGCCCCAGAGATGCCCGGCCTGGCGGGGGGACCCCTGGCTGCTCCCCCTTCCCTGCACTTCGCCACCCCCACGCGCCGGCGCCATCGCACCAGCTTCACCCAGGAGCAGCTGGAGCAGCTGGAGGCCGCCTTCGCCAAGAACCACTATCCGGACATCTACGTGCGCGAAGAGCTGGCCCGGGCCACGCGGCTCAACGAGGCCAGGATCCAGGTACCCGGTGGAGGGCGGCGGGGTGGGGCGGGGGGGGCTCCCCGGCAGTCAGTGCTGGGCACTGCAGGGCGTTCTGTGTGGCTGTTCCCTAGCCGCCCCACCCCAGAGGTGGCTGCACTCAGCGCCGGGCGAGGCATCGCTGAGGTCCCGGCCAGGCGCACTCCTGGGTGAGGGGCTCCGTGGGGTAATGCGGCTGGGTCTGGACGGCGTCTTTCTCTCTTTCCAGGTGTGGTTCCAGAACCGCCGGGCCAAGCAGCGGAAGCAGGAACGGGCCCTGCTGAAGCCCAGCCCCCCCCGGGGCCTCTCGGTGGGGCCAGTACCTGTTCCCCCACCCCGGCAGTACCAGTACACCCCGACCCTGGCCCACCACCACCACCTCCCCCGCTTCCCTGCCTCCTACCCCCCAGGGCTCCCGCCTCCCCCTGGCCAGTTCCCGTGCCCCCACCCCCCGCCACCTCCCCGAGCCCCCGAGGACTGGTACAGCTCCCTGCGCACTATGACCTCCCCCCCTGCCCCCCCACCCCCTGTCATCTCCCTCAGCCTGGACCCAGCCGCCCACTGGAACTGAGACCCATGGGGCGCTGGATGCAGCCTGGAACAGTCATAAAGGTGTAGAAAGGTCTCTGACTCCGTCTCCTTCATTCCAACACAGGAGGATGGCTCTCCCAGCACTGAGATGCAGCCACCTCTGGGGCAGGACAGCTGGGGAACAGCCACACATAACGCCGCCTGGGGATGGTTCGCCCGACACTGAGATGCAGCCATTTCTAGGGCAGTGCAACTGGGGAACAACTGCATATAACACCGCATGGGCATGGCTCATCTGGCGCTGAGATGCGCCACCTCCCATTATTATTATGAAATAATTCAATATGAGCAAACAGGACGTCCCAACCTGGAACATATTTTTTTTCTATGTGCTTTGAACGGGCTGATTTCCTAATGGAAAGAAAAATGATGAGTGAAATTGCCTCGGAGGAAAAAATTAGATCGTAAAATACGAATGCAAATGGGGAGTTTTCTAAGAAAAGTTTCTCAGATGATCAAAATGCCACAATTCCAGAAATCAAGAAAGTGGAGACACTTGACTAAAAGCCCATGTTCTTTCAGTGGGGGAAATGAAGGCATCCGTTTGACATTTAAAAAGCCACATATAAAAAAATGGCAAAAAAAATACGGGCTAGTAATTGATATAAATTAGTAATTGATATAAATTAGAAGTGTATTTGGCTAGAAGCAGGATGAGGTACTCGTATCAAATGCGGGTGATGGAGCATTTTCCAGGACATTAGGCCTGGACCCCCAGAGGGACTTACTTTTATCTCTTTATTACTGACCTTGGCACAAAAAGCGGGAATGTGCTAATAAAGTTTGCGGCTGACACGAAGCTGGGAGGTATTGCCAACACAGAGAAGGACCGGGATATCCTACAGGAAGATCTGGATGACCTTGTAAACTGGAGTAATAGTAATAGTATGAAATTTAATAGTGAAAAGTGCAAGTCGTACATTTAGGGATTAATACCAAGAATTTTAGTTATAAATTGGGGACACATCAGTTGGAAGTAACAGAGGAGGAGAAGGACCTCGGAGTATTGGTTGGTCACAGGATGACTATGAGCCGCCGATGTGATACGGCCGATAGAAAAGCTAATGCGGTTTTAGGATGCATCAGGCGAGGTATTTCCAGCAAAGATAAGGAGGTGTTAGTATCATTATACAAGGCACTGGTGAGACCTCATCTGGAATACTGTGTGCAGTTCTGGTCTCCCATGTTTAAGAAGGGTGAATTCAAATTGGAACAGGTACAGAGACGGGCTACTAGGATGAGCCGAGGAATGGAAAACCTGCCTTATGAAAGGAGACTCAAAGAGCTTGGCTTGTTTAGCCGAACCAAAAGGCTGAGGGGGGGTATGATTGCTCTCTATAAATATATCAGAGGGATAAATATCAGGGAGGGAAAGGAATTATTTAAGCTCAGTACCAACGTGGACACAAGAACAAATGGATATAAACTGGACACTAGGAAGTTTAGATGAAGGTTTCTAACCATTAGAGGAGTGAAGTTCTGGACCAGCCTTCCAAGGGTAGTAGTGGGGGCAAAAGACATATCTGGCTTCAAGACTCAGCTTGATAAGTTTATGGAGGGGATGATATGATGGGATAGCCTAATTTTGGCAATTAATTGATCTTTGATTATCAGCAGGTAAGTATGCCCAATGGCCTGTGATGGGATGTTAGATGGGATGGGAGCTGAGTTATTACAGAGAATTCTTTCCTGGGTGCTGGCTGGTGAGTCTTGCCCACATGCTCAGGGTTTAGCTGATCGCCATATTTGGGGTCGGGAAGGAATTTTCCTCCAGGGCAGATTGGCAGAGGCCCTGGGGGTTTTTCGCCTTCCTCTGCAGCATGGGGCACAGGTCACTTGCTGGAGGATTCTCTGCAGCTTGAGGTCTTCAAACCACGATTTAAGGACTTCAGTGGCTCAGACCTAGGTCAGGGGTTTGTTGCGGGAGCGGGTGGGTGAGATTCTGTGGCCTGCGTTGTGCAGGGGGTCAGGCTAGACGCTCATGATGGTCCCTTCTGATCTTAAAGTCTAGGAGTCTATGAGACCCCCCCACACACACAACCCGGCCCCGAAAGACACCCCCCGCAATGACCCGATGCTGCCCCTCTAGGCCTCTTGAAAAATCGCTGCGATCCACAGAGCCCGAGTTAGGAGCCTGGACTCCACTACAGAGAGCAGGGAGTGACGGGCGCCCCAGAATGTGACCCTGCCCCTCTTGCGGCTTTCAGCACCTAAGTCTGGGCTCCACGCAGGTCCTGCTCGTCCACTAGGGGAGGCGCCGGGACCGCCCCGCCTCCGAGGACTGGCCTGCTTCCCATGATGCTCAGCCTCCCCCCTCCTTTAATGTCTCCCACATGCCTTGAAATGCCTTTTCCGGCTTGCCCAGCTTGGCGGGCGCATCTCACCGCTCTCCACTGTCCTGGGCAGCTCCCCAAGTGGCCCTGCCGGCTCCTGGATCAGACGGGAGGTGTCGGAGCTCCACAAAACTCAATGGTGAGAGGGACGCCCCTCTGGCTGCCAGCCCCCCGGTGAGAGCCCACATCCATCACGGGGGAGAGGCCCCCATCTCCACCTGCCGAGAAGAAGGGATTTGAACAGGAATCTCTACCAGGACCCCTAAGCACCAGGCTGCAGAATCACCGTCCCAATTAACACTGAACGAGTTAACCCAACAGGGGATGGGGAGGGGGAGGGACCCGCCTGAGAACGTCCCCCAGTTCAGAGATCAGCGTGTTCAAATCCTTCCCGTGTCCTGGCCGAGCACCGTAACCACTGGGCTAAAGGCAACCCTAGGATCAGAGGAGCAAGGAGCCCCCGGGCTCATCTCGTCTGTATCACACAGGCCGGAAACCGTCCCCAACATCATTCCTAGAGCTGATCTGGTAGAGAAACAGCCCGGCTTGACTGAAAACCGGCCAACGGTGGAGAATTCACCACGCCCCCTGGGAAACAGATCCGGTGGTTCATGACTCTCACGGTAAAAAATTGACGCCTTATTCCCAGGCGGAATTTGTCCAGCTTCAACTTCCAGCCATTGGCTCAAGTTCTGGACCGAAGAGCCCGTTAATAAATATTTGTTCCCCCCGCCGGTACGTACAGGATGGGATCGAGTCATCACCCCTCCACCGTCTCTTTGGTCCGCTAAACAGTGAGCTGCTGGCGTCTCTCGCTCCCAGGCAGGGTCGTTAATCATCCTCACGGCTCTTCTCTGACACCTCCCCGATTTATCGGCGTCAACATCTAGGAACAAAGGATGAGGGCCAGACTCACCTGCTGGGAGACTCTCTCCTGGGAAGCAATGACTCTGAAAAAGATTTGAGGGGCGTGGGGGAAAATCCACGGAACGTCCAATCACAGTGGGACGCTGGGACCAAACGGGAACCTAATGTGATCCCGGGATGTATAAACCGGGGAATCTCGAGTGGGAGCAGAGAGTGGATTTTCCCTCTGGCTTTGGCCATGGTGCGGGCGCTGCTGGGATCCCGCATCCCGTTCTGGTACCCGCAATTCAAGAAAGATGTTGCATAGGCGCCGACTTTTCTCGACATCGTGCTCAACCCCCCCAGCCTCGCCCCTATTCCAACCCCTTCCCCAAAGTCCCTGCCCCAACTCCACCCCCTCCCTGTCCCTATTGGACTCCAGCCCCAAATCCCCGCCCCGCCCCGCCTCTTCCCGTTTCGCGGCCGCAAGCGCTGGGAGCTAGGGGGAGCAGCGGAGCCGCAGCGTGCTCAGGGGAGGAGGCAGGGGCGAGCTGGGGCGGGGAGGGGAGCTGCCGGTGGGTACAGAGCACCCCCCAATTTTTCCCTGTGGGTGCTCCAGGCCCGGAGCACCCACAGAGTCGGCGCTTATGGGATGTTGATCAGTCAGGGAGGGGTCAGAGAAGGGCCCTGCCTGAGAGTGAGACACCAGCTGCTTGGTCTATTTAGCTCAGGGGTTCCCAAACTGGGGGTGGGGACCCCTCAGGGGGTTGTTAGGTTATTATGTGGGGGGGTTGTGAGCTGTCAGCCTCCACCCCAAACCCCACTTTGCCTCCAGTGTTTATAATGGTGTGAAATATATTAAAATGTAGTTTTCATTGATAAGGGGGGGTTGCCCTCAGAGGCTTGGTGTGGGAACGGGGTCACCAGAACAAAGGTTTGAGAATTTTAGCTGAACAAAGAGAAGGTGAAGGGGTGACTCAATTCCAGTCTCCAAGTGCCACCAGGGGGAACAAACACGGGTAACAGGCCCGTCAGACCAGCAGAGGAAGAGCTCACGTGATCCAAGGGCTGGAAGTTGAAGCTAAACAAATTCAGCCTGGAAATCAGGCGTCCGGTTTTTACCGAGAGTAATGACCCGTGGGGGCAGTTTCCCAGGAGACGGTGGATTCTCCGGCACTGGCCATTTTTCAATCCAGACGGGCTGTTTGCTACACGATCTGCTCTGGGAATTAGCGTGGGGGAGCTCCGGCCTGTGCGACACGGGGGCCAGGCTAGATCATCACAACGGGGAGATGAAAGCCAAAAGGGGAGGGGGGAGGCTGTGCTGGACCACGGAGGTATTGGGTTATTGTAGGGTCTCTTAGGAGTGCTCGAGTCTGGTTTGTTATGAGGGGGGTCTCTCGGGGCCGGGTCGTTATGGGGGGGGTCTTGGGGCCAGGTTATTATGGGTGGGGGTCTCAGAGCTGGGTTATTATGGGCAGGGGGTCTCTGGCGGCAGGGTTGTTATGGGGGTGGGGTCCTCAGGGCCGGGTCGTTATGGGGTCTCGGGCCAGGTTATTATGGGCAGGGGTCTCTGGCAGCAGGGTTGTTATGGGGGTCTCGGGCCGGGTCGTTGGGGGTCTCGGGCCGGGTTATTATGGGTGGGGGGGTCTCAGAGTTGGGTTACAGGGCAGGGGTCTCTGGCGGCAGGGTTGTTATGGGGTGGGGTCCTCAGGGCCGGGTCGTTATGGGGGTCTCGGGCTGGGTTATTATGCGGGGCGTCTCTGGTGGCAGGGCTGTTATGGGGGTGGGGTCCTCAGGGACAGGTTCTAATGGGCGGGGGTCTCGTGGCCGGGTTGTTGGGGTCTCTCGGGCCGGGTCGTTGGGGCGGGTCTCGGGACCGGGTTGTTATGGGGGTGGGGTCCTCAGGGCCGGGTTCTAATGGGCGGGGGTCTCTCGGGGCCGGGTCGGGGGGGTCTCGGGCTGGGTTATTATGGGCGGGGCGGTCCTCTACCGGCAGGGTTGTTATGGGGGTGGGGTCCTCAGGGCTTGGTTGTTGGGGGTCTCGGGGCCGGGTCGTTGGGGGTCTCGGGGCCGGGTCGTTGGGGGAGTCTCGGGACCGGGTTGTTATGGGGGTGGGGTCCTCAGGGCTTGGTTGTTGGGGGTCTCTCGGGGCCGGGTCGTTGGGGGTCTCGGGGCCAGGTTATTATGGGGGTGGGGTCCTCAGGGCTTGGTTGCTGGGGGTCTCTCGGGGCCGGGTGGTTGGGGGAGTCTCGGGGCCGGGTCGTTGGGGGCCTGGGGCCAGGTTATTATGGGCGGGGGGCGGTCCTCTAGCGGCAGGGTTGTTATGGGGGGGTGTCTCTGGCGGGGCCGGGTCGCTGCGGGGGTCTCTCGGCAGTACGGTGACGGGAGGGCCTCGGGCGCTTGGCGGGGACAAGACGGGACCAGGCCGCGTTGTTATGGTAACCATGGCGCGCGGGGAGGGCAGGACCCGGATGTCGCCCGGGGGGCGGGGCTCAGGGGGGTTCTCAAGCAGGGGGCGGGGCTCAGGCATCGAAGGGACCCGGATGTTCCCGGGGCGGGTGGGGCGAGGCTATATAAGGAGCCGGATGTGACGGGGCGGGGCTCAGCGATGGACCCGGATGTGCGCCAGTGGTGGGGGGAGGGCGGGCTGAGCCGTGCGCAGGTCCCGGGTTTTTCCCTGAACCCGGCTTGGCGGGAACAGGCGGGGGGCGATGGCGGTTGGGCAGGACCCGGATGGAGGCCGCGTGCCAAGGTCCCGGATGGGCGCCGTTCGGCAGGCCCCTCCCTCCCTGCGTCCTTCCCTCGCGCGCGCGCGCGTTCTTCGGCGCCCGGTCCAATGGGAGCGCCGGGTGCGCGTCACGTGGCCTGAGGCCGGTGGGCGGGGCCTCTATATAAGGCTCGGCCGGGCGCCGCCTCGGCCGCCTTCTCAGCAGCTCCAGCCCGGGACAGATCCGCTCGGTGAGTGTGGCGGTCGCGCGCAGCTTGAGGGGCGTCAGCGAGGCCTTGGCTCGCTGGGCGCGGGAAGGGGCGGCGGTTGGTGGCCCTCACGGAGGGGAGTCGGGAGCTCGCTGAGGCCGCAGCGGCGGCCCTAAAATGCGCATGCGCGGCCGGCGGAGCTCGAGTGAAACGTTGGTGGCCTGGGGGTTCTCTTCGGGGGGCGCTGAGGTGCGCGCATGCGCGCGGGAAGTCTCAATGGGCCGGGGGTTCTGTGGGGGCGGGGTGGAACGCGGCGGGCGCGCACGCGCGGGCGGTGCCGCTCGTCGTTCCCGGGCTGGTGGGGGAGGGCGGGGGTGGAACGCTGGAGCGGTCGGCGTTCCATCCGGCGCTGGCCTCGCTACTGCGGCCACGTGACCGCCGCCGCCATCTCTTCTGCGCGGGACACAAGATGGCGGCTCTCGGGGGGAGGGGGCGCGTTTGCCTCCATGGGGGGCGGGAGGGAGGCTGGGGCCATGTGGCCTTCAGCGGGGTGGGGGCGAAGGGCGCGTGCGGGGGTGGAGTTGGGCAAGATACGTCACTGGGTTGGCGGGAGCAGAGGGGTCCTTGGGGTGGCTTGGCTGAGGGCTGGATCTGTGGAGGAGGGGGCCTGGAAACAGCTGAGCCGCATGCCCTGCTTTAAGTCCTGTTCTGTGGGGAGAAGGTGGGGTCACCCTGCGAGCCCCGCTCTCACTAGGTTAGCAGCTGTAGTGTGCAGGTCGGCAGCTCTCTCCTGGAGCTGGTACAATCGGATCCTGGAATCCCTTCTCCCTGGAGGGTGCGAGCAGACAGGGATAGGAACAAGCTGAGGATATCAGGCCCCCAGGGAGAAGGGACTCTAGGAAGAGCAGTGGTGTCCAGTTGCTCTCAAGGGGTATTAGTTGCTCCCTGCCTGGCGGGGGGAGAGCTCTTAGGCTCTTTACCAAGGCAGGAAGGGCTGAGGCTGACACGGGAGAGTGCCTCCCCTGCTGCAGTGTCTGTCTCTTCCCTCCCCCTTCCGTGTGGGGACTGCAGCTGTTCTGGTCCTTCTAACCACTTTGCATCTCTCTCTCCCCAGACTCCTCCTCCTCCTCCTCACCATGTCTTCTGAAGAAGGAAAACTCTTCGTTGGGGGTCTGAATTTCGAGACTGATGAACAAGGCCTGGAGCAGCATTTCGGCTCTTTCGGCCCCATCTCTGAGGGTAAGGATCCAGTTATGCCCATGCACCTGGTCCCTACCACTGAGGAGAAGTGGTTTGACTGGAGCACTTGAGGGGGTGGGGGGGTCATGTACCCAGGACCTCGTTGCAGTGGGTCCATAGGCCCCTGCTCCAAAAAAGCTGTTTTGCTCTAAGCCTTAATACCAGCTGCCCTAGTAAGAGTTGTACAGATCTTGGTGTAAGAGGTCATCTGCTGATACCACATGGCAGGTTCAGATACCCCAACACCTGAGCACACTGCTGGATCTCTGGGATCAGCAAGGTTACATAATGTCTGCACTACGTAAGGATGATCTGTAGACCCAGGGCAGTTCCTATTGTGTAGGCTTAAAGGGTGAGGACCAAAAAGTTAGTTATTTCTTCTCCTTCCAGTGGTCGTAATTAAAGACAAAGAGACCCAGAGGTCCAGAGGCTTTGGCTTCATCACCTTTGCCAACCCGGAACATGCGTCGGATGCCATGAGGGCAATGAACGGAGAGGTGAGTCTTTCCACAGTGATGGGGACTGCTGCCTAACCTGCTCCCCCGTGTGCCTAGCTCCCCCTTTCCTAAACGTGTCTTGTTCCTCTGCAGTCCGTGGATGGGCGTCAGATCAGAGTTGACCATGCTGGGAAATCTTCCCGTGGATCCAGAGGTGGCTCATTCGGAGGCAGAGGACGAGGCCGCGGCTACTCCAGAGGTGAGTCTAGCAGCCCTCCTGTTCTGAGCTGAAAGCCAGCCGGCCCGTGGGAGGAAGAGCACTCATGTCTTTCTGTCCTTTGCGCTGCAGGAGGTGGAGACAGAAGCTACGGTGGCGGCCGCTATGACAACCGAAGTGGAGGCTATGGCGGGTCCCGGGACTACGGCGGCAGGTAACTCATGCAGAGAGGTTTCAGAGTAGCAGCCGTGTTAGTCTGTATCCGCAAAAAAAACAGGAGTACTTGTGGCACCTTAAAGACTAACAAATTTATTTTAGCATGAGCTTTCGTGAGCTGAAGAAGTGAGCTGCAGCTCACGAAAGCTCATGCTAAAATAAATTTGTTTGTTAGTCTTTAAGGTGCCACAAGTACTCCTGTTTTTTTTCATGCAGAGAGGTGGCTGGTACCCTGCTGGTGGTGAATTAGAGGGGGCCCAGGCAGAGCCACCAGAATGATTAGCAAACTCGCTTAGTAAGGCTCCAGGAGCTCTCTCTGCCCAGCTTAATAGAGCGAATGTTCAAGGGTGACTTGATTGAAGTCTGTAAGTACCTGCACAGGGCTCAGCACTTTGACATTGGTTGCTCTCTGCTCAACTGAAGAGGGCTAATGTGATCCAAGCACTGGAAGTTGAAGCTAGACAAAGTCTAGAAATAAGACACATGGTTTGTAAGTGAGGGATGTTGCCTACTGGAACTGAGTGGGCTTTGGGGGATTCTCCATCACTGCTGCATTGAACTCAAAATTGGGTCTTTTTTTTAAAGCACTTAGGTTCTTGATTAAACTAATCTTGCCTGGCCTGTCTTATGGGTCGGATTAGATCAGTGTTCCCATTGCCCCATGAATCGAGGGCATCTGGAGCCAGTGTAAAACAGTTGTGCTTTGCTTTCAGAAGTCAGGGAGGATATAACGACCGCTACTCCTCTGGAGGCTCTTACAGAGACAACTATGACAACTAAGGTAGGTGAAGCTCAGAGAATGAAATGCAGCACTTCTCTTGCTTAGCAGGTGTACTTAAACCTTTGCAACGCACCATCTTGTGCTGAGCAGTGGCCGTACTCGAGGCTTTATTATCTGGGACGACTCTTTATCCGCCTTAACAAGCCTGTCCGAGTCTTACTGCCAGGCCTTGGTTCCGTGACCCTGGTCGATAGCTAACGTTAAATGCATGTGGAGGCTTAGAATTCCATTTAACACCAATGACGGCCATCGAGTGTCCAGTGACTAGCTAACTGGGGGAGGGGGAGTCCTGGAGATTCCTAGCCTCGCTGAACCCAAAAAAGTCTAGGAGTTGGTGAAATGCTACAAACATGTCCGTATGCTACAGTGCCTTTACGATTGTACCTACTTCTTGTCCTCAGCTCGCAACGAGTAAAAACCCTTCCTGACTCAAGATCGTCCTTCCAATGGCCGTATTTATAAAGAGTTTTGGAGCTTCGCTGAATCTTATTGTTTAGTTCTATCTACCTGTATCTTCCCTTTTGTAGTCTTGTCACACGCAGCCTGACATCTTCTGCTACGAGATGGCCCGTTGAGACTTTCCTCAAGAAAGCTCTGTTTATTTTTGAGGTTTTTTTAAAGCATTTTTGAAATCTGGTTTATTTTTCTCCTTTTGATTTGTCAGCAACCCGAGGTTTCTTTTAAATTGCCAAGACGGGGCCCTGAAACTCACTTTAACGTATTGTTCCCGCAAGCTGAAGTTTTTAAGACAAGTGCAATGATACCTTGGAGTTCTGTTCCTTTAGTGTATAGCAAGGGAGGGGTGAAATACCTGGCAGCCTTTGGTATATCTAAAGGGACACAAGTGACTCGTAAGTTCGATCTGCAGAAAAAAGGTATTTTCACTGTACAATGTAACAACCCCCAGAACTAAGACTTGCAAAAACTTTCCACGAGAGGTTCTTGAAAATGTTTGTTTATATTGTCCTTTTTTTACTGGAAGAAATGCGCATAATTCCATTGGTATTGTATTTGAAGTGGTGAAGGAATTCCTGTATTCAGTTCTCTGGCTTTACGAAGCCTATTAAAAGACCGTTCTGAAACGAACTCTTTGCTCTCGACATTTTGACATTTCGTTGCACTGCACAAGACAGACAGAGATGGGAGTGAGGTTAGGGCAGAGGAGACTGTTTCTGATCCCATCTACGCTGACCTAAATGTCACTGTACGTGGAACTAGAAGGCAGCCCGGCCCTGATCTCCTGTCAGTGTAGCACAAACATTAAACCCCGTTATCCCCTCTGTCTGCCTTGTTGAGCAGCCTAAAATATCGAAAGGGGTTTGCAGTCTAATTCTGCTTCTGAAGCTTTGCGGCCGCATAAAGGACAAATTCCCAGCTAAACCGGCAAGGATTCTTGAATCTGGCTCCAAAAATTAGCCTTTAAACCAGCACCGGTTTCCATGACTCCTTGGGTGCTCCCTCCAGTGTCTTGCAATCCAAATGTTGCCGCCATGTGCTGCTGCATGAGCCGCAAAGTGAAAGTGCTTGAGCCTAAGCTGGAAGCTCTCTCAATTGGATTTGGTGGTGGAGGTGATTTTTAGGAAAGCCGTCACTGGTTTCCTTAGAAACCAAAACAAGACGCAGCCGGCTGTCCAGTGATGCCGGAGGATCTTGGATTGTCTAGGCTGCTCAGTTCCTAAACAGCACGAATCCCTAACTGAAGTCGCTTCAACTTCAGCCGGCACGTCACATCTTCCATTAGTGCCCTCGTTCTTGGGAACAGTGGCAACCGAAGCTGGAAAAGGGACAGTAACTTAAACCACTGAATCTCCTGGAGCTGGCGCATATGCCACAGGGGTATGGCGGCCCCTCGCTCTGTGCTGTGACACTGGCTGCGAGGGTGTATTTGCTCGCCCTTCCCAGGGTGCGTGGGAAGCCAACCTGGAGTGCGTGGCCGAGATTAAATCCAGCAGCCTCATCCATAGCTGATGAACCTGGGAGGCGTCTTCCCAGCCCACAGCAGCAGGATGGTGTCAAACCATCCCGTTAGCGCACCCCCCACCTCGGGGGTGCCTCGTCCCTCTGTTCGCCTTTTAATGCTTGGATCTGTCGGCCGAGCGGTCAAGAGGCGCTGCTCTTTGGACCCGGTTAGCACAGAGCTAGGGTCAGAGGGGTAGGTGGGCCTGTTGTAGCTAGCCGTGTCCTGATCTTACCCGCTGTGAGCATTCTCTGCTAGCGTATGGAAACCAGTGTCCTTCGAGACCCCGAAGTGTGTTGTGACTCCTTCAGTGCGATCCGTGTGAGACGAAAGCTGCTCTCTTGCCTAGTTCATATGTGGATATAGTCCTGTAATTCGAGGTAACTCTTTTGCTCGTGTCCGCATCTTCTCTCCTCCACAGCTCGTTCCCTAGGGCTAACGCTGGTTTTTTTTGACTGACTCTTTTTGGAGGGCCTGTCTGAGATGGGCCTGACCCCTACTGCTGTGGGAGTGGGGGGAGGCAGTCTGGCCTGTACCGAACACCCAGCCTACCCCTCGCCATCACTGCCGTTCGGTCCAAGATTTTAATCCATGCCTTGTGCAGCCCTTGGACTCGTCTGCTGGGAGGGGCTGTTCCCAGTGCAGCGGGGGGGTGGGGGGGAACTCCGGTGCCTCTGGACCTGCCAGGTTAAATTGCGATGCGCCGGTGACAAATAGACACCTTTTGGGTAGGGTTCTCAGAACGTGGGGTTGGGTGGAGTCTCCGTAGCGACTGACACTCCAGAGCTGGCCAATGGGCGGCATCGGCCAGCCCTGGAGTAGCCTGCGCAGACTGCCGGGTTCAGCGACTGGTTTGTGTAACGTGCTGGGTGAGTTGAGACCCGCTAGTAACACGGCTTTGCTTTGGCAGGTGCAAGAGGACGGCGCCAGCTGCTCTACCCTGATACGGAGGGATACGGAGACCAGAACGGACAGTTCGGCCCAAGGTATGGATCCTGGCCACATCCCATGGCAGAGGGCATCACCACCGTGGCTACGAAGCGGGTGGGCCCGTATCCCACTGGGCTGGGGTGGAAGCGGATGGAAGGGGGCATCCAGTGACTAGCTGGAAGTGGGGTGGACAAAGTCAGCAACTTAGCCCAGACCCTCCTGAAGCGTAAACCTGTGTCCATCTCTCCTTCCAGGTGGTCGGCACGCACAGGAGTTTGCCACAAGGGCACCCACACGCCTGAGCTGGACGGGCCTGATCGCTGTGGGGAGAGTCGGGCCCTGCTGAGCCCGTTAGCCGGCGGGGGCACAAACGAGCAAATCCTGCCTTGGCCAGAGTCCTTTTTAGTGTAACAATAAAGACTGCTGGACCCGGTGTCTGTGGTGAGCCTTGTCCCTCAGTCCCACTGCCCAGACCACCTGGGGGTCTCGCTCAGACAGGGAGGGTGGGGGATGGGGACAGCTCCCGTTGCTACCCCTGGGTTGGGGCCATCTGGAACCAGCCCGGAAGAGGTGCTGAGGCGGGGGGTTGGCAGTGCCTTGGCCATGCTGTTCAGTGGCGTTAAGGCCTGGGGAGGACAGGGCGGGGGACGGACAGCCTCAGCCTGAAAAGAGAAGGCAGCTGGCGGCCGGGGGCCGCAGGCTCCTGCTTTTCTCTCACAGTAGCTCTGGGCTACTGGACTGAGTCGATGCCCAGGAACGTACCTTATTTAGCCTGCTCAGAGCTCGGCAGCTTCCTTCCTGTTCAAGCAGCCACCCTCCCCCGGGGCAGGAAGCAGGCTAAGCTCTACGGGACGACAGCCGGTGCTGGCTCCTAACCTCTGGCTGGGCTCTCGCCAGAGCCAGCTGGCACCTGCTCTGCCTCTGGTCTCTCCGTTCTGGGCATAGACCCGGGCACCAGAGGGGCTCACATGCCTGCTGTCCCGGCAATGGGGCTGGGGGAGCCGTGGCTGCAGGGGCGCGAGCAGCGATGGCTGGCTGCAGCCCAAGGCCTGTGGGCTTTGGTAGGGAAGTGCTGAGCAGCGCTCGTGCTCCACACCCTTCACTTCCTCACCCTCGTGTCCTGCCCCGACACCAAGGGGCGGGACCTCCTGCCACCTCTGGAGGGTGAGGAGCCCCAGTGGGCCAGCCTGTACTCCACCCTGGTCCCGAGGCCCGCCGGGGATATCAGTTAGTGGCTCCTCCATGGGGCCATGAGCACTGGCGTGTACTTGGCGCGGTTTACCCCGTCGCAGACACCTGCCCCTTCAGCGGGGTGAGGGAGACCCTGGCGCATGTTTACCTAGAGTGCGCCAGGCTGCAGCCCCTATACTGGCTCCTCACCAGTATCCTGTTGCGTTTCTGGCTGCACTTTTCCCCTCACCTCCTTCTCCACGCACTCCCTATCCGTGCCCCACAAGGTCACGGGACCTCCTGGTCAACCACCTCCTCGCCCTGGCCAAACTGGCCATCTACGTGACCAGGGAGAGGCGGTTGGCCAACGGAGACTCCTGCGACTGGGGGGCTTGTTTCCGGTCCTTAGTCCATTCACGTCTCCGGGCAGAGTTCCTCTGGGCGGTGTCCGCTGGCTCCCTTGACGCCTTGGAGGAGCAGTGGGCGTAGTCTGGGGTTCTCTGCTCGGTGTCCCCGTCAGGCTCCCTTCTTATGACCCTTTGATCGCACTCCTGTCCCTGTTCTTTTATTGTCTGCTGAAATTAGTGGGTTTCTGAGACCCTGTGGATCCTCCCCTTAGGCTGGGGGGGGGGAGAAATCCTTTAGCACTGGGTGGGCTTCTGCCTGCCCAGTTTCCTGGAAACCCCCCCAAAAAAAAAAGCCTGGCTCTTACTGGCCAGGTCTCAAGGGAGCAGTGTCTCTGAGCTCCCAGGTGGCCACTGAGCCTTTTCCTGGCCTCAGCAGCAGCCTTCAGCTGAGATTTCAAAGCTGGAAGGCACCAGTGGCGGCTCCTCCTGGGGCCAGCTTGCCTCAGCGGGGCCACTCCCCATGTGCTGAGTGCAGTGGGTTTATTGTTGCCAGAGGGTGTGGGGCTGGCTGGGGGGAGGAGTTAAGTTCCTGGCAGGCACTTCCCTATAAGCTGCTTCCTCGGTTGGGTGTTTGCCTGTGCCCATCTCCCCCCACCATGGGGTGGGGCCTGCCCCTAGCAAAGCAGCCTGCTGAGCTACCCTCTGCTTACAAACCCCCTCTCCCAGCCACTGCAGCCATGGGGTGAGGGCTGGGGAAAGACCCTACAATAACACAGCGGCAGGGGCCCTCCTGTACCCGGTGGCTGGCTCTCCTATAGCAATGGTGCTGCATGTTGGAAGGCATGGGCCAAACGGGGCCTGGGTTGTAAATCAAGGGGCAGCTGGGGCCTGGGGTGGTGGGGGGGAGCAGGCCCAGCTATGCACCAGAGCAAAGGGCCTGGGGGTCTTCCCTCCAACCCCAGTTGAGAAAAGCCCTTTCATCCCCCCTGTTGCTGGGCCTGCAGTGCTTTCTGCACCCCACCCAGCTGCTCCAGCTCTTGGCCTGGGGGTCTGAGCAAGAGCTGTAGGCTACACCCCACCCCCTTTCATAAGCCTAGAACAAGCCAGCTTTGCCCCCAACTTGTCACCCTCTCCTCAGCCAGCATCGGGTGTGGCCTAGGGGCTGCCCCAAACCTCTTGGGCTGGGCAGGAGAGAGGAAGCTCTATGTTTAAACACCTGTCTGCTTTGAGCTGGATCTCCGGGCTGGCTTACGGCTGGGGGGTGGAGCTCACACCAAGGAGCCTTCCCCAGGCAACAAAGCAGGAAAGATCTTGGAGTCAGCGTGGACAGGTCTCTGAAGACGTCCATGCAGTGTGCAGAGCCCGTCAAAAAAGCAAACAGGATGTTAGGAATCATTAAAAAGGGGATAGAGAATAAGCCAGAATATCTTATTGCCCTTATCAAAATCTATGGAATGCCCATGGCTCGAATACTGAGTACTGTTGTGGTCTCCTCACCTCCAAAAAGGTCTGGCACTAGAAAAGGTTCAGAGAAGGGCAACAAAATAATTAGGGTTTTGGAGAGGGTCCCGTATGAGGAGAGATTAAAGAGGCTGGGACTCTTCATCGTGGAAAAGAGATTAAGGGGGGATATGACAGGTCTATACAATCATGAGTGATGGGGAGAAAGTAGATAAGGAAAAGCAGCAGAGGCCTGTGGTACCTTATAGACTAACAGGTTTTGGAGCATGAGCTGTCGTGGGTGAATACCCGCTTGGTGGGATGCATGCATCTGTGCTGCTATTACAGCTCCAGCCTAACACGGGTACCCCTCTGATACTAGATAAGGAAAAGTTATTTACTTGTCCCCATAATATAAGAACTAGGGGTCACCAAATGAAATGAACGGGCAGCAGGTTTAAAACATAAAATGAAGTTGTTCTTCGCACAGCGCACAGGCAGCCTGTGGAGCTCCCTGCCTGAGGAGGTTGTGGAGGCTGGGACTAGAACAGCATTTAACCTCTGTGAATTTATCTAGTTCTTTTAAGTCCATCGATGGCTAGTAGCCAGGCTGGGTAAGGAATGGTGGCCCCAGCCTCTGTTTGTCAGAGGGTGGAGATGGACAGCAGGAGAGAGATCACTTGATCATTGCCTGTTGGGTTCACTCCCTCTGGGGCACCTGGCACTGGCCACTGTCGGCAGACAGGACACTGGGCTGGATGGACCCTTGGTCTGACCCAGTCCGGCCGTTCTTATGGCCTGGCCCAGCTTCACAGGCTGGCTGCTCCACCCTGGCTATTAAACGGGCCCGTGGAGGAACCTGGGCAATGAGGGCGTCCCCCCAAGGGGTCGCACTCTGCCTGCTGGGCAGGCCATGTGCCCTCCACCCCTCCAGGTGTGGCCGGAGCCAGACACGGGGCAGAGGTGGGTACCTGCTGCTGGGGGCCAGGAGGGCCAGGGCCAAGTGCCAGCCTGGCTAACGCCTCCTCGTGGTGTTACCGAGCCTCTTAACGAGCCATCCACAGCAGCCCCACTTGGCACCCACCTGCCCTCCCCAGGAGCCCTCACCTTTTATCTCTAGGACAAAGTACAGAGGGAAGCGTAGGCAGGCAAGGCCTCCTACCTATCTCTGAGCACAGTTCCATGGGGGGGGGGCTGAGACCCGGGGGACTGGTTCTCACCCCTAATTTCAGCCTCCCTTCTGCTCTCACTGTGTAGAGCCTATGGAGGGAGCTGGTTCACACACCCCACTCTCAGGGCCTGGGGCCCATGGTTATGGGTGCTGGATCTCACCCCTAACCCCCCTCAGGGTCATGGGGGGGGTAGTTCACACACGCTCAGGGTTTGGGGCCCATGGTTATGAGGGGGCTGGTTCTCACCTCTGCCCCCCAGCTCAGGGGCCCAGGGCCATGGGGGGGGCTGGTTCTCACTCCTAACACCCTGCCCCCCCAGCTCTCAGGGCCTGGGGGCCATGGTTATGGGGGGCTGGATCTCACCCTTAACCCCCCCCTCAGGGCCATGGCGGGGTGGCTGGATCTCACCCCTAACCCCCCCCCCTCAGGGCCATGGGGGGGGGGGGTTGGATCTCACCCCTAACCCCCCCCCTCAGGCCCATGGGGGGGTTGGATCTCACCCCTAACCCCCCCCCCCCTCAGGGCCATGGGGGGGTGGCTGGATCTCACCCCTAACCACCACCCCCCCCCAGGGCCTGGGGCCGATAGCCCGGGGGGGGTGAAATGGGCGTGGCTTTTTCTTTTCGCCCCGCCCCCTCCAGACAATCCGGAGTCCAGTCTTCAGGCCTGGCCCCTGACTGGGTCGGTGGTCTCGCAGGGAAGGGGCGTGGCCTTGTTTCCGTCCGTCACTCCGTGCCTGCCAATCAGCGTTACTCTCACGTAGGAGGCGTGGCCTTAGCCTGGTCCCAGCCCTGGCCATTCCAGCCAATGAGCGCTCCCGGCAGTAAGGCGGTTTCTCCACTAGCCAGTCAGGGCTTCAGGCTGTGAGTGGTCGTGGCCCTGCCGCTGTCTGTCTCTGTGCCAGCCAATCAGGCTTCCAGGGGGCGTGACCTTATTGTTGCCCTGGCTGTTGCCTACTCAGCCAATCAACGGTCCCTGCGTTATGCGGGGGCGACTCTGCTTGCCAATCAGGGCCCCGGTCCCCGAGGGGGGCGTGGCTCTCGTTTCGCTGACCAATAGGCGGCGCGCTCATAGGACGTGACCGTTGGGGGGACGGAGCGCGCGCCCTCCCCCTCAGCTTCCGGCCGCCAATCAGCGCTCGGTGGCGGGAAGGGGTGTGGCCTGCGTAGCCTCGCTCTCATTCTCGCTTCTCCCGCCGACGTCGAGGCAGCAGCAGCTCCGCCGCGCTCCGCTCAGACCCATCCCGGTGAGCGCCGCCGCCCGCCTGCTCGCGGGGCCGGCAGCGGGGAGAGGCTGAGGGGGAGGGGGGCGGCGATTGGGGTGGCCTGGCCGGGGAGAGGGAAGCGGGAGCGGGGGGTCAAAATGGCGCCGCTCGCCGCCGCCTCGGCTGGGCCTTGGCAGCAGGGGGAAGAAGCGCTGCGCAGCCTGCGCATGCGCGGCGGGCGCCGAGGTCGCGGCGCGCAGGCGCGGCCCCGCGTTTCCTTGGCCTCGAGGCGCGGCGGGCGGGTGGGCGGTGGAAGGGCCGCGCTCGCTGGGAGCCCCCCGCGCATGCGCCTGGATACGCGCGCGCGCGCCGCCTCGCTCGCGGCCCTGAGGAAGCCTGGGGTGGTCGCCACGTGCGGCGACCGGGCCCCACGTGCTCGCTGCCATCTTGATGGGACTCGGGGCGCGGGGGGTGGGAGGGGATCGCTCCCCCGCTAGGGATTGTGGGGCAACAGCGCCCCCAGCCTGCTGGGAGCCCCCCTTAACTGAGGGGGCGCCGCTCCGCCCCCCGCCCGGGGGGAGCTGCCCCCCCATTGCGGAGTCTCGCGCTCTCGGGGGGGGGGGGCTGCAGCTCCGCCTCTGGGGGCCCTGGGGGCTGTTCCCTGCTCCCCGAAATGCAGCCGGATCCCGATCCTCCTGGCGGGGGGCACCGGGCCCAGCTCGCTGCGTCCGGCCCCCCCCCGGCCTAATCCCTGCCCTTGGGGGGTGGGGGGAGAGCTCCATTTTGTCCTTTTTGGCGGGTATCCGTGTAAATCTAGCGAATCCTTTCTCCGGCAGCGCCCATTTTACTGTCTGTACCTTTCTGTTCATGGTGGGTTTTCCCCCCCCCCCCTGCTTTGTGTGTCCATTGAAATCGATGTTTGTTAACATTTGCCAATAAAAATCAAATCTAACCTTCGGTTTACCGTAGAGCCACGTGGGGGGGGGGGGAGGCCCATGTGCAAGGCTCTGTACACATGTACAACAAAAAGAATCCTTGCCTCAAGGATCTCACCATCTAAGTATAAGAGGAGAGACAACAGACGGGGGGAATACAAGGAAACAATGAGACAATATTGATCGGCAGTGGTTTTAGCACACCAGCAGCCAGACTGTTGAGAGTTTTGGTTTTTTGGGGTGTGGGTTTTTTTTTTTTGTAGGTATCAGGAGGGATTTGACAATCGCTAATGGGGTAGCTCTGCAGATGTTTACAAGGAGAACTCCCAAGTGGGAGGGGAGGCATGGGCGAAAGCATTTTCGAACAAGCCCCGTCATGCAACAAGTGGAAATGTGCGTGCATACCAAATGAGGGCCGATGGGCCATGAAAGGGCCAAAAAAGCGAACACAGGTGGCTCGTGTCTGATGCAGTAGAGAAGGGGGAGATGGTGGAATGGGACACAGGATCACTTGGTCTGTAGCAGCTCTGAGGTCTCGTACACACAAGAAATTCCCCCTCATCTCATTTATGATGGCATTTGCATTGAGTTTGTGGCTCTCTGAAGAGCTTTAATAGTGCCTGCCACTGGAGATGATATGCCAGGCAAACCAGGACCACCAGTCTGCTCTACCATTCGGCAACTGGTCTGATGTGGGGCAGCAAAGATAGGGTGTGGGGCAAGTACTTGCCTGAATGGGACAATTGGCCTGATGGGGTATAGAGCAGGAATACTGGGCTAAATGTACCATTTCCTTGATCTGACGGAGCCTCTCTGCCCCTGTCCTGATTGACCAAGTGTTCGCTTCATCTGCAGGTGACTTCAGTCATGGCATCTGACGAAGGCAAGCTCTTCATCGGAGGACTCAGCTTCGACACCAATGAGCAGAACCTGGAGCAGCTTTTCTCCCCGTATGGTGACATAGCAGAAGGTGAGTCCAACCCCACAGCAGAAAAACAACCCCCTCGCTAGGAGCCTGGTGACATCCATGACTCAGCCGTGGAAATCCTAAAACATGCAGCCTGCCTGTTAGCATGGGGGCTGCTTATGCATAAATGGAGGCAGGTCTTCAGGTGTTTGAGTGAAGTGCTGGGAGAGGAGAGATTGATGTGGCTTAAATATTGCTGTGGTTGTGTTTTAACAAGGGGGCCAGACAGGAAACTGGATTTCTTCATGGAAAGCGCCTCTTCCCTGTAGGGAAAACATCAATATTTTGGCTGAAAAGTCCAGAAAGTTTTCAGGTTTGGGCCGAAAACGGGGCTTGCTGGGGCTCATTCAGCCAGCCCTAGCTAACAAGAATAGAGACTTGTGGGAATCCGCTTTGCATCTTCCGATCATAACCTGGGCTCGGACCAGCCATGTAGTCCAGTGGCAGGCGAAGATTGTGCCTGAAAGCGGCTCGAGCGAGAGCAATTGAACTGAATTGTCACAAAGAACGCTCTGACTTTAACCCCAGCTCACCATCAAGCAGTCGCATCCCGGTGCCGGCAGTGTAGTGTTAGCCATGGCGGTCCCAGGATAGGAGAGACACAAGGTGGGCGAGGTGAGACAAGCTTGCGAGCCAGAGATGTCCTGTGTAGCTGGAAAGCTTCTCTCTGCCAGATACTACTTCCCACCTACCGTGTTACTCTGATATCCTGGGACCAGCCTGGTTACAGCTACACTGCCGACATTTGTAAGCTGTTGGTTACTACTGAGTAAGGGCCAGCTAAGAACAGGCCCCTGCTGTGTCTGTCCAGTGCAGGAGAGCAGAAAGGCCTCGCCCTGAGGAGCAGGATGGGAGAAAGGCTTGAACCCACCAGCAGAGACATCAGTCAATGGCATGGCAGCGAACACTGAGTTTTTGGGGGGGGATCAGTGAAATGTAAATTAAAGGGAATGGGGACATTGATTGAAGGGGGCAGGGCTGGGGGAATGAAGCAGAGGTGAAAGATGGGAGAGCTCTGGCTCTCCTCTGCAGTTTCCTCCCCCCCGCCCACACAGGCCATCGGTGGGGGGGTCCTCTCCTGCACTGGTCTAGGTTGGGGACAATGCTGGGTGGGAGGGTTGGCCCCAGCTGGGTCCCATTTTACCCCCTTGCCCCTCCAGCACTGTCCCTGCTTTGGCTGTTTCTGCCCTGGCCGGCTGGAGTCTGGTGTCTCCAGCGTGTTGCCCTGACTCGTAAAGCACTGCGCAGAGGGGGAGTCTCACCCCCTCTTAAAGCGAGCCCCCCCCTCGGAGTCAAGCATAGAGCCCAGGAGTCCTAGCTGCCAGTCACTGGACTCCTCCCCCAGGCTGTCTCCCTCTGCGCCTCAGATCCCTGGCGCTACATAATGGGTGAGATGGCTCCAGGAGGCCCTTGCGGGGGGGTTTGACCAGACACCATGGTGACAGGTGACACCAGTTAGGACGGTTGTCTCACAGTGTGGGGGGGGTGAAAGTGCAGGCACCCCACTATGACCCTGGCCCCTGTCAGTGTGCACAAAACCAGTGGCTTATAAGGCCTCTGAATTAATTCAGACCAAGGCAGGGTATGAATGTGACGCCTAGCTGCTGTTCCTGACTATTTCCATGTGTGGATGGGCCCAGCCATGGGGCGCTGTGGGCAGGATCTCTAGGGCACGGCTTGGCTGCAGCTAGCCTGGGGGCAGCATCCGTGCTGCAAAGCTGGACCCCTACGCTGGGATCCCTGGCGGGGTGTCCCATGGCCTGACGGGAAGCCTGACGCCCTGCCTCTCGCTCTTCCAGTGGTGGTAGTGAAGGACCGGGAGACCCAGAGATCCAGAGGCTTTGGCTTCATCACCTACCGCCGTCCAGAGGATGCCAAGGACGCCATGAGAGCTATGAATGGGGAGGTGAGTGGGGACCAGTCATCCATTCCCCCCCAAATCGCAGGCATCGATGCCAGAGCACCCACGGGCAGACATCTGTCGCCGTGTGCACCCGCCCCGTCTCCCCACAGCTGGCCTGCTCTCATACCAAACACACTCCTGGTAGCCCTGTTCGTGGGGGACCCACAGGCAGCAGCTCGGGTGCAGTAAAGGGGGCTCGGAGCTCGGCAAGCCAGCCACCCCTGGGCCCGGGTGAAAAGCTTTTCCAAGCCCAATCTGTGCTCCCCAGACACCCTCGCTGGGCCGTGGCTCTGGAGGCAGCGCTCCTGGGTGTGCATGTGGCCAGTCACGGACAGCAGAGAGGCTGCAAGTCAGTAGCCCAGGCAGCAGACATGGTTGCCTGGAGCTGAGAAGATCTAGGCTGATCTTGTCTGTAGCCCAGCCATTAGATTGCCCCCAGCTGCCCGAGACTTTAGTTAGACCAAAGCATTTCAGCCCCTGGGAGGCAGTGAAGCCAAGGTGCCACCAAGGGCAGGAATTGGGCACGGTGAGGGTCCCCGCAGGTGACCCGCGCCGCAGAGGAAGGTGAGACCCCCCCCAGGGTCCCCACTGATCCACCTGACCCCAAATCTGAGCGTGACACGGCTGCCAGGCCCCTGAGGTGGGGATTGCCCCCTCACTCACAACTGGGGCCATATGCTTCAGAGGAAGGCAGGTGGTGGATGGGACACAACAGATCCATGTGGCCTGACTCAGCAGCCGACCTGCTGCAGCCCTACACTCATGGTCTGCAGCCCCCCCCCTTTCCTGCCGGGCCTGCAAAGCCACTTCTAACCGCATCCTTTCCTCTCCCCAGTCCGTGGACGGGCGCCAGATCCGAGTTGACCAGGCTGGGAAATCATCTCGTGGCTCTTCAGGGGGCAGAGGCCGTGGTGGCTTCTCAAGAGGTGAGTGTCTTCACCCCCCCCCCCCCATTCCTCTCTCCTCCCCCCCGCCCCCCGTGCCTATCTGTGCCGACCCCCAGGTGCAGCCAGTGCCAAACGCCCCCTCCTCCTTTCTCCACTGCAGGAGGCGGGGACCGAGGCTATGGTGGCGGCCGTTACGACAACCGAAGTGGAGGCTACGGCGGGTCCAGGGATTACTATGGCAGCAGGTGAGCGGGCCTCGGGGGTGCTGTGATCTGGTTTTGATAGTAGCTAGAGGATGAACCGGGGGGGGGATTTATTCAGGACGGCCTGTTTGTAACTAGCAACCAGCCGAGATTGGAGCCCTGTTCGCTCTTCTGCCATGTGGCGTGGGCTGCCCCATACCCTTCACCCGGCTCGTTGTGTGGCATGTTGGGGAGAGAATCCGGCTGACTCTCCCTCCCCAGCTTCCTGTGGCCTTCGCAGGCCGCCTCCGGCAGTGAGGCTGTGACCCTGGCACTGCCCGTGTGTATGAAATTAGCGCACAAGCAATGCTGGAAGCGCAGGAGGCGGGCAGAGAGCAGGTGTGACTCTGCTGCTAGCGTTCCCGCCCCTCCGTCATCTGATCTAACTAGATCCCTTGCAGCGTCCCTGCAGCGACTGAGATCCCCTGGCTGGGGTCCCGGTTTCACGCCTCGCTCTCCCCACAGGAATCAGGGAGGCTATGGGGACCGCTACTCCGGAGGCTCCTATAGAGACAGCTACGACAACTAGGGTGAGTCTGTCCTGTAGTAACCGGCCTGAGCTGCCCGGTCCCTTCCGTCCGTCCCGCCCGCCGTCTAGCCTAAATGCATGTGGAGACTTGAACCCACCGGGGACTTTTAATCCATCCAACTTCTCTCTTAAAGGGGCGCTGTTGGGCCGTCCTATAAAACCCCAGAGCTGCCTTTTAACCCGACTGGGGGGGAACACCCGCCAAACTGTAAGTTTGTAGGGGGATTTCACGCCCCGCCTTCACGCAGGACCTACTCCACACCAGTGGGGGCTGCAGACGATGCCCAACCAAGGAAATAAGCGACGGCTGGAAGCCGACCTGGGTCCTTTTAAGAACAGCACCCTCCTGGCCCCCCCCGCCCCAGGGAGGGAGGCCGGGCGCGAAACGCCGCCGGCGTGTCTGTGTGCCGCAGTGCCTTTACCATTCTACCTGCTTCTTATCCTCAGCCCGGCAATGAACAACAGCCCTTCCCGAACTGAGATCGTCCTTCCAATGGCCGTATTTATAAAGATTTTTGAAGCTTCGCTGAATCTTACTGTTTAGTTACATCTGCCTGTACTTTTCCCTTTTGTAGCCTGGTCACATGCAGCCCCGAGAGGGGAGGCCCGTTCCAGGGGCCCCCCCTCCCTTCCACCTCCCCTTCGTCCCCCCCCTCCCCCCCCGCAAAGCAAAGATCAGGCTGGTTTCACGAGTTCTTAAGCATTTGGGGATCTGTTTATTCTTTTCAATTCGGCTTCTTTTAATTGGCCAGAATGGGAGGTGGGGCCTGCCTCTGACCCGCGGAGCGTGAGCTGTGGAGGGGTTTTCACTTTTTTTTTTATAACACCTTTGTAGTTTTGTAAATTTTCTTTAGCATGTAGGAAGGGGAGAGGCAAATCTCTCAGGTAGAACAAAGGGAGACTCACGACTCGTGTGCAAAAGGTATTTTTCCTGCGAGATGTAACCGAGCCCGAGCTTAGATTTGCAAAAACTTTCCGCGAGAGGTTCTCGAAAATGTTTGTTTATATCGTCCCTTTTTTTTACTGGAAGAAGCGCTCATAATTCCATTGATACTGTGTTTTTTGAAGTGGTGAAGGAATTCCTGTATTCAGTTCTTCGGCTTTACGGAGCCTATTAAAGACAGTCCGAAACAAACTCTCTGCTCTCGACCTTTTGCCAGTAGCGAAGACGGCCGAAGTTGGACGGGGGTGTGGATGTTAGAGAGGGTGGGATGACAGGAATTCCATCACGGGATGATTGAGCTGTCGAGGCGGCTGTGAAAAAGGCCCCCCTAAGAACAGCCTTCCAGCCCTGTATCCTGTCTCAAGGGGAACGTACAGATCAGGGCGATTATGGAGTAATTCACCCGTCTGCCTCCCCCGGCTTCTGGTAGTCGGAAATTTAGAGTGGCCCCAAGCGTGTGTCCCTGAAGGTTTGCCAGCTGGGCCGGGGCTCGGGGAAGGGCTCTCCTGGGCCCTCATCTCTGCTCCTGTTGGCGCTTTCAGAGCCCTGGTAAGAATCCGGCTCTGCCCGTTGACCCAGGGCAAGCGGCCAGGGAGCTGGGTCTGGCCCAGCCAGACACAGTCGCATTGGGCAGGGCTGAATTCAGCCTGCGTGTAGCTACCTCTCTCCTGACCTGGCCCACTGGCAGAATTCTCTGTTAGCGTGTGAGACCCAGACCAAGGCCGACCCACATGGGGTTTGAGGTAACGCCTGCTCCCACATTCCTCCTCCTCCTCGAGGCTGGTCTGACGCTTCCCTAGGGGGCAGCCTGACCCTTTAGCCATCCCTTGCAAAGCTGCTGTGCCACAGCGGGTAAGGGAGGGCGGGAAAATACTGTGGTGGCGGGACACCGGTGCCCCCAGTGAACAGCCCTACGTAAAACCCCTGAAAACACCCATGGCTTATTGCTCAACCTGGGAGACTCACCCGGAGCTGGTCTTGTGCCCGCTCTCACCCTGGCACTGCATTGTCTCTTGAGAAAGCATGTCCACCCCGCTGCCACTTTGCACTCAAGTGACAATTTCCAAGGGCAGAAGAGGAGCACAGAGCGAGATGAGCTGGTAGCTGGGAGCTCTGAGAGAGCTTTTGGGCAGAGGGCTGGCTGAAAGAGGCTAGGAGCAAGGAAACTTCCAGGCTCTGGAAATAACAGGGATGGCCAAGGGAAATAGCTGACTCTAGCACCAATTTCTCCGGCAGAACCCTTGAGTTTGGCTGGCTAATAGGGTAAAAAGGGGATAACATGGGAACAGCCGAGCTGCGTCCATCTAGCCCAGCATCCTGTCTGACAGCAGCCGGTGCCGGAGGGAATGGGCAGAACGGGGCGATTATCAAGGGATCCATCCCTTGTCTACAGCTTCTGGCACTTGGAACGTGGGCTTCCCTCCCTGACTGGCTTGGCTAATAGCCACTGAGGGACCTATTCAGGAACTTCTCTTTCTTGAGCCCAGTTCTACTTTTGGCCTTCACTGTTCCCCGGCGAGGAGTTCCACGTGTGTTGGGTTAAGATCCTTTTTGTCTCCGTTAAACCTGCCTGTTTCATCAGGTGCCCCCGGGTTTGTGTGTCATGTGAAGGGGTAACAACACTGAATGTTTCCCTAGTCACTGTCTTCACCCCACGCATGGATTTTCTAGACCTCACCCACCCCCACTGAGTCGTGTCTCCTACGGTGAACAGTCCCCATCTCTCTAATCTCTCCTCTCATGGAAGCTGTTCCGTGCCCCGGTTGTTTTGATTGCCCTTCTCTGCACCTTTTCCAATTCTGACACAGCTCAGCTTTTCCCGGCTGATTCTGCAGGTGGCAGAGGGCCCTTTGCCCTTGGGTGGGGTTCGTGCCGTGTTGTGAGCCTGGCGGCATCAGCCTTGGCAAAGGGCGGGGCCAGGTGCGTCAGCATTGGCGTTATAGCTGTGGCCTGCACGGACGCTCCTCTGGGGCTGGCCTAAAGGCAGTGGGAGCTGGGGGCCAGTACGAACCCTTTCATCCCCTGCTGGGGTAGAAGGGACCCGGACTAGAGCTTTTCTGCCCCAGAGCCAGGGGGAGTCTGTGCTTGGCTGCCTCTGGGGGCTGGAACCACCCCAGTGCCCCCCTGGCTTCCAGCTGTTGAGTGTCACTCTGCACCTGGGTCTCCTGGGAAGTTGTCACCAGAGGGGAGTTGATGGGGGGAGATTAGCAGAGCTGGGAGCTGATCTTGGGGTGGGGGATCAGAGCAGGAGGGGGCTGGGAGCCAGGGCTCACAACTGTAGCTCTGGGAGGTGGGTGGGGTCTGGGTGGGGATCCGAGACTCACTTCTATCCCTGGGTGTCAGTCTTATAACAGCTGTCTGGGGGCTGGGATCCTCGGAGCATTGGAGGGTCGGAGGCTGGCCTAATGCAAATGGGAGACTCTTCTCAAGCCATCAAATGGTTTCCTTCCCGGGAAGGGTGTTTTGCACGGTCTCACCCTTTGTGATGGGGCAGCGAGCTGCCCCCTTGAAGCTATGGGGCTGGACGATGCAGGAGGGTACGTAGAAGGGCTGTGAGAGTGGTGGCTGTTAATGTTTGTTTCTTCAAGTCTCCCACTTGCCAAAGATGAGATCCTAGGACTGGCCAGGACTCGGGAGGTTGTCTCAGTTCTCCTGGCAGGACTCAGTGTTCTCCAGAGCAGTGGTTCTCAAAGCCGGTCTGCGGCTTGTTCAGGGAGGTGTTGGTTGCCCTTCCCGCAGCGCCCACACGCCTGGCGTGGCCAACCGCGGCCAGCGGGAGCCACCATCCGCCGAACCAAACCCAGCCCGGCCCACCAGCTTTCCCTGAACCGGCTTTGAGAACCACCGGCCTGGACCACGGCAGGGAACCCACGGGCTGCATCTGCCGTTGCTTAATTTCATCTGTCCCTTGGCAAGTCTCTGATTTCCCCCCTCGGGCTCAAGCCGCAAGCGCCAGCTCACCCTGCCGCTGGTGGGAAGCCCCCAAGCCTCGGTGTCTGCCCCCTATGGGGCTGGATCCACAAGCGCCAGCTCGCCCTGCTACGGCTCCGCTCCGCTCCTCCCTGGGCGGGTGAGTTGAACATCATATTTCAAGTAAAAACTTGGGGGGGGGGGGTTTTGGTGGATCAGTGGCCTGTGATAGAAAAAAGGTTCCCCCCGCTTGATCTAGACTGTCTAGCCCCCTCCCACCACCACCTCCTTCCCTTGAACAGGGGGGGCCTGTTCCCAGCTCAGATGTGGCTGGATTGAACTTTGAGGGGGGTTTCCCTGGGGGGTTTCCCTGCTACAGGGAGTTCTTGTATTTGAACAGCCTGGCCTCTTGCAGGGCAGGGCTGAGAAGAGGTAGCATTCGATGGCTCCCAAAGGACCAGGGTTCAAACCCCACCCCCCTCGTGCTCCCCTGCTGGAACCAGGCCCTGCAGGTAGGTGAGGGGGGTGCAGTGCTTGAGAATCAGGTGGGGCGATGTCAGTGCACTGTTTTCAGATTTGTTGCGCCTCAACCTGAGGGTCAGGGTCTTCCCTCCCCCATCCCCTGGCTCATCAGCACCGCAGGGGCTAGCAAATACTTTTTATTGCCACCGGAAATACAGAAAAGGAACTAGTCTGGCTTAGTGCATAAACCCCAAATAATTAGGTCATTCATTATGTCCAGCTCCCTGCACTGAAGCAGAACCCAGGCTACAACAGAGCCCAGTGCCTGCTAGGCCAGGGGTCGGCCACCTTTCAGCAGTGCTGTGCCAGTCTTGATTTATTCACTGATTGAAGGTTTCGTGTGCCAGTCAGACATTTTAACGTTTTTAGAAAGTCTTTCTATAAGTCTATAGTATGTAAAGTAAATAAAGTTTTTAAAATGTTTAAGAAGCTTCATTTTAAATTAAAAGGCCAAGCCCCCCCTGGGACAAGGCCAGGACCCAGCAGAGTGTGAAAATCAGCTTGTGTGCGGCCTTTGGCACATGTGCTGTAGGTTGCCTACCCTGGGTCTAGGCTACCTATCTTGCCACCTAGGCAGGGTTGTGTGACAGATAGTCCCTTACACCAAACATCACAAGTGTGTGGTTAACCTACCAGTCCCAAAGGACTCGCCGGGTCACTTGCACTTTAGCTGTGACACCTGCAGCCAATCCTGGAGATTTATTAAAGGAAAAGATTCAAGTTAGTGCAGGTGAGACACACAAATGACTAGGCTAAGGGCATGTTTGCTGCTATGGACCCCAAACAACCCATTTTTTTGTTTTCAGAAGCCTGGCTTAGCCCTGGCTACACCATAGCCAGAAAACCATAAGCATGGACCCTGCTCAGCTGTGCAGCCTTCTTGTGAAGGGAGAGACATTTCTGGAGGGGTGGGACTGGGCTCCTGACAATTCTTCACTGCCAGCCTAATACCAGGGCAATGAGGCTCCAGTGGGGGGGGGGGGGCTTTGAAAAGCCCCAATGTGCACTGCTTTATCTGCATTTTGCAGTCCCATGCCATCCCTGCTGTTGCGTGTTTCCCTGTACCTCCAACACCCCCACCCCTGTAATAAATAAGAGTATTTCAGTTCTTGAAACATTGACTTTTTATTGCACAAACCAAATACAGTAACCTTGGGTAAACTGTGATTAAAACTGGGAGGGGAGAAGCCAAGCCAGCCTGGCTGCGATTGATTGCGCCGTTTTGTCCATCAAAGGTCTTCAGAAAGCTGCTCTTTGCTCGTAGCACTCACCTCCTCTGCAAAGTTTAGGGAGGGACATTGGGAACCGGGCCATGTTTGCAGGCCCTTCTGCTGTTTTTTCTTGAGGCTCAACCAGATGCCTCAACATTGGTCCTTCAAAAGGTGCCACGCATCTCCTGCTGCGTGGCCTTTAGAAGGTGCAGCTGCCCCTGTTCGAGGTGATCGTGGAGACCATTAAAATAAACTCAATAATGGGGGATTTCAATTATCATATTGACTGGGTACAGGTCACCTCAGGATGGGATGTGGAGGTGAAGTTTCTTGACACCTTAAATGACTGCTGGTCCTGGAACCCATTAGAGGCAATTCTTGATTTAGTCCTAAGTGGAGCACAGGAGCTGGTCCAAGGTGACTATAGCTGGAGGGCTTTGTTAGTGACCATTATAATTAAATTCAATATCCCTGTGGCAGGAACCGAACACTGTAGCATTTAATCTCAGAGAGGGGAACTACCCAAAAATGAGGTTAGTGAAACAGAAATGGAAGGGTGCAGTGCCCCAAAAGTGAAATCCCTGCAAGCTGCGTGGAAAGACACCGTAGAGGCTCAACTTAAATGTATCCCCAAACTAAACCAAGAGGCACCGTGGCTAAACATGTAAAAAATGCTGTGAGAGGCAGAAAAGCAGCCTTTAAAAAGTGGAAGTTAAATCCTAGTGAGGAAATCAGAAAGGAGCATAAATGCTGGCAAATGGAGTGTAACAATACAATTACAAAGGCCAAAAGGGAATGAGGAACAGGTACCCAAAGCCTTCAAAAGTAATAGCAAAATTTTTTAATTACATCGGAAGCAGGAAGTAGCTGAACAGCCACTGGCCGCTCGAGGTGCTAAGGGAGCACTCAAGGCCGATAAGGCCGTTGTGGAGAAACTAAATGAATTCTTTGAATCAGCCTTCACGGCTGAGGATGTGAGGCAGATTCCCAAACCTGAGCCGTTCTTTTTAGGGGACAGATCTGAGGAACTGTCCCAGCTTGAGGTGTCAATAGGTTTTGGATCTGTGATAGACCCAGGCCAGGTGGGTACAGCAGAATAGCAGAAGGCAGATATACTGGCCACTGGATTAGCAGTTTTCTGTTCCCTGACTGACCAGAGCAGGGGCTGCTACAGGCTAATGAGAACACCTGACTCTAACCTGTAACTTAAGTTAATGTGAACACCTGACTAATTAAGGTCCTGCGGATACTATAAAAAGGGCTCACTCCAGTCAGGCAGGAGAGCCGGGGAGCCAGAGGAGAGGAAGTGCGGCTGAGGGGCTGGTTAATGAAGACACCCCCAAACCATGGTTAAGGGAGCCCTAAGGTAAGGGTGAAGAGGGGAGAAGCAGGAGAGCTGTGGGGAAGTGGCCCAGGGAAATGTAGCAACTCTGGCAGTGAAAGGTCGGCTGCCAACAGCTGCTACCATGAGGGACCCTGGGCCGGAACCCAGAGTAGGGGGGGGCCCAAGTTCCCCCCAACCCACCACTACAGGAACAGCTCCTGGGAGGGGAAGGCAGGCCCCTGTCAGGACAGGAGGCTGAACAGAGACTGGGAGTTCTCTCCCCAACCTCCTTGCTGGCCTGTGATGAACAGGGCTCAGTGGACTGTAACCCAGGCCCTAGGGAGAGAAGGGCTCCGGAGGGTCACGGTGAGCCACCTAGAAGCGCAGGACCCCCGGGGGCAAGGTCAGATCTCCGCCACAGAGCAAATGGCTAAAGGAAACCGCAGGTCACCAGGACCTGATGGGATTCGCCGTCGGCGGGGGGGATAAGAGGGAAGGCAGATCGGGGGGATAAGAGGGAAGGCAGATGCTCTCCCGGATCGGTCACTGGTTAAAAGACAGGAAACAAAGGGGAGAGAAATGGTCTCCCACACAGAGCACCCAACAAACAAAGCAGAACTTGTCCCTCCAGCAGGGAGGCGCATTGGGCCAGGCTCTTGCCGGACGGGCTGTGGCAGAGGGTCAGGTAGGAATAGGGGGCTGGAGTGGGAGGCAGGTTTCAAGTCCAGGCCGGCCCCTCTCCCCCCATCCCCACCTCGGCACTCAGCCCTGTGTCCACATTCGCATGGCGGCGATCCCGGCCGGTCCCTACCCAAACAATGCAGCACTTTCCCAGCGGGGAGAGCAGGACAGTGCCAATGTTTGGGCCGGGACCAGCCAGGGTGGGGCTGGGCGTCCGGCTGGCTCCGCACCCCGGTCCCCGCAGAGAGTCTGTCCCGAACCTCACCCAAACGATCGAGCACTTTCCTGGAGAGCAGAGCAAAGAAAGTGCTATTGTCTGGGCCAGGGGCAGGCAGTGACCTCCCGCTCCCACCCCTGGGGGGCGCCCTCTTCCCGACCCCATGGGGCAGCCCATCCTCAGCAAATCCAGGCCTGAGGGGAGCCAGGGGGGTGCCCCGCACCCACCCCCGCTGCACAGCCCCACCCCTGCCCCACACAAACAATATAGCACTTAATTGAAGCTGAGGTCACAAAGAAGTGCCAGTGTCTGTGTGGGGTGTGGGCAGCCACTTTGGTGGGTGCGCGGCCCCCCCAAAACCCTACTGCACATACAGCCCCAGACAAGCACAGAGCGGTGACATGTTCTGGCCAGCGTTGTCAATCAGTAGATCTCAAAAATCACTTCACACCAGCGGCCAGTAGCACACTCTCTTTTTAACAGGGAAACTGAGGCAGGCTAGCAGAGCTGAGAGTGGAACCCAGGAGTTCTGAGGCTTGGGCCAAGCCGTGCCTCTGTGTGTCTCCATACTCACAAATGCACACAACTCAAGTGTGCAGACATCATTTTTCTGGCTTAGTCAATTCCTTCATCTGAATTAACCTTAATTGATTTAGCCACCCATGTGGTTGCGCCTGCAGAATGAAAGTGACCTCACTCTGGGTCGGCAGAGTTCACTTTGGCAGTGAACCAAACTGAGACCACTTCTAGTCTGAATGTGCAACCCCACAGCAAAGAATTCCAAAATGGAGAGGAATCTTGGAGGACCTGCGTTTGGAGAACTTCAAATGGATAAAAGATGAGAGACACACAGAAGTACCTGGAATCAGCACATGGCTATCACACATTTTAGATCACAGAATACATGTGGAATTGGATGAATGTAAGACCGTTATACAGAGTCTTTAGTAAGAGTTTCATATTGTGGCTGCACTTAATGCACTTTGTATTATACACAATTTTCAATACACATTCTTTTACACAACCGTGGATTCTGTACATCCATTTTCTAATTATAATTCAATTTCTATTTAACTGGAATTTCTATCCATTTTATAATCCAACTTGGCACCCCACAAACTTGCGTTCAGCAGGCAGTTCCCATCCATCCCATTGTATAACCAAATTTGATTATAGAGAGAGACAATTTCTAGACTAGCGTTCTCTGGGCATGGCTAGTCTTCTGCCTTGTTTTATAATCAAATTTGAACAACTTTTCTGTACCCTAAAGCTAGATTTATGGAAATACAATTGTTAGGCAGCCATCAGATCTGAACATGCACACAATTATTTCATACAGTAGCTGTAGTGTCTGCAGATCAGATCATTCATATACTTGTTTAACAAGTATTTATATACAGTTCCTGCCCTCTTTAATCAACTGAGTTATAGAAACAACGGGCATCTCATGTGTAATGTAAAATGATCTATCGCAATCTCTAGAACTGTGAATTGTAACATGCACAAAAATGTCACCCACTGTAGCATGTGTGCATATAATGCATATACATTACACACAAGGTGTATTATGCACAATTCCTGTCTATGCCCTATTTTATAATCAATGTAGACATAACAATATCATTTTATGTATTCATATAGAACATCATTTACATTAGATACGTGCTAGGTAATATATAGACACACTAGGAAACGTATTTAGTATATAAACACATCAAACTACACTACATGTACAATTTATAGATAAGCAAAATAAACTAAATCGATAACTAGTTTGTATATATTTAAAAAATTTATATACTATACACACTGTATAAATATTACATATAAACTATACTATAACAATATATAAAATTAATCAACTCTAAAGATATGTATATATAGTTTATATATAACAATACTATATATATATATACACACACACCCAGTATATATTCACACTATACATAAAAACTATAAGCACTATGTATATACACTAACATAGTATATAAACAGACTTACATATACACTAATTTTATATATGGCAACCTATACAAAGCTATAAACTATATATAATACACACATAGTACTCTGTGTGTGTATATATTATATACACACACTATATACACACACACACACTATATACACGTGTACATACACAGTATACTGTATATACCCACTAACTAGATACTGTTTATACACTATATCAGGGGTCAGCAACCTTTAATTTAAGGTTTCACGTGCCAGTCAAGACATTTAAACGTTTTTAGAAGGTCTATAAGTCTATAATACAGAACTAAACCATTGCTGTATGTAAAGTAAAGAAGGTTTTTAGAATGTTTAAGAAGCTTCATTTAAAATTAAAATGCAGAGCCCCCCCGCCCCGCCCCGGCACCCCCATAGGCTGCCCACCCCCGCACTATGCACTGGCATGGCTGGAGTCTGGGCACGGTACAGCTGACATGTGCTCACCCAGCAGCAGGGGGCGCTGTAACGGGCTGTGTTGCTCTAGGCCGTGTCTGCACACACGGGCTAGATCAGGGGTTCTCACACGTGTACTGGGGACCCCCTTTCACCCAGCAACCCTGAGTGCGACCCCCCCATTATAAATGCTGAGACAAGGGGGCTTGGGGTGGAGGCTGACAGCTCACGACCCCCATGTAATAACTTTGTGCCCCCCTGAGGGGTCCCGCCCCCCAGTCCGAGAAGCCCTGGACTCGCTGGATCTGGAGTCAGGGAGAGCCCCCAAGTGCCGGGGAATTGGGAAGTCAGGACTAGCTGGGTGTAGACAGGATCTGGAGCCAGGGAGCCCCCACGTGCTGGGGCATTGGGAAGTCAGTGGACTGGCTGGGTGTAGACAGGATCTGGAGTGAGGGAGAGTCCCCACGTGCTGGGGAATTGGGGGTCAGTGGACTGGCTGGGTGTAGACAGGATCTGGAGTGAGGGAGAGTCCCCACGTGCTGGGGCATAGGAGTCAGTGGACTGGCTGGGTGTAGACAGGATCTGGAGTCAGGGGGCCCCCCACGTGCTGGGGCATTGGGAGTCAGTGGACTAGCTGGGTGTAGACAGGATTTGGAGCCAGGGAGCCCCCACGTGCTGGGGCATTGGGAGTCAGTGGACTGGCTGGGTTTAGACAGGATCTGGAGTGAGGGAGAGTCCCCACGTGCTGGGGAATTGGGAGTCAGTGGACTGGCTGGGTGTAGACAGGATTTGGAGTGAGGGAGAGTCCCCACGTGCTGAGGCATTGGGAAGTCGGGACTAGCTGGGTGTAGACAGGATCTGGAGTCAGGGGGCCCCCACGTGCTGGGGCATTGGGAGTCAGTGGACTGGCTGGGTGTAGACAGGATCTGGAGTCAGGGGGCCCCCCACGTGCTGGGGCATTGGGAGTCAGTGGACTGGCTGGGTGTAGACAGGATCTGGAGTCAGGGAGAGCCCCCACGTGCTGGGGCATTGGGAGTCAGTGGACTGGCTGGGTGTAGACAGGATCTGGAGTCAGGGGGCCCCCCACGTGCTGGGGGATTGGGGAGTCAGTGGCAGGCCCACACCCGGGGTCTGGCCCGTACAGCGGGGCAGTGTGGACGCGGGTCTGTAACGTGCAGGTTTCAGGGGGCAGTTGCAGGTCTGGGATGGGCCGAACTGGGCGGGGCCCCGTTTAAATGGCCTGGTTAACACGCGGCAAATACCCAACCCCGCCCCTGAGCCCCACCCCATCTCTATGGGTCTTAGGCAAGAAATTAGCCCCAGTGCATGAAACTCCCCTTTGGCCACCCCCCTCCCCAGGCCCGGTTCGAGGGGGGGTCCCTGGCCCCCGGTTCGTGGGGGGGTCCCTGGCTTTCCGCCCCCCAAACGCTGTGGGGCGCAGGATGGTCACCCCCGGCTCCCCCAGAGCGGTGGCGGCTGTGAAGGGAGGTTTGGTTGCGGGGGATGCCCCACTGCCCTCCCTACAATGAGGGGGATCCCTGGGGAGCCAGCCCCCCACCCGGCTGCCCCACTGCAGAGGTGGCCGGACCAGAAGCTGCCAATACAATGAAGCACTTTCTCAAGGTGGGGGCACAAGACAGTGCCACCGTATTGGTGGCCTCCGGCCGGGGGGGCCACACGGGCCCCAATACACACCGCCCCCCACCCCGCGCGGCCCCCCAACACCCCCCCAGGCCGGTCCCTGGGGGATCCCCCAGCCCCCCCCCGGCGCGGCCCCCAACACCCCCCCCCGAGCCCCACGTCGGTCCCTGGGGATCCCCAGCCCCACAGCTCACCCCAGGCCCCGCTAAGCCGCCATTAGACCCGACTGACTCCCCACCCAGCCCCACATCACTCCCAGCCCCGCTAATTCCCATGCACGGATCCTACTGCCCCCAGACTCCCCACCCCCCGCCCCACAGCTCACCCTGACCCCACTACCCGCTCCGTTCAGCCCCACCCCACCCCCTCGGGATCCCCCGCCCCACAGCTGCCCTGGACCCAGTAACTCCCCACGCACCCACCCAAACCCCACAGTGGCCTATAGGGACCCCAAACCCATAGCTCATTCCAGGACCCATTAACCCCCACACACGTCCAGCCCCACAGCTCCCCCCCAAGGATCTATTACCCCCCCCCACACACACACACAGCCCCACACTGGCCTATAGGGATCCCCAGCCCCACAGGTCACCCCCGACCCCAATCCCACCCCTTCCAGGACCCAACTCACCTCACCACCTAGCCCCCAGCACCCCTTCCCAGCCCCAGTCCCTACTCCCAGTCCCTCACCAGAGCTTCTCAACCCCGGGAGACCCCACGAAGCCCCCTCCCACTTCTACCCCCCCAAGGATACCCAAAACCACAGTTCAGCCCCCCAACACCATATGGGTCTAAGGAGCCCCTCAACTCACCCCGAGACCCCACTAACTCCCCTCCCCCTAATATCCGGAGTTACAGCTCCCCTACGACATCCTCACAGGCCCCCCCATTCAACCCACCGACCCCTCCACCCCACTCCAAGCCCCCCATTCCCTATTCACCCATCACCCAGAAAGGTGAGTCTCCCTGAGACCCCCACCCCAGGCCCCTAGACCTCCCCCATCCCATCGCTCATCCCCACTCCCGCAACATACCTGCCTCCTGAGCTCGGCGGGTCCTGGCCTGCCCCAGCTACTCAGGACCTTATAAAGGTCGCACCCCGCGGGCTGCCCCCTCGCGCCATTGGCCCCCGGGCTCCCTCCACTCCCAGCCTCTCCTCCAATCAAGTTCAAGGCCCCCCCCTCGCCCCCCAACTCTTGGCGAACAAAGACCCACCCAGCCCCTCCCTGGGTGATTCAGCTCAGGGGGGGGGGCTGGATGGGCCATTGGCCCCTCGTCAGCCAGAGACAATGGGCCTGGAGTGGCGGGGTGGGGGGGGGGTCTCTGCATACCACACTCCCTCCCCCAGCCCCATGGCCAGAGGGGTGGGGGTGGGGTCCGCTGGGGAGCAGGCCGCTGGGGCCGGAGAGCTGAAGTCCTGAATGGGGGGGGGGGGGAGTTGGGTGCCCAGATCAGAGCCAGGGGCCCATCTACCCTGCTATCAGGCCTCTGGACGGTGGCTCTGGGGGAGCCCAGCCCGGCCCTGCCCAGCCCCCCAGAGTTGGCTCAGACCTGGGCATGACAGGGCCAGCGGGAGCCTCTCCCCACCTGGAAACAGGGCGTTAGCACCCCCGGGCTCCTATCCCCAGGGGTGGGGAGAAGGGGGGAACCCTGGTGTCCTGGCCAAATCCTCCCCCAAGGGAGCCCAGTTGCTCTGCCCCAGAGGCGGCCGCACCTCGCGCCCTGCTCATGTGGCGTTATGTGCGGCTGTTCCCCACCCCAGAGGTGGCTGCAGCTCAGCGCCCGGCGAGCCGTCCTGGGTCCAAACTGCTTCGGGGCCCTTTCGCAGCCCGGGGAAACCTTCAGTCCCAGCAGGACACCCCCTGGGTCAAATGAGCTCCCCCAATCCGCCCCCCCAACCTCCCTCCAGCTGGAAGTGCCCGGGGGGGGCAGTATGCAGGCCCCGGTGCAGGGTGTGGGGGAGTAGCTCTGGGGCTGGGCCCTCATGGGGGGGCATCTCCCCCTTTTAGACCTGGGGGGGCGAGATGGGGGCTATTTCGATTTCCACCAAGCGGGGGAACTCGCCTCCCTTGGCCCAGGGGGGAGGGGGGCTTAGCCATGAACCCCAGAAGCTGCTCCAAGGAATCTCCCCAGCCTCTGGTAATGAACCCCCTTTTACGTCTGCTCCTGGGCCTCCCCCCGGGCAGGGGATCCCCCAACTCACAGACCCCCCCAGCCCTTCTCCCGGGGAGGGGATCCCCCAACTCAAAGACCCCCCCAGCCCTTCTCCCGGGGAGGGGAACCCCCAACTCAAAGACCCCCCCAGCCCTTCTCCCAGGGAGGGGATCCCCCAACTCACAGACACCCCCCCCAGCCCTTATCCTGGGGAGGGGATCTCCCAGCTCACAGACCCACCCCCCAGCCCTTCTCCCGGGGAGGGGATCCCCCAACTCACAGACCCACCCCCCAGCCCTTCTCCCGGGGAGGGGATCCCCCAACACATAGACCCCCCCAGCCCGTCTCCCGGGGAGGGGATCCCCCAACTCCCAGACCCACCCCCCAGCCCTTCTCCCGGGGAGGGGATCCCCCAACTCACAGACCCACCCCCCAGCCCTTCTCCCCGGGAGGGGATCCCCCAGCTCACAGACACCCCCCAGCCCTTCTCCCGGGAGGATCCCCAACTCACAGACCCACCCCAGCCCTTCTCCCGAGGAGGGGATCCCCCAACTCACAGACACCCCCCCAGCCCTTCTCCTGGGGAGGGGATCCCCCAGCTCACAGACACCCCCCCCCAGCCCTTCTCCTGGGGAGGGGATCCCCCAATTCACAGACACCCCCCCCGCCCTTCTCCCAGGGAGGGGATCCCCCAATTCATAGACCCCCTAGCCCTTCTCCCGGGGAGGGGATCCCCCAACTCATAGACCCCCACAGCCCTTCTCCCGGGGAGGGGATCCCCCAACTCACAGACCCCCCTGTCAGGGGATCCTCCTGGGGGAAAAATCCTGCTAGTCCCAAGTGTCCTTCCCTGGCCCAGCTGGGGAGCCAACAGGCCCCCCAAGGGAGCTCCTGGGAGCTGCCCTCGAAAAATTAAACCAGGCCCAGGAAGGGAGGAAGATATGTGAAGGCCAAATGGCCAGGGAGAGAACCCAGGAGTCCTGGCTCCCAGCCCCCCCCGCTCTAACCACCATACTCCACTCCCCTCCTGGAGCCAGGGAGAGAACCCAGGAGTCCTGGCTCCCCTCCCAACCACAAGCCGCCACTTCCCTCCCAAAGGAGAAGGGCCTTGGGCCTTCACCCCACCTCAGCTCCCCGAATCCCTGCAGGCCCTTTCTCCTCTGTGTCCCTCACTGCCCCCCCCCATAGATCCCCCCAAACTCTGGGATAGCGACCAGAATGCACCTGGCTCACACTAACCCCGGCTACAGGCCAAGAAATCCCCCATCAGCCCCGGCTCCCTGCCTTGGCCCCAGGGCTGGGCTGCGGGGCTGAGTGGGTGGGGGGCAGCTCCAATGGTGGGTGGAGGCAGACGGGCTGGGGTGGGGGTGGCTCTGTGATGGGGGCAGAGGGGCTGTGATCAGGGCCAGCTCCAGAGATGTCACGGGGGCTGATAGACTATGATGGGGGTGGCTCTGTGATGGGGGCAGAGGGGCTGTGATGGGGGATCTCTGGGCCAGGGGGCAGACAGGGTGTCTGGTGGGGATCTCTATGATGGGGGGGCCAGACGGGCTGGGGTGGGGATCGCTGTGATGGGGATCTCTGTGACAAGGAGAAGATGGGGTGTCATGGGGTGGCTCTGTGATGGGGATCTCTGTGATGGGGAAGATGGGGTGTCATGGGGGATCTCTGTGTTGGGGGCAGAGGAGCTGTGCCGGGGGATCTCTGTGATGGGGGCAGATGGGATGAGGTAGGGGATCTCTGTGATGGGGAAGATGGGGTGTCATGGGGATCTCTGTGATGGGGCCAGACGGGCTGGGGTGGGAGCGGCTCTGGTGAGGGGTGGGGGGGCAGATGAGCTGGGGCAGATGGGGTGTCATGGGGATCTCTGTGTTGGGGGCAGAGGGGCTGCGATGGGGGATCTCTGTGATGGGGCCAGACGGGCTGGGGTGGGGGATCTCTGTGACAGGGAGAAGATGGGGTGTGATGGGGGTGTCTCTGTGATCGACGGGGGGCCAGACGGGCTGGGGTGGGGGATCTCTGTGATGGGGCCAGACGGGCTGGGGTGGGGAGCGGCTCCGGTGAGGGGGGGGGCGATCTCTATTGTTCTCCCTGGGCCTTTGTCTCTATTTGCCTTTCTCCCCCCTCCTCCCCCCCAGCTCATTTGCAAACTAATCCGGCTCAGCCCTGGGCCCAGATTCCTGCATATCAGTGGGGCCCGAGGGGGGCAGGGCCCAGCGGGGAAGGGGAAATCTGCCCTAGAGAGTCTAAAGACAGCTACAAGCCCATTTGCTGGGGGGGGGGAGGGGGTTCGGAGCCAGGACTCCTGGGTTCTCTCCCCGGCTCTGGGAGGGGAGTGGTGCCCAGTGGTTGGGGGGGGCTGGGAGCCAGGACTCCTGGGTTCTCTCCCCGGCTCTGGGAGGGGAGTGGTGCCCAGTGGTTGGGGGGGGCTGGGAGCCAGGACTCCTGGGTTCTCTCCCCGGCTCTGGGAGGGGAGTGGTGCCCAGTGGTTGGGGGGGGCTGGGAGCCAGGACTCCTGGGTTCTATCCTGGGCTCTGAGAGAGGAGTGGGGCCTAGTGGTTAGAGCAGTTTACATTTGGGGGTGGCGGTTTCAGAGGCACCCATGGGGGGAATGTGGGGGGTGGCTCTCTGTGGGGCAGAGTTCTGGGGGTTCAGTCTGAGTGCCAGGAAATGAGGCCCCGTTTGGAGGTCAGGGTGAATGTGGAGATTTGGGTGGGTGACAGTTTGGGGCTGCAAGTGTGAGTTTGGGGCCAAGGTGAAATTGGGGGTTCTCAGAAATGGAGGCTGAAATCAGGGCAGGGGTCTGAGGCTGGGGGCACAGGAGGGGACAAGTTTGGGGGCTGGGACCTGAGTTTGGAGGTCCAGCATGTGGCTGGGAGCTGAGTTGGGGGACAGGGGCTGAATGTGAGGGGCTGGGATGTGGGTTATGTTGGGGGCAGAGGCTGAATGTGACGGGGCTGGGATGCAGGGATTTGGGGGGCAGGAGCTGCATGTGAGGGGGCAGGGAGGGGGGTTATGTTGGGGGCTGGGACAGGAGCTGAATTGGGGGCAGGGGCTGAATGTGAGGGGGCTGGGATGGGGGTTATGTTGGGGGCTGGGACAGGGGCTGAGTTGGGGGGCAGGGGCTGAATGTGAGGGGGCTGGGATGGGGGTTGTGATGAGGGGGATGGGAGCTCGTTTGGGGGGACTGGGGAGAGAAGATTGTTTGGGGGACTGAGTTCCGGGGGGCAGGGGCCGAGTGTGGGGAGAAGACGCAGGAGGGGGGATGGGATCTGAGTTTGGGGGCTCAGGGCTTTGCTTGGGGTGATTCCGAGGGGCCGGGGCTGGGCGAGGGGTCAGGCCTGGGGGGTCCCGCCCTGGCTGGCTCCGGCTCCTGCTGGCCGGCAGCTTTGCATGCCAATAGCCGCCTGGAGCCAGGCCCAGCCCCACACAATGGGCCATCTCCTGCCCTTTGATATGCGCAGCTGGGCGGAGGGGGGGGGGGGGCTCTTAGACCTTTGGCCCAGAGATCTCGTCCTCTGTCCTCAGCCCCCCACACACACCCCTGACTGAGCCCCCAAACCTGCCCCCCGAACTCAGTGAGCCAGGCCTCCCCCCGGCTCTGGCAGGGGAGTGGGGGCTGGTGCTTAGAGGAGGGAGGGGGGCTGGGAGCCAGGACTCCTGGGTTCTCTCCTGGCTCTGGGAAGGGAGTGGGGGCTGGTGGTTAGAGCAGGGGGGGCTGGGAGCCAGGACTCCTGGGTTCTCTCCCTGGCTGTGGGAGGGGAGTGGGGGCTAGGGGTTAGAGCAGGGGGGTTGGGAGCCAGGACTCCTGGGTTCTCTCCTGGCTCTGGGAGGAGTGGGGGCTCGGGGTTTGAGCAGGGGGGTTGGGAGCCAGGACTCCTGGGTTCTCTCCCTGGCTCTGGGAGGGGAGTGGGGGCTAGTGATTAGAGTGGGGGGGCTGACATGCCAGTCCTGGGCTGGAGAGAAGCGAGAGGTTTGTTCCACTTCCTCCCAGGCCTTGGCCACACGAGGTTCGATTCAAGGGGTGGGGTGGGGGGGAATCTCCGTGAGACGTCCGGCATCGGCCCGCGTGTGAGGGGCCCGTTCAGCCTGAACCACCGGGGCCGCGACTCAAGCTCCAAAGGCTTTGACGGTGCTTCAGTTACAAACCGATTGCAGCTCACGTAGGGCGACGCTCTGATGTAGACAGGGCCTGGCTCCTAGCCTGGCCGGTTCGAAAGGGGCAGCCGTGTGCCTGTGGCCCCTGGGGTGTAACCCAGCCGGCTCCCCTCATCTAGAGAGAGCCGGGCTCTGCCCTCCTGGGGTGGCTCAGAACTGGCCCCTCCCAGAGGGGAAAGGCACCAGGTCCTGTTCTCCACATACCCCCCTCACCGAGCCAGCCAGTCACCCTAAACCTACCCCTACTGGTCCCCACTCTGCTCCCAGAGCCGGGGAGAGAACCCAGGAGTCCTGGCTCCCAGCCGTATCCATGGTGCTCAGAAGCCAGCGTGTTAAATCACTCACTGGGCTGGGGCTGGCGCTGGGGGCTGCATGAAGTCGTGTGAGAAGCTGCCCGGGACACAGAGCTCAGGCACATACAGCTTGTCCTTGCTGGGCGGTGGCGGGCAGAGGGGCGCCCAGCAGAGCGATGGCCCCCTCCCCCAAGCCCCCAGGCCATGAACTGAGAGAGTCTTTGCAGCTTCCTAAACCCTTCTGCCGACAGCTGCCCAGACCCCGGGCGAGATCAGGGCCCCATCGCGCCGGGCGCTGCCCAGACCCCGGGCGAGATCAGGGCCCCGTCGCGCCGGGCGCTGCCCAGACCCCGGGCGAGATCAGGGCCCCGGTGCGCCCGGCGCAGCCCAGACCCCAGCCGAGATCAGGGTCCCGTCGCGGCCGGCGCTGCCCAGACCCCAGCCGAGATCAGGGCCCCGTCGCGCCCGGCGCTGCCCAGACCCCAGCCGAGATCAGGGCCCCGTCGCGCCCGGCGCTGCCCAGACCCCGGGCGAGATCAGGGCCCCGTCGCGCCGGGCGCAGCCCAGACCCCGGCCGAGATCAGGGCCCGTCGCGCCGGGCGCAGCGCAGACCCCAGGTGAGATCAGGGCCCCGTCGCGGCCGGCGCTGCCCAGACCCCCGCCGAGATCAGGGCCCCGTCGCGCCGGGCGCTGCCCAGACCCCAGCCGAGATCAGGGCCCGTCGCGCCCGGCGCTGCCCAGACCCCGACCGAGATCAGGGCCCCGTCGCGCCCGGCGCTGCCCAGACCCCGGCCGAGATCAGGGCCCCGTCGCGCCCGGCGCTGCCCAGACCCCAGCCGAGATCAGGGCCCCGTCGCACCGGGCGCAGCCCAGACACACAGTGACACAGGCTCTCGCAGTCTAAATAGACAAAGGGTGGGAGAGAAAGCGAAGCCCGAAGCAGGGACATGACTTGCCTGGGCTCATCCCGCAGGGCGGAGGCAGAGCCAGGAAAAGAGGCCCCAGGATTCTGGGGACTCTCGTTCTCGGCGTCAGGTGGGTAAATTCGCAGCCTGATTTTCAAGCGAGCCGAGCAGCCGACAGCTCTGCTTGATGTGAGGGCGGCCCGGGGCATTTCTGAGAACCCAGGCCACTCCGTGAGCCCAGCGCTCGCTCGACTGGCCCACCTAACCTGGTGTCCCGGCTCCACCAGAGCCTGGCACCTGGTGCTGCAGAGGAAGTGTGGGTGATCTGCAGTAGCAGTAGCAGAGGAGGGGTAATCTGCCCCCCACCCATAATCCCGACTACCGAGGCACTGGGTATGGTCAGAGTAAATTCAGAGTAAGGGCTGAGTAAACCCTGGGTGCGGACCGAGTAAATTCAGAGTAAGGGCTAAGTAAACCCTGGGTGTTGACCGAGTAAATTCAGAGTAAGGGCTGAGTAAACCCTGGGTGCGGACCGAGTAAATTCAGAGTAAGGGCTAAGTAAACCCTGGGTGTTGACCGAGTAAATTCAGAGTAAGGGCTGAGTAAACCCTGGGTGCGGACCGAGTAAATTCAGAGTAAGGACTGAGTAAACCCTGGGTGCGGACTGAGTAAATTCTGAGTAAGGGCTGAGTAAACCCTGGGTGCGGACCAAGTAAATTCAGAGTAAGGGCTGAGTAAACCCTGGGTGTGGACCGAGTAAATTCAGAGTAAGGGCTGAGTAAACCCTGGGTGTGGACCGAGTAAATTCAGAGTAAGGGCTGAGTAAACCCTGAGTGTGGACCGAGTAAATTCAGAGCAAGGGCTGAGTAAACCCTGGGTGTGGACCGAGTAAATTCAGAGTAAGGGCTGAGTAAACCCTAGGTGTGGACCGAGTAAATTCAGAGTAAGGGCTGAGTAAACCCTAGGTGTGGACTGAGAAAATTCAGAGTAAGGGCTGAGAAAACCCTGAGTGCGGACCGAGTAAATTCAGAGTAAGGGCTGAGTAAACCCTGAGTGCGGACCGAGTAAATTCAGAGTAAGGGCTGAGTAAACCCTGGGTGCGGACCGAGTAAATTCAGAGTAAGAGCTGAGTAAACCCTGAGTGTGGACCTAGTAAATTCAGAGTAAGGGCTGAGTAAACCCTGAGTGCGGACCGAGTAAATTCAGAGTAAGGGCTGAGTATACCCTGGGTGCGGACCGCGTAAATTCAGAGTAAGGGCTGAGTAAACCCTGGGTGTGGACCGAGTAAATTCAGAGTAAGGGCTGAGTAAACCCTAGGTGTGGACTGAGAAAATTCAGAGTAAGGGCTGAGAAAACCCTGGGTGTGGACCGAATAAATTCAGAGTAAGGGCTGAGTAAACCCTGGGTGTGGACCGAATAAATTCAGAGTAAGGGCTGAGTAACCCTGGGTGTGGACCGAGAAAATTCAGAGTAAGGGCTGAGTAACCCTGGGTGTGGACCGAGAAAATTCAGAGTAAGGACTGAAAAAACTCTACAAAGTTAGGTCAAACTAACTACATTGCTCAGGACTGTGAAAAAATTCAGACTTGTGTGTCGTAGTTAAGCCTATCTGAGCCCCAGTGTAGACACTGCTAAGTTGATGGAAGGATTCCCATTGTCCCGACAGTTCATTTCCCTTCCCATTAAAAATGTACGTCCTATTTCCAGTCTGAATTCATCTAGCTTCAACTTCCAGCCATTGGATCGGGTTAGAGCCTCCTCTGCTGGAGCGAAGAGCCTGTTACCAAATCTTTGTCCCCCACGTCGGTCTTTATAGACTGGGATCCAGTCACCCCGTCACCGTCTCTTTGTTCAGCTAAACAGACCAAGCTCCCGGAGTCTCTCGCTCTCAGGCCGGGTTTCTAACCCGTTAATCATTCTCGTGGCTCTTCTCTGACCCTCCCCGACTGATCGACCTCCTTCCTGAACTGTGGCCACCAGAAATGGATGCAAGATCCCAGCACCAGCTGCCCAGAGGCCAAATCCAGAGGCCAAATCGCCTCTCTGCTCTGACTCAACATTCCCCTATTTACTCATCCCAGGATCTTTCAGCCCCAGTGTCACATTGGGAGCTCCTGTTTGGCTAATTCCCCCCCCCCCCGCAAAAATCATTGTCAGGGTCCCAGCTTCCCAGGAGAGAGTCCCCCACCAGCATTCCTGTCAACATAGCTAATGTCGTTGGGAGGTGGTGGCAGATACTGGCAGAAAAACTCACCGGGGTGACACTAGCAGTGCCAGCAAAGCATCTGCTGCATAGACAAGCCCTGACTAGGGCCAGGATAAACTCTCAGAAAGGGTTGAGGAAAAACAGCTGAGTAAGGACAGAGCAAACTCTGAGTAAGGGACGAGCAAAGTCAGAACAAGTTGAGTGAACACTGATGAAACTCTGAGGAAGCCCAGAGTAAACCTGGAGTGAATTCTCAACGACCTCTGAGGAAGCCCAGAGTAAACCTGGAGTGAATTCTCAACGACCTCTGAGGAAGCCCAGAGTAAACCTGGAGTGAATTCTCAACGACCTCTGAGGAAGCCCTGAGTAAACCTGGAGTGAATTCTCAACGACCTCTGAGGAAGCCCAGAGTAAACCTGGAGTGAATTCTCAACGACCTCTGAGGAAGCCCTGAGTAAACCTGGAGTGAATTCTCAACGACCTCTGAGGAAGCCCAGAGTAAACCTGGAGTGAATTCTCAACGACCTCTGAGGAAGCCCAGAGTAAACCTGGAGTGAATTCTCAACGACCTCTGAGTAAGCCCAGAGTAAACCTGGAGTGAATTCTCAACGACCTCTGAGTAAGCCCCGAGTAAACCTGGAGTGAATTCTCAACGACCTTTGAGTAAGCCCAGAGTAAACCTGGAGTGAATTCTCAACGACCTCTGAGGAAGCCCAGAGTAAACCTGGAGTGAATTCTCAACGACCTCTGAGGAAGCCCAGAGTAAACCTGGAGTGAATTCTCAACGACCTCTGAGGAAGCCCAGAGTAAACCTGGAGTGAATTCTCAACGATCTCTGAGGAAGCCCAGAGTAAACCTGGAGTGAATTCCCAACGACCCACAGGGACACGCCCCCTCATTCCCCAAAAAGACCTGCCTCCTCCCCTATCTCGGCCCTAGCCCTCCCCGCTTGCCCTTCGGCCCTACCTCTCCTGAGCCCAGCCCCACCACGCCCCCCTTAGCCTGTCTAGGCCCTGGCGCAGGGCGGCCTTTATGTCCTGGTTGCGCAGAGTGTAGATGAAGGGGTTGAGCGTGGGGGTGACCATGGTGTACATGACTGTGGCCAGCTTGTCCCTGTCCCCGGAGTAGCTGGCGAGGGGCCGGAAGTAGACGCTGATGGCCGTGCCATAGAAGAGCCCCACCACGGCCAGGTGGGCACCGCAGGTCTGGAAGGCCTTGCCGCGCCTCTCGGGCACCCGGAGCACGGCCCAGAGGATGCGGGCGTAGGAGAGGACGATGAGGAGGAAGGGCCCGATGACGAGGACGCCCCCCTCCAAGAGGCTGAGTAGCTCGTTGAGCCGCTTCCGGGAGCAGGCCAAGGCCAGCAAGGGCTGGAAGTCGCAGAAGAAATGCGGGAGGCGGGTGCGGCCGCAGAAGGAGAGCCGGGACATCAGCAGGGTGTGCAGCAGGGCGTGGAGATGGGCCAGCAGCCAGGAGGAGCCCACCAGGGCCTGGCGCCGCAGAGGGCTCATGAGGACGGCGTAGCGCAAGGGCCGGCAGATGGCCAGGTAGCGGTCCAAGGCCATGACGCCCAGCAGGAAGTTCTCGGTGATGGCGAACGCCACAAAGAGGTACATCTGCACCAGGCACCCGGTGTACGGGATGCCCTGGCGCCGGGCACGCAGGTTGGCCAGCATCTTGGGCATGGTGGTGGAGGCGAAGCAGACGTCCACCAGCGAGAGGTGGCTGAGGAAGAAATACATGGGGGAGCCGCGCAGGCGGGGGTCGGAGCGGGTCACCAGCAGGATCAGCAGGTTGCCTAGCAGGTTGAGGAGGTACATGCAGAGGAAGAGAGAGAAGAGCAGGTGCTCCTGGGCGGGGCGGCTGGAAAGCCCCAGCAGGAGGAAGTCGGGGTGGATGCTGCCGTTGGTGCTGTCCATGGTCCTGAGCAGGGAAAGAGACGGGGATATGGCTGAGAGTTTGGGTGATGGATGAAAGGAGACCCACCCATTTGTCTAGCCAGCCAGCCATCTGTTCATCCATCCATCCATCGCCAGACACCCCATCCATCCATCCATCCATCCATCCATCCATCCATCCATCCATCCATTGCCAGACACCCCATCCATCCATCATCCATCTATTGCTAGACACCCCATCCATCCATCCATCCATCGCCAGACACCCCATCCATCCATCCATCCATCCATCCATCCATCGCCAGACACCCCATCCATCCATCCATCCATCGCCAGACACCCCATCCATCCATCTATCGCTAGACACCCCATCCATCCATCCATCACCAGACACCCCATCCATCCATCCATCCACTAATCTATACACAATCTCTCCATCCCTCCATCCATCTGTCCACTAATTACCCCATCCATCCATCCATCCATCCATCCTCTCTTCACACTACTCATCCGTCCATCCATCTATTCACCCATCCACTCTTCACTCTATCCAGTCATCCATCCATCTATCCATCAATCCATCCATCTATCCACTAACCACCTCATCGATTCATCCATCCATGGATCACCCTGTCCATCCATCAATCTATCTATTCACCCATCTACTTTTCACACTACCCACCTGTCCATCCATCCATTTGTCTAGCCAGCCACCCATCGGTTCATCCATCCATCCATCCATCCACTAATCTATACACAAATCCCTCCATCCCTCCATCCATCTGTCCACTAATTATCCCATCCATCCATCCATCCTCTCTTCACCCTACCCATCCATCCATCCATCCATCCATCCACTCTTCACCCTACCCACCCGTCCATCCATTTATTCACCCATCCACTCTTCACCCTACCCATCTGTCCATCCATCCATCCTTCCACTCACCCACCCTACCCATCCAACCATCCAGCTATCCATCAATCCATTCATTTATCCACTAATCACCTCATTGATTCATCCATCCATGGATCACCCTGTCCATCCATCAATCTATCTATTTACCCATCCACTGTTCACACTACCCATCTGTCCGTCCATCCATCCATCCACCCACCCACCCACCCATCCATCCATCCACTAATCACAGCATCCATTCACCCATCCATCCATCCATCCATCCACTAATCGTCCCATCCAGCCGTCCATTAAATGTAGACATTTCTAAATCAGCAGGTCCAGATAACTTCCATCCAAGAGTTTTAAAAGAGCCAGCTGAGGAGTTCCCTGGACCGTTCATGCTGATTTTTTATAAGTCTTGGCATGTTCGGGAAATTCCAGAGGCCTGGAAGAAAGCCAGTGTTATGCCAATTTGTAAAAAAGGCAAATGGGATGACCTGGGTAATTGTAGGCCTGTAAGCTGGACATCGATCCAGGGCAGGATAGTTGAGCAACCGATACCGGACTTGATTAATAAAGAATTAAAGGAGGGTAATGGAGCTAGTGCCAGTCAACGTGGGTTTCTGCGTAACAGAGCTTGTCAGACTAATGCGTTGTCTCTTTGGATGAGATGACAAGTTTGCTTGCTAAAGGCAGTAGTGTGATATCATCGATTTAGATCCCTGTGAGGTGTTTGACCTGGTACCGCGTGACATTTAGATAAAAAACTAGAAGGATATAAAATTAACTTACTCGGTCGCCATTCAGGGCCGGCTCCAGGCACCAGTGCAGGAAGCAGGTGCTTGGGGCGGCCAATGGAAAAGGGCGGCACATCCGGGTCTTCGGCGGCAATTCGGCGGCGGGTCCCTCAGTCCCTCTCGGAGGGAAGGACCGGCCGCCGAATTGCCGCCGAAGAACGAAGCAGCACAGTAGAGCTGCCACCGAAGTGCCGCCGATCGCGGCTTGATTTTTTTTTTTCTTTCTTCGCCGCTTGGGGCGGCAAAAAAGCTGGAGCCGGCCCTGCCTGCATTTAATGGCTTGTAACCGGCTAACGGATAGATCTGACAATGTATCTGTCAACGGAGAATCCTCGCCGGGCGAGTGGCTTTCCAGTGGGATCCTGCAGGGACTGTGGCTTGTCCCGAGGTGAGTTAATGTCTTTATCAGTGAGCTGGAGGAAAGCAAAATCCTCCTGGATGAAGTCTGAAGGTGACGCAGTGTTGGGGGAAGGGTAAACAAGAAGCAGGACAGGTCACCGATACGGCGCTCTCTAGATCACTTGGTAAGCCGGGGGCATGCAAAGGAGAGGGGGTTTAATATGGCGAGATGTAAATGGATCCATTTGGGAACAACGTCGGCTCTCGCTCTCCTGGGAAGCAGCAACTCAGCAAGAGAATCAGCTGAACACACAAGCTCCGTGTGACTCTGTGGTCAAAAAAGCTAATGCAATCCTGGGATGGACGAACAGGCACGGGCGCCGGCGACGCCGTGGGTGCGCCAGGGCTGGAGCACCCACGGGAAAAAATTACTGGGTGCTGACCGGCTACTGGCAGCCAGTTCCCCCCTTCCCCCCACCAGCACCTCCCGCCGGCCTGCTGCCTTGCAGATCAGGGCCTCCCCCTCCCGCCCTCCAGCGATCAGCTGTTTCGCGGCATGCAGGAGGCTCTGGGAGGGAGGGGGAGGAGTGGGGATGGGGCAGGCTGGGGGAACGGGGTGGAACTGGGTGGGAAGAGAGGGCAGGGGTGGGAGCTTGAGGGAAGGGATGGGGTGGGGGCAGGGCCTGGGTTGGAGTAGGGGGTTGAGCACCCCCTGGTCCCGGAAGAAGCCGGTGCCTATGTAAACAGGGGAATTCCGAGTAGGTGCCGAGAGGTGATTGGACCTGTTGATTTGGCCCTGGTGCGACCCATGCTGGGGATCCTGCAGCCGGTTCCGATGCCCACAGTTCAGGAAGGATCTTGATAAACTGGAGAGGGCTCAGGGAAGAGCCACCAAGATGCTGACGTGAGAAGGGCCAGCAGCTCGGTCTATTTAGTGCAGCAAAGAAGCTGAAGGGGTGACTTGATCCCAGGCTTTGAAGTACCAACGCAGGGGAGCAAAGATTTACGAATGGGCCCGTCAGGCCAGCAGAGGAATGTGGGATCCCGTCCTGTGGCTGGACGTGGAAGCTGGACAAACTGAGAGTGGAAATAAATCCTGAATTTTGTACAGTGAGGGGAACTTTCCCCGGGAACAATTTCCCAAGGGTCACGGTTGCTTCACCATCACTGGCCATTTGGAAATCAAGGTGGGAGGTTTTTCTGAAAGCTCTGCCCTGGGAATTATGGTGGGGACAGGCTCTGGCCTGGGCTATACGGGGACAGACTAGGTGAGCCCAATGGTCCTTTCTGGTTGTGGAATCCAGGAATTTAGGAATCCATCCCCCTATTCATCCGCTGATCCACAACCAAACCATCCATCCCTCCATCTAAATACTCCATCCCTCCATCCATCTAAATACTCCATCCCTCCATCCATCCATCCCTTCAGTGAGTGATAGAAACTGAGATCTGGGCCCCGTCGCACCGGGTGCTGCCCAGACACAGAGAGAGACAGTCCCTCCTTCAAAGCACTGACAATCCAATTCGATAATGAGTGTGTGGGGGGAAGAGGCAGAAAGAGCAGAAGTGGGTTTGCTTAGGTCACACAGCAGGTCAGTGACAGAGCTGGAGAGAGAACCCAGGAGTCCTTGGTCCCAGCCCACCCTGCTCCAACCACTATACCCCACTCCCCTCCCAGAGCCAGGGATAGAACCCAGGAGTCCTTGCTCCCAGCCCACCCTGCTCCAACCACTATACCCCACTCCCCTCCCAGAGCCGGGGATAGAACCCAGGAGTCCTGGCTCCCAGCCCCCACCTGCTCCAACCACCAGACCCCACTCCTCTCCCAGAGCTGGGGTGAGAACCCAGGAGTCCTGACTCCCAGGCCCCCCTGCTCTAACCCACCAGACCCTACTCCCCTCCCAGAGCCGGAGAGAGAACCCAGGAGTCCTGGCTCCCAGCCCGCCCTGCTCCAACCAATATACCCCACTCCCCTCCCAGAGCTGGGGATAGAACCCAGGAGTCCTGGCTCCCAGCCCCCACCTGCTCCAACCACCAGACCCCACTCCTCTCCCAGAGCCGGAGAGAGAACCCAGGAGTTCTGGCTCCCAGCCCTCCCCCCACTACTGGATTCCCCCCCAGCCCCGTGCCCCTGGGGATGCACTTAGGGGCATGGCCACTGGGTGGCAGAAGTAGCCTAATTATGTGACCAAGCGGGGGGTGGGGGGGCACATCTCTGATGATTCAGTGTCCAGGGCTGGGGTCTGGGTCCTGGCTCCCCAAGCCTGGGGGGGCTGGCGTGGGGTTGGCTCAGCCAGTTGGAGCCGTGGGGAACCGACGGTTGGCTCCAGGCTGGTTCCCTGTCACACTAACTTGGAATCGTCTGGAGATGAGATTCCAAGTCCGGTTGCTCAAGGGGATGGCGCTGATGTCCGAGACTTAGACGTTTGTGAGGCCTTTGATTTGGTCCCGTGATTAGAAAACCCTGGAAGGATATGAAATGAACACCCTCCCGCCCTCACCCCCCCATTCAATGGGTTTAAAAACTGGCTAACTGATAGATCTCAAAATGTGATTGTCGACAGGAATCGTCGTCTTGTGGGCGTGTTTCTAGGGGCAGGTCTTGGCCCAGGGATGCTGGAAAAGATTTGAGGGTCATGTGGGACAGTCAGCCGAATGGGAGGTGCAATGCTGGGACCGGACGAGCTAATGTCATCTTGGGAGGTATAACCGGGGGAATTGAGAGTCGGAGCAGAGACGGGATTTGACCTCTGGCTTTGGCCCTGGCTGCTGGGATCCTGCGTCCGTTTCCGCTGGCCACCTTTCAAGAAGGACGTTGATCAGCCGGGGAGGGGTCGGAGAAGAGCCACGGGGATGATTTAAAGGACTAGAAACCGGCCTGAGCGCGAGAGACGCCAGGAGCTCCAGCTATTGAGCTGAAGAAAGAGAAGGCGAAGAGGTGACGGGATCCCGTCTGTACGTACCGACGTGGGGAACAACGATTTCATAGTGAAGGCTGAGCCCGATCCAACGGCCTGGAAGTTACATCTGGACGAGTTCAGACGGGACGTAAGGCATCAGTCGTTAGCAGTGAGCAGTATGAGCCCTTGGGAGAATTTCCCCGGGGCGTGGTGGGTTCTCCACCACTGGCCGAGCTGGGCTGTTTTTCTCGGGGTGATTGTGGGGGACATTCTCTGGCCCGGGTGAACCCAGAAATCTGCTAAAGGAGACACACTCTCTCTCTCTCCCAGGGGCCTGTACTGGGACCAGCACTTTTCAACAGCCTCATAAACGATCTGGAAAAAGGCGTGAACAGGGAGGTGGCAAAATGTGCAGCTGATACAAAACTGCTCCAGATAGTTAAATCCCAGGCAGCCTGCAAAGAGCGACAAAGGGACCTCCCCAAACTGGCGACTGGGCAAGAAAATGGCAGAGGAAATTCAACGTTGATAAACGCAAAGTGATGCACGTCGGAGACCAGAATCCCAGCTCTCCGCACGCAATGATGGGTCTGGATTAGCTGTTACCACTCGGGAAAGATCTTGGCGTCGCTGTGGAGAGTTCTGTGAAATCATCCACCCAATGCGCAGCGGCAGGCAAAAAACCGAACAGAGCATTGGGAGTCATTAGGAAAGGGAGATATAATAAGACAGAAAATATCCTATTGCCTCTATATAACTCCACAGGACACACACACCGTGAACACTGCGTGCAGATGTGGTCGCCCCGTCTCCCAAAAGCTAGACTGGAATTGGAAAAGGTTCAGAAAAGGGCAACAAAAATGATCAGGGGTCTGGGACAGCTTCCGGATGAGGAGAGATTAATCAGCCGGGGACTGTTCAGCTTGGAAAAGAGACGACTAAGGGGGATAGGATGGAGGTCTATAAAATCATGGCTTGTGCAGAGAAGGTAAATCAGGACGTGTTATTTACTCCTTCTCAGAACATAAGAACTAGGGGCCACCACATGAACTGAACAGGCAGCAGGTTTAACACAAACACAAGGAAGTATTTCTTCCCACAACGCACAGTCAACCTGTGGAACTCCTCGCCGGAGGATGTTGTGAAGGCCAAGACCATAACAGGGTTCAAAAAAGAACTAAATCAGTTCATGGAGGATAGGTCCATCTATGGCTCTTAGCCGGGATGGACAGGGATGGTGTCACTAGCCTCTGTTTGCCAGGAGCTGGGAACGGGCAACAGAGAGTGGACCCTTGGTGATTCCCTGCTCTGTTCATTCCCTCTGGGGCACCCGGCGTTGGCCACTGTCGATAGACGGGACCCTGGGCTGGACGGACCTTTGCTCGGACCCACTATGGCCATTCTTATGGCTTGGGGCCAGTTGGTCTCCTCCGGATTCTCAGCCAGGAGCCGCTCCCCGGAGTCATGTGGAAGGACAGAGAGAGACAGGGATCAGGGCCCTTGGCTGGGATGCTGATGGCCTGTTTTCCAATCCTCCCTGGCCGTCGCTCCCGAGCCGGGTTCTGCGCTCAGGCCGCGGGAGGGGTTCGAATCTCCTCCCGGGGCGGTGCCCTTCCCCCGGGCTGTCCACAGGGTTGTGATGCGGTGGGAACGGTCTGTAATAGCGGTGGGATGCTGCCTCAGTTTCCCTCTGTGTGTTGCGTTGCTGGCCGGGGACGAGGGGAGGGAAGGGTTCGGCGCAGGAGCCAGGAGCAGCCCAACCAGCGGGTCGGAAAGGCAGTCCGGGGAGGGGACATGGAGGAATGTCTGGGCAGAGGCTGGGATGGACGACGAGGACCAAGAGACATGGGGCTACCAGCGTGCGGCCGGGGGATGCTCTGGCAGGGCCGGCCGGGGCTTTAACTTCCTTGCCTCTCTTTGAGCCGTGCTGCCCCCGAGGCTGCATGCCAGGGGGCCAGCGAACCCGGCTCTGGTCGGAGGGGTCGCTGCGAATCCTGGGGTGCCTGCGTCCCTGAAGGGGGGTACCCAGCTCTACCAGGGGAGCTGCTGGGGTGGAGCAGGAGGCCCGGAGCCCGGGGGCTCACTCTCAGAGGCAGGGAGGCCGCGGGGCGGAGTGGGCCCCATGTGGGGGGCTGGCGCATTGCTGGGGTTCCGGCCTGGGGACGGGGGGCTCGGGCTGGCCAGGGTGTGGGGCTGCCAGTGGGGGTCAGGTTAGCAGCTGAGCCGAGGTTTGGAAAATGCCAGAAGTACCTCAGTGTTGGACTCTGGCAACCTATCCCAGGTTCTTGGGGTCGGGGGGAGGAGTGGGGTCTAGTGGTTAGAGCAGGGGGGGCTGGGAGCCAGGACTCCTGGGTTCTCTCCCCAGCTCTAGGAGGGGAGTGGGGTCCAGGGGGTTAGCGCAGTGGGGGACTGGGAGCCAGGACTCCTGGGCTCACAAAACTAAGTGATTGGGCAACAAAATGGCAAGTAAAATTTAATGTGGATAAATGTAAAGTAATGCACCTTGGGAAAATTAACCCCAACTATACATACAACATGATGGGGGCTAATTTAGCTACAACGAATCAGGACAAAGGTCTTGGAGTCATTGTGGACAGTTCTCTGAAGACGCCCATGCAGTGTGCAGAGCCCGTCAAAAAAGCAAACAGGATGTTAGGAATCATTAAAAAAGGGATAGAGAATAAGACGGAGAATATCTCATTGCCCTTACAGAAATCCATGGTACGCCCACATCTCGAATACTGGGTACAGATGTGGTCTCATATCAAAAAAGATCTACTGGCACTAGAAAACGTTCAGAGAAGGGCAATTAAAATGATTAGGGGTTTGGAGAGGGTCCCGTATGAGGAGAGATGAAAGAGGCTGGGACTTTTCAGCTTGGAAAAGAGGAGACTAAGGGGGGATATGACAGAGGTCTATAAAATCATGAGTGATGTGGAGAAGGTGGATAAGGAAAAGTTATTTACTTGTTCCCATAATACAAGAACTAGGGGTCACCAAATGAAATGAATGGGCAGCAGGTTTAAAACAAATAAAAGGAAGTTGTTCTTCACCCAGCGCACAACCTGTGGAACTCCCTGCCTGAGGAGGTTGTGGAGGCTGGGACTATAACAGAGTTTAAAAGAACTGAATAAATTCACGGAGGTTAAGTCCATTAATGGCTATTAGCCAGGCTGGGTAAGAATGGTGTCCCTAGCCTCTGTTTATCAGAGGGTGGAGGTGGATGGCAGGAGAGAGATCACTTGATCATTGCCTGTTAGGTTCACTCCCTCTGGGGCACCTGGCATTGGCCACTGCCGGCAGACAGGACACTGGGCTGGATGGACCTTTGGTCTGACCCAGTCCGGCCGTTCTTATGTTCTTATGGTTCTCTCCCCGGCTCTGGGAGGGGAGCGGGGTCTGGTGGGTCAGAGCAGGGGCGGGCCAGGAGCCAGGACTCCTGGGTTCTCTCCCGGCTCTGGGAGGGGAGTGGGGGCTGGTGGGTCAGAGCAGGGGCGTGCCAGGAGCCAGGACTCCTGGGTTCTCTCCCGGCTCTGGGAGGGGAGTGGGGGCTGGTGGTTAGAATGGGGGAAGGCCGGGAGTCAATGTCATAGTGGAGTGACTCACAACTGATGCTGGGAGATGAACCCTCTGTGCTGATCTGAAGCCCCCAACCCTCCGCTTACCTGATTTCAGATTCTCCGCTGCATGGGGGGCTCGGCCAGTATTCTCGGGGCAGGGGGAGTTGCGTGGGGGGATCACTGGGGCCTGGATCCCAGCTGGGTTTGTCTCTCACCCTGCAGAGGAGGAAAGAGCCAGGCTGGGTGGCTGTTAGGGGTATTTCACTCCCTTCCAGCCCCTCCCAAAGCCAGGCAGACAGGTCCTGATTGGTTCCTTGGGAGCCCCTTGTTCCCCTGCTGGGGAGGCCTTAATGAGGTCCCAGGAGGGGCTGGAGTCCTCTCCCGCCCACTTCCCAGCAGCCCAGGACCCTGGCACTGCCAGCCCACCCGCCTCTGCCCCAGGATGTTCCCCCAATGGGCTCCCAGCGTCAACTCAGAAGCCCCCAAACCTCCGAGGTTGGCAGAAGATGCCAGGAGCTTTAGTTTCTGAATCCTCATTCACGTCAGGGTCCATTCGGGGCTTTAGGCCAGATCTCAATGCTGCTGCCTCCTCCAGGTAAGTCTACATTTTGAGCTGGAGAGACACACCCATTCCAGCCCTCCTTGAACAGGCACTTACAGCGCCAGCTCCACATGTGGTTCCCCTCCTCAGTCATTGTGCATTTCCTGACCTGTCCTCGGCTCCAGAGCTCAAGGTTCTAGGTCCCTCAAGCCCCATGTTCTAGATCCTCAATGCTGGATTACTTTCCATGGAATAAACGAGCCCAGAGACATGACCCTGTTAAAATTCCCTTTACTCTTTTATGGAAGATACATGTTCCAGGTTCTAGGTCCCTGACAAGGTTCCAGGTCCCTCAAGCCCCAAGTTCTAGATCCTCAATGGTGAATTAATTTCCATGGAATAAATTAATTTCCATGGAATTAATTTCCATGGAATAAATTCCACGCCCAGAGACGTGACCCTGTCACTGTCCCACATTAAACAGTGTTAAACACAGTTCAGGGTTTTGGTATCAGAGCCATCAGCCTGCCTAACCCCATGGCAAACACCCCATTAAAAATCCTGTTCACCTTTTATGGAGAGAAGGCAAAGCAGTTAAGCACTGGAAATGTAAGACAAATGCACATGAAACGTGGAAGGAAAGACAAATCCACTTCTATCTCTGCTGCTGATTTTTTATTTGCAACCTCACCACTAGAGAATCGCGGACCTGGCACGTGTTTTCAGGCACCGTGGCCAGTTCTCTAAAAACATCCTCTTGATGTGGTGAGATTAAACAGAGGAGGACTGTTCAGCTTGGAAAAGAGATGATTGAGAGGGGGAGATGATAGCGGTCTAGAAAATCATGAATGAGGAGGAGAAAGTCAATCAGGAAGTGTTATTTACCCCTTCCCATAACACAAAAACTGGGGTTACCCAATGAAATTAACAGGCAGCGGGTTTAAAACAAACACAAGGAAGTATTTCTTCACACAACGCACCGTCAACCTGTGGAACTCCTCGCCAAGGGATGTTGTGAAGGCCAAAAGTAGAAGTGGGTTACAAAAAGCATGAGATAAGTTCCTGGAGGGTAGAGCTATCAATGGCGATTAGCCAAGATGGTCAGGGATGTAACCTCATGCTCTGGGTGTCCCGAAACGTCCGATGGCCGGAAGCTGGGAATGGACAACAGGGGACGGCTCTCGCAATAATTGCACTGCTCTGTTCATTCCCCGGAAGCATCTGGCACTGGCCACTGTCAGAAGTCAGGATACTGGGCTGGACGGACCATTGGTGTGACCCAGTTTGGCCGTTCTTATACGGCTACTCCGAGACCTGGCCAACTTGTACCAGCATCGGACTGTTTCCGGCATCGCTTGTCTCGCTGGTTACAGGCTCAGAGCCGTGTTGCAGAATATATGTCTTGACTGGCTAAGTGAGACTCTCAGGTTATGTCTACACCGGAGCTGGGTCTCCCAGACCAGCAAGAGGTTGAACCCGCCATGTGGTGGCCCCACCCCATGTGAGAGGGGGCTAGAGTAGGCCAGAGCGGCTGCGCGGGCCGGCAGCCAATCAGGAAAGGGCTTACTGAGAGCCAATGAGGAGACAGCCAATCAGGGCTCAGCTTGGCCCTATATAAAGGCTGCCCAGAGCAGCAGCAGGGAGCCTCTCCCAGACCTTCAGAGGGGAAGGTCGGTCTCCTGAGCAAGGAGACCAGCACCTGGGACGGCGCAGCGCTGGGCGGGCTCGGGGGAGCAGAAGGGAAAATCCAGCCGCTACCTGCCAGGCTGCAGGCCCTGAGGGAAGGGCCTAGCCGGTGCAAAGGGGCCGAAGGGGAAGTGGCCCGGGGAGAGAAGGGGGGCAGGGAGGTTGTCACTAAAGGGTCCCTGGGTTGGGGCCCAGAGTAGCGGGTGGCCTGGGTCCCCCCCTTGTACTGCACCCGGCCATGCAGTAGGGTGGCTGAAACAAACTGCAACTGCCCTTGAGACAAGGGGCTAGACTCTGGAGGTTGTGCGAGGACTGTTGCTACCCCCCCCATCCCCCCGGAAGGGGGTGAGGATGGACTAGGGGGTGCTGCCGGAGGTCAGTGGCCTGAAGAGGGCGCCGCCGAGCGGGGAGCAACGCAGGTCCAGACACCAGCAAGGAACAGACGACGGACGGGACACCACCGGGAGAGGGTGCTCCACTGGACTGAGCTAATTCCCGGAGCGACCAGCGGGAGGCGCCACGGCGGTGAGTCCCAACCCCGTCACACCCCGCAATATCCAACTGATTGTCCACAATGTGATTGTCCTGTCAAAATCTACCAAGCGAGATCTTTTATGAAAGTTTGCAATTCACAGGCCTCAGCGGAGCAGGACTGTGTCCAGTTCTGAGCGTCACACTGTCAGAGAGACGTGGACAAATTGGAGAGAGTCCAGCGGAGGGCAACGAAAATGATCAGGGGGCTGGAGCGCATGACTTACGAGGGGAGGCTGAGGGAACTGGGCTTGTTTAGTCTGCAGAAGAGAAGAATGAGGGGGGATTTGATGGCTGCTTTCAACTGCCTGACGGGGGGTCCAGAGAGGCTGGAGCTTGGCTGTTCTCAGTGGTGGCAGATGACAGAACAAGGAGCAATGGGCTCAAGTTGCAGTGGAGGAGGTTTAGGTTGGATATTAGGAAACACTATTTCACTAGGAGGGTGGTGAAGCACTGGAATGGGTTACCTAGGGAGGTGGTGGAATCTCCATCCTTAGTGATTTTTAAGGGCCGGCTTGACACAGCCCTGGCTGGGATGATTCAGTTGGGGTTGGTCCTGCTTTGAGCAGGGGGTTGGACTAGATACCTCCTGAGGTCCCTTCCAACCCTGATCTTCTGTGAGTCTATGACTCGCCGTTCAGAAGACAAGCACAGCAGTGGAAGACATTGGGTCTCCCTGCGTTCTCCTGACGTACCAGACTAATTCTTTCACCTGAGCCATAACAGCACACAGCCCTCCGGCCGATCGATTTTGGGATCGCTCGTTGACGTTGCAATCTTGGGTCGCTGCTGGTGGCGCCGAATGCAGATAGACTTATGTTTTGGGGGACACACAATACACAATTCCAGTTGAGATAGTGGATTGAAAGTGGATTAGATAAACCACCTTATATCCCCCATCTGGACCCTCCCATTCAGAATGAAAGGGGCCTTAATTCAGTTGAGAAGAGGCATTTTAATTCAGATTTAATGTGGTTTAGCTTAATTCCATTAATTAACTGAATTACACTAAACAGAATTAAAGCCGCTTTAGTTCCAAATCAGGGGCTCTCTATAGAGATTAATCTGGTATAAATAATCCAATTACAAGGATTTTGTACACTATGTCCTGAGTGTACCCATGTAGCCAAGCACTAAGACGACTACCCAGGGGGGTAGCGGGGTTCCTAGATCCATGGGCCCCCGGGTGATATGGGTTGGGGACATGTGGATCCGTGGCCCCTCCAGTGACATGGGGCAGGGGTGTCGGGATCTGTACGTCCGTCAAATTCTTTCTGCTCACACCAACTTCTGGACTTTTTCTCTCCTCCTCCCCTGAGTCCCAAGTTTTCTCATTTGCTCCTTGGATGTGGCTCTGGCTAATTAATCATGGGAGAGTCGGGGTGAGGATCGGGCGCCGAGGGGACCTAGCACTGATTGGGTTCGTTAACGCAGACCCCGTGGGGTTCGTTAGCGCTGGTCGCCCCTGGGATGAGCGTCCGCAGGCTCGGTGCAGTCTCAGTGCGGCTAATTCTGCTTTTAGTTAGGGGGCGAGTTTCAAGGGGCAGTGGGAGCTGGGGGCTCTCTGAAGGCCTGGGAGTGGGAGTTGGGGTGCTTACCCCCAGTCTCCCCCTTCATCCCCTGCACACTGAATTGTCCAGATCAGAGCCGGTGCCCCCTAGAGGGGAAATACCCTGCGTCCCATTCCCTGCCCCCCTGAGCCAGCCAGTCCCCCCCCATCCTGGGGCCAGATCGGCACCCCCTAGAGGGGAAATACCCTGCGTCCCATTCTCCGCCCCCAACTGTGCCAGACCCATTTCCCAGGTCTCGCCATCCTGCAATCAGGGCTGAATTCAACAAGCACGTGGACAAGGGGGATCCAGGGGATCTAGTGGACTTAGATTTCCAGAAAGCCTTTGACAAGGTCCCTCACCAAAGGCTCTTACGCGAAGTGAGCTGCCCTGGGACACGAGGGAAGGTCCCCTCATGGGTCGGGAGCTGGTTCAAAGACAGGAAACAAAGGGGAGGAATAAATGGTCAGTTTTCAGAATGGAGGGGGGTTAAATCGTGCCCCCCCCCAGGGGTCTGTGCTGGGCCCAGCCCTAGTCAACAGCCTCATAAACGATCTGGGACAAGGGGTGAACAGGGAGGTGGCAAAGTTGGCAGCTGATACAAAACTGCTCCAGACAGTTAAGTCCCAGGCAGCCTGCGAAGAAGAGCGACAAAGGGATCTCCCCAAACTGGCGACTGGGCAAGAAAAGGGCAGAGGAAATTCAACGTTGATAAACACAAAGTGATGCACGTCGGAGACCAGAATCCCAGCTCTCCGCACGCAATGATGGGTCTGGATTAGCTGTTACCACTCGGGCAAGATCTTGGCGTCGCTGTGGAGAGTTCTGTGAAATCATCCACCCGATGCGCAGCGGCCGTCGAAAAAGTGAACAGAGCGTTGGGAACTAGGGTGACCAGACGTCCTGATTTTATAGGGACAGTCCCGATTTTTGGGTCTTTTTCTTATATAGGTTCCTATTACCCCCCACCCCATCCCAATTTTTCACATTTGTTGTCTGGTCACCCTACTGGGAACCCCTCAGAAAGGGAGAGATAATAAGCCAGAAAATACTATGTTGCTTCTATATAAATCCGTGGTTCGCCCACACCGTGAACACTGCATGCAGGTGTGGTCGCCCCGTCTCCCAAAAGCTAGATTGGAATTGGAAAAGGTTCAGAAAAGGGCAACAAAACTGATCAGGGGTCTGGAACGGCTTCCGTATGAGGAGAGATTAATCCACCGGGGACTGTTCAGCTTGGAAAAGTGACGACTAAGGGGGGATATGAGCGAGGTCTATGAAATCATGACTGGGGTGAGGAAGGTAAGTAAGAACGTGTTATTTACTCCTGCCTATAACACAAAAACTGCCGCGACCCGATGAAATGAACAGGCAGCAGGTTTAAAACGGATGGGAGGAAGGACTTCTTCGCCCAGCAGCCAGTCGACCTGTGGAACTCCTCGCCAGAGGATGGTGTGAAGGCCAAAAGTAGAGCTGGGTTCATAAAAAGAGTGAGAGAAGTTCCTGGAGGACAGGTCCATGGATGGCGATTAGCCAAGATGGTCAGGGAGGCAGCCCCATGCTCTGGGTGTCCCTAACCGTCCGATGGCCGGGAGTTGGGATCCCCAGTCCCTGATTCAAGGGGGAACAGAGAACACAACAGGGGCCGGAGCGGGATCTGTAGGAGACTCATCCTTTTTCCTAATCTCTCACCTCAAACTCCCAGGCCGAGCGTTCAGCCCGTCCCGGCTTGTCCTGCCTTCAGCGGACGCGGAGAGCAGGTGATCTCCAGCCTGTTCAGAACAGCCTGGGACAGATCTCTCTGGTCCCCGCTCAGGCTTTTTCCCAGACAAAGCAGGCCCAGCTTTTTAACCTCTTCCCACCAGGCAGACTTTCTAAACCTTTGCTCATGTCGCCTGGACGCTCTCCGGTTTGTCGCCATCCCCCTGAGGCCTCCCCAGTGCTGAGCCGAGCAGGACAGTGTAGGAGCCTCCTTTGATATCCCCCAGCACGAGAGTCGTTTCTTCCGCAGCTGCGCCCCGCTGTCGGCTCGGATCCGATTTGTCCCCTGCGGGAACCCCCCATCCCCGTCGGCCATGCGGCCAGCAGCTGCACGTTTGATTTTTTTTCCTTCCTCGGAGGCGTAAGCTGCGCTCGGTCCTGCTGCGATTTCCCCTGCCTGATTTCAGAGCCCTTGTCCAGGTCGTTTCCAACCCAAACCCCGGCCCCGAAAGCGCCGGCCACCCCTCCCCGCGGGGAGTCACCTGCCGGGGTTCGGAGCCGGCTCGCCGCTCCGTCAGCCGAGTCGTTCGATCAAACACCGGCGCGCACCAGCCCCCGCTAGATTTGTCCTCCCGCTTTGCCAGCGAACCGTTGCTAATGACTCCTAGAATCGCAGAATTGCAGGACTGGAGGGACCTCGAGGGATCGTCTAGTCCAGTCCCCTGCCCTCACGGCAGGACTCAGTATTATCGAGACCGTCCCTGACGGGTTTGTCCAACCTGCTCCTAATGATCCCCAACGATGGAGATTCCACCACCTCCCCAGGCAGCGCTTCACCACCCCGACAGTCAGGCCGGTTTTCCTAACGTCCGACCTAAACCGGCCTGGCTGCAATTGAAGCCCGTTGCTTCTTGTCCTGTCCTTAAAGAGAACAATTTTTCTCCTTCTCGTAACCACGTTTTCTGTACTTGCAAACTCTTCTCCCGTCCCCTCTCCGGCGGCTCTTCTCCAGACTCAACAAACCCTTGTTTCAATCTCCCCCCACAGCTCATGTTTTCTAGACTTTTCATCGTGTTTGTTGCTCGTCTCTGGATGTTCTCCAATTTGTCCCCATCTCTCCTGCAACGCGGTGCCCAGAACAGGACCCGAACCTCCAGCTGAGACCCGTCTCAGGGCCGAAGAATCACTCCTCGTGTCCGGCTTACGACGCTCCTGCTGATACAGCCCGGAACAACGTTGGCTTTTTCTGCAGCACACGGTTGACTCCTATTTTAGCCGACCCCGCAGATCCCTTTGCACAGGACTCCTTCCTAGGCAGTCACTGCCCATTTTGTGTGTGCGACGGGTTGGTCCTTCCTAAGTGGAGCACTTTGCATTTGTCCCAATTGAATTTCATCCAGTTTTCTTCAGACCATTTCTCCAGTTGGTCCAGATCATTTTGAATTTAATCCGATCCAGCAAAGCACTTGCAACCCCTCATACGAACATAAAAATGGCCAGACTGGGTCAGACCAAAGGTCCATCTAGCCCAGTGTCCTCAGGGCCGGCTCCAGGGGTTTTGCCACCCTAAGCAGTCCCCCCCCCCCGAAAAAAAAAAGCCGCGATCACGATCTGCGGCATTTCAGCGGGAGGTCATTCGCTCCGACCGGGAGCGAGGGACTCTCCGCCAAATTTCTGCCAAATAGCTGGACCTGCCGCCCCTCTCCGGAGTGGCCGCCCCAAGCACCTGCTTGCTAAGCTGGTGCCTGGAGCCGGCCCTGAGTGTCCTGTCTGCCAACAGTGGCCAGTGCCGGGCGCCCCAGAGGGAATGAACAGAACAGGGAATCATCAAGCGATCAACTCATGTTGAGTTGTTTGCTCCAGCTCCTTCCCAGAGCCCTGCTTTCCGGGATCCAGCCCCCATTATGTAGGTCTGGCCTGGGCGCCTAGTTCCTAGATGGCAAACCCTGCATTCATCGGGATTCAAATGCGCCTAGCTCTGGGGAGGGTCCCATTAGCAGCTTGAAAGCCCTGCTGGGCCGCTCACCATGTTCTGGGGCTTACAAGACAGTCGCAGCAGCCGTATGTATCCGAGGCCGGCATTGCAGGGTGGGGGGGGGGGGGCTGATTGATTAGGAAAAATCTTTGCTCCGTGGGGTGAGCGAAGAGTTTGGCAGGACAGAGGCCAGGGGAGAAACAAGCCCGTTTTGGGAGGGGAGATGGCACCGGGGAGGAAATTTTAACCAACGTTAACCCACAAATTGTTTCAGTTCATCAATATTCACAGGAAAAACAAATATTCACAGGAAAAACAAATGTTTTTCCTGTGGAGGGCAACCCAAAATCAAGCTGCTTGGCCAGCTGAGGAACAGCGGCACGTAACGCCACACAGAGACGGCTGGCCTGGCGCTGAGATGCAGCCACCTCTAGGGCAAGGCAGCTGGGGAACAGCTGCACAGAACTCCACACGGAGACGGCTCGCCCAGCGGTGAGATGCAGCCACCTCTGGGGCAGGACAGCCAGGGAATAGCTACATAGAACGCTGTATGGGGAGGGCTCACATGGTGGTGAGATGCAGCCACCTCTGGGGCAGGACAGCTGGGGAATAGCTACATAGAACACTGTATGGGGAGGGCTTGCCCGGGGGTGAGATGCAGCCACCTCTGTGGTGGGGCAGCTGGGAACATAACGCCCCAGTCCCTGCCGCATGGCATCGCCCACCGCCCGGTCCTGACTGCCAGGGGAGAGCGCCCCCAGCTGGACAACCCACACCGCTGCCTGCAGCACAGCCACTGAGCCCCACGCTGTTGACATGGGGCAGGAGAAATAACGCTGCATTTTCCACCTTGCCTAGGACGGGGGAGCAGGCCCCCCCGCTCCCCTAATTGCCAGCGTGTGTTAATTGCTTCTCCTGTGCATCATTAACCTCCCGGCAGCCTGGGAAGGGGGGGCACCCCCCCCCACAGTGCCAGGGGGCCCAGCTGTCCACACCCCTTCCCCCGCCTCCCCCATCTATACCCCTCTGCAAGGTGCCAGAGCGGGACCTGCCACCCTTCACCTCGAAGGTGCCTCTCCAGAGCCAGCCGGGGAGGCGTTCAAATCCCCACGTCCGGCCCGGTCTCCACCTGTCCTATCCGAGGCCCTGCAAGCGGCGGGAAGCATTTCTCCATGACGGGATCTGGTGTGGAGCAGGCAGGTGAGTGGTACCACCTTGCTCATCAGAGCCAGGGTGGGTAACGCAGTGTGTGCCGGGGTCCTAATCCGGGGGGGGGGTCTGGCCCGGAGGTTCCTTAAGAGCCGAGCCGGGGGGAGAACTGATTTCCCGCCCCTTCGGCCGAACCCAGGAAAGCCGCGCGGTTTCCTTCGGCTCGAACGAAGCGTTTCCCAGCTCCCAAACCAGGACGTTTCCAAGGTCCCTTTTCTCTCCAACGCCCGTCGGCCAAACCGAACCCTCGGACCGTTTTCATTGATTGGAAATTGGCGGCCGGGGAGCTGAAATAATCTGGCGACCGTGACGTGAATCCACGTCGTGGGGGGACGGTCTCGGTCCGGAATCCCACGTCTCCTTTTCCCGGCTGAGTTCAGCGCCGCTCCAAAGCGGGTTGAGATCATACGGAGAAAGGCCGCTTAGCGTGACAGGACCGATCGGCCACACAGCCACGCTGGTGGCTGCTAATTATCCCCACCCAGCTCCTTTCATTCGTTACTGATCGTAACCTGGATCGGCCACTCCGGGCGTCCCGAAACGGCAGGGGAAAAATATCACTCTTAGCGGACGGGGGCTCCGAGAGACACCGGTGAGCACTGGCTGAGAAAACCCTGGGTTCAAGGCCCCATGTCTGCCCTTTAGCTTTGGGCAAGGTGCTGCACCCGGCCCCTGCCTCAGTTTCCCCATTTGCCCACCTCTGAAAGGCAGCCTAGCGCGGCTATGAGATAGTTAATGTTACTCTTAGAAGCAGGAAGACTCTGTGGGAAGAGCCTCTCTCCACAAATGGAGCCTGAACAATTACGACACCTATTTATTGGGGTCACAGATCCCCGGTTCTTTTCCGCGGCGGCTCCGGCGCGTTAATTGAGAGGGTGGAATTTGAGGGAAACACACCCAGAAACTGAACTCTCTGCAGACAAGGGGAATGCAAATCAGGAAAGTCAGTAGACATCACAATTGGAATGAGGGAAGGCCAGTAAAGTGGTTCCTGTCTCACTTCGGGCGTGTTTAAGATGCTACGGAGACCTCTGGAGGCCAAGAGAAGTGGAGCCAAGCCGATTCGGTTCACACTGTCTCGGGGACCAAAGAAATGGGAGCCGGGTGTGGGAAGTTAAGGAAGGGTGTGAATGGAAAGCGGGTTGGCTGCCTCCATACGCGCGGGCTCTCTTATTCTGGAATAACAGGTCCCCTTTTTCTGGATTAGTTGAATCCAGTTCCAAAGTGGGTTACGCTCAGACGGAGAAAGGCCGATTGGTGTGACAGGCGCTGTTCTGCACAAGCAGGGATACGAATTCTCCCCGGGTGTAGGCTAGATAAATCCCAGTGACTGTGCGGGACTCTGGCACGGCAGCCCCCAGGCGCCTTGCGCGATGGAATAGCTTGTAGCGGGGAGTTCCACCGGCCAAGCCGTAGTGCTCCTGTGCCCCACATTTTGAGGGATGCTCCTCTTTCGACCCCCTTTGCCCCACCGTTTTACCCTTCAAAACAATTGACCCCACCCCACCAACGCAGAATCCTTGAATCCAATTTATAAATAGAGCGTATGGGTGGGGGGGGGGAGACAGAGGCTAGATAGATGGATGGGGTGGCTGGGAATAGATAGATAGAGGAGACTAAGGGGGGATATGACAGAGGTCTATAAAATCATGAGTGATGTGGAGAAAGTAGAGAAGGAAAAGTTATTTACTGGTTTCCATAATACAAGAACTAGGGGTCACCAAATGAAATGAATGAGCAGCAGGTTTAAAACAAATCAAAGGAAGTTCTTCTTCACGCAGCCACAGGCAGCCTGTGGAGCTCCCTGCCTGAGGAGGTTGTGAAGGCCGGGGCTAGAACAGGGTTTAAAAGAGAACTGGATAAATCCACGGAGGTTAAGTCCATCGATGGCTAGTAGCCAGGCTGGGTAAGGAATGGTGGCCCCAGCCTCTGTTCGTCAGAGGGTGGAGATGGACGGCAGGAGAGAGATCACTTGATCGTTGCCTGTTAGGTTCACTCCCTCTGGGGCACCTGACACTGGCCACTGTCGGTAGACAGGACACTGGGCTGGATGGACCTTTGGTCTGACCCGGTACAGCCGTTCTTATAGATAGAGGGAGTGGATGGGGAGGGAGAGATAGATAGATGGGTTGTGTGGGGATGGATGGACAGACAGAGGGTGTGGATGGGGTGGATGGATGGACAGATGGGTGTGGGGGGTGGATAGATAGATAGATGGGGACAGAGGGGTGGATGGGGGACAGACAGGTGGGGGGTGGATGGATAGAGAGAGGGGGGGACAGACAGGGGTGTGGGGGTGGATGGATGGACAGACAGGGGTGTGGGGGTGGATAGATGGGGGGACAGATGGAGAGATAGATGGGGGGACAGACAGCTGGCTGGAAGGGGCATATGGGGATCGATGGATGGGGGGGGGTCAGTAGCCAGAAGGGGTGGGTGGGATCCAGCAGGTAGCCCTAGGCTGGAGAGCTCCATGGGCCGGGCATTAGGGGCCAGCCCATAACTCTGCCCCCCGCTCTCCCCCCCGCAGGGCCATGGGGCCGGGGAACAGAACCGGCGTCCCCGAGTTCGTCCTGCTGGGCCTCGCCTCCCGCCCGGCCACACGCCGCCTGCTCTTCCCCTTCTTCCTGGGCACCTACCTGGCCACCCTGCTGGGCAACCTGGTGGTGTCCCTGCTGATCCGCCGGGACCCCCGCCTGCGCCGGGCCCCCATGTACTTCTTCCTGGCCCACCTCTCGCTGGCCGACGTGGGCTTCACCTCCGCCGCCGCCCCCACGGCGCTGGGGACCCTGGCGTCCGGGAGCTGGGCGGTGCCCTACGCCGCCTGCCTGGCCCAGAGCTACGTCTTCGTCGCCTTCGGGGTGCTGGAGAACTTCCTGCTGGCCGTCATGGCCTACGACCGCTGCCTGGCCGTCTGCCGCCCGCTCCGCTACGCCGCCACCATGAGCCCCGGGCGCCGCTGGGGGCTGGTGGGCGCCGCCTGGGGGCTGGCCCAGCTCCACGCCCTGCTGCACACCCTGCTCCTCGCCCGCCTGCCCTTCCCCGCCCGCCCCCGCCTCCGCCACTTCCTCTGCGACCTGCGCCAGCTCCTGGCCCTGGCCGCCGGGGACACCCGGCCCAACCACGCCGCCGTCCTGGCCGAGGGCAGCCTGGCCGTGCTGGGGCCGCTGCTCCTGGTGGCCGGCTCCTACGGGCGCATCGTGGCCACCCTGGCCCAGCTGCCCGCCGCCCGGGGCTGGCGCCGGGCCCTCTCCACCTGCGGGGCCCACCTGGCCACGGTGGCCCTGTTCTACGGCACCGTCATTGGGCTTTTCTTCCGGCCCGCCGGCCACTACGCCCCCTGGCGGGACATGGTGGCCACCCTGCTCTACTCCACCGTCACCCCCCTCCTCAACCCCTTCATCTACAGCCTCCGCAACCAGGAGATGAGGGGGGCTCTCCGGCGGGTGCTGGGGAGGGGCCCGGCGCCCCAGGGAGTCTAGTGGGTTAGAGCGGGGGGGCTGGGAGCCAGGACTCCTGGGTTCTCTCCCTGGCTCTGGGAGGAGAGTGGGGTCTAGTGGTTAGAGCAGGGCGGGGGGAGCCAGGACTCCTGGGTTCTCTCCCTGGCTCTGAGAGGGGAATGGGGTCTGGTGGTTAGAGCAAGGGGGGCTGGGAGCCAGGACTCCTGGGTTCTCTCCCTGGCTCTGAGAGGGGAGTGGGGTCTGGTGGTTAGAGCAGGGGGGGGGCTGGGAGCCAGGACTCCTGGGTTCTCTCCCTGGCTCTGAGCGGGGAGTGGGGCCTTAGTGAGTCAGAGCAGCAATCACAACTCCTGGCCCCGAAAATGGAAGCAGCTGAATTGCTGCCGCCGATGAGAACCAGGGGCCCACCCCACCGTATTATCTCCCACCTCTCCCTGCTGCCGTGGAACAGAGCAATGGGCCCATCTAACCCGGTATCCCGTCTTCAAGTGGCTGCTGGCAGAGGAATGAGCAAAGCGCCCTGGGGGGAGATTCTGAGTTTCCCTGGCCCACTGGGGTCGCTTTCCCTCAGAGTCAGCAGGCTCGTTTCCCGGGCAGGGGGCAGGGGGCAGCCTGGGCTCCTCTGACTCTGGCCGTCCTGGGCACCCGCTCCTGTTTTAGGTCTTGCGGCAGAGAGTTCCGCAGGCCACCAGTGACAATCAAATTTCTTCCGTTCCTCATTCGAATCTGTGGCTTTTCCTTGTCCGCACGGGGCGGATAAAACCCGCCGTTCTGGTCTGTGGGAAACGCTGACGTTCTGCAGCTTGATTTCGTATTTCGAACGCAGCCGAAAAGACGGAGCTGCCCCTGAGGTGAAAATCCTGAACGATGTTGATTGGCGGCCCGTGGAAATGTGCCATTTCTGCAGTCACCGGCTTTCATTTCCGTAAGGTAAATAGGTGTCAGATCAATAAAGTCCGTTCATTTTCCATTGCGCGGCCTCGATTCAAATCCTGTTATTAGCGGTACAGCCGGGCGAGGAAGGAGTCGCTTTTTAAATTGCTCAGCGGCGCTACCGAGCAAAATTGACAGCGGGGCGATTTCAGGATATTCCTTTGTCTGTCTTGACATGTGATGTGGACGGTGTGTGGGTTGAGGACAACAAACTTTGATCTTTCGGAATCTCAGCCTCCCCTGTCGTTAACTAATTAGTGTCTGACACCACCCCCCACCCCCATCGTTTGGACACCCCCAGTCAATTTCCCACAACGGTGGAAATGTACATCAGTAAAAACTGGGGGGAGGGTGGAGAGGAGCTAGCTGCGGGCAGGCGGGGGGCTCGGGGAGGGCGCGGAGTGGGGGCAGGAAGGGGCGGAACGAAGGTGGGGCCTCAGGAAAGGGGTGGGGCTGAGGGCGGGGCCTCAAGGGGAGGGGCAGAGTAGAGGTGGGGCCTCAGGGCAGACCAGGGGTGGAGCATCCCCCCCAGGGAAAAATAAAACAGCCCCAATGGGATGGATTTATAAGGGAATCATGCGTCAGAGCAGAGAGGTGATTTGATTTGGATTCAGCTGGGATCCTAGAAGTCCCTGGGTCACATGCCCCGGGGGAAAATGAATCCTTCCTGACCACTGCACTGCCCTGAAGAATGAGAGTGGATCCTGGTCACGGCTTACTGCCGAGCTGCCAGGATCATGCGGAGGCCAAGGGCTGGTCTCCCATGGCCCATGAAGGGAGGAGACAGCCTGAGGGACCCACTGGAGGGGATGAGCTAAATGGCAATTGAAGGGAAGGGATGTGGAAGGGCAGAGCGGAGGCGTCACCTTGGTCCTGTTTTGGGGTCTTCCCAGGGCAGCTCTGGGTCCAGGGGAGCACTGGACAGTGGAGGGGGGCCCATTTTATCTCCCTCCCTCCTGCACGTGCCGGCTGGCGTCTCGGACAGCCCCGGATCTTTCCTCCCCATCCCCGAAATCCCGTCTTAGCCTCTCCCATCAGGGAGCTCGAGCAAAACCATGTGATGACCCCCACCTCCACTTCCAATCCTGACCTGCCGACGGGTCTCGGGTTGGAAATGTTGAGCCGTGACGGGAAAACCCAGCCAAAGGGCCCTGAGCCGTTCTGAGCCATGACACACAACCCACTGGCCGGCCCTGGCCGAGTTCCTGCCCCATCCCGTGCCTCAGTTTCCCCTCCCACCTAGCTCCTCTTCGCTGCCTCTCACTACGTGTCCGTGCAGAGCTTATTCACCCTCCCATGTCCTTCTACACCGGCCTGTCTGTCTATCTACCAGATCCCCATCGAGATCAGGGCCCCGTCGTGCCAGGCGCTGCCCAGACCCCAACCGAGATCAGGGCCCCGTCGTGCCAGGCGCTGCCCAGACCCCAACCGAGATCAGGGCCCCGTCGTGCCAGGCGCTGCCCAGACCCCAACCAAGATCAGGGCCCCATCGTGCCAGGCACTGCCCAGACCCCAACACCCTCATGGAGGCGATTTCCCTTGGTTTCCGGAAGCGCAGAGACCCATCCTGGAATCCTGGGCCCCGTGCGGGGGGGACCCAGTTTCAACAGGAGGTTGAAAATCAGAGCAGGGGCAGAAGAGAGACACCAACGTGATTCAAGCCCTGTAGAGCCCAACCCAACAGGGACCCAGCAACAAGGGGCTGGTCCGGGTGGGGCAAACACCTAGTCCAGCTCAGCTCCCCTCAGCTCCCCTCCTCCTGTCCCTGCCCCCGCGCTAAACTCTGTGGGTGCGGGGCCAACAGCGCCGACTGAAAATAGGGGGGTATATTTGTATGGGGATCTGCCCCATGGACCCCAGCTGGGATCTGCCCCATTGACCCCAGTGGAGCTACGGCCCATTGACCCCAGCTGGGGTCTGCCCCCATTGACCCCAGTGGAGCTACGGCCCATTGACCCCAGCTGGGATCTGCCCCATTGACTCCAATGGAGCTACGGCCCATGGACCCCAGCTGGGAGCTGCCCCATTGACTCCAGTGGAGCTACGGCCCATTGACCCCATCTGGGGTCTGCCCCCATTGACTCCAATGGAGCTACGGCCCATTGACCCCAGCTGGGATCTGCCCATTGACTCCAGTGGAGCTACGGCCCATTGACCCCGGCTGGGATCTACCCCCATTGACCCCAATGGAGCTACGGCCCATTGACCCCAGCTGGGGTATGCCCCATTGACCCCAATGGAGCTACGGCCCATGGACCCCGGCTGGGATCTGCCCCATTGACTCCAGCGGAGCTACGGCCCATTGACCCCAGCTGGGATCTGGCCCCATTGACTCCAATGGAGCTACGGCCCATTGACCCCAGCTGGGATCTGCCCCATTGACCCCAATGGAGCTACAGCCCATTGACCCCAGCTGGGATCTGGCCCCATTGACTCCAATGGAGCTACGGCCCATTGACCCCAGCTGGGATCTGCCCCATTGACTCCAGTGGAGCTACGGCCCATTGACCCCGGCTGGGATCTGCCCCATTGACTCCAGTGGAGCTACGGCCCATGGACCCCGGCTGGGATCTGCCCCATTGACTCCAGTGGAGCTACGGCCCATGGACCCCGGCTGGGATCTGGCCCCATTGACTCCAGTGGATCTACGGCCCATGGACCCCGGCTGGGATCTGGCCCCATTGACCCCAATGGAGCTACGACCCATTGACCCCAGCTGGGATCTGCCCCATTGACTCCAATGGAGCTACGGCCCATGGACCCCGGCTGGGATCTGCCCCATTGACTCCAGTGGAGCTAAGGCCCATGGATCCCGGCTGGGATCTGGCCCCATTGACTCCAGTGGAGCTACGGCCCATGGACCCCGGCTGGGATCTGGCCCCATAGACCCCAATGGAGCTACGGCCCATGGACCCCGGCTGGGATCTGCCCCATTGACTCCAATGGAGCTACGGCCCATTGACCCCAGCTGGGATCTGGCCCCATTGACTCCAGTGGAGCTACGGCCCATGGACCCCGGCTGGGATCTGGCCCCATTGACTCCAATGGAGCTACGGCCCATTGACCCCAGCTGGGATCTAGCCCCATTGACTCCAGTGGAGCTACAGCCCATTGACCCCATCTGGGAGCTGCCCCATTGACTCCAATGGAGCTACGGCCCATGGACCCCGGCTGGGATCTGCCCCATTGACTCCAGTGGAGTTACGGCCCATGGACCCCGGCTGGGATCTGCCCCATTGACTCCAATGGAGCTACGGCCCCTTGACCCCAGCTGGGATCTGGCCCCATTGACTCCAGTGGAGCTACGGCCCATGGACCCCGGCTGGGATCTGGCCCCATTGACTCCAGTGGAGCTACAGCCCATTGACCCCATCTGGGAGCTGCCCCATTGACTCCAATGGAGCTACGGCCCATTGACCCCGGCTGGGATCTGCCCCATTGACTCCAGTGGAGCTACGGCCCATTGACCCCGGCTGGGATCTGCCCCATTGACTCCAGTGGAGCTACGGCCCATGGACCCCGGCTGGGATCTGCCCCATTGACTCCAGTGGAGCTAAGCCCCATGGACCCCGGCTGGGATCTGGCCCCATTGACTCCAGTGGAGCTACGGCCCATGGACCCCGGCTGGGATCTGGCCCCATAGACCCCAATGGAGCTACGGCCCATGGACCCCGGCTGGGATCTGCCCCATTGACTCCAATGGAGCTACGGCCCATTGACCCAGGCTGGGATCTGGCCCCATTGACTCCAGTGGAGCTACGGCCCATTGACCCCAGCTGGGATCTAGCCCCATTGACTCCAGTGGAGCTACAGCCCATTGACCCCATCTGGGAGCTGCCCCATTGACTCCAATGGAGCTACGGCCCATGGACCCCGGCTGGGATCTGCCCCATTGACTCCAGTGGAGCTACGGCCCATTGACCCCGGCTGGGATCTGCCCCATTGACTCCAGTGGAGTTACGGCCCATGGACCCCAGCTGGGATCTGCCCCATTGACTCCAGTGGAGCTAAGGCCCATGGACCCTGTCTGGGATCTGGCCCCATTGACTCCAGTGGAGCTACGGCCCATGGACCCCGGCTGGGATCTGCCCCATTGACTCCAGTGGAGCTAAGGCCCATTGACCCCAGCTGGTATCTGGCCCCATTGACTCCAGTGGAGCTACGGCCCATGGACCCCGGCTGGGATCTGCCCCATTGATTCCAGTGGAGCTACGGCCCATGGACCCCAGCTGGGATCTGGCCCTTTCTTTGTTCCTCTGCTGCTCTCTGCTCAGAGTCCCTTGGGGTCGCCTGCCTGTGAATAAATCTCCTTGTGGGATCCCGGTTTTGCTGATTCTGTGCTGGAGTCAATCCTGAGCCGTCGTCCTGTTTCTCGACGCCCGACTCTCCGCCCATCTCCTGCCCCCTCGGAGAGGGATGTTGCTGGCTAGCTTAGGAGGGCGGGGAATGGAGCATGGGGGCCTGTCCCCTCAAGGAGGTGTTAACTCCAATCCAGTGCCAGCATGAGGGACGGGCTGGCTCAGGGGGGCGGGGAATGGGGCATGGGGCTTTCCCCTCTAGGAGGCGCCAGCTCCCATCCAGCTCCAGGACAGGGACTGGCTGGCTTAGGGGGGCGGGGAATGGGGCATGGGGCCTGTCCCCTCAAGGAGGTGTTAACTCCCATCCAGTGCCAGCATGAGGGACGGGCTGGCTCAGGGGGGCGGGGAATGGGGCATGGGGCTTTCCCCTCTAGGAGGCGCCAGCTCCCATCCAGCTCCAGGACAGGGACTGGCTGACTTAGGGGAGGCGGGGAATGGGGCCTGTCCCCTCAAGGAGGTGTTAACTCCCATCCAGTGCCAGCATGAGGGATGGGCTGGCTCAGGGGAGGCGGGGAATGGGGTATGGGGCCTGTCCCCTCAAGGAGGTGTTAACTCCCATCCAGTGCCAGCATGAGGGACTGGCTGGCTTAGGGGAGGCGGGGAATGGGGTATGGGGCCTGTCCCCTCAAGGAGGTGTTAACTCCCATCCAGTGCCAGCATGAGGGACGGGCTGGCTCAGGGGGGCAGGGAATGGGGCATGGGGCTTTCCCCTCTAGGAGGCGCCAGCTCCCATCCAGCTCCAGGGCAGGGACTGGCTGGCTTAGGGGGGCGGGGAATGGGGCACGGGACCTTTCCCCTCTAGGGAGAGCTAGTTCCCATCCAGCCCCAGGGCGGGGGGTCAGGCTGGCTCAGGGGGGTGGGGAACAGACCCTTAAAGCCTTTGGCCTGCTCCAGACTACATCGTCCCTGTGACGCCGGCAGGCCAGGTGCATTTGGCATTGGGACTTAATGGCGCAGCCGCAGGACACCGCGTACTACCAGCGCCCCACGGTACCATGGTGCAGTGCTTGCTCTGTGACTATAGAAATGTTCGCTAAGACTGGGAACCCCCTGGTCGGGGGAGACACGTCACCCAGGGTGAAACGCTTGGTCCCCGCAAGAGGGGTCCTCCCCTGTCCAGCAAACATCAGGCGCCAGAGATCGGTGGATGTGAGCTCTCCTCATAGGCCTGGAGTCCCCAGCCAGTTAGCCCTACAGAACGCAGAGCTCTCACGTATTACAGCATCTGCGGACCGTCTCTCATTTGTGCGTCTGTGACGCTGTATGGCCTAGGGGTGACCCGTTTATAATATTATTGAGACCAACATTACAAAATTGCGACGACTCTTACCAGATACGCCATGTGAGGGATCAGCGGGAAAGGTAGGATTGGCTAACTCTGATAATCACGGCGTATGTATGTATCGTTAGTGTGTTATGAGTTGTTAAATACGTGTGGGATATCTGTACATCCAACTCGTGCTGTGTTTCTGGAGATTGGCACCGGCACGAGCCAGCCTGCTTGATGGCCTCTCAGCTGTACAGTGAAGCCATTGAGAGAAGCCCAGGGCTATGCCTTGAGTCAGGCCGGTGGACAGAAACCACTAAGGCTTTTCCATGCCATGTGCTGTGAAGCTTGTGTCTGGGACACGGGATGTGGACGCCACATGTCAAAGGATATAAAAAGGCAGCTGCATCCTCTCCATTTTGTCTTCAATCCTGCTCCTCACCTCTGGAGTCGCTCCTCTACAAACTGAAGCTCTGAACAAAGGACTGACTGACCCATCCGCGTGGTGGGTGTGTTCCAGAGGGACTTTACAATCCAGCAAACTCACCAGTGCTGCTCAGAACCTGATCTATGGACTTTGAAGTCATAGACTCCTAGACTTTAAGGTCAGAAGGGACCATCATGAGCGTCTAGTCTGAGCCCCTGCACAACGCAGGCCACAGAATCTCACCCACCCGCTCCCGCAACAAATCCCTGACCTATGTCTGAGCTATTGAAGTCCTCAAATTGTGGTTTAAAGACTTCAAGGTATTGAGAATCCTCCAGCAAGTGACCCGTGTGTGTCCCACGCTGCAGAGGAAGGCGAAAAAAACCCTGCCAATCTGCCCTGCAGGAAAATTCCTTCCCGACCCCAAATCTGGCGATCAGCTAAACCCTGAGCTTGTGGGCAAGATTCACCAGCCAGCACCCGGGAAAGAATTCTCTGTAGCAACTCAGATCCCATCCCATCTAACATCCCATCACAGACCATTGGACATATTTACCGCTAATAGTCAAAGATGAATTAATTGCCAAAATTAGGCTCTCCCATCATCCCATCCCCTCCATAAACTTATCAAGCTGAGTCTTAAAGCCAGATATGTCTTTTGCCCCCACTACTCCCCTTGGAAGGCTGGTCCAGAACTTCACTCCTCTGATGGTTAGAAACCTTCCTCTAATTTCAAGCCTAAACTTCCTGATGGCCAGTTTATAGCCCTTTTGCCTTTGTATGTATGTGATTGCTTTACCGTTTAACAACTCTCTTCTCGTTCTTTCTTTCTGTTATAATAAACCTTTTGTTTTAGATGCTGAAGGATTGGCCGCAGCGTGGTATTTTGGGTCAGATCCAACGTAATATTGACCTGGTAACGTGGCTGGCCCTTTGGGGTCAGAAGAATGTTTCATTTAGTGAGCAGAGGTTTTAAATAACTTTGCACTGTACTGGCCCCAGGTGCTGATTGGGAGCCAGTTTGTGACTGGTTGGTGAGTCTAACTTCACTATTACCCACCAGTCTGGGGAGTGTCCTTGGCATTTTCAGGGAGGGCTACCCTAGGCACCAACAGCTCACAGCGTGTCTTTCACAGTGCAAATAACTCCCTTGTTTCCTTCTCCTGGTGAATAAATCTTTAGATCCTTACGGGATTGGTGGCAAGTGCTGTCTTTGCCATCCACTCCCTCTAGCCCCACACACCCATCTATCTCTCTGTTTATCCATCCCCATACCATCTATCTAGCTATCTATCCTCATTCACCCCCTCTATCTATCTATCTATCCCCATACAATCTATCTATCCCCATCCACACACCCCTCTCTCTATCTATCCCCGTCCACGCCCTTCTCTCTCTCTCTCTCCCCCTCTCCCCATCCACCCCATCTATCTATCTATCTATCTATCTATCTATCTATCCCCACCCACACACCCCTCTCTCTATCTATCCCCGTCCACCCCCTTCTCTCTCTCTCTCCCCCTCTCCCCATCCACCCCATCTATCTATCTATCTATCTATCTATCTATCTATCTATCTATCTATCTATCTATCTATCTATCTATCCCCATACAATCTATCTATCCCCATCCACACACCCCACCCACCCTATCTATCTATCTATCTATCTATCCCCACACCCCCATCTCTCTCTCTCTCTCTCTCCCCCCATACATCCTGTGACATACCCCTGGGGTACAACCTAGCCTGCGGGACCGCTGAGTCCTCTAAACTCTCCAGCCTGTCCTGTCTCTCCTAAGGCCATGCCACTGACCAGCTGCAAGCCCCTCCAGGTGCTGTGATCACTCAGCCATCAACACCCAGGGACACCCCCAGCTGAGCTGCATGAACGCTCTCTCAGCCACTCGTGAATTAGACACAGGGAGACCCCAGCCAATTTCTCCAGACCGCCCGCCTTGCGCCCCATAGATGTCCCCTCTTACGCTGCTCAGGACCTTCCCTTGAACCGTGCAAGCTCATTCATTAGTTCACCCCCTCGTCAAAGGGAAGTGGACGCACACTCGCCTTTGTAATCAGAGCAGATTCCCCAACCGCTTGCGACAAACTCACTGGGCAGGATAAACCATTGCACTGAGTTTATTAGCTGGAGACGGATCGATGGCCAGCGATTATACGTGGTGGGCACCGAGGTCAAAGTTGGTTACCTAGGAAATAAAAATAGACTCGCAGGCTAATGTGAAACTTTATCAGCCGACGCAAGATTGGAATCAGCCGGCTTTTCTCCACCCCGGCCACACCTTCCAGGCAGCTCCCAGTTCTCAGTATACAGGCTGGATTCCCTTCCAGCCTGGGACCAATCTCCCCAGTTCAAAGTCTTCGTTGCCCAGGTGATGCGGGAGGGGAGAGGCCCAGTGGTGACGTTACGGACCCTCGTTTATACTTTCTCTCCGGGTGCTGGAAAGCTCTGGCCATGACGTGGGGGTCAGGCCGCCCCCATGGGGTACGTGCCCCCTCTAAAGAGTCTCCAGGAGAGTGGATTCTTCTTCATAGGCCCTCAATGCCTGTCCAGCCAATCGAGATGTAAATCCGTCTTGTCCGTGTGCTGCTCCTTTCGTGCCATGGAAAGGCCGGCTGTGGGCGTTCCCACTGGCCACGTATTTCAGTGACAAACACGCAGTAATCCTTGCTAGCTCCCCATCCAACCAGACCACGCGCCAGCCAACAGGGTAGCAACGTTCAGCCGAGCCTGGCGTCTCAAACGATCCCTCGCGACGCACGCGTTGCACCAAACCCATCACAACCACATCACTGGGGTGAGTATGGGGGCTCCAGGGTGCTATTTTGAGGTACAGAGTGTCACAGGCCCCCCTCTGCAATTTTTCCCTGTCCTCTTTTTAAAGGCACACCCCAAAACTGGGCTTCAGTTACAATCACACCAGGGCCAAACACACACGGAAAATCACCTCTCTGCTCCAACTCCAGGTTCCCCTGGCAGAGGTGCCCGATTGGCCATGGTGCAGGTGACAACTCATGGTTCTGCCCTGTCTCCGTGGGGGGGGGTGCACAGCTTACAGCCCCGGGAATAGCACTCAGCTCCCAGAGTCCCTCGCCTCCAGCTCAGTGCAGGGGCCTGGAGACCCCCAGCAGCCCTAAGCACCTGAACCAGCCTGGGTCCCGCCGAGGGAGTCACACCTGCCGCTGACGAAGGCAAAGCGCTGCCATCTCCCCCAAAGGCCTTTTGCTAACGAGCCCAGCTGGGAGACAGCTCCATTGGAACTCCGCGGACTAAAAGGCGAATTAACGGGGCCCCCGGAGAGCCCTGAGCCATCAGCCCGGCACTGGAAAAACAGAGCTAATGAGAGGAAGTTATCGCAGGGCATCTGAGTAGGACAGAGATGTTGACAACCCAAAAAGATGACTCAACTAGATGACAGCTCCAACAGAAGACTCTAGAAAAAGATGACTCAGGAAGAAGACAGCTCCAAAGGAGGACATCAGAAGAAAGTTACTAAAGAAGACGACAACAGAAGTAGACGAAGGAAGACAGACTAACAGACATACTGGAGCATGCATCCGACAAAGTGGGTATTCACCCCCGAAAGCTCATGCTCCAATATGTCTGTTAGTCTATAAGGTGCCACAGGACTCTTTGCTGCTTTTCAGGTAGAAATTGACTGAGAAAGACAACTCAAGAAGAAGATGACTCAAAAATATCAAGAAGACTCCAGAAGATAAGGACTCAATAAGAAAGTCAAGGTGGGCGAGGTAATATCTTTAATTGGCCAAAGACATTACTCCACCCATCTTGGTCCTCTAATATCCTGGGACAGACACCGCTACAGCTACACTGCATACAATAATGACTCAATAAGACAGCTTAAGAAGATGACTCAAGAAGACAACTCAAGAAAAGTATAGCTCAGAAAAACAACTCAAGAAGAGGATCCACTGAGGTGACTCAAAAAGAGGTTGACTCAAGAAGACAACTCAAGGAAAGTATGGCTCCGAAAGACAACTCAAGAAGAGGATCCATTGAGGTGACTCAAAAAGAGGTTGACTCAAGAAGACAACTCGAGAAAAATATGGCTCAAAAAGACACTTAAGAAGAGGATCCATCAATGCTGACTCAAGAAGACAACTCAAGAAAAGTATGGCTCCGAAAGACAACTCAAGAAGAGGATCCATCGATGCTGACTCAAGAAGACAACTCAAGAAAAATATGACTCAGAAAGACACTCAAGAAGAGGATCCATCGAGGTGACTCAAAAAGACAACTCAAGAAAAGTATGGCTCCGAAAGACAACTCAAGAAGAGGATCCATTGAGGTGACTCAAAAAGAGGTTGACTCAAGAAAACAACTCAAAATCCAGCAATACCTCGTCAACCTCCGGCCCCCAAAGCTCACTTTATAGCCAGTCTCTAGACTGTACAGTGGAGTTCCTGCACTCCATCTCCTGGGCACTGGGGTGAGCCAAGTCCACCCCAAGCAGCACCTATGTCCCCAGAGAGGCCACCGTCCAGCTGAAGGCGTTTCTCAGAGCCCCCTTCGTCTCATCATCCCTCAGGGTGTAGAAGATGGAGGGGTTGAGCATGGGGGTGCAGACAGAGTGCACATGACGGCTGCCAGAGCATCCTTTTCGGCAGAGAAGCCACATGAGGGCTGGAAGTAGTCCCAGATGACGGTGCCGTAGAAGACTGCTGCGACAGCCAGGTGGGAGCCACCGGTCGAGAAGGCCTTGATGACGGCGGACACAATGGCGATGCAGGAGAGGAGGATGAACACCAGCGCCCCGTTGACCACCAGGGCCTCCTCGGTGTGCACCATCAGGGCATTGAGCCCAGTGTTGGAGCAGGAGAGAAGGGGGAAGATGTCACAGAAGAAGTGGAGGACCCGGTTGGAGGCGCAGAAGGAGCGGTGGGACGCAGGTGTGCAGCAGGGAGTGGAGGTGAGAGATCTCAGCCAGGAGGTGATGCTGAAGAAATACATCGGGGCCAGGCAATCGGCGTTCTGGTCGCCCATGGGCAAGACGGAGGAAGCCGGCTGGGACCAGGTGCAGCCAGGCCGGGGAGCCAGGCCTCGGCTTTCACTTGAGATACGATGAGACCCCCCAACACACACACACTAGGACAAAGGGGGAGGGGAGCCAGCCCAGGAACCGCCACCGTGTCAGAGGAGGATTTCGCTGGGTATCGTTTAACCAGATTCAGAGCTTCCGAGCCTAGACGAGTCCACTGGGATCTCCTGCAAAACGCAGGCTGGGGCATGGCCCTGAGTGAATGCAGCAGCTCCTGTTGGGGAAAATGTCCCATAAGGTGCCACCTTCTGGTTTTGGCAGTGGGTGCTCCTCTCCACCCCTCCCCCCTCCGTGCGAATGGTGGGCGGGGCCTCAGGGGAAGAGGCCGAGCAGGGGCAGAGCCTTGAGGAAAGAGGCCCAACAGGAGCGGGAGGAGAGTGGGTGGAGTGGGGGTGGGGCCACGGTCCGGGCACCTGGGCTCACAAAAGATTAATCCATCTCTCCCCTCTATCCATCCATCCATTCATCCCCTCTATCCATCCATCCATCCATCCATCCCCTCTATCCAGCCACCCATCCATCCCGTCTATCCATCCCTCCCCTCTATTCATCCATCCATCTCTCCCCTCTATCCATCCATCCATCCATCCCTCCCCTCTATCCAACCACCCATCCATCCCGTCTATCCATCCCTCTCCTCTATCCATCCATCCATCCCTCCCCTCTATCCATCCATCCATCCATCCCTCCCCTCTATCCAGCCACCCATCCATCCCGTCTATCCATCCCTCCCCTCTATCCATCCATCCATCCCCTCTATCCATCCATCCATCCATCCCTCCCCTCTATCCAGCCACCCATCCATCCCATCTATCCATCCCTCCCCTCTATCCATCCATCCCCTCTATCCAACCACCCATCCATCCCGTCTATCCATCCCTCCCTTCTATCCATCCATCCATCCCTCCCCTCTATCCAACCACCCATCCATCCCGTCTATCCATCCCTCCCCTCTATCCATCCATCCATCCATCCTCTATCCAACCACCCATCCATCCCGTCTTTCCATCCATCCATCCCTCCATCCATCCATCCCTCCCCTCTATCCAACCACCCATCCATCCCCTCTATCCAACCACCCATCCATCCCCTCTATCCAACCACCCATCCATCCCGTCTATCCATCCCTCCCCTCTATCCATCCACCCATCCCTCCCCTCTATCCATCCATCCATCCATCCATCCATCCCTCTCCTCTATCCATCCATCCATCCCGTCTATCCATCCCTCTCCTCTATCCATCCATCCATCCCTCCCCTCTATCCAACCACCCATCCATCCCGTCTATCCATCCCTCCCCTCTATCCATCCATCCATCCCTCCCCTCTATCCAACCACCCATCCATCCATCTCTCCCCTCTATCCATGCACCCATCCATCCCCTCTATCCATCCACCCATCCCTCCCCTCTATCCATCCATCCATCCCTCCCCTCTATCCATCCATCCATCCCTCCCCTCTATCCATCCATCCATCCATCCCTCCCCTCTATCCATCCATCCATCTCTCCCCTCTATCCATCCATCCATCCCTCCCCTCTATCCATCCATCCATCCCTCCCCTCTATCCATCCATCCATCCCTCCCCTCTATCCAACCACCGATCCATCCCATCTATCCATCCCTCCCCTCTATCCCTCCATCCTCCTCTATCCATCCATCCATCCATCCTATCTATCCATCCTATCCATCCATCCATCCCTCTCTATCCATCCATCCATCCCTCCTCTATCCATCCATCCATCCATCTCCTCTATCCATACATCCATCTCTCCTCTATCCATCCATCCATCCCTCTATCCATCCATCCATCCATCCCATCCATCCTCTCTATCCATCCATCCATCCTCCTCTATCCAACCACCCATCCATCCCGTCTATCCATCCCTCCCCTCTATCCATCCACCCATCCCTCCCCTCTATCCATCCATCCATCCCTCCCCTCTATCCATCCATCCATCCATCCATCCATCCCTCCCCTCTATCCAACCACCCATCCATCCCGTCTATCCATCCCTCTCCTCTATCCATCCATCCATCCCTCCCCTCTATCCAACCACCCATCCATCCCGTCTATCCATCCCTCCCCCTATCCCTCCATTCATCCATCCATCCCTTCTATCCATCCATCCATCCCTCCCCTCTATCCATCCATCCATCCCCACTATCCAACCACCCATCCATCCCGTCTATCCATCCCTCTCCTCTATCCATCCATCCATCCCTCCCCTCTATCCAACCACCCATCCATCCCATCTATCCATCCCTCCCCTCTATCCATCCATCCATCCCTCCCCTCTATCCAACCACCCATCCATCCCGTCTATCCATCCCTCTCCTCTATCCATCCATCCCCTCTATCCAACCACCCATCCATCCCGTCTATCCATCCCTCCCCTCTATCCCTCCATTCATCCATCCATCCCTTCTATCCACCCAGCCATCCCTCCCCTCTATCCAACCACACATCCATCTCTCCCCTCTATCCATCCATCCATCCCTCTCCTCTATCCATCCATCCATCCCGTCTATCCATCCCTCCCCTCTATCCATCCATCCATCCATCCCTCCCCACTATCCAACCACCCATCCATCCCATCCATCCATCCCTCCCCTCTATCCATCCATCCCTCCCTCCCCTCTATCCAACCACCCATCCATCCATCCATCCCTCCCCTCTATCCCTCCATCCATCCCTCCCCTCTATCCCTCCATCCATCCATCCCCACTGTCCATCCATCCATAGCTCCTCTCTATCCATCCATCCACCCATCCATCCCCACTATCCACCCATCCATCCCTCCATTCATCCATCCCTCTCATCTATCCCTCCATTCATCCATCCCCACTATCCATCCATCCATCCATCCCTTCCCTCTATCCATCCATCCCTCCTCTCTATCCATCCATCCATCCCTCCCCACTATCCAACCACCCATCCATCCCTCCTCTCTATCTATCCATCCATCCCTCCCCTCTATCTATCCATCCACCCACCCATCCCTCTCCATTATCCATTCATCCCTCCCCTCTATCCACCCATCCATCCCCATTATTCATCCATCCATCCACCTATCCCTCCCCACTATCCATCCACCCATCCCTCCCGACTATTCATCCATCCATCCAACTATCCCTCCCCACTATCAAGCCATCCCTTCCCTCCCTCCCTCACTCCATCCATCCACCCACCCCATCCATCCCTTCCCTCTATCCATCCATCCTCCTATCCACCAATCCCTCCCCACTATGCATCCATCCACCCATCCCTCCCCTCTCTCCATCCATCCACCCACCCCATCCATCCATCCCTCCTCACCTCCCTCCATCCATCCCCTCTATCCATCCACCCATCTCTCCTCTGTATCAATCCACACCCCTCCCATCCATCTACCCACATCTAAACTAGATATCTCCCTATACACACCCCTCTTCATCTATCTGCAACCCCCCACATCTAATCAGTCTGTCTGTCATCTCATAGACACTCCTCTTTCTCTGTCTATGTATCTATCCAACCCTATACACACCATCTAATCTATCTGTCTATCCATCCTCAGCCACCCCCTCTATCTATCTATCTATCCCCATCCACCCTCCGTATCTATCTATCTATCTATCCTGAGTTCTTCTATTTTCAGTTCTGCTACTGACTTACTGTATGGCTTTTGATGGGTGTGTTGTGTTGTGTGATTGGGCGGTGTGTGTGTTTTTGTGTATTTCCCTGCTGGAGGGGCTGACCCGTGTGTGTGTGCTCTGTGTGTGTGTGTGTCCCTGCTGGAGGGGCTGACCCGTGTGTGTGCTCTGTGTGTGTGTGTGTCCCTGCTGGAGGAGCTGACCCGTGTGCTGAGTGTGTGTGTGTGTGTTACTGCTGTAATAGGGGTGACGGACTCAGGAGTTAATCCGGGACATGCTCAGTCCATCACAAAGGTACCAAGCCGAAGGTGGGTCAAACCCCAGCTCCGTCAGCAGGTCCCGAGTACGAGAACCCGGCAAATTGCAGCCACCTCTGGGGCGCAGCGCGGCGGCCGTTAACGGAAGGGCCAAGGACAGCAGGGGGCTTTCAAAATCACAGCGTCCTCCTGCATTAGCCCCCTGCCCCACGGCGCCCCCCCAGCGCCCGGCCCCGACTGCCAGGGGAGAGCGCCCCCCGCCCAGCCCCCTGCCCCACGGCGCCCCCCAGCGCCCAGCCCTGACTGCCATGGGGGAGCATCCTCTGCCCCACTCCCTGCCCCATGGCGCCCGGCCCTGCCTGCCGGGGGACAGTGCCCCCTGCCCAGCCCCCTGACCCACAGCACCCCAGCGCCCGGCCCCGACTGCCAGGGGAGAGCGCCCCCGCCCAGCCCCCTTCCCAACGGCGCCCCCCCAGCGCCCGGCCCGAGCTAGGATCCTCACCCCCCCCCCAAGGCCCAGGGAACCCAGGCGTCCGGGCAGCTCCGGGAGAAACAAGTCCCGTCCCCGGTCTCTGCCGCCCCCTGGGGAGTGACGCAGGGCCAGCGGGGGAAACCCAGGCGTCCGGACTCCCAGACCCTCCCCCCTGCTCTAACCACTAGTCCCCCTCCCCTCCCAGAGCCGGGGAGAGAACCCAGGAGTCCTGCAGCAGGGGAAGGGTTAAACCCGTCCCACACAGGCCCCGCCCATCTGACGTCAGCCCCCAGGCCACGCCCCTTTGGTACTTTCATTCAAGATGGTGGCTGGTTCCTTGTGACAGGTAGGAACTTCCTGCTCCCCCCCAGCTGGGTGCAATGGAATCTCCCTCCCCCCATAGCAGGGGCAGCAGGGGCTGCAGCGCCCCCCCCCCAGTGCAATGGAATCTCCCTCCCCCCATCGCAGGGGCTGCAGCGCCCCCCCCCAGCTGGGTGCAATGGAATCTCCCTCCCCCCATAGCAGGGGCAGCAGGGGCTGCAGCGCCCCCCCCCGCGCAATGGAATCTCCCTCCCCCCATAGCAGGGGGGCAGCAGGGGCTGCAGCGCCCCGTGCAATGGAATCTCCTCCCCATAGCAGGGGCAGCAGGGCTGCAGCGCCCCCAGTGCAATGGAATCTCCTCCCCATAGCAGGGGTGAGTGGGGCTGCAGCGCCCCGCGCAATGGAATCTCCTCCCCATAGCAGGGGCAGCAGGCTGCAGCGCCCCAGTGCAATGGAATCTCCCTCCCCATAGCAGGGGTGAATGGGGCTGCAACGGCCCCCACAGTGCAATGGAATCTCCTCCCCATAGCAGGGGCAGCAGGGGCTGCAGCGCCCCAGTGTAATGGAATCTCCCTCCCCCATAGCAGGGGGTGAATGGGGGCTGCAACGGCCCCCCCAGTGCAATGGAATCTCCCTCCCCCCATAGCAGGGGCAGCAGGGGCGGCAGCGCCCCAGTGCAATGGAATCTCCCCATAGCAGGGGTGAGTGGGGCTGCAGCGCCCCCGCGCAATGGAATCTCCTCCCCATAGCAGGGGCAGCAGGGCTGCAGCGCCCCCAGTGCAATGGAATCTCCCTCCCCCCATAGCAGGGGGTGAATGGGGCTGCAGCGGCCCCAGTGCAATGGAATCTCCTCCCCATAGCAGGGGTGAGTGGGGCTGCAGCGCCCCGCGCAATGGAATCTCCTCCCCATAGCAGGGGCAGCAGGGGCGGCAGCGCCCCCCCCCCAGTGCAATGGAATCTCCCTCCCCCCATAGCAGGGGGTGAATGGGGGCTGCAACGGCCCCCCCCGCGCAATGGAGTCTCCCTCCCCCCATAGCAGGGGGTGAATGGGGGCTGCAGCGCCCCCCCCCGCGCAATGGAGTCTCCCTCCCCCCATAGCAGGGGGTGAGTGGGGGCTGCAGCGCCCCCCCCAGTGCAATGGAATCTCCCTCCCCCCATGTTATATGCAGCTGTTTCCCCAGCTGCCCTGCCCCAGAGCTGGCTGCACCCCAGGGCCAGGCTGTTGCTTTCTGCCCAGCTGCAGGGTGACACTTTCACGCTGGGAGTAGCTGGGGGCTGGTTTTCACCCCACAGCCGCACGGGCCCCAAAGACCCCAGTTCTCAGCAGCCCCTCCCCCACCCGACAGCCTATGCTAGGTGGGTGCTATCAGCTACAGCCACTGCTCTTCCCTCACTCCCCTCCCAGAGCCAGGGAGAGAACCCAGGAGTCCTGGCTCCCAGCCCCCTCCTTCTCTCACCCACCAGGCCCCACTCCCCTCCCAGAGCTGGGGAGAGAACCCAGGAGTCCTGGCTCCCAGCCCCCACTGGTCTGGCCACCAGCCCCCCCCCCCTCCCGGAGTGGGTCAGAGAACCCAGGGTCAGGACTGAGGGGCGCTGGCAGAGCAGGGGGTGCGGGGAGCCTAGGGTCGGGATAGCAGGGGGCAGGTAGGGGTGCGGCGGGGGGCATCGTGCTGGTGGGGGGGCGCTGTGCTATTGGGGGTGCCGCGTGTCTCACTCTCCCCCCTTCTCCCCAGGCTCTCCCCCCCCCCATTGCCTCCCCCCATGCGGCGCTGCTCGGACTCCTCCTGCCCCATCTCCAATGGCCTGCGCGTGGAGGGCCCGGTGCCCATGGAGCCGCCCCGGGGGGCGGCGCCGGACGAGAGCCCCGCAGCTGAGGCGGGCCCGGCCGCCGGCACCGGCACCGTCAAGGTCTATCTGCCCAACCAGCAGCGCACCGTGGTGAGGTCCCCTTCGCCGGGGGGACGGGGCGGGGGGGGCCCCGGGGGAGGGGCTGGGAGCAAGCAGGTCCCCGGCCAGCCTCAGGCACCAGCTGACTGGACTCAATGACCAGAGGGTGGCTAATGGGAGGCGACCCCGGCAGCCAGAGGCCCGTGAGCCTCACCTCAGTACGGGGCAAAGGGGCTGAAACTAGTAAAGAACCAAATTGCCCGACTCCGCGATGAACGGAATTTGTTGGGGGAAGAGTCAACAGGGTTTTGGTAAAGGGAAATCGCGCCTCACCAATCTACTAGATCTTTGAGGGGTCAATGAGCACGTGGACAAGGGGGATCCAGGGGATCTAGTGGCCTTAGATTTCCAGAAAGCCTTTGACAAGGTCCCTCACCAAAGGCTCTTACGCGAAGTGAGCTGCCCTGGGACACGAGGGAAGGTCCCCTCATGGGTCGGGAGCTGGTTCAAAGACAGGAAACAAAGGGGAGGAATAAATGGTCAGTTTTCAGAATGGAGGGGGGTTAAATCGTGTCCCCCCCCCAGGGGTCTGTGCTGGGCCCGGCCCTAGTCAACAGCCTCATAAACGATCTGGGACAAGGGGTGAACAGGGAGGTGGCAAAGTTGGCAGCTGATACAAAACTGCTCCAGACAGTTAAGTCCCAGGCAGCCTGCGAAGAGCGACAGAGGGACCTCCCCAAACTGGTGACTGGGCAAGAAAAGGGCAGAGGAAATTCAACGTTGATAAACGCGAAGTGATGCACGTCGGAGACCAGAATCCAGCTCTCCGCACGCAATGATGGGTCTGGATTAGCTGTTACCACTCGGGAAAGACCTTGGTGTCACTGTGGAGAGTTCTGTGAAATCATCCACCTGATGCGCAGCGGCGGCCAAAAAGCGACCGGCGCGTTGGGAGTCATTAGGAAAGGGAGAGAGAAGAGAGGAAATATCCTGTTGCCTCCAGATCAGTCCGTGGTTCACCCACACCGTGAACACTGCGTGCAGGTCTGGCCGCCCCGTCTCCCGAAAGCTAGATTGGAATTGGAAAAGGTTCAGAAAAGGGCAACAAAACTGACCAGGGTCTAGAGCAGCTGCCGTGTGAGGAGAGATTAATCAGCCGGGGACTGTTCAGGTTGGAATTAAGGTGATTCGGGGGGATACGAGAGAGTCTATAAACTCATGACTGGGGCGGAGAAAGTAAATCGGGGACGTGTTATTTACCCCTTCTCAGAACAGGAGAACTAGGGGTCCCCAATGAACTGAACAGGCAGCAGGTTTAACACAAACACAAGGAAGTATTTCTTCACCCAACGCACAGTCAACCTGTGGAACTCCTCGCCGGAGGGAGCTGTGAAGGCCAAGGCCGTAACAGGGTTCAGAAGGGAGCTAGACAGATTCATGGAGTTCAGGTGCATCAGTGGCTAGTAGCCAGGCTGGGCAGGGACGGTGTCACCGGCCTCTGACTGCCAGGAGCTGGGAATGGGCGACAGGGGATGGACACTTGACAATTCCCTGTTCTGTTCACTCCCTCTGGGGCACCCGGCGTTGGCCACTGGCAGAGGACAGGACGTGGGGCTGGATGGACCCTTGGTCTGACCCCTCCGGCCATTCTTATGTCTCTCCTCCCCAGCCTCCAGCGCTTTGCACGGTGCCCTAGATGTGCAGGGGGGTAAGCACAGACCGTGCAACTGCACACGCGCCTGGCTCAGTGCACGGCTGCCGGAGCACAGCTGTGGTGTGCCGGGGAGCATGAGCACGGTCCGTGCAATTGCATAGGCACAGGTCTTGCACGGCTCCCTCGGTATGTATTGGGTGTGCAGGGGATATGAGCACAGGCAGTGTCATTGCACACGGCTCCCTGGCATGCAGGGGAGCGTGAGCACCGTCCGTGCAATTGCACACGTGTGTCTTGTTGCAGAGCTCCCCGGGGGTGAGGGGCACTCCAGCCGTGCCTTGCACGAGTGTGGGTGTCTACCTGGCTACGTGGGGGAGTCCGTTGCAGGCTGTGCAGGGGGAGGGGGGCTGAGCTCACCAGTGCCCTGGGGGGGGGCAGAAGCCGTGTGTAACCCCTCCCCCATGTCAGGTCAACGTGCGGCCGGGAGCCACCGTCTACGATGCCCTGGACAAAGCGCTGAAGGTGCGAGGGCTGAACCAGGACTGCTGCGCGGTGTATCGGCGCCTGGGCGGGTGAGCGGGGCTGCGGGTCGGGAGTGAGGGGCACCGGCAGGGCTGGGGGGGCTGCGGGTCGGGAGTGAGGGGCACTGGCGCTTGGGCAGGTGAGCGGGGCTGTGGGTCGGGAGTGAGGGGCACCAGCAGGGTTCGGGGGCTGCAGGTCGGGAGTGGGGGCACCAGCAGGGTTCTGGGGTGGGGGCTGCGGGTCGGGAGTGGGGGGCAGCGGCCCGGCCGGGGGCTGGGTCCGGTTCTGACCCGTCTCTCTGGCAGGACGAAGCTGCTGACCGCCTGGGACACAGACATCACCCCACTGGAGGGGCAGGTTCTCTACGTGGAGGTGCTGGACGAGGTGCCACTCACCATGCACAACTTTGTGAGTCCCAGAAGACCCTACAATAACACACCGGCCCCCGAGAGACCCTACAATAACACACCGGCCCCCGAGAGACCCTACAATAACACACCGGCCCTGAGAGACCTTACAATAACATACCAGCCCCCGAGAGACCCTACAATAATGCCCCGGCCCCCAAGAGACCCTACAATAACACACCGGCCCTGAGAGACCCTACAATAACGCACCAGCCCCCTAGAGACTCTACAATAATGCACCGGCCCTGAGAGACCCAACAATAACACACCGAGCCCCGAGAGACCCTGCAATAATGCACCAGCCCCCGAGAGACCCAACAATAACGCACCGGCCCCCGGGAGACCCTACAATAACGCACCAGCCCCCTAGAGACTCTACAATAATGCACCGGCCCCGAGAGACCCTCCATGTGTCTGTCTGTCCCCCCAGGTCCGTAAGACGTTTTTCAGCCTGGCCTTCTGCGACTTCTGCCTCAAGTTCCTCTTCCACGGCTTCCGCTGCCAGACGTGCGGCTACAAATTCCACCAGAACTGCAGCAGCCGCGTGCCCAGCGTGTGCGTGGCCCTGGGAGCGGCCCACTGCCCGTGAGTGACCCCCAGATCCCCCATGGCCCCCCCAGGCCTCCAGACCCCCAGATCCTCCGCAGCCCTCGACCCCCCAGCCACGTGCCCAGCGCGTGCGTGGCCCCGGGTGCCGCCCACGGCCCGTGAGTGACCCCCCTGCAGCCCTCCCTGCCCCTCCCATGCCCTGTACCTAAAGGAGGCAGGCCCATGGGGACCCTCTCTGGCCTGCCATGGGACGAGGGGACCCAGGCGTCCGGAGTGCTAATGGGAAGGGGATGGGTGTGTGATGAGGGTGGCCAGGGCTGGGCTGGCAGGGGCTGCGGGTCGGGAGTGAGGGGCACCGGCAGGGCTGTGGGGGGAGCCCAGGGCTGGGCTAGCAGGGGCTGCGGGTCGGGAGTGAGGGGCATCTGCACCCCACATTCTCTCTCCTCCCCCCCCACAGGATTTACAGCCACGATCCCTACCCCGACGCGCAGGGGCAGGATTCCCCCTCGGCCCGGCCCGGCCTGGCCCCCCTAACGCCGCAACCCACCAGGTACGGGAGCCCCCAGTCCCACCCCGGGGGAACGTGGGAGGAAATCACCCCCAGATTGCGGGGGGACTGACACAGGCCGGGTCACCGATCCAGAGCGACCGGGGGCTGGAGCCGTGTAAACGGGGCAGCAGGAAATCTGGTGTCAGATGGTTCTGTGGAAACCTGGATGCCCGGGAGCGAAGGCGGGGGTGTGTCCTGACGGGCTGCGGGGCAGCGACTCTGCGAGAGCTTTGGGGGGCCGCTGCGAGGGCTGCCGGGATCCTGGAGCCGGAGCTCTGGGTGTGACCCCGGGGCGACCACGGCCGGGACCCTGCGGCCCCCGATTCGGGGATCGGTCGGGGAGGGGAGGAGGGAGGGGCTAGGACCCCTGCCCAGGAGCCAGGGACTCCGGGAGGGGAAGGGAGCCACTGACCCGGCGCTCGTCTGCCTGTGCCCCCCCCAGCTCCCGCCAGCAGTGTCTTGGCCCCGACGCCTTCAGCTTCCCGGACCCCCCCGGCGGGGGGCAGCCCCTCCAGCGCCACCGCTCCACCTCCACCCCCAACGTGCACATGGTCAGCACGGCCGAGCCCGGGGACGCCGCCAGCCTGCAGGTGAGAGCCCGGCAGGGCGGGGTGGGGCCGGCTCCCCCCAGCCCCAGGGCGGGGACTGGCTGGCTCAGGGGGTGGGGAATGGGCCCGAGGGGGGCCAGCGGGGGGGCCGGGGGAAGGGGCCAGGAATCTTGGGGCACGCAGGGCTCAGCCCCACTGCCAGGGGGCGCAGATCCGGGGACAGACGGACGCCCGCAGACCCGGACGGACAGACCCTGGAGGGTTCGTTTCCTCTTGGGGTCTCTGAGCTCTTCCCCCCTTTTTCAGATCGCGGCCATGAGCTTCCACACAGACGGTGAGAACCCCCGTGGTTTGGAGGCGCCGGGCTGGGGGGGGGGAGGCTCGGGGGCTCAGCAGGAGGCGCTGCTCGGGGCACCAGGCTGGGGCTCAGGGGCGCTGTGCTGCGGGGCGGGCGGGGGCTCAGTGGGCGCTGTGCTGCTGGGGGTTCGGGGCGCTGCTGCAGGGGCAGGTGGGGCATGGTGCTGCCGGGCGGGCGGGGCTCAGGGGCGCTGTGCCGCTAGGGGCTCGGGGCGCTGTGCTGCTGGGGATGGGTGGGAGGTTCAGTGGGCGCTGTGCTGCAGGGGCAGGCGGGGCGCTGTGCTGCCGGGGCGGGCGTGGGGCTCAAGGGCGCTGTGGCGCTAGGGGTTCGGGGGTGCTGTGCTGTGGGGGGGTAGGGGCTCAGGGGTGCTGTGCTGCTAGGGAGGTTCGGGAGGTGCTGTGCTGCTGAGGGGTGGGATGTTCAGTGGGGGTGCTGTGCTGCAGGGGCAGGCGGGGCACGGTGCTGCCGGGGGTAGGGGGCGCTTCTGGGGGGGCAGGGGGCACTCGAGGGAGGTTGGAGGCTCAGTGCGGGGGTGGGGGGCAGCTCTGGGGTCCCCAGCTCACTCCACTCTCTTTGCCCAGCGCCAGGTGGGGGGGAAGGGTCTCCCCCAGGTCCCAGCCCCCCCCAGGAGCCTTCCGGGCGCCATGGGGCCCCCTCCAAGTCGCCCCCGCAGCCCCCCAAGGAGCGGAAGGGGTCGGCGTCGTCGGCCGAGGACAAGAAGAAGGTGGTGAGTTGGGGGGGGGCGGCTAGGGGGGATGTCTGCCCCCCAGTGTCCCTGCCCCCCACGATGCCCTGCACCTCCCTCATGCCCTGCCCCCCATAGCCCCCAATCCTGCCCTACTCCCCAGCCTTGTACCCCCTCCCCTCTCCCATATTGGGCCCCCATCTCCTGCCCCCACCCACCTGCTATCTCTGACCCCCTCCCACGGCTCCTGATGTGACCCCCACCCCTGAGCCTGTGCCCCCAACTCCATCCCCCCGTCCCCTGCCCCCGACTCCTCCACGCCACCGATGGGGGGCAGGGGCGAGAAAGGCCGGTCGTGCCGGGGGTGTGGGGGGCTCCGGGGCACCCCATGGGGCGGGTGGGGTCTGGAGAAGAGACAGCTGGGGGGGCAGCCCAGAGGCCTTCCCACAAAGGGGGGCTCCGAAGAAGCCGGGGGTCGGTCGTTCTCGAGGGATCTGCACCAGGGGAAACCGAGGCTGGGGGCGGCGTTCGGCTGGGGCGTCCCCCCAGGCTGAGCAGGGTTGGGGGAGGGAATGGAACAAGCCCCTCACTGCCCTCTCCCCCCCCCCGCCCCCATTGCAGAAGGCCCTGGGCTACCGGGACTCGGGCTACCAGTGGGAGGTGCCCCCGCACGAGGTGATCCTGCTGCGCCGGGTGGGAGCCGGCTCCTTCGGCACCGTCTACCAGGGCCGCTGGCACGGCCACGTGGCCGTGAAAATCCTCAAGGTGACGCAGCCCACGGCCCAGCAGGTGCAGGCCTTCAAGAACGAGATGCAGGTACTCAGGTAGGAACCCCGGCGTCCGGGAGGGCCGCTGGCCTCTGGGAGGGAGGCAGGAGGGACCCCAGCATCCAGCGGGGACCGAGAGTCTGGGGGCAGGTGACGGGGAGAGACATTGGCCTCTTGGGGGAGCAGGAGGGACCCCGTTATCCACGGGGAACCCCGGCATCCAGGTGGGGCTGGAAGGACCCTGGCGTCCGGGGTGGGCAAAGGCAGACTGGGGAGGGGGCCCCGGTGTCAGGGTTCGTAGGCCAGAAGGAGGGACCCAGGCATCCAGGGGTTCATGGAGCAAGGGGGGGGACTCCGGCTTCCAGGGGGTTAGCAGTTTGCAGGGGACCCAGGAGTCTGGGGGTGGGAGTCGGGGGCACCCAGGTGTCCGGGGCTGGTGGTTTGCAGTGAGAGGGACCCAGGTGTCCGGAGGTGGTGGTCAGGGGGGATCCAGGTATCCAGAGGTGGCGGTTTGGGTCAAAAGAGACCCCGGTGTCAGGGGACCGGTCTGGGGTGGGGGCCAGGTGTCCAGGGATGGTGTTGGAGGAGGGACCCCGGTGTCCGGGGGTGGCGGTTTGCAGCAGGAGGGACCCAGGCATCCAGGGGTACCAGGCCTCCGGGGACGGTGTTGGGGAAGGACCCAGGCATCCGGGGGTGGTGGGCTGGGGAGAGGGGGGGGACAGACCCCAGCGCCTACCCCCCCAGTGACCCCCCCCCGGCCCCCGCAGGCGGACGCGTCACGTCAACGTGCTGCTGTTCATGGGGTTCATGACGCGGCCGAGTTTCGCCATCATCACCCAGTGGTGCGAGGGCAGCAGCCTGTACCGGCACCTCCACGTCTGCGAGACCCGGCTGGACGCCCCCGCCCGCACCGAGGTGGCGCGCCAGACGGCCCAGGGCATGGAGTGAGTCCTGGGGGGGGGGGCGGCAGGGGGCTGCTATGGGGCGGGGGGTGGGAGGCAGGGGCTTGCGTGATGGGGCCCGGGGTGGTTGGGAGCTATGGGGAGTGGGGCTGGTGCAGTGAGGGGCTGACAATGGGGAGGGCTGGGGGCAGGGAGTCATGGCAGGGGCTGGCATTATGGGAATGTGGGGGCAGGGGGCACTGCTCATGGGGGCTCCCCCCGCTTTCTCTCCCCTCCCTAGTTATCTTCATGCCAAGAGCATCATCCACCGGGACCTGAAATCCAACAGTATCCTACGGCCCCCCATGGCGGGCTCCAGTGGTGGCAGGGCCGGGGGGAATGGGGGGGCGTATCCAAAATGGCGGCACGGCCGGGGGAATGGGGGGGGTATCCAAGATGGCGGCAGGGCCGGAGGACGGGGTGGGGGGGGTATCCAAGATGGCGGCAGGGTTGGGGGAATGAGGGGGTGTGTATCCAAGATGGCGGCAGGGCCGGGGAATGGGGGCATATCCAAGATGGCGGCAGGGCCGGGGAATGGGGGTATCCAAGATGGCAGCAGGGTTGGGGAATGAGGGGGTGTATCCAAGATGGTGGCAGGGCTGGGGAATGGGCGATTCAAGATGGCGGCAGGGCCGGGGAAATGGCGGGGGGCGCGTAGCCAAGATGGCGGCAGGGCCGGGGGAATGGGGGGGGGCGTAGCCAAGATGGCGGCAGGGCCGGGGGAATGGGGGGGGGCGTAGCCAAGATGGCGGCAGGGCCGGGGGAATGGGGGGGGGGCGTAGCCAAGATGGCGGCAGGGCCGGAGGAATGGGGGGGCGACAGGTGTTTCCCAGGGGGTCTGTGCTGTGGGGGTTGTTGCTGAGGTGGGGGCTGCTGTGGGGGACTCGTTGGTGCCGGTCGCCCCCTAACCCTCCCCCCAGACATCTTCCTGCACGAGGGGCTGACGGTGAAGATCGGTGACTTCGGCCTGGCCACGGTGAAGACGCACTGGAGTGGGGCCCGCCGGGTCGAGCAGCCCCGGGGCTCCGTGCTCTGGATGGTGAGAGCCCCACGGCGCCCCATAGCATCCTGCCGTGCCCCACAGCGCCCATCGCGCCCTGCTCACCCCCATAGCGCCCTGCTCACCCCCACAGCACCCTGCTATGCCCCACAGCACCCAGCTCACCCCCATAGCGCCCTGCTCACCCCCACAGCACCCTGCTATGCCCCACAGCGCCCTGCCGTGCCCCATAGCACCCAGCTCACCCCCATAGCGCCCTGCCGACCCCCACGGTGCCCTGCCGTGCCCCACAGCGCCCATAGCGTCCTGCCGAGCTCTACAGCGCCCATCGCGCCCAGCTCACCCCCATAGCGCCCTGCCGACCCCCACGGTGCCCTGCCGACCCCCACGGTGCCCTGCTGACCCCCACAGCGCCCTGCCGTGCCCCACAGCGCTCATAGTGCCCAGCTGACCCGCATTGTGCCCAGCTCACCCCCATAGCGCCCTGCCGACTCCCATAGTGTCCCATAGCGCCTTGCTGACCCCACGGTGCCCCATAGCGCCCTGCCGAGCTCTACAGCGCCCATAGCACCCTGCTGACCCCACGGTGCCCCATAGCGCCCTGCTGAATCCCACAGCACCCCATGGCGCCCTGCTGACCCCAATACCCCTCCGCTGCACCAGCCTGCCCCAGCTGCTGGGCTCCGTGCTCTGGATGGTGAAATCCTCACTGAGCCCCATAGAGCCCCATTGTCACCCGCCCCGCGCCTGCCCCCCCAGCCCCTAACGGTGTCTCCCCGCAGGCGCCCGAGGTGATCCGCATGCAGGACAGCAGCCCCTACAGCTTCCAGTCCGACGTCTACGCCTACGGGGTGGTTCTGTTCGAGCTCACCACGGGGAGCCTCCCCTACGGGCACGTCCGCAGCCGCGACCAGGTACTGCCCCAGCACCCCTGCACCCCTGCGCCCCTCCTCGCCCCAGCACCCCTCCCTGCCACCCACAGCCTCCCCTACGGGCACGTCCGCAGCCGCGACCAGGTACCGCTCCCCCCGGGGCCCGCCTGGCCCCCAGCACCCCTGTGCCCCTGCGCCCCTCCTCGCCCCCAGCACCCCTCCCTGCCAACCCGCAGCCTCCCCTACGGGCACGTCCGCAGCCGCGACCAGGTACCGCTCCCCCCGGGGCCCTCCTGGCCCCCCCCAGCACCCCTGTGCCCCCCTGCGCCCCTCCTCGCCCCAGCACCCCTCCCCGCCACCCCGCAGCCCCCCCGACGCGCACGTCCGCACCCGCGACCCGCTCCCGCTCCCCCCGGGGCCCTCCTGGCCCCCCACAGCACCCCTGCGCCCCCCTGCGCCCCTCCTCGCCCCAGCACCTCCCTGCCACCCACAGCCTCCCCTACGGGCACGTCCGCAGCCGCGACCAGGTACCGCCCCGGGGCCCTCCTGGCACCCAACAGCACCCCTGTGCCCCTGCGCCCCTCCTCACCCCCAGCACCCCTCCCTGCCAACCCACAGCCTCCCCTACAGGCACGTCCGCAGCCGCGACCAGGTACTGGCCCCCACAGCACCCCTGCGCCCCTGCGCCCCTCCTGCCAATCCGCAGCCTCCCTACGGGCACGTCCGCAGCCGCGGTACCGCCCGCCCGCCCCGCTCCCCTGCAACCTCCTCACCCCCAGCACCCAGGTGCCCCCAGCCCTCCTCTCCCCCACGCCCCAGCACTCCTCCCTGCCGACCCACAGCCTCCCCTACGGGCACGTCTGCAGCCACAACCAGGTACTGCCCGGCCCCCCTTGACCTGCACCCTCCGCTGCCGACTGCAGCCCCCTGGCGCTCCTCACCGCCGACTGCAGCCCCCCAGCGCCCCTGGCACCCCTTGCTGCCTCCCGCTGCCGACTGCAGCCCCCTGGTGCTCCTCACTGCCGACTGCAGCCCCCCAGCGCCCCTGGCACCCCTCACCGGCGATCCACGGCCTCCTGGCGCCCCCTGCTGCCGACTGCAGCCCCCAGCACCCGGCACCCCTTGCCGCCTCCCACAGCCCCTTGCAGCCGACTGCAGCCCCGCATCCCCGGTGCCCCTCATTGCCGACCTGCAGCCCCTGCCCCCACTGCCGACTGCAGGCCCCCACATCACCCAGCGCCCCTCACTTCCTCCCGCAGCCCCCCGGCGCCCCTCACCGCCGACTGCAGCCCCCTGCGTCCCCCGGCGCCCCTCGCAGCTGACCCACACATCCCCAGCGCCCCCCAGCGCCCCTCACTCCCGACCCGCAGCTCCTGCCAGCCCAGCCCTGACCCCCCAAGCTCTGCCGGTGCCCCTCACTCCCGACCCGCAGCCCCTGGGGTTCTAAATGGGGGTTTGGGGGTGTCCTGGCTCTGACCTGACCCCTCGCCCCCCAGATCCTGTTCATGGTGGGCCGGGGGTACCTGTCCCCTGACATGAGCCGGGTGCCCAGCACCTGCCCCAAGTCCCTGAAGAGACTCATGATGAACTGCCTGAAATTCAACCGAGACGAGAGACCCCTCTTCCCCAAGGTGAGCGGGGGCGGGGCCCGGACGCCTGGGTTCTCTCCCGGCTCTGGGGGGGGGGTGGGGGTAGGGGTTAGAGCAGAGGGGGCTGGGAGCCAGGACTCCTGGGTTCTCTCCCCGGCCCTGGGAGGGGAGTGGGGTCTGGTGGTTAGAGCAGGGGGGGCTGGGAGCCAGGACTCCTGGGTTCTCTCCCCGGCTCTGGGAGGGGAGTGGGGACGAGTGGTTAGATTGGAGAAGGGGGCTGGGAGCCAGGACTCCTGGGTTCTCTCCCCGGCCCTGGGAGGGGAGTGGGGACGAGTGGTTAGCATGGAGAAGGGGGCTGGGACCTAGGACTCCTGGGTTCCCTCCCCGGCTTGGGGGGTTGGAGGGATCCGTCTCACCCCCTTTCTCCCCCCAGATCCTGGCCACAGTGGAGCAGCTGCAGCGCCTCCTCCCCAAGCTGGAGCGAAGCATGTCGGAGCCCTCCCTGCACCGCGCCTCCCACACCGACCCCTGCGGCTCCTCCCCCCCGTCGCCCCTGCGCCCCCTGGCCTAGCCCAGGCAGACGGACGCCCCCGGTGCCAGGAGCTGCCACTGCTCCGAGCCTCCCCCAGCTTGGGGACCCAGGTGTCCGGGAGCAACTGTCGGAGAGGGGGGAGCTTCTCCCCCCACCCAAACCCCAGGGCCAGCATCGCCCCAGAGGAACGTCCATTGTCTGGAGATCGATGTGTGACACCTCCCACCCCACCTCGCCCCGCCCCAGAGGTGGCTGCATCCCAGCATCAGCTGAGCCGGCCGTTCTATGCAGCCGTTCCTGGCTGCCCCGCCCCAGAGGTGGCTGCATTAAGGGCGACCCGTGGGCTGTTAAATCTCTGTTTTAATATATCGGTCTCTGGTTGCTCGGCCTCGCGCCGCGTTTCTTTGACATCACAGACGATTGGGACCCACAACAGTGTCACGAGAATCACTAACGGGGGAGGGGAGCAATTTGTGCTCGACGGCCCCGCCCCGTCCCCTTCACAGTGGGAACTAGGGGTGGGGGAGCAGCGTCTGGGCTGGAGGGAGGAAGGGCCCGGTCCTGGGCTCCCTCCTTTGCCCCCCAGGGCCCAATTCGGGGCAGGGGTAGAAGCGTCATGACACAACACGGAAACGACACGCAAATATCACGCGCTGGGGGGGGCGTCACGACACAGCGCTGGGGGGCACTCAAAAATATAGAGGGGGCAAGACTCTGAGATCTGTACAGGGGGGCTGATGGGGGGCCGCAGGGAAAGGGAGATGGGCTGGGCTGGTGGTACATGGGGGCTGGCGGGGAGGGGGTGTTGCTGGGGGCAGAGATGTGGGGTGTTACAGGGGCTAGGGTGGGTTCAGGGGTGGGGGCTCACGGGAGGCAGCATGGGGGTTACAGGGGCTAGGGTGGATTTGGGGGTGGGGGTCTCGGGGGCAGCATGGGGATTATGGGGTCTTGGGTGGATTTGGGGTGGGGTCTCACAGGGGCAGCATGGGGATTACGGGTCTCGGTGGATTTGGGGTGGGGTCTCACAGGGGCAGTGGGGGTTAAGGGGGCTGGGGTGGATTTGGGAGTGGGGTCTCGAGGGGCAGCATGGGGATTACGGGGTCTCGGGTGGATTTGGGGATGGGGTCTCGCAGGAGGCAGTGTAGGGGTTATGGGGGCTAGGGTGGATTTAGGGGTGGGGGTCTTGCAGGGGCAGCATGGGGATTACGGGGTCTCGGGTGGATTTAGGGGTGGGGTCTCACAGGAGGCAGTGGGGGGCTAAGGGGGGCTGGGGTGGATTTGGGGGTGGGGGGCGTGTTGCTGGGGGCAGGGATGTGGGGGGCTGGGGTGGATTCAGGGCTGGGGGGGGATTAATTTCACACACAGCCACACCCACCCGGCCGTGTCCCGCCCCCCGGCAGATGGGGTCCGGGGCCTGAGCACAGCGGTTCGGGCTCCAGGCAGCGGCAGGCGCGGGGTCTTCGGCTCCTCGGGGTCCCCGGCGGGGGGATGGACGGTGCAGCGAGGGGGCGTCATTGGGGTCCCGGGAAGATCTATGGGGCGGTTTGGGGGTCTCAGGGAGGGCCCGTGGCATCACATGGGAGGAGGGTCTCTGGGGAGCGGGGGCAGTAGGGGTCTCTGGGGTCACTCGGAGAAGAGGCTGGCGAAGCTTCGGGGGTCTCCGGGGGTCACTCAGAGAAGAGGCTGGCGAGGCTCGGGGGCTCGGGGTCACTCGGAGGAGAGGCTGGCGAGGCTCGGGGCTCGGGGGCTCGGGGTCACTCGGAGAAGAGGCTGGCGAGGCTCGGGGGCTCAGACTCGGGAAGAGGCTGGCGGGGGTCCTCGGAGAAGAGGCTGGCGAAGCTCGGGGGCTCGGGGTCACTCGGAGAAGAGGCTGGCAAAGCTCGGGGCTCCGGGGATCACTCGGAGAAGAGGCTGGCGAAGCTCTGGGGTCTCGGGGCTCCGGGGTCACTCGGAGAAGAGGCTGGCGAGGCTCCGGGGGCTCCGGGGTCACTCGGAGAAGAGGCTGGCGAAGCTCAGGGGGCTCCGGGGTCACTCGGAGAAGAGGCTGGCGAGGCTCCAGGGGTTCTCGGGGGCTCCGGGGTCACTCGGAGAAGAGGCTGGCGAAGCTCCGGGGGTCTCGGGGGCTCCGGGGATCACTCGGAGAAGAGGCTGGCGAGGCTCGGGGTCTCGGGGCTCGGGGTCACTCGGAGAAGAGGCTGGCGAAGATCCGGGGTCTCGGGGGCTCCGGGGTCACTCGGAGAAGAGGCTGGCGAAGCTCCGGGGTCTCGGGGTCACTCGGAGAAGAGGCTGGCGAAGCTCGGGGGCTCAGGGGTCACTCGGAGAAGAGGCTGGCGAGGCTCGGGGGCTCGGGGTCACTCGGAGAAGAGGCTGGCGAGGCTCGGGGGCTCCGGGTCACTCGGAGAAGAGGCTGGCGAAGCTCCGGGGCTCGGGGGCTCGGGGTCACTCGGAGAAGAGGCTGGCGAGGCTCCGGGGGCTCGGGGTCACTCGGAGAAGAGGCTGGCGAGGCTCGGGGGCTCGGGGTCACTCGGAGAAGAGGCTGGCGAGGCTCTGGGGCTCCGGGGCTCCAGGGGAGAAGAGGCTGGCGAGGCTCTGGGGGCTCGGGGGCTCCAGGGGTCACTCGGAGAAGAGGCTGGTGAGGCTCGGGGGCTCGGGGGCTCCGGGGTCACTCGGAGAAGAGGCTGGCGAGGCTCGGGGGTCTCGGGGGCTCGGGGTCACTCGGAGAAGAGGCTGGCGAGGCTCCGGGGTCTCGGGGGCTCCGGGGTCACTCGGAGAAGAGGCTGGCGAGGCTCGGGGCTGGGGTCACTCGGAGAAGAGGCTGGCGAAGCTCGGGGGTCTCGGGGCCTGGGGTCACTCGGAGAAGAGGCTGGCGAAGCTCCGGGGGGGTCTCAGGGGGGCTCCGGGGGGTCACTCGGAGAAGAGGCTGGCGAAGCTCCGGGGGGGGGTTCGGGGGGGCTCCGGGGGGGTCACTCGGAGAAGAGGCTGGCGAGGCTCCGGGGGGGTCTCGGGAGGGCTCCGGGGGGGTCACTCGGAGAAGAGGCTGGCGAGGCTCCGGGGGTCTCAGGGGATCCGGGGGTCACTCGGAGAAGAGGCTGGCGAAGCTCTGGCGCAGCGACCGGATGGACTCGGCCCGGGCCTCCTCCGGGCTAGCGCTGCCCCGCGCCGGCTCTGCGAGGGGGAAGGAACTGGTCAGAGACTGGGACTTGCTGGGGGGGGAGGGGGCCATGGGGGGGAAGGGGGGAGAGAAAGACACGATTAATCCATGCCAGGCGGTAGCACAGCAGAGGGTGATCAGGGCCCCCACCCCGGGACAGGCACTGACCCCCCCACCCCCCCGGGCGCAGGCCATAAGCAATGGGGGAGACAAGCAGGAGAATAGAGACCCCCCCCTCCACCCCCCCAGGCCTGACCAGTGTGGTTCTACCTCCCCCCAACTAGCCCCAATTCCCCTCGCAGAGCCAGGAGAGAACCCAGGAGTCCTGGGGGGGGGGGGGCAGGGAGGGTCCTTACTTCAGCTGGGGCTGGGGCACCGGCAGCTCCGGGGTGGGTTTCTGAGCCACTTGGGGTTTCCCGTGTGCTGGGGGGGGCCGGCTGCCCCCCTGGGCGCTGGGCCGTGGCTGCTGCGTGGTGGGGGGTGCCGGACGAGGGGGGGGGGGGGCCCGCTGGCTGGAGGGCGCCCCCTGGCTGCTCTGCCGGGGTGGCGCTCGCTGCTGGGCCCCCGGAGGGCGCTGCTGGGGGGGCTGCTGAGGCTGGGGGGGTCCCCCCCCGGACTTCGCCTGCGACTGGGGGGACTGACCCCCAGCCCCGGGGCTGGGTCCCCGCTGGGGCAGGGGGCCGGGGCCTCCCGCCGGGCTGGGGGCTCGGGGCCTTGTGGGAGGCCGGGGCCCGGCGGGCGCGGCTGGGGGGGGGCCATGGGGCGCTGCTGGGGCCGGTGGGGCTGGGCAGGCGCTGCTGCAGGGGCGGGCGCCGGGCTGGGAGCCAGGCCGAGAGCTGCTGCCCCTGTGGGGGTCGCTGCTGAGACGGGGCGCTGGGGTGTGGGGCTGGTGGCTGCGGTCCCCTGCAAGAGAGAGAAACACAGTTAGTGTTGGGGCGCAGGTGGGGAGCATGTTCCAGGGGTGGGCGGGGCTCAGTGGGGACTCTGCATTGGGGGGCGGAAGGCTCGGGAGGGCTGTGCGGTGGGGATCAATGGGGGCTCTGCAGGGGCGGAGGGCTCAGGGGCTCTGCAGGGGCGGGGATCAATGGGGGCTGTGCGGTGGGGGGATCATGGGGGCTCTGCAGTGGGGCGGAGGGCTCAGGGGCTGTGCGGTGGGGATCAATGGGGGCTCTGCAGTGGGGATCAGTGGGGCTCTGCAGTGGGGATCAATGGGGGCTCTGCAGTGGGGCAGAGGGCTCGGGGGCTCTGCGGTGGGGGGATCAATGGGGGGCTCTGCGGTGGGGCAGAGGGCTCGGGGAGGGCTGTGCGGTGGGGGATCAGTGGGGTGGCTCTGCGGTGGGGATCAATGGGGGCTGTGCGGTGGGGGCGGGTCCCTGTTTGCCACCCACCCTGCGGGGGGGGCCGTTGCTGCGCCGTGGGTCCTTGTCTCTGCCCTGCCGGGGCTCCCTGCGCCTGTAAGAGAAAAGGGGGCGTCAGTTGGGGGAGGGGTCACGCCTGGGGGGGGTGAGGAGGGGACGTTGGGGGGGGGCTGAACTGCTCAAGAAGTGGGGTCACGAAGTTATGGGGGGTGGGGGGTACCTGGGCTGAGCCCCCCCCCGCACCGGTCTGACTCCTGGTGCCTCAGTTTCCCCTGGGTGTTGCGCGATGACCCGGGGGTGGGACAGGGCGTTGGGTGCAGAGACCTGCGTCCCCGGGGCCGGTGGAGGGTCCGGGGCTCCCCACAGTGGGGGTGGGGGTTCGGGGCAGGGGGTACCTGGGCCGGGCTCCCCCGCACCGGGGAGGGGGTGGGGGTTCGGGGCAGAGCCTGCCCCATGCGCCCCAGGACCAGCTCCACAATCAGCTGCTTGTCTTCGTCCTGCTGGTCCCCGAGCAGCGGCATGGAGGAGCCGACGACCTGGGAGGGAGAAGTGGGGGGCTCGTTAGCGGGGGGGGACCCAGGCGTCCGGGGGGGAGGGCTCCTCGGCCGTCCCCTCGTTGGGGACCCAGGCATCTGGGAGACAGACTCTGACACAGCCACTTGTGGGCTCCCTCCCCCCGGCCTCCCAGCCCCACCCCCCTGGCTGCCCCCCAGCGCCCCCGGCCCCCAACAGCGGGGTCACCTCAATGATGTGGTCGCGCCCGTCCTTGCCGTGCAGGGCCTCCACCGCGCAGATGTCCAGCCCCCCGAAAATCTCCGAGCAGGTGTCGACCCACAGCCGGTACCTGGGGGGGTTGGTAGGAAGGGGCCTCAGCAACACCCCCCAACAGAGACTCCACCCCAAATCCTGGGGACCCTCCAATGACCCTCCCGGAGACCCAGTGCCCCCAAACACTGGGGACCTCCCAATGACCCCAAGAGATCCCTGCCCCCCAGCCCCCACACTGACCCCAAAGGCCACCCCTTCCCTGCCCAGCCTCCTCGTGGGGCCTCCCCAAACCCCGGCCCCCCAGTGGGCTACCAGACCCCTCCTCGTCCCTGCCCTCCACTGGCCCCGCCCACCTGGGCTACCCGAGCCCTGCCCCCACTAGCCTCCTTAGCCCTGCCCCTTCCCCAGCCCCATGGAGCCCCGCCCCCAGGGGGTCCCCCGCAGCCCCTCACCTGTCGGACATGGCGATTTGCTCCAGCATGGCCGAGCCCGTGTTCGTTTTCCAGTTCCCCGAGACCGAGGTTCTCCTGGGCCGAGACGGGGGCGTTAGAGAAGGAGGCCGGGGGGCACCGGGGGGGTGCCACGGGGTGGGGCAGGACCAGGCGCCATGGGGCAGGACAGGGCACCGTGGGGCAGAACTGGGCACCGTGGGGCAGGGAGGGGGTGCTGCGGGGCGGGACAAGGCACCATGGGGCGAGGCGGGGGTGTCATGGGGCAGGACAGGGCGCCGTGGGGCGGGGTGGGGGCGCCGTGGGGCTGGGCAGGGCACCGGGGGGCGCCGCGGGACCCTCACATATAAGCCTTGTAGCTGGTGCCGATCTTCTGGACGCGCAGGTCGTACTTGGCGTCGACGAAGGGCTCGGCCGTGGCGTACGTCCGCGTCAGGGCCACCACGCTGGCGATGTCCTGGAAATCGTACTGGTTCTCCACCTTCACCTGGGGGGCGGGGCGGGGCCGTCACCGGGGGGCAGCTCACACCTGGCGGGAGGGGGCTCTGCCCTGGGCTGCCCCGAGCCGAGAGCAGCTCCCCCCCCCAAGACAAAAATCTCTCCCCCGCCTCCTCGGAGGAGGGACTTCCTGTTTTGCCAGGTGAGACAGGCCACGCCCCTAGAAAGACAAACCCCGCCCCCTGGGGAGGAACTCAGACTGACCAATGGGGAGAGAGGTGGGAACCTCCCTGTTTGCCCCCCCCCGCCCCCGTTCTGTTCAGTATTTCCCCCACCCCGATCGCTTAGAGGGCCAGCGGGGGGGGGCCCTGGGGACACCCCACGCAAAGTGGGCGGAGCACAGGGGAGAGAGGACAAAGGGGGCGGGGCTCTTACCTTGCCCATCCCAGAGTGGGCGTGGCCCATCTTCACCACCACGGGGTACCTGGGGGACGTCAGCTGGGGGGAGAGCGAGAGAGCGGGTGGGGATCAGGGGAACAGGGGGTGCCCCTCACTCCCGACCCACAGCCCCCCGGCCTCCACCCCCAGCGCAGCCGGTGCCCCACCCTGACCCACAGCCCCCCGGCCTCCACCCCCCGCTCTGCCGGTGCCCCTCACTCCCGACCCACAGCCCCCCGGCCTCCACCCCCAGCTCTGCCGGTGCCCCTCACTCCCGACCCACAGCCCCCCGGCCTCCACCCCAAGCTCTGCCGGTGCCCCTCACTCCCGACCCCAAGCCCCCTGGCCTCCACCCCCAGCTCTGCCGGTGCCCCTCACTCCCGACCCACAGCCCCCCGGCCTCCACCTCCAGCTCTGCCGGTGCCCCTCACTCCTGACCCACAGCCCCCCGGCCTCCACCCCCAGCTCTGCCGGTGCCCCTCACCCCAGACCCACAGCCCTCTGCTGGCCCAGTCCTGGGCTCCCTCCTGCCCCTCACTCCTGACCCACAGCCCCCCGGCCTCCACCCCCAGCTTTGCCAGTGCCCCTCACCCCTGACCCCCAGCCCCCCGGCCCCAGCTCTGCCGGTGCCCCTCACCCCTGACCCACAGCCCCCTGCTAGCCCAGCTCTGGGCTCCCCCCTGCCCCTCACTCCCGACCTGCAGCCCCCCCATGAGCCCAGACACCCGGGCGTGGTTTTGGCCACCCCTCAGCCCAGGCCGGCTGTTTCCAATCCGGGCCTGGCTCCCTGCCCGTCTGCCCGTGGCCTGGCACCGCCCCTCTCCCTTCCTGGAATAACGGGCTATAAATGTAAATCCCCCACCCACCTCCACGCCAGACACAACCCCCCCCCCACCAGTACGGGCCCATCCAGGTCAGCGGGTCCATCACACCTCTGCCCCAATCCCGCCAATCCCCCGCAAGTCGGGCACAGCGTCACCCCTGTGAATCCTACAGCCGCCCGGCTAGGGGGAAATGGGACAGAATGGACCCAGGAGTCCTGGCTCCCAGCCCCACCGCTCTAACCACCAGACCCCACTCCCCTCCCAGAGCATGGGAGAGAACCCAGGAGCCCTGGCTCAGCCCCTAACCACCAGCCCCCACTCCTCCCAGAGCCAGGAGAGAACTCCCAGGCCCTGCCTCCCCCGCCCCACATCACAGTAGGCCTCACGCCATGGACACACAGTAACCAGACACTTTGCACTCAGACATCACTGGGCCGATTTCACCCGTCAGGGGTCAAAGGTCAGAGACAGAAAATAATGTCTCATGAAATAGTTATTAAAGGAAATACCAAAGAGCTGTGTCAGAGCCGGACGCAGCCCGGTGCGGAGATGCAGCCACTTCTGGAGCAGAGCCACTGGGAACAGCTGCATATAACACCACCTGGGGATGCCTCGGCCGGCGCTGAGATGCAGCCACCTCTGGGCAGAGCCACTGGGAATAGCTGCATATAACACCGCCTGGGGATGCCTCACCCAGCTGCAGCCACCTCTGGGTTGAGGGGCACGTGTCTGGTTTAGGGGCTGGGGGGGCGGTCTGAGACTCGGGGCCCGTCCTTCGCCCCCTTCCCGGCTCTGATGTGTGGTGAGCGTGGCCTGGGTTGTGCAAGGAGCGAGGCCGTGAGGGAATCCTGGGGTCACGGCCCCACTTCCGCAACCGCCCGGGGTGAGTCAACCCCCCACACTCCTGCCTCACTTCCTGTCACTGGTGTTGGGAAACCCAGACTTTCTCTGAAAGTGCGACCCACACGTGCCTCCCCCTGCCACACACAGCCTGCCCCCTGCCTGCCCCGATCCCCCCAGCCTGCCCCAATCCCCTATACAGCCTGCCCAGATCCCCAGCCTGCCCCCTGCTTGCCCCCCAAACCTTCCAGCCAGCCCCCAAACCTGCCCCCGATTCCCCATACAGCCAGCCCTGAATTCCTGCCCTCCAGCCATGTCCCTGGGATTGCAAATCGCCCCCAGAACCAGCCCCCCACAGCCATATGGGGCTTCCCACACACAGCTCCTCCCCCACTGCTCCAGCCCCAGCTGGGGGCGCTGTAGGGAGCAGGGCACTGGCTGGGGGGGGGGGGTAACCCCATTCTGGCATGCACAGGGCAGGGTGCCCCTCACTCCCGACCCGCAGCCCCGGCAAGCCCGGCACTGGGCAAAGGGGCAGAACCTCAAGCACCTTCTAACCCCACACGGGCCCACGGCTGGGAGAAAAGAACCCAGGAGTCCTGGCTCCCAGCCCCCCCTGCTCTAACCACTAGACCCCCCTCCCCGAGCCAGGGAGAGAACCCAGGAGTCCTGGCTCCCAGGCCGCACTGCTCTGAGCTCTGTGTGGCAGGGGTGCCCCTGGGGGCAGGAGGTCACTGAGTCCCCAGGGTGAGTCACCCCACAGCTGCCCTGCCCCACCCGCAGCAGGGTCCCAGTGACGCAGATGCTACAAGAACCCTGAGCTCAGCACCGGGGGCACGCAGGGGGCAGCAGAGCTGCAGGGGGCGTTACCCCATGGGGGGGGGCTGAGAGCCCCTGCAGCACCCGGCCCCTGCTGAGCAGCCTGCCAGCCCCCTGCCAGCCCAGAGCCCCCTGCCAGCCCCCCCAGCCCCCTGCAGCCCAGTGCCCCCTGCCAGCCCCCTGCCAGCCCAGAGCCCCCTGCCAGCCCCCCCAGCCCCCTGCAGCCCAGTGCCCCTGCCAGCCCCAGCCCCCAGCCCCTGCAGCCCAGAGCCCCTGCCAGCCCCCAGCCCCTGCAGCCCAGTGCCCCTGCCAGCCCAGAGCCCCTGCCAGCCCCCAGCCCCTGCAGCCCAGAGCCCCTGCCAGCCCCTCCCAGCCCCCAGCCCCTGCAGCCCAGAGCCCTCTGCCAGCCCCCTGCCAGCCCAGAGCCCCTCCCAGCCCCCAGCCGCCTGCCAGCCCAGAGCCCCTGCCAGCCCAGAGCCCCTGCCAGCCCCCAGCCCCTGCAGCCCAGTGCCCCTGCCAGCCCCAGCCCCTGCAGCCCAGAGCCCCTGCCAGCCCAGAGCCCCTGCCAGCCCCCAGCCCCTGCAGCCCAGTGCCCCTGCCAGCCCCCAGCCCCTGCAACCCAGAGCCCCTGCCAGCCCCTGCAGCCCAGAGCCCCTGCCAGCCCCCAGCCCCTGGGGCCCAGAGCCCCTGCCAGCCCCTGCCAGCCCAGTATCCCCTGCCAGCCCCCAGCCCCTGCAGCCCAGAGCCCCTGCCAGCCCCCAGCCCCTGCCAGCCCCTGCAGCCCAATGCCCCGCGAGCCCCCAACCCCTGCCTAGCCCCCAGCCCAACGCCCCCCGCCCGCCCCGATTGCCGGGTTCTCAAGAACCGGCGGCGCCGCTGACTAATCAGACCCCCCCCCCCATGGGGGGCGCTGGGAGGGGGGAGCTGGAGCCGCCCCCACCGGGCAAGAGACGTCAGAGAAACCCCCCCTCTGCTGACATCAGCCCCCGCCTCCCCCCCCGCCCAGCGCGGCGGCAGGAAAAGGGGGGGCCGGGGGGGACGCGGGGACTATATAGGAGCCTGCGGGGCTGAGCCAGGCACCGCGGAGCCCGACAGCCCCACGGTCCAGGTCGGAGAGAGGGACCCCCCCGGGCCCCCCCGGTCTCCTGCTGCCCCCCGGCCCCTTCCACCGCCCCCGGGTCTTCTGCTGCCCCCGCCCCCGGGCCCCTTCCACCGGCCCCCGGTCTTCTGCTGCCCCGCGGGCCCCTTCCACCGGCCCCCCCGGTCTTCTGCTGCCCCCCGGCCCCCTTCCACCGGGCCCCCCCCCGGTCTCCTGCTGCCCCCCCGCCCCCTTCCACCGGCCCCTCGGGCCCCACCAGGTCTTCTGCTGCCCCCGGGCCCTTCCACCGGCCCCTGCCGCCTTCTGCTGACCCCGGGCCCCACCGGCCCTTCCACCGCCCTCGGGGCCTTCTGCTGCCGCCTCGGCCCTGGCGCCGGACCCCCCCCCCCCCCCCGCCACTTCTCTTCTAACTTATTTTTTCTGGCAGAGAAACAGACACACCCCCAGCCCTGCCGGTGCCCCCCACGCGCCACCCGCCGCCCCAGACCCCAGCTCTGCCGGTGCCCCCCACTCCCCCCCCGCAGCCCCCCAGACCCCCCAGCTCTGCCGGTGCCCCCCACTCCCGACCCGCAGCCCCCCTGGGCTCCCCCAGGCCAGGCCAGACAGAAACTGCCGGGAGAGACCAGGCTGGGGTGATCCGGGGGGGGCTGGGGGTGTCTCCGGCTGTCGTGGGTCTAACCGGCTCCGTCCCCCCGCAGACCCCTCGATCCCAGCGTCACCATGAGCCCTGTCACCTCGAGCCGGCTGCTGGCGGGTGCGATCCTGGTCCTGGTGCTCGGGGACCCCACAGACGCCTGCACCTGCGCCCCCCAGCACCCCCAGACGGCGTTCTGCCAGGCCGATGTCGGTGAGTGACCCCTGCCCCCCAGCACCCCTCTGAGCCCCCACCCTGCCCCCAGCACCCCAGATGGCGTTCTGCCAGGCCGATGTCGGTGAGTGACCCCTGCCCCCAGCACCCCTCTGAGCCCCCACCCTGCCCCCAGCACCCCCAGATGGCGTTCTGCCAGGCCGATGTCGGTGAGTGACCCTGCCCCCAGCACCCCTCTGAGCCCCCGCCCTGCCCCCAGCACCCCAGATGGCGTTCTGCCAGGCCGATGTCGGTGAGTGACCCCCAGCACCCCTCTGAGCCCCCACCCTGCCCCCAGCACCCCAGATGGCGTTCTGCCAGGCCGATGTCAGTGAGTGACCCCTGCCCCGCACCCCTCTGAGCCCCCCACCCTGCCCCCCAGCACCCCCAGACGGCGTTCTGCCAGGCCGATGTCGGTGAGTGACCCCCGCCCCCCAGCACCCCTCTGAGCCCCCGCCCCGGCCCCCAGCACCCCCAGAGGGCGTTCTGCCAGGCCGACGTCGGTGAGTGACCCCTGCCCCCCAGCACCCCTCTGAGCCCCCACCCTGCCCCCCAGCACCCCCAGACGGAGTTCTGCCAGGCCGATGTCGGTGAGTGACCCTGCCCCCAGCACCCCTCTGAGCCCCCTGCCCCCAGCACCCCCAGACGGCGTTCTGCCAGGCCGATGTCAGTGAGTGACCCTGCCCCCTAGCACCTCTCTGAGCCCCCTGCCCCCAGCACCCCCAGACGGCGTTCTGCCAGGCCGATGTTGGTGAGTGACCCCTGCCCCCAGCACCTCTCTGAGCCCCCAACCCCAGCACCCCAGATGGCGTTCTGCCAGGCCGACGTCGGTGAGTGACCCCCAAATGCCCCACCCCAGCACAGTCCTCCCCAATTTTTGCAGCTCCCCCAAACATCAAATGCTCGTGCCCTCCCCAGAGCTAGAAACACCCCACCAGCTGTGATGTCCCATGTCCTGCCCCCACCCCCTAGCCAACCAGGGAGCGCTCCCCCGCCAGCCCGTGAGCCCCAGCGTCAGTAGAGCTATTACCCGCTGGAGCGGCCCCGAGCTGATTCTGGGGTCACAGCTCCAGAGTATGGGGGGGGGGGAATCCTCCTCTCTCCAAGGTGTGGGAGGACCCAGGAGTCCGGGAAGGAGGGGGAAATCCCTTCCCCCCACACTCCCAAGGTGTGGGAGGACCCAGGAGTCCGGGCGAGCAGGATCACGCCCCCCTCCCCCCCCACTAAAGTACATCTAGATGCTGAGGGCCTGGGCAGGAGGGTGGGGGGTCTCCTGGCGGCCTCTGGGGGTGCCCTGACCCCCCTCTCTTTGCCGTGCAGTGATTCGGGGCAAGTTCATAGGGGTCACTCCACTGAGCCACAACAGCAGCGGCGGGGAGTCCGTGTCGTGGGTCCGCTACGAGATCAAAACCAGCAAGGTATGTGCCCCCCCCACGGCCAGCCCCACGGCCAGCGCCCCCTGCTCCCCACAGCCAGCGCCCCCTGCTCCCCACAGTGCCCCCTGCTGGGAGAGGCCGGGGCTGGGGTAGCCAGGAGCTCCCCCCACCTCCCTCAGCCCCTCAGTGCCCGCTGCCAGGAGGCCAGGCCAGGCCAGGAGTAGCCAGGAGCACCCCCCGCCCGCCAGCCCCCCCCTTGTGCCCCACAGCGCCCCCTGCTGCTCTGACGCGCGTCTCCCCGCAGATCTACAAGGGGTTCGAGCCGCTGGCGGACGTTCACTTCGTAGACACCCCGGCCCTGGAGAGCGTCTGTGGGTACCAGCACCCGGCACCCCTGAAGGGGGAGGAGTACCTCATCATGGGTAAGGCACCCTGACACCGGCCTGGGGCAGCCCCCCCATGGACACCCCAAAACCCCTCAGGGCCCCTCAACACCAGCTCCCTCCTGGGGTAATTCCCCCCCAAGGTATGCCCCCCAAAATGGGATATCCGCCCCCCTGTCTTCCAAGACACCCCCACATCCATCCCCTCCACTGAGCCTCCCCCCATTTACCTTGGAGATGGCCCCTCCCCACAACTGCTGCCCCCCATTCAGCCCCTCCCCATGGTAGGACCCCCCCAAGTTTCACTGTCCTCTGTGACCCCCATCCCTCCAAAACAGCCCCCCCTGGGGCATGCCACTCCCAGACACAGCATTTCCCGGGTGGGGGCTGGGGGCTGTGCAGGGCTATGGGGGGCTGGGGGGCTCTAGGAGTCATTGGAGGGCTCTGGCGGTCTGTGTGGGGCTATGGGGGGAGCTCGGGGGGGATGTGGGTCTGCAGGGGATTGGGGGCTGTGGGTCGGTTTGGGTGCTCTTAGGGTGTTTTGGGGGGCTGGGGAAACTGTGGGGCACTGGGAGGGTGGGGCTCCATCGGGGGCTGGGGGGGATAGTTGGGGGGCTGTGGGTGCTATGGGCAGTTGGGGGCCTGTGGGGCACTATGGAGGTTTGGGTGGCTGTGCACTGGGAGCTTCGGGGTGCTATGAGGGATTGGGTGGGCCATGGGGCACTGGGGCTGGGGGCTATGGGCAGTTGCGGGGCTGTGGGGCCCCATGGGGGCTGTGGGGCGCTATGGGGGTTGTGGGTTCTATGGGGGTTGGGTGGGCTGTGGGGCACTGGGGCTGGGGGCTATAGGCAGTTGTGGGGCTGTGGGGCCCCATGGGGGCTGTGGGGCGCTATGGGGGTTGTGGGTTCTATGGGGGTTGGGTGGGCTGTGGGGCACTGGGGGCTATAGGCAGTTGCGGGGGCTGCGGGGCGCTATGGGGGTTGTGGGTTCTATGGGGGTTGGGTGGGCTGTGGGCGCTGGGGGCTATGGGCAGTTGCGGGGGCTGTGGGCGCTATGGGGGTTGTGGGTTCTATGGGGGGGTGGGTGGGCTGTGGGGCACTGGGGCTATAGGCAGTCTTGGGGGCTGCGGGCTGGGGGCTGGGGGGTTGGGGGTTCTATGGGGGGTTGGGTGGGCTGTGGGGCACTGGGGGCTGGGGGGCTATAGGCAGTTGTGGGGGAAGGGGGCACCATGGGGGGCTGCGGGGCGCTATGGGGCACGGTGCCAGCCACTCCCTCTGCCCTCTCCCCCCAGCCACGCGGCAGGATGAGCGCCTGACGGTCTCCGCCTGCTCCTTCGTGCGCCCCTGGGAGCAAGTCCCCCTCAGCCAGCGCCGCGGGGTCAGCCAGGCCTACGAAGGGGGCTGCACCTGCCAGGTGAGTCCTGGGGAGACAGGGCCTGGGGGGCAGGGAGATGGGGGGTGGGAGGCTCCCTAATCCCCCCCAACCCCCAAATGATGCCATGTAACACCAGGCCCAATGGGGGGGCAGATGTGGGGCTTTGGAGGCGGGGTCTATGTGGGACGGGCATGTCCCAGAGGCCCCAGTGTGGGTGGGGGGTGGGATCTAGGAGGGATGGGTGTGGCTCTCTCTAGCCCCGCCCCAAGCCGCAGGTGCAGTGTCTGGGCAGAGGGGGGAGTTTCAGGGGGCGGGGTCTGGGAGGTGTGGGCGGGGTCTGTGTGATTGATGTGGGCGGGGCGTGTGGGTGGGTGTGGCTCTCTCTAGCCCCGCCCCAAGCCGCAGGTGCAGTGTCTGGGCAGAGGGGGGAGTTTCAGGGGGCGGAGTCTGGGAGGTGTGGGCGGGGTCTGTGTGATCGATGTGGGCGGGGCCTGCGGGTGGGCGTGGCTCTGTCTCTAACCCCGCCCCCTCCCCAGGTGGTGCCCTGTCTCTTCATGCCCTGCTCGCTGTCGGGCGACGCCCAGTGCCTCTGGACCGACGGGCTCCTGGAGCGGAGCTGGCGGGGGCCCCAGGCCCAGCGCCTGGCCTGCCTGCCCCGCCCCAGCCAGGGGGCGCCCCCCGGGGCCGAGCCCTTCTGCGCCTGGGAGCCCCTCAAGAGCCGCCTCCCCGGGGCCCTGCTGAAGGCAGGCCGGAGCCGGGGGCAGTGAGCCCCCCACCACGCCAGCCCCCTGGACTGTGACGCCCGTGGGCTCTGACCCCCCCCCCACAACACCCCACTCTGCCCCCCACCCGTGAAAATTGTTTTCCTGAGTTTGATTCGTAAATAAAGAAATCGCTGGGAGTCGGGTCTGTACCATTGTCTGCTGGGCGGGGGGGCCGGGCTGGGGGTCGAGCTGCCCCAGAGCCCCCCCCCATGCTCCAATCCCTGGCTACCCTCCTGCGCCGCAATCCCTGACTGTCCCCTCCCCCATTCCTGAGGGTCCTCCCCGAGGGCCCTGGGCCTCAAGGGAGCCCGGGGGGTGGCCAGGCCCCACCCTGCCTTCACCTCTGCCCCCCGGGCTGCCCCGGGGCTCCTCGAGGCTGCAGCCAATGGGCCCCCCTTGGCAAAGGCCTCTGCCTGGCTCACTAAGGGGTTGCAGCCCCACGGCACAGAGCAGCCCCTGGGGGTCCAGGGCAGCCCTAAGGCCTGCCCACCCCTGTGCCCCACGGCTGCCGCCCCACACCTGAGCCCTGCTTGTCAACCCCCCTGCACTCAGCCCCTGACCGCCCCGCCCCACAGCCCTGCAGTCCTGCCCCCTGCCAGACCCACAGCCTGCCCACCCCCATCCCCACAGCCCTGCCGCCTGCCCACCCCCGGCCAGGCTCACCGCCCGCCCCACAGCCCGCCCCCCCGCCCACCCTGCAGTCCCGCCCCCCCCCAGCCCCACAGCCCTGCCCCTGCCCACCCCTGCCAGGCTCACAGCCCACCCCACAGCCCCGCCCCTGCCCACCCCAGCCCTGCAGCCCCGCCCCACTCACCATCTCCCGGTAGTTGGGGTAGAAGGTTTGCTCGATGAGGGGGAAATCCTCGGCCCCCAGCTTCCGGCGCAGCCGCACCAACTGGGCAAACTGAGCGGGGAGGGGGATGGTTCAGGGGGGCAGAACCTGGCCCTCGGTACCCACCAGCCCCCAGTCCGTCCCTCGGCTACCCACCAGCCTCCCCGGCTACTCACCAGCCCCCATCTCCTCCCCAGCTACCCCCATCTCCTCCAGGCTACCCACCAGCCCCAGTCCCTCCCGGCTACCCCCAGCCTCCCCGGCTACCCACCAGCCCCCATCTCCTCCCGGCTACCCACCAGCCCCTGTCCTCCCCCGGCTACCCCCAGCCTCCCCGGCTACCCACCAGCCCCCATCTCCTCCCGGCTACCCACCAGCCCCTGTCCCTCCCGGCTACCCCCAGCCTCCCCGGCTACTCACCAGCCCCCATCTCCTCCTGGCTACCCACCAGCCCCTGTCCCTGCCCAGCTACCCACCAGCCCCTGTCCCTGCCCAGCTACCCACCAGCCTCTCCCGGCTACTCACCAGCCCCTGTCCCTCCCCGGCTACCCCCATTTCCTCCCCATCTCCCCACCAGCCCCCAGTCCCTCCCCAGCTACCCCCAACCCCCAGCTACCCACCAGCCCCCATCTCCCTCCCAGCTACCCACCAGCCCCTGTCCCTCCCGGCTACCCCCATCTCCTCCCGGCTACCCACCAGCCCCCAGTCCCTCCCCAGCTACCCACCCGCCGCCCATCTCCCTCCCAGCTACCCCCCAGCCCCAGCTACCCCCATCTCCCCGGCTACCCACCAGCCCCTGTCCCTCCCGGCTACCCCCATCTCCTCCATCTCCCCACCAGCCCCCATCTCCTCCCAGCTACCCACCAGCCCCCAGTCCCTCCCGGCTACCCACCAGCCCCTCCCATCTCCAACCCAGCTACCTGCCTGACCCCCACCCTCATCTACCCGCCAGCCCTCCATCTCCCTCCCGGCAACCCACCAGCCCCTATATCCTGCCTGCCTACCCACCTGCACCCTCCAGCGCCCCTCGGCTACCCACCAGCCGCCCATCTCCCTCCCAGCTACCCACCAGCCCTCCAGTCCCTCCCCAGCTACCCCCATCTCCATCCCGGCTACCCACCAGCCCCCCAGTCCCGCCCCGGCTACCCACCAGCCCCCCCCCCCCCGGCACTCACCACCCAGGGCTTGTCGCAGAAGTTGTAGATGGAGTGCAGGGAGTTGACGCTGGGCACCCCGGCGTACTGCAGCCCGATCACCAGCCCCCGGTGGTCGCCCCCCGGGGCCATGCTGTAGGCGTGCTGCCGGACCAGCACGAAGTCAGGGTGCACCGTCCTGGGGGGGCAGACGGGGGGGTTAGACACAGGCCCCTCGCTAGCCGCTGCCCCTCCAGATCACACCTGCCCCCCACAAGGGAACCCTGCCCCCCACTTTCCTCTGCCCCATGTGAGGTGTCCCTGCCCCCCAGATCACACCTGCTCCCCACAAGGGAACCCTGCCCCCCATTTTCCTCTGTCCCATGTGAGGTGTCCCTGCCCCCCAGATCCGACCTGTCCCCCGTAGGGTGTCCCCTACTCCCTACAAAGAAACCCTGCACCCCCCACTTGCTGTTCCCCCTTGTCCCTGCCCCCGACAGGAGAATCTTGCCCCCACATCCTCTCTGTCCCCCATAAATGAGCCCTGCCCCCCATAACTTCCCTTGCCCCCGCATGGGGCATCCCTGTGCCCCCCACATACCCCTGCCTCCCTCCCCAGATCCCACCCACCCCTGCCACTGGCGAGCTCTGCCCCTCTATGCCCCCATCCCCACAAACAATTGCTGTCCGCCTCCCCCGGGTGAGCCCTGCACCCCCCCACATTCTCCCTGCCCCCAGTGAAAGAGCCCTGCTCCCTTGGGCCCCCCCGGCACACAGAACCGGGGGGGCTATGGGAGGGGGGGAACGGGGAGAGGGGTTCCCCCTTTCCTTCCCCGGTCTCCCCGCCCCCCACTCACCTCACCACCTTCACCCCATTGCGCAGAACCTCGAGATCCACCGAAAAGGCCCCGTTGGCTTGAGCCACTAGATTCAGCTCCGAGAACTCGGCCTGGGGGGGGGGGCGAATGTGGGGGTCAGACCCACAGATGAGATGGGGCACCCTGAATTCCCCCCTCATGACATGTCACCGACCCTCCCGTCCCCTGGCATCGCCCCACGCCAGCCCCTCGACCCCCACAATGCCCCCATCCACCCCCTGCAGGCTGCCCCCCGGCACCCCCAATTCCGTGGGGCCCAGACCCACCTGCTCCACCCGCACCTCCACGTCACCATGGAGCTTCTTGCCCTTGAATAATTTAGCCCTGGAAGAGAGAGATGCGGGTTGGGGGTTTAAAAGGCCTGCCTGTGCCTCAGTTTCCCCAGACCTTGCATGGCCACTCAGTGGCGGGGCGGGTGGGTTAAGTTTGCCCTCAGGGCAGGCAAAGAGACTGAGGCAGGCGCGTGGTGGGAAATTTTACGGCATATTTCTAGGCCTGCCCGTGCCTCAGTTTCCCCATAGCTTCTGTGGCCTCCCAGTGGCAGGGGGACAGCCTAAGGCGGGAGACAAATGGTGCACCACAGCACGGCGCCCGCCCCCCCCAGCGGTGGCGGCGGGGGTGGGCAGACACCACAGGGAAGCGGCGAGGGAGGGGGGCAGGATTCGAACCCGCCTGTGAGTCTAAACAGAAAAGCTAAAAATGAAGAGCCCAGAGCCAGTGTCTCCATTTCATCTCGGTCCTGAGTCAGTAACCAATGGCCCAGCGCCACGCGGGCACCGAAACAGGGAGCCCCAGAAGAGGACCCAGGAGTCCTGGATCCCAGCCCCCCCTGCTCTAACCACCAGACCCCACTCCCCTCCCAGAGCTGGGGAGAGAACCCAGGAGCCCTGGCTCCCAGCCCCCCCCCTGCTCTAACCACCAGACCCCACTCCCCTCCCAGAGCTGGGGAGAGAACCCAGGAGTCCTGGCTCCCAGCCCCCACTCTATAGTGAAAGCGGTGGCTGGGGGGTCAGTGCCCCTCCCCGCCCCATAGGGATTATCCTGCTTTAAATCCTTCTGATCTAGCCCCAAGGGGCAGGATGGGGAGGGTAGGTCATATGACCCACCCTCCTCGCCGCCCAGCCCCTCCCCACTTACCAACAGGCCTGGGGGAGCAGATCTTTGGTGGTCACCCCCATACACAGTGCCCCCACAATATTCCTGGGGACCCCACATGGATCCATGCCCCCAAACCCATTGAGACATGGGTTCAGATGGACAGGGGATGGGGGCAGTGGGGGAGGGGGATGGACGGAGCGATGGGGGCAGAGGGGGACAGGGGATAGATGGGGCGATGGGGGCAGTGGGGAGGGGGATGAAAGTGGGGGAGAGACGAGGCGATGGGGGCAGAGGGGGAGGAGGCTGGATGGGGGGATGGGCAGTGGGGGAAGGGGATGGAAGTGGGGAGGGGGATGGATGGGGCAATGGGGGCAGTTGGGGAGGGGATGGACAGGGTGATGGGGCAGTGGCGGAGCGGGATGGACAGGGAGGGGGGCACTGGGGGACAGGGGAAGGGGTGATGGGGAGGGTGGACAGGGAGTGGAGGGGAGGGGGAGGGGTGGCTGCAGCAGTCGCAGCAGTGACTAAGCAGAGGCGTGGCCACAAGGAGGGATGGGGTGACAGGGGCCGGGGCTTAGCCGAGGCCTGGAGGGTGGGGGTGGGGGGGTAGACCGACGGCTGGACGGACAGATGGAAAGCAGGATGCATTGTCAGGCAGGGGGTGGGCTGAGGGGATGGAGGGGGAGGGGAGGCGACAGATGGATGAAGAAACAGACGGAGAGATGGATGGATGCTGGACAGATGGATGGATGGATGGACGGATGGATGGATGGATGGATAGCTGGACAGATGGATGGACGAACAGACGGATGGATGGATGGATAGCTGGACGGATGGACAGATGGATGGACGAACAGACGGACGGATGGACAGACAGACGGATGGACGGACGGAGGGATGGACAGACGGACGGATGGATGGACAGACGGACGGATGGACGGACGGAGGGATGGACGGACGGACGGACGGACAGACAGATGGACGGACGGATGGATGGACGGATGGATGGACAGACGGACGGATGGACGGACAGACGGATGGATGGACGGACGGATGGATGGACAGACAGACGGATGGATGGACAGACGGACGGATGGACGGATGGACGGACGGAGGGATGGACGGACGGACGGACGGATGGACGGACGGAGGGATGGACGGACGGACGGACGGACGGACGGAGGGACGGACGGACGGACGGACGGACGGAGGGATGGACGGACGGACGGACGGATGGACGGACAGCTGTTTGTCCTCACCCCCCACCCCCAGCTCCTCACCAGTCGGTGCCGGGCTCGTCGATAACCAGCAGCGTCCGGCTGCGTCCCGCGCCCCCCGCGCTGCCGCCCCCCACCTGCTCGCTGAAGGTGGCCGCCGCGGCCGCTGTCGTCTGCTTCACGGCGTTGGACAGGGACGAAAAGAACCCGCCTCCCCCCCCGCCGGCCCCGGGGCTGGGGGCGGCCGGGGGGCGCTCGGCTGGGGAGACGCTGCCCGGGGAGAGGACGGGCGAGGGGGCACCGGGGGGCGCCGGAGGGGGCTGAGGCCGCTGCAGATCCGTCATGTAGCCGTTGGGCAGGTTGGCCATAAAGTTACTGTCCGAGAGGCGTCTCCGCAGGTAATTCATCCTGGGGGCGCTGTAGGGGGCTGTGCCTATAGGGGGCAGATGGGGGGTGTCTATCAATCCTATAGGGGAGGCTGCTCTCTCCGGGGCAGGAGAGGTGTCTGTCTATAGGGGATGGCTCTTGTGGACGGGGGCTTCCCAGAAGGGGCTCTCTCTTTTCTATAGGGGGAGGGGGGTCTTTCTCTCTAGACAGGGGATCCCCTCCTGTAGGGAAAGCTCCCCTATAGGATGCTTCTATAGGGGAAGGCTCTCTACAGGGGCATCTCTCAGGGCGAGTCTCGTCTATGCGTGAAGGTCTTTCCAAACGGGAGATTTCTCCCTATAGGGGCCTTCTTCTATAAGGGCTCTCGCTCGGGCTGTGATGTCTAGGGGGGATCGCTATGGGGAAAGGAAGTGTCTATAGAAGGGTGTCTATAGGGGATCTCTGGAGGGGAAAGGGGTGTCTACAGGGCAAGGGATGCCTGTGGGGCAGGGGGGATCTATAGGGGAAGGGGATCTATAGGGGAAGGGGATCTATAGGGGAAGGGGGCTACAAGGGAGGGGGCTATAGGGGGGTGTCTCTCTCTCCCCCAGACTGCGCCCTTCTATAGGGGCTCCTAGAGGGGATCTATGGGGCCTGCACCCCGGGCTCTCTCTGGGGCAGACCCGGCGGCTCCCGAATCCCGGAGTCATATGAGCGCAGCAGCAGCTGGACCAGCCCAGATACCCGGACCTCCCCCCCGCACGTCTCCGGGAATTGGTCTCGCCCAGCCCCACCTCCCCACCCCTTCCCGCCGCGATGGTTGCTCCCGGTCCCTTTGCCGAGCCCGGGGCGGGTCGTACCATCTGCGGGCGGCGGGGGGAGGGTGCTCTCCCCCTCTGCGGTGCACGGTGGTGCGGTCCGGTCCCCTGCCAGGAGGGGAGGGGGGGATGCGGGGAGGAGCTGTCCGCGGTGCTGGGCGGGGGGCGGGAGGGGATGGGTGGGGAAGGGGCTGGAGGGGAGGAGGTGGGGAAGGGGAGGTGGGGAGGAGGGTGGGGATAGGCTGGAGGGGAGAAGGTGGGAAGGGAAGAGGAGGGGAGGAGAGATGGGGAGGAGGGGAAGGGGAGGGAGGAGTAGATGGGGTGGGGAGGGGTTGGCGCAGGAGGAGAGGAGGGAGGTAGGGGGAGGGGAGGGGATGGAGGAGGTGGGGTGGGAAGGGGCTGGAGGGGAGGAGATGGGGAGAGAGGGGTAAGTGGGGAGGAAGGGGAGGAGGGGTAGATGGGGTGGGGAGGTTGGCGCAGGAGGAGAGGAGGGAGGTAGGAAGGGGAGGGGATGGAGGGAGGTGGGGTGGGAAGGGGCTGGAGGTGGAGGAGATGGGGAGAGAGGGGGTAAGTGGGGAGGGAGGGGTAGATGGGGTGGGGAGGGGAGGGGTAGGCGCGGGAGAAGGTGTAGATGGGGAGGGAGGGGTAGATGGAGTGGGGAGGAGGGGTAGATGGGGTAGGGAGGGGTTGGTGTGGGAGGAGAAGGTAGAGGTGGGGAGGGGGATGGAGGGGGAGGTGAAATGGGGAGGGGCTGGAGGGGGAGGAGATGGGGAGAGAGGAGGTAAGTGGGGAGGGAAGGGGATGGAGGGAGAAGGGGAGGTGGGGAGGGAAGGGGAGGGAGGGGAAAGGGCTGGGGCTGAGGGATACTCATGTGACCCCCAGGAGCCCCGTGGTGGGGCTGCGTCCCCATGGCCCAGCCATGCCACGCTGGGCACCGGCCCCCACTGGGTGCTGCCTGGGCGGTGAGTCACCAGAGGGGCCGGGCGCAGGCTCTGCCCCAGTGGCTGCTGGGTAGGGCCGTGGTGGGATGGGTGTGGGGCAGCGACGGTCAGGAGCACGCAGCCCCCCAGCCGCCTGGTGGGGGGGGTCTCAGCGCTCGCTTGGCCATGAACAGTTCGATACTGTTGGACCCAGCCCAGCAGGGGGCTAGACAAGGACCCACCCACCAGCTGGGTGCTGTGCCCCAGCTGCTAAACAAGCCTTGGGTGCCCCCCGTCAGTGGGGCAGCCCCCTCCGGGGTCCCACTCTTCCTTCAAGGCTGACCCCACCACTGAGTTGGAGCTCCCCCCCCCAGCTCCAGCCAGACTCCGAGCCTTGGACCCTGAAAAGGATTAGCCGAGCAGGATTTCGGACCGAGTAGAAGGGAAACTGAGGCACACATTAAAAACCACCCCCCTCAGAAATGCCTACGCCCTTGCTCCTTTCCATGGCATGAAAGAGCCAAGATGACCTTGACACGGTTGGGGGGGAGACGGATGGGGCGGATTTAAATTCACCAGCCGCCCTGGTGGTAGCAGGAGCCAGGTGGGCCGGCACCGTGGAAGAGGAGACGGGGCAGAAGATGGACGCTCGGCCGGTGCCAGTGAAAAGCAGCTCCCAGCGCTGGCCAGGCACCGGCCAGACCGGCCAGTGGAGAGGGAATCCCTGATCAGCCAGGAAAGGGGCCGGCTAGGAAGGCCAGGCACAAGGTGGCCGGATGTGGCTTTCTTGGCCTGCGGCCTGGTGTGGCCAGTCCTGGGACGGGCTCTTTGACGCCATCGCCGGCTTTGCCCAGCCAAGGGCCGGGTGGGTTTCACCGGAGCTGCGACACCGTGTGCTATGGAGGGAGGTGACTGGAGGAGAGGCTGGTGAGAAGGGGGGCAGGATGTGCAGGGGGGGGCTGGAGGTTGAGGGAGGGGGGTGTTCATGTGGCGGGCGCAGCCAGGTGGGAGAGGCCTGGGCTCCTAACTACAGCTCTCCAGCACCTCCCCCATGTGCATGCCCCTGCACCAGCAAGGCAGAGAACCCAGGAGTCCTGGCTCCCAGCCCTCCCCCCCCCCCGCTCTAACCACTAGACCCCACTCCCCTCCCAGAGCCAGGGAGAGAACCCAGGAGTCCTGGCTCCCAGCCCCCCCAGCTCTAACCACTAGCCCCCACTCCCCTCCCAGAGCCAGGGAGAGAACCCAGGAGTCCTGGCTCCCAGGCCACCCAGCTCTAACCACTAGCCCCCACTCCCCTCCCAGAGCTGGGGAGAGAACCCAGGAGTCCTAGCTCCCAGCCCTCCCCCCCCCCGCTCTAACCACTAGCCCCCACTCCCCTCCCAGAGCCAGGGAGAGAACCCAGGAATCCTGGTTCCCAGCCCCACCCACTCTAACCACTAGCCCCCATTCTCACACACACACAGCCCGGCAGGGCCCATTCTCTCTCTTTATTGTGACGGATTCCCACGCCCCGTAGCAAAGGGGATTTCTGGGGGTCGGGGTCATAACTGCGGGGGCCTGCTCTGGCGTTTCCATAGGGAGCCCCTGGAAGGAGGGAAGAGCTGCTGTCGTGGGCATCCTGACCCCCCCCCCCTCCGCAGAAGGGGGCTGGGGCTTCCAGGGAAGCACCTTCGCCTGGCTCCTGCCAGATCAACCTGCGAAGAACAGGCAGTGAAGGGGTTAAACCACACACCCATCCAGGCCCTTCCCAGCCAGCCCCCAGCCCGGACCAGAGCCGGCGCCCCCTAGAGGGGACAGGCCCAGGCCACGCCCCCACTGCAGCCAGCCAATCCCTGCCCTGGGGCCAATGGGAGCTGGCGCCCCCTAGAAGGGACAGGCCCAGGCCACGCCCCCACTGCAGCCAGCCAATCCCTGCCCTGCGGCCAATGGGAGCTGGCGCCCCCTAGAGGGGACAGGCCCAGGCCACGCCCCCACTGCAGCCAGCCAATCCCTGCCCTGCGGCCAATGGGAGCTGGCGCCCCCTAGAGGGGACAGGCCCAGGCCACGCCCCCACTGCAGCCAGCCAATCCCTGCCCTGGGGCCAATGGGAGCTGGCGCCCCCTAGAGGGGACAGGCCCAGGCCACGCCCCCACTGCAGCCAGCCAATCCCTGCCCTGCGGCCAATGGGAGCTGGCGCCCCCTAGAGGGGACAGGCCCAGGCCACGCCCCCACTGCAGCCAGCCAATCCCTGCCCTGGGGCCAATGGGAGCCGGCGCCCCCTAGAGGGGACAGGCCCAGGCCACGCCCCCACTGCAGCCAGCCAATCCCTGCCCTGGGGCCAATGGGAGCCGGCGCCCCCTAGAGGGGACAGGCCCAGGCCACGCCCCCACTGCAGCCAGCCAATCCCTGCCCTGCGGCCAATGGGAGCTGGCGCCCCCTAGAGGGAACAGGCCCAGGCCACGCCCCCACTGCAGCCAGCCAATCCCTGCCCTGGGGCCAATGGGAGCCGGCGCCCCCTAGAGGGGACAGGCCCCTGCCCCATTCTCCAGCCCCCTGAGCCAGCCAGTCCCTGCCCTGGGGCTGATGTGAGCCGGCGCCCCCCAGAGGGGACAGGCCCGGGCCCCATTCCCTGCCCCCTGAGCCAGCCAGTCCCTGCCCTGGGGCTGATGTGAGCCGGCGCCCCCCAGAGGGGACAGGCCCGGGCCCCATTCCCTAGTATTTCTCACACACCTCAAACATCATCAGGCTCCTCCACGAACTCGAAGCCTGCGGTGGCCCTGAGGTCTGGGCTGGCCAGGCGGGTTAACGATAACAGGGGCTGATCTGGGGGGCAGAGAACAGGTTCACGACTGCAAAACCTCAGCAGGACCCCCAGCCCCACAGAGATCCTTCCAGAGAGACCCAGCGCTTACTCCCCTCCCCTCCCCTCCCAGAGCCGGGGAGAGAACCCAGGAGTCCTGGCTCCCAGCCACCCCCGCTCTAACCACTAGACCCCACTCCCCTCCCAGAGCCAGGGAGAGAACCCAGGAGTCCTGGCTCCCAGCCCCCCCCCCGCTCTAACCACTAGACCCCACTCCCCTCCCAGAGCCAGGGAGAGAACCCAGGAGTCCTGGCTCCCAGCCCCCCTGCTCTAACCACTAGACCCCACTCCCCTCCCAGAGCCAGGGAGAGAACCCAGGAGTCCTGGCTCCCAGCCCCCCCCCACACACACACACTCTGACCCACTCGATATCCCCCCCCCCAGCTCACCATATTCCTCCTCCTCCTCCGGGCAGGGTGGCACATTGAGACACGACTCCTTCTCCTCCACCTCCAGGGTCTTCCCGTCGATGGGCTGGCACTGGGGCGAGGGTTTGCCCCAGAAGCTGACGTTCACCAGCCCGGTGGTCCCCACTCTCTGGGTCACCATCCTGCGGGGGAGGGGAGAGATCAACACTGGGCTGAGCCCCCTAACACCCGCTCCCACAGGCCTCTGGATCAGACCCATGGGCCCCCACAGCTTGGTATCCTTCTCCTCCCACCAGATCAGACCCATGGACTCCCCCCTACCTTGTAATCCTCTGGATCAGACCCATGGGGCCTCCCAACCCTGGTATCTTCACTCCTGGATCAGACCCATAGGCCCTGGTATGTCCCCCCTACACCCACCCCCAGCTGGTCACACTCACGAAAATTTGGGGTACGTGGGTTGGCAAACGCGCTTCCGAGACTTCACGGGATTCTTCCCGCAGGGCGGGACGCAGAGACCCCAGGAACTCCAGTCTGACCACTGGCCCTCCACTGGGGAGCCAGGACAGACACCAGTCAGATCAAGAGCCCATCTGGCCTGGTATCCCGCCTCCCCTCCCCCCAAGTCAGAACCAGGGGCCCCTGCAGCCTGGTACCCCCCCCCAGATCAGACCCCCGGGCCCCTCCAGCCCAGCAACCCACCTGCCCCACCTCGGACACTCACGGTTGCACCGATACATGTTGTAGCAGCTGCGGATATGGATATAACTGTCCTCACAGCGCTTCCCATCGGGGCTGCGCCCCTTGCACACCCGCGTCCGCCTCTGCTGCCCCGCGATCTCCCGGCAGCTGATGTTCCCGGTGTATCCCGGCCGGGTGCAAATGGACCACTCCCCCCACTCCGACCACTGCCCGTCCACTGCGGGGGAGAGACGGGGAGGCCCCCAGAGGCAGCAGAGTACAACTGTGAGTCCACCCACCCCCCCACCCATTCATTCATCCATTTCTACTTCCATCCATCCCAATACACACCCCTCCATTCACGCATCCAGCATTTTACGGCACTTTCATCCCTCCATCTTTTCCATTCCTCCCTCCATCTCTCTGTGCATCCCACCACTTTTCTACCCCTTTCATCCTCTTCCTGATCCATCCATTCTTCTTGTCCTCTATACCTCCATTCCTCCACCCCTTGTCCCACCCCTCCACCTGCCCTCCCCTCCAGGGACAGAGGGTGTCCTCTCCCCTCTCCGGTCCTCTTTGCCTGTCCCTGCCCCCTCACCTGGGCAGGGTATTTTGGTGTTGCAGAAATGTGACCGGGTATTGAGGCCAAGACAGACCTTCCCTCCGTGCTGCGGCGCTGGGTTGTTACAAAGACGCTTCTGCGTTACCCGGCCCAGGCCACAGGTCACCGAGCAGAGGCTGGATGTCTCCCAGTTGCTCCAGCCACCGTCCACTGGGCAGGGCGCAGGGTCAGAGAGAAAGAGACACAGGTCAGCCTGGGAACCTGGCCCGAGGGAGGCGCCGGCTCCCGTCTGGCCCCAGGGCAGGGGACTGGCTGGCTCGGGGAGAGGGGGCAGGAGGGGCTTTCTCACCTGGGCAGAAGGGCACCCCGGGGCAAGCCTGGGCCTCAGTGTCGGAGCCAGAGCAGGGGAGTCCGGGAGGGACGTCGGAAGGGGGGGGGTTGTTGCAAACGCGCCGGCGACGCTGCTGGGGCTTCTGCCCCGCTCCCTCCGGAGAGCACGTGGCAGAACAGAGACCCCATTGCCCCCAGCTGCCCCAGTTACCATGAGCTAGAGAGGGAGAGAGCAGGTGTCAGTGTTGGGAGGGGCCATCCCTTCCCACCCATCCCCCCACCCAAGCACCCCCCACCCATCCATCTCTGCTCCCCCACCCACCCAACCATTCATCCATCCCGGCCCACCCATCCCCCTCATCCAATTTACCATCCATCCACCACCCGCATCCATCCACCGGACCACCCCTACCCGGCCGTCCACTCGGCCACTCCCCACCCAGCTAGACTCTATTCTGACCAAGGCCACGAAACAAAGGACGAAGCCGGAATTCCCAGCAGCCTTGTCAATGTGTCGCTAGCAGATAAGGGAACAGCAGGCGGGTGGCGAAGGCGTGACCAGGGATGGGCGCCTAAGGAGCCGATCACAGAGCGTGCGAGCGGCGTCTGTGCGAGGCCGCGTTTACCAGCTGGTGAATGAGTTTGTACTTTGGGTGTGTGGTTCACCCTGGACCCACCCCCTGCACCTGGGAGCCTCAGTAGCTCAATGTCGGGCCCCTGGGTGCCAGGAGCTAAACCTCCATGATGAGCTTGGTGTCGAACTGAGTCTTGGGAACTGAGCAGAGAAGGTCCCATCATCCACCCAACCATCCCTGTCCACGCATCCAGGTGTCCACCCACCCTTAGACCCATCCATCCATCTACCCAGCCATCCCTGCCCCCACAATTCCCCCCATCCAGCTGTCTAGCCACCCACCCTTACCCTAACCTATCCCTCCACCCAACTAGCCATCCATCCCTACCCCCATTCTCGCATCCATCCACCCACCCCCCCCTTCCTCTCCAGCCCGCCAGCCACCCAACTAGCCATCCCCCCTCCCCACCGCAACCTACCCCTTAATCCTTCTGTCCAAGCACCCAACAATCCATCCTCCCCACTCCCAGCCACCCACCCATGTATGCACCCACCCAACCCCATCCACCTATCCACTAATCCTTCCACCCAACAACCCATTCCCGTCCATCCATCCGACCACCCAACCATCCATCCCTCCCCCACCCCCTCATCTGACCAGCCACCTACCCAGCCACCCATCCTCCATCCATCTTGTCCCCCACCCATCCCCCTACCCACCCAACCAGATACTCCATGATGAATGCAGTATACAAACATCTATGGAATAGAATTAGATCATAGACATGTCAGGCTGGAAGGGACCTCGGGAGGTCACCACATCCAGCCCCCTGCATGGGGGCAGGATCAAGTCAACCTAAACTATCCCTGACGGGTTTGTCCAACCTCTTTCTAAAACCCTCCAATGACAGGGTCCCACAGCCCCCTTGGGAGCCGAGCTGAGCAACCCTGAGAGTTAGAAAGTTTCTCCCAATATCGAACCTCCATCCCCCTGGCTGCAGATTCAGCCCTTTACTTCTTGTCCTGCCCTCAGCGGACACGGAGAACAATTGACCAGTGTCCTCCTTAGAGCAGCCTGTGACGGAGCTAAAGGCTGTTCTCTTCTCTCCAGGCCAAACGTGGCCCGTTTCTTTTAACCGGCCCTCCTAGGTCAGGTTCTCTAACCCTTCGATCCTTTCGGTTGCTCTGCTCTGGACTCGCTCCGATTTGTTCACCACTTTCCTAAGGGGTGAGGCATCCAGAGCCGGCTGCAGTCGTCCCGCCCGGGCCCCACCAGTGCCGACCCGGGCGGGACCACGACTTCCCGCGTCTCGCTTGCGACCCCGGTGAACACACCCAGAATGAGGTTAGCCTTTCCCACAGCCGCGGCCCGGTCTCGGCTCCTGTTCCATTCGGGAGCCGCTCGAACCCCCAGAGCCTTTTCCGCCCTGCGGCCGCCTAGTCCCCACTTTGTGGTTACGCGTTTGATTTCTTTCTCGCGGCGCAATCTGCACTTCCCCTTCTCGGATGTGGCCTGGTTGATTTCAGAGCAACTCGTCCCCTAGCCGGCGTGTGAGGCTGTCGGGTGGGACGGTGTCAAAAAAGAACCACATCCCCTCCCTCCCCCCCCCACACCCCCGTCACTCACTGGGGCAGATCTGGTTGGTGTCGCAGGACTGGGTGTCCGTGTCGGGGCCGAGGCAGGAGCCCCCGCAGATGGGCGCCGGCTCGGTGCAGCTACGGATGCGCTTCCTCACCCCCTTGGCGCAAGTCACGGAGCAGGAGCTCCAGGGGCCCCAGGCCGACCAGCCCCCCATCGCTGTGGGGGGTTGGAGGGAGAGGGTCAGTGGCAGATTGGGGGTGGGGACCTGAGACCCCTCCCCATTCCAGAGCCCCCTCCCCACCTGAGACCACCCACCCACCTGCCCTTCCCATGAGATCCTCTCTACACACCCCTCCCCAGAGACCCTGCCTGCCCCCCACCCACCCCTCAGAGCCCAGCTCCGATAGGGGGTGACCAACCTCTCCCCCTCCCCTGTGATCCCTCGTCCCAGCCCCCCATCACTGCCATGGGCCTCTCTGCAGCTCGAGCAGCTGGGAACAGGAAGTTTCTATTTCCAGCTGTGGAGGGGGGGGGGGGCTGGGAGGAACCAGCCCCCATAGGAGGGAAGTGAAAGTGCTGAATCTGCCAGCGAGAGGGAGAAGCCTGGGGAACTCCCAGCTGCTCCAGCCCCAGCCTCTCCCAGCAGGGGGCGCTGTGAGGTGCAGGGCTGGGTGACGTGGGGTGCTGTCTGCATGGGGTGGAGGTCTCTAGCAGGGGGCGCTGTGGGGCACAGGGGGCACTGGCCATGGGGGGCTCTGTGGGGCACAGGGGACTCTGGCCATGAGGGGCGCTGTGGGGCACAGGGGGCCCTGTCCGTGGGGGGTGCTGTGGGGCACAGGGGGTCACTGGCCATGGGGGCGCTGTGGGCACAGGAAGCACTGGCTGTGGGGGTGCTGTGGGGCACAGGGGCACTGGCCATGGGGGCGCTGTGGGCCACAGGGGACTCTGGCCCAGGGGTGCTGTGGGGCACAGGGGGCACTGGCCGTGGGGGGCTCTGTGGGGCACCGGGGGCTCTGGCCATGGGGGGGCGCTGTGGGGCACAGGGAGCACTGGCTGTGGGGGGCGCTGTGGGGCACAGGGGGTCACTGGCCCAGGGGTGCTGTGGGGCACAGGGGGCTCTGGCCGTGGGGGGCGCTGTGGGGCACAGGAAGCACTGGCTGTGGGGGGCGCTGTGGGGCACAGGGAGCACTGGCTGTGGGGGGCTCTGTGGGGCACAGGGGGCTCTGGCCCTGGGGGCGCTGTGGGGCACAGGGAGCACTGGCTGTGGGGGGCTCTGTGGGGCACAGGGGGCTCTGGCCATGGGGGCGCTGTGGGGCACAGGGGGCTCTGGCCGTGGGGGGCACTGTGGGGCACAGGGAGCACTGGCTGTGGGGGGCTCTGTGGGGCACAGGGGGCTCTGGCCATGGGGGCGCTGTGGGGCACAGGAGCACTGGCCATGGGGGCGCTGTGGGGCACAGGGAGCACTGGCTGTGGGGGGCTCTGTGGGGCACAGGGGGCTCTGGCCATGGGGGGCGCTGTGGGGCACAGGGAGCACTGGCCGTGGGGGGCGCTGTGGGGCACAGGGGGTCACTGGCCATGGGGGGCTCTGTGGGGGACGGGGGGTCACTGGCCCAGGGGTGCTGTGGGGCACAGGGGGTCACTGGCCTGGGGGCGCTGTGGGACGCGGCGGAGGGGGGCTGGGGGGACTCACCGGGGCAGCAATCCTTCAGGCTGCAGGCTTGAATCTCCCACCTCTTGCGGGGGCCGTTGGAGCACTGGCCCTGCCCCAGGCAGGTCTGGCTGCGTCTCTGCACCCCCTCCCGGCAGGACACGGAGCAGGGCCCCCAGGCCGTCCAGTCGCTCCACTCGGCCTGGCTGTGGGGAGGGCAGAGGGTTCAGGGGGGCTGGGGTTAGGGGCGTGGGCAGGGCTGGCAGGGCGCCCCGGTGGGGGGCCGGTACCCGTAGGTGGGGTTCAGGCAGTGGGGGCTCTGGGGGTTAAGGGGGCGCTCACCGGCAGGGCTGGCAGGGCACCCGGCGCGGGCCGGTACCCGTAGGTGGGGTTCAGGCAGTGGGGGCTCTGGGGGCTCGGGGCGCTCACCGGCAGGGCTGGCAGGGCGCCCCGGCGGGGGGCCGGTACCCGGAGGGGGGGGTCAGGCAGTGGGGGCTCTGGGGGCTCGGGGCGCTCACGGCAGGGCTGGCAGGGCGCCCCGGCGCGGGGCCGGTACCCGTAGGTGGGGTTCAGGCAGCAGTGGGGGGGCTCTGGGGGGGTTCCGGGGGGGCGCTCACCGGCAGGGCTGGCAGGGCGCCCCGGCGTGGGGCCGGTACCCGTAGGTGGGGTGCAGGCAGTGGGGGCTCTGGGGGCTCTGGGGGCGCTCACCGGCAGGACTGGCAGGGCGCCCCGGCGCGGGGCCGGTACCCGTAGGTGGGGTTCAGGCAGCAGTGGGGGGGCTCTGGGGGTTAAGGGGGCGCTCACCGGCAGGACTGGCAGGCGCCCGGCGGGCCGGTACCCGTAGGTGGGGTTCAGGCAGCAGTGGGGGCTCTGGGGTTAAGGGGGCGCTCACCGGCAGGACTGGCAGGGCGCCCCGGCGCGGGCCCGGTACCCGTAGGTGGGGTTCAGGCAGCAGTGGGGGGGCTCTGGGGGGGTTAAGGGGGGGCGCTCACCGGCAGGACTGGCAGGGCGCCCCGGCGCGGGCCCGGTACCCGTAGGTGGGGTTCAGGCAGCAGTCAGCCTGGGGGATGTCCTCGCCCAGCAGCTCCTTGCACTTGCCGGCCCCGAATTGCTCGTAGCAAAGCCCCTCCTGGGCACCTGCGGGGGGGGAGCAGCCGGAGGGTCAGACAGACGGGGGGGGGACCCCACTCGGCTCAGACACACAACCCCCCACGCCCCCCCAGCCCGGTACCTGCAGGTGGGGCCAGAGCCCAGCACAGCGCCAGCAAGAGGCCAGAGGTCACGGCCCCCTCCATGGGGCTGGCACAGACGGACGGACGGACGGACAGACGGCGGCTGCACAGAAGCTCACCAGGGAGCGACTGAGCCGTGGGGGTGGGGCGGGGGGAGGAAATTCCCATCAGCCACTCCCCCCCCCACCCCGCAGGACTTCCCCCTGGGATTTGCTCTGCCAGGGGCGGGTTTGGGGGGGGACCTGAGCCTCCGCAGCCCTGAGCTGTCTCCTTCCAGCTCCATGGGGGGCAGTGCGGGGGGGGGGACCCCCATTCCCCCCACGGCCGAGGGCCCCTCCCCACACCTAGCCGGGACCTTGGACTTTTGCTCCCTGGCTCTGGCCTCGGCGAGGGGCCGGCCAGGCCTGGGCTCGCAGCAGGGAAGTGTGTGTGTGTGGGGGGGTGTCCTACGCCCCCAGCCGCCTCCCCACGAGGAGGTGTCAGAGATCACCAGCAACGGGGGGGGGGGGCTGTCACCCCTCCACCTCGTAACTTGGGGGGGATTTCATGCTGCCCCACTGTGGTTCCGAGCACACAGAAAGTCCCCCCCATCTGCCTCCCCCCACCATACGGGGCCCCCCCTCTGCCTTCCCCCCGCCATGTAGGGCCCCCCCTGCCTTCCATCCACTGTATAGGGCCCCCATCCACCTCCCCATCTGCCCCCATATTTATAACTGCCGGGTGCTTGGGCTCCCCCCCCTCCAGTTCGACACCCTCCCAAGAAGCGAACACCCTGTCCCCCCTTAGCCGCTCACCGTGGCCCCCACCCTCCGAGCCGCTGGGACTGGCCCCGGGGGCGAACCAAATAGTCGGCGCATGGACTAGATGAACCCACGGGGGCCCAGGCGAGAGCGGGCAGGGACCCACCATGGACGTAACGTCCCAGAGTCCCAACCTGCGGCCTCGCCCAGTGCCCCCCCGGCTCAGTGCCCGGGGCTCAGAGCCGCAGTCCCCCCCGGCACCCCTCAGCGAGAGGGGGCCTGGCCTGTCACGGGCCCAGCGCAGCCCAGCGCCCCCGGCTCGCCCGGCACCGGCAGGGGCCCGGCCCTAGGCTCGGCGGTGCCGGGTGCTACATTCAACAATCAGCCCCACCTGGCGCCATGGGCAGAGGCCACAGCTGCCCCCCACGTGGGGGCCGACAAGCTCCGAGCGGCCCGTGTGCCAGTGAGAGACCGGCCGCGACGTGTGCGTACACCCAGCGCCAGCGTCTGCCAGCCCCTGTTCTCCCCTTGGGGTGTCTGGACCCTGATTGCCATGGGGGGAGCCCAGGGCTCGGCTACGAGGGGGCTGCAGGTCGGGAGTGAGGGGCACCGGCAGAGCTGGGGGGGTCAGGGCTGGGCTAGCAGGGGCTGCAGGTCGGGAGTGAGGGGCACCGGCAGAGCTGGGGGGGTCAGGGCTGGGCTAGCAGGGGCTGCGGGTCGGGAGTGAGGGGCACTGGCAGAGCTGGGGGGAGCCAGGGCTGGACTAGCAGGGGCTGCAGATCAGGAGTGAGGGGCACTGGCAGGGCTGGGGGGGTCCCAGGGCTGGGGTAGCAGGGGGCTGCGGGTCGGGAGTGAGGGGCACCGGCAGAGCTGGGGGGAGCCCAGGGCTGGGCTAGCGGGGGCTGCGGATCGGGAGTGAGGGGCACCGGCAGAGCTGGGGGGAACCCCAGGACTGGGCTAGCAGGGGGCTGTGGGTCAGGAGTGAGGGGCACTGGCAGGGCTGGGGGGGGGCCCCGGGCTGGGCTAGCGGGGGCTGCGGATCGGGAGTGAGGGGCACCGGCAGAGCTGGGGGGGTCCCAGGGCTGGGGTAGCAGGGGGCTGCGGGTCGGGAGTGAGGGGCACCGGCAGAGCTGGGGGGAACCCCAGGACTGGGCTAGCAGGGGGCTGTGGGTCAGGAGTGAGGGGCACAGGCAGAGCTGGGGGGAGTCCAGGGCTGGGCTAGCGGGGGCTGCGGGTCGGGAGTGAGGGGCACTGGCAGGGCTGGGGGGGTCCCAGGGCTGGGCTAGCAGGGGCTGCATCCTGGACCTTGGCCTGGAAACCTGCCGGCCGGGGGCATGGCGGGGACAGGACGCATGTTGCGAGGAACGAGGAAGGACCCGGCTTCCAGGGAAACCAAACCCCTTGAGTCAGCAGCTGAGTGGAGCCAGGCGGCTGAACAAACAAGCCAGCGGGCGAAGGGCCAGCCCGAGAGACGAGCGCTTAATCCGGCTCCACCAGTCCTGCTATGGCCAACCAGTGCCCCGCCTCAGGCACCATCCAGGGGAGCGCGGGCGTCACCTGGACCCAGCACCCTGGGGTGACCAGACGGCAAGTGTGAAAAATCGGGACGGGGGTGGGGGGAATAGGAGCCTATATAAGAAAAAGTCCCAAAAATCGGGACCGTCCCTATAAAATCAGGACGTCTGGTCACCCTGCAGCACCCGGGCGGCCCCCGGGGCGCGTGGGGTCGGCAGAAGAGGCACTTTTTTTCCCCTCGCGTGCAGGCCTGGGCTAGCTCGCCCTGCGACGCGACTGGGCCCCGCGAGATCGGGGACCCCTGCACCAGCCGACGGGGGCGATGCCCCGGGAAAGTCACCGCAACGGAGCGAGGCGGCGTCAGCCACCGAGGCGGCAGCGGGGACGTGATTGGTGGAACGTAGGCGCCACGGGGACGTGATTGGTGGAACGTAGGTGCTGGGGTGACGTGATTGGTGGAACATAGGTGCTGGGGTGATGTGATTGGTGGAATGTAGGTGCCACGGGGACGTGATTGGTGGAACGTAGGTGCCACGGGGACGTGATTGGTGGAATGTAGGTGCCACGGGGACGTGATTGGTGGAACGTAGGTGCCACGGGGATGTGATTGGTGGGACGTAGGCACCACGGGGACGTGATTGGTGGAATGTAGGCGCCACGGGGACGTGATTGGTGGAACATAGTTGCCACGGGGACGTGATTGGTGGAACGTAGGTGCCACGGGGACGTGATTGGTGGAACGTAGGTGCCACGGGGATGTGATTGGTGGAACGTAGTTGCCACGGGGACGTGATTGATGGAACATAGGCACCACAAGGATGTGATTGGTGGAACGTAGGCACCACAAGGATGTGATTGGTGGAACGTAGGCATCACAGTTGTTATGCTTATAAGAAGCACCCAGGATCTTTTTAAAGGGGAGAAGGCAACACACCGCGGTTCTTGGGAGTACAATTTAAGCACAAAAATCAGCATATCCTTCCATTCACACACACACCCCTCACAGCCACACACATACACACACCCACCACACCCACACCTCACAGCCACATACATCCGTGCGCGCACACACACCTCATAGCCACCCCCACACACCCGTACACACACACCTCACAGCGACACATAGCCAGACACCCACGCCCACACACACCCCCCCCTGCACACACACATACAAACACACCACACACCCCTCACAGCCACACACACAGACCCCACCCCCACACACTCCCCCCCCACCCCACACACACATACACCCGCCAGCCCCAAAAGGTTTTGCAGCTGGATCTCATGGCTACCAGTCCTTAGTGTCGCTCGGTCAGGGCCAGTGGCAGCTAAAACCGCACAGGAGGGCGGGGAGCCGGGCCGCTGCCGAATGCGTTTGAAGCTCCGATGTTGATGCAGAACAAACCCAAAGTCCCCTGGCAGCACATGGCAACCGGCCAAACAACACAACACAAAACACAATCTTTGTCGCAACAGTGGATTCGTGGTATTCTGGGCTGCTCTTCAGCTGGTACCAGCTTTTCCTGATTTTCTGAAAGCCCAAAAGACCCCGTTTCTACCCCTTTGGGGGTGACAGATTCTTGCTTAAAATACCCCTTCCTGTTACAAATCCCCTTGCTGATTGCAGGCAAAGCAGAGGGATTAACCCCACTCTCCCCTGTGTGTTCCCTCTAGAGGCTGGCCAGGTTGCAATGGCTTCTGCTTTTTAAGGGTGAATGATCCCACTGGTCAGTTATTAAATTCAGGCGGTGGCGTGCCTCAGTTTCCCTCCTTATCCAGCAGACCGAATTTGTAATGGTTTTTTTCTGCTGTGCTCAGCTTTAAGTTTATTCACAGGTGATCGCTGAGAAGCCTCGTTACCCTACGACCTTGAAGGTGTTTTCCCCAAATCATACACATCCGCATTGTCACAGGGGTGCTTAGTAACGCGAAACGGATCCCCGGTGTTCAATATTCACAGCGAGTCTATTCAAAGTCTCTCGTTACGCCCTGGCTTGTATTTAGCCCGTCCGGTCCTGAGGTCAGGGAGTTCAACGGCCTTTCGAAATCTTTGCGCCGGCGTTAATTTCACGGTATCCTTGGGGTTTGGGTGCATTAAAAGACGGGGTGTCGCGCACGGAAGCAGACCCCCTGCGCCCCTGGCTCAGCTTTCAGCACTGAATCCACACACACAAGTTTAGCTTTTTTAAACGGAGGGTTAACCTGGCTTAGATTTGACTCCTTTCCTCACCTTCCTTTAGAGGGTCATAACTTGAACCTTCGGGTTTCAGGCAGCTTGTTTGCTGGCCAGGTCTGTTCAGCAGCTCTCTCCTTCCTCTATCACTTAGGGAATGTGCAGCTCCCTGGGGGATGGGGTGTGGCAGGAGGGTGAGGGCTCCAGCTGGGGGTGCAGGAGGGGGCTCTGGGCTGGCACTGAGGGGTTGGAGGGCGGGAGGGGGATCAGGCCTGCTTTCCTCGAACCGCCCCTTCCCACGGGCCCAGGCTTCGTCCCGTAACCATTTAGCAAGGGGGGGGGCTCCTCAACTAGCCCCCCCCCTGGACTTTCCCCTCTGGGGGGCCAGGCCTCAGCAGACCCCGGGCCCGAGCCTGGTCCGTCTGCAGGCGCAGCGGGACCGTCCCACACGCGGCCACGGGAGGGCGCCCCTGACCACAAAACACGCACGGGCCAGAAACCCTCTGCGGCAGACGGGTTCCTAAAAACCGCGGGGAAGCTCAGATGGGAAGGAGCGAGGGGCCCCGGGGGGGCGGGAGCCCAGGGCTGGGCGAGCAGGGGCTGCGGGTCGGGAGTGAGGGGCACCGGCAGGGCTGGGGGGAGCCCAGGGCTGGGCGAGCAGGGGCTGCGGGTCGGGAGTGAGGGGCACCGGCAGGGCTGGGGGAGCCCAGGGCTGGGCTGGCAGGGGGCTGCGGGTCGGGAGTGAGGGGCACCGGGGGGAGGGCGGAAGCCCAGGGCTGGGCGAGCAGGGGCTGCAGGTCGGGAGTGAGGGGCACCGGCAGGGCTGGGGGGAGCCCATGGCTGGGCGAGCAGGGGCTGCAGGTCGGGAGTGAGGGGCACCGGGGGGGCGGGAGCCCAGGGCTGGGCTGGCAGGGGCTGCAGGTCGGGAGTGAGGGGCACCGGGGGGTGAGCGGGAGCCCAGACCTGGGCGAGCAGGGGCTGCAGGTCGGGAGTGAGGGGCACCGGCAGGGCTGGGGGGAGCCCAGGGCTGGGCGAGCAGGGGCTGCGGGTCGGGAGTGAGGGGCACCAGCAGAGTTAACTCCCTGCAGCCGCCGTCCTGCAGACACCAACACCCCCACCGCGCCCCCACCGGGTCCCCTGAGCTCTGAGGTTTCCAGCCACTCCCCAATGATCCCTGGGGGCAGGTTCCCAGCCTGGGGGGGTCTCCCCCTCTCTCCGGGACAGAGAAGCAGGGAGTGAATCCCTGGAAGTCATCTAGCAGCGTCACCCCTGTGACTCCTACAGCCTCCCTGCTCTGAGGGGATGGGACAGAATGAACCCAGGAGTCCTGGCTCCCAGCCCCCCTCCTCTAACCTCTAGACCCCCCTCCCCTCCCAGAGCCGGGCAGAGAACCCAGGAGTCCGGGCTCCCAGCCCCGCCCAGAGCCGGGCAGAGAACCCAGGAGTCCGGGCTCCCAGCCCCGCCCAGAGCCGGGCAGAGAACCCAGGAGTCCGGGCTCCCCCTCCCCAGTTTTGTCACCCGCCAAAGGCTAAGCCGATCTCCCATGACGTCACCGCCCCTCCCGCTTGCGATGTGGTCTCCTTGTGGGTGGCCCCTCGCCCCCCATTGGCCGGAGCCGCCTGTCCGTCACCCGGGGGGGGCGGGGTTAGGCTCTTTCCTGCCCACCCCCCAGCAGCTGGGGCCGGGACTCCGAGAAGCGAGTGGGAGCCGGAGCGCCAGGTGAGGGGGGGACGGAGCCGCCTCCCGGGGTCCCCCCTACGCCCCCTGCCCGCCCCGACGGCCGCCTGGCCTGTCCCTCCATCCGCCTGTCTGCCCAGCACCCACCTGTCCGTCCATCCGTCCGTCTGTCCATCTGTCTGTCCACCCACCACGTGTCCATCCACCCACCTGTCCCTCCATCCGCCTGTCTGTCCAGCACCCACCTGTCCGTCCGTCCGTCTGTCCGTCTGTCCACCCACCACGTGTCCATCCACCCACCACGTGTCCATCCATCCACCTGTCCCTCCATCCATCTGTCTGTCCACCCACCACGTGTCCACCCACCTGTCCATCCACCCGCCTGTCCGGCCACCTGTCTGTCTGTCTGTCCGTCTATCCATCCATCCGCCCACCCACCACGTGTCCATCCACCCACCTGTCCCTCCATCCGCCTGTCTGCCCAGCACCCACCTGTCCGTCCGTCCATCCATCCATCCCTCTGTCTGTCCACCCACCACGTGTCCACCCACCTGTCCAGCCACCTGTCTGTCTGTCCCTCCATCCGCCTGTCTGTCCACCCACCACGTGTCCAGCCACCTGTCTGTCTGTCCGTCCATCCATCCATCCGCCCACCCACCACGTGTCCATCCACCTGTCCCTCCATCCATCTGTCTGTCCACCCACCACGTGTCCATCTACCCACCTGTCCGGCCACCTGTCTGTCCGTCCGTCCATCCACCCACCACATATCCATCCACCCACCTGTCCCTCCATCCACCCGCCTGTCCAGCCACCTCTCTGTCCGTCCATCTGTCTGTGAGTGATCAGGACAAACCCCAAAGAGGAAGTTTGAGTCAGTGGGTGACGGTGGGGGGCTGGGACCCAGGACTCCTGGGTTCTTCCCAGCGAGATAGATGAGGTGCTCCACTGAGGCAGGTGTAGTGAGGCCGGTCCGGTGCGTCTGTCCATCGCTGGTTGGTTCTGCCCCAGGGGTCGCTGGCACCCACGGACTTTTCTTTTCCAACTTGAGCAGAATAAGGAGCCGGGCCCCGAGAGCCGTTTCGCCGGCAGCTCCCCACACGGCAGCGCCGTGCTAGGAACCCCACGAGCGGGGATTGTTTTCCGTTCCCAACCATCCCCTGGGAGCCTTTGGAGTCAGTCGGATCCAGGGGAAAGCCTAGATAGCAGCATATGAAACGGCAGGGACAGCATCTGTCTAACTATCCCGCTAACCCCACCCATCCATCCAACCCCATCTACCCACCCACTCATCCATCCCCAAAACCCCCCTCTCTATCTACCTACCTACCTGCTAACCCACCCATCCATCCATCCCCATCTATCCACCCACCCATCCATCCATCCCCATCTACCCACCCACTCATCCATCCCAAAAAAACCCTCTCTATCTACCTACCTACCTGCTAACCCCACCCATCCATCCATCCATCCCCATCTACCCCATGTATCTACCCATCCACCCATCCATCCCCAAAACCCCTCTATATCTATCTACCTATCCCACTAATCCCGCTATCCATCTGCCCCCAGATACAACCCCTCTGTCTACCCATCCATCTGTCCCATCTACCCCATGTATCTACCCATCCATCCGTCCATCCATCCTAATAATCCCATTTATCTATCTATCCCCAAACACACCCTCTATCTATCCCTCCATCCCCACACTATTCCTGGGGGGATTCTGCGCCACGTCGCATGCACAGAATTTATGTCCCCTGCAGTTTCTTTGCTTCCCCACAGCACAATGACTTTCTGACAGGGAAGCAAAGGGAAACCACAAGAGCACTCACGTGCCCCTCCCCAGCAGTCCATTCCGGGGGCCCAGGGCAGCTGGCAGGGAGGTAAATCACTATGGGGCAGGGCGGGACTGGGGAAGACCCGGCGCCTACCCTGCACCGGGCTCAGCTGCTAGTCCCAGCTGGTCTGGGGAGGCCAGGACGTCCTCCTCCCCTGCACGGCATCCGGGACCGGGGCTGGGTCAGACCCACCCCCACATTTCTCCCCTGGCTGTAGGAAGCTCTGCAACCCCCCGCCCCCCCCACACACACATACACACGCACTCGCTTCCTCCACCGTCGCGCCTCAGCTGCAGGGGGATGGATCCCTGTAGGAGAAGCTGCTCCCCCATCCGCCCAACCCCTGTGCATCCAGACCCCCTCGTGCCCAGACCCTCCTGCTGAGCCTCACCCCCCGCACTCAGAACTGCCCCCGATAAGCCCTCCTCCCCTTGCACCTGGACCACCCCGACGAGCCACCTGCACCTGGATCCCCACCCCACTGAGCCCCAACCAGCTGCACCTGGATTCCCACCCCACTGAGCCCCACTCCCCCAGCATCTGCCCCCCCACACCCCCAAGCACCTTCACCGGATCCCCCTGCACGTCCTGTTACTGTCGCACCCAGAACCCCCCAACCAGCCCCTGTGCATCCAGCTCCACCCCACACCCGTATCCCCCACTGAGCCACCCACACCCAGATTGCCCCACACAGAACCTTCTCACCCACAGCTGGATCCCCTCCCCCACTTGGCTCCTGCCGTGCTGAGCTGCCTGCCCGCACCTGGCACGGAGGGGCAGGGCCCTGGGGTGTTTCTGGGGCAGGCCCGGTCCTTGCGCTGTGCCAGGGTTGGGCGCAGCCTCACCGCTGAGTCCGTGTCTCGGGGGTGGGGGGGGGTGCACAGGGATCTCCCACCTCTGTGCCGCCAGTGGCCTCCGCTCCCCAAGGCCAGGCTGGAGCCTCTGCATTTCTTTGACAAATAAAAGTTGCAGAATTTTAAAATATTGTGCACAGAATTTTTATATTTTTTTGGTGCCGAAATTTTTATTCTTTGGCGCATAATTCCCCCAGGACTATCACACGCCTCCTCAGGCCACCCCCCCCCCCCCGCGTACACCCCATCTGTCGCCCTATGCCCCATGCATCTGTGCCCCTGCACCCCATCCCGCTAGCTACACACCCGTTCTCTGGCCAGTCACATACCCGACCAGCTGGGAGCAAACCAGACCAGGTGCCCCCTAGAGGGGACAGGCCCGGTGCCCCAGTCCCCACCCCCCGAACCTCCTGCCCTGGGGCCAGAAGGGAGCCAGTGCCCCAGCCAGCCAGCCCGTCCCTGCCCTGGGCCCCGGCGGGAGCCCACACTGGGTATCCAGCAGGGGCCCCGGCACACCCAGGAGATGCCCTTGTCCCCCCGTGCCCCGCCCAGGTGTGCGGCTGCAGCATCAGGAATGGGGTCAGCCCAGAGCAGGGGCTTCTGGGAACTGGCTCAATTATTCAAGAGCCTCATCAATATTCATGAGCCTCCTGCTCCAAACTGTCAGATCCTGGAAGGGGAAACCAGGCAACTGTGGGTGTGAGATTCCCACCCCCACCCTCAGTTGAACTGCTCCCCCCTTCCCCCTGCTAAGCCGGGGAGAGAACCCAGGAGTCCAGGCTCCCAGCTCCCCTCCCGGCTCTCACCACCAGACCCCACTCCCCTCCCAGAGCCAGGGAGAGAACCCAGGAGTCCGGGCTCCCACCCCCTCCCCCTCCTCCCACCTCCGCACTTTCACTTTGATCCCTTGTTTTTGGTTTTTAAGCTGTTTCCTGCTCCCCGCCTCCCCCAGCACAGAGCCTGGGAATGTGGCCATAGGGCAGAGCTGGGGCGGGGGGGAGCCCAGGGCTGGGCGAGCAGGGGCTGCGGGTCGGGAGTGAGGGGCACCAGCAGAGCTGGGGGTGGGGAGCCCGGGGCTGATGCGCCTCCATCCCAAACCCCCCCCCATCTCCAGCGGGTCTATTTTTAGACGCCCCTTCATGACGTTTGGCTTCTGTTGCTGCTGCTCCAGGCTGGAAGCAAATCATCCTCCCACCCCCTCCCCATGCCTGGCACCCAGCCAATATCTAGGCCTTGTCTCCCCCATTCCTGCCGGTGCCCCTCACTCCCGACCCGCAGCCCCCTGCTCGCCCAGCCCTGGGCTCCCCCCAGCCCTGCCGGTGCCCCTCACTCCCGATCCCTCACTCCCTACAAGCGACAGGCCCCCGTCAGCCCCTCCCCTGTGTGGTGCTGGAGGGAGGGGCCAGGAGTTGGGGTGCTTTGCAGCAGGGGTGGGGTGGGGTGGGGGGAAGCTGGTGCTTTGCATTGATTTAAGTAGGTCAGCAATTACCCAGCATTCCCTGCTGCTGCCAGCCCCCTATGCCAGCAAATCCCCACGTGCCGCCTGGAAAGGACAGATTGGGGGCGCAGCACCCTGGGCGGGGGCGGAAACACACCCATCCCCCGACAACAGCAGGCAGGGCCGGGTGCTGGGGGTCACCGTGGGGCAGGGGGCTCGGCTGGGGGGGTGCCGTGGGGCGGGGGGTGCTCTCCCCTTGCAGGCAGGGTGGGGCACTAGGGGCGCTGTGGGGCAGGGTCGGGGGCCCAGCAGGGGGCTCTCCCCTGGCAGGCCGGGCGGGGCACCGCGGGGCGCGGGGGGGCGGGGAGCAGGACAGGGGGAACCGCGGGGGAGCTGGGCAGGGGGAACTCTCCCCTGGCAGGCAGGGCTGGGGACTGGGGGTCATCATGGGGCAGGGGCTTGGCACGGGGCTCTCCCCTGGCAGGCAGGGCTGGGGACTGGGGGGGTGTGCCGTGGGGCGGGGGCTGGGGGGTGCTGGGCAGGGGGTGCTCTCCCCTTGCAGGCAGGGCGGGGCACTGAGGGGAGCTGGGGGGCGGGGAGCAGGACGGGGTACAGCAGGGGGCTGGGCAGGGGAACTCTCCCCTGGCAGGCAGGGCTGGGGACTGGGGGTGCCGTGGGGCGGGTCTGGGGGGGCCTGGGGGGCAGGGAGCAGGACGGGGGTACAGCAGGGGGGCTCTCCCCTGGCACTCAGGGCTGGGCGCTCTGGGGCGTGGGGGACTCTCCATGCCGGTGTCCATTGATGTCTCCCTCCCTCTTTCCCAGGTGCCCTCGGGGCGCCGGCTCCCGTTGCGTCTCCTCTGCTGGCCGCCCACCTGCCCCCCCCCCCCCGCGCCCTCTCCTCCGGGGGCCGCCCGCCGGCCCGGCACGAGGATGCTGCTCCAGGCCAGCCGCCCGCTGGCCTCCTGCCCACCGCAGTGCGTCTGCGACACCCGGCCCTGGCTCACCCCCCAGTCCGTCTACCGCCAGGCCCGCCCGGTGGACTGCACCGACCTGCTGCTCACCCGGGTGCCGCCCGGCCGCGCCCCGGCCACCCAGGTCCTGCTGCTGCAGAGCAACGAGATCGCCCGGCTCCCCGGCGAGCTCCGGCGCCTGCCCAACCTGGCCCTGTCCCAGAACCGCCTGGCCCCCGCCCGCCTGGCCTGCCCCAGCTCCTCACCCTCTGCCTGGAGGAGAACCAGCTGGAGGAGCTGCCCGAGCGCTGCCTGCGGGGGCTGCCTCAATCACAACCGCCTGGTCTCCATCGCCGGCCTGGCCCGGCTGCTGTGGCTGGTGGAGCCCGGGGCCACCCTCTGCGCGGGCGCGGCGGGAGGGGCTGCAGGGCAACGGGGGCCAGGGCTGCCCCCCAGGGCTGGCCCGAGAGGCTGGTGGTGGCGCCCGGGGGCTCCGTCACCCTGAGCTGCCCGGCCAGTGCCGAGCCGCCCCCGGAGATCTCCTGGCTGGGGCCGGCCGGGCAGAGGCTGCCCGGCTCGGGGGGGGGCGGGGGGGCCTGGGCTGGTCGGGGGCCTGTGCCGGGCAGTACACCTGCGTGGCGCAGAACGAGGAGGTGCAGGGTGGAGGGAAGGGGGCTCGGGGGGGAGCTGGGGGGCAGGGGCGTCCAGCCTTGCTCACGAAGAAGGTCCAGTCCCATTTTGTGGTGGTGCAGTGGACTGGGGGGGGGCTGGTCTCCATGGGCCCCCCCCTTGGCCTCGCTGGCCCCCCAGCACCGCGGCCCCCGCTGGGCCTCGGCCACCATGCACGTCCACAGCCCCCACCTCAGCTACACAGCCCGGGTGCCGCTGGACAGCTGGCAGGTCAACCTGACGCACCTACAGCCGGCCACGCGCTACAAGGTCTGCCTGAGCCTGGTGGCCATGGAGACGCCCATCCCAGCCACCGCGGCATCGCCCTCCTCCATAGCAACAGCATCCTCCGGAGCACTGGCCTCCCTAGCAACCGCATCCTTCTCCACAGCGACCGCCGCCTCGCTAGCAACCGGATCCTTCTCCACAGCGACCGCCGCCTCCCTAGCAACCGGATCCTTCTCCACAGCGACCGCCGCCTCCCTAGCAACCGGATCCTTCTCCACAGCAACTGCCACCTCCCTAGCAACCGGATCCTCTCTGGCAACTGCTGCATCTTCCTTAGCAACCGGATCTGCTATGGCAATCGCAGCATCCTCCCGAGCGACCGAGGACACCTCCCTCGCAACCGCCTCTGCTCCGGCATCCCCGGGTACCCAGCGGGCCTGCCTGAACGTGACCACGGCGGGGCTGGGGCCAGCAGGGCGGGGGCCGGGGGGGGTGCGGCCCTGGCAGCCGTGACGGGTTCGCTGCTGGTGGCCCTGTGTGCGGTGATGCTGGCCTGCTACGCCGGCCGGTGGCTGCGGGAACTGGGCTGCCGGGCCACCCTCAAGCTGTACTGACAGCCCCCGGCCGTCCTCCTGCTTGGCGAGCTCTAACCCCCAACATCAGCCTGGGGGAGGTGGAAGGGGACCCTCCACCCCCCCACCAGCCCCCCCACATCGACACCTCCAAGACATGCCTTTGGCAGCCCTGAACCCGGGCAGGAGACACATGCAAAAATTTGGAAGGGGGCTGGGGCATCACTGCCCCAAACCCTGCCTCCGTGCACCCCCCCGGCCTGTATTTGGGGTGTCAAGGGGGAGCTGCCCCCTCTGTACCCCCCACGCACACACAGAAGTAGCACAAAGGCGCGTCTTTCCCAAGGCCTTGCCACGGAGTTGTCGCAGGCAGGCGCGGGGTGGGGGGAAGGGAAGTGGGACCCCCCCACACACACCCCAGGACCAAGGGATGAGGTGATGGAGCCGCTGGAGGCTGCAGAATAAAACTCTGGAGTTAGAAGAAAAAATGGGGGGTTTTGTCTGTGTCATTCAGGAGATGGTCCATCCATCCCCCCCCCCCCCCCGCCTTGCCCTGCTGAGCCGGGGGGGCCACCTGCCCCTCTAGGGGGCACCAGCTCCCAGTCGGCCTGGCTGGCTCGGGAGGGGGTGGGGGTGTGATCCCCCCCTCCCAGCTCCGCCGGTGCCCCTCACTCCCGACCTGCAGCCCCTGCCAGCCCCCCCCCCCCCCGGTAGTTCCCTGAGCCCTGGGTCAGATGCCCCGGCCAACAGGCAGGGGGCCCAGCAAGACCCTGGGGGCAGATGAGGGGGGCAGCCGGGCGCTTGCTGCTCCGGCTCCGTGGGCCCCCGGTTCTGCTCCCGGCCGTGTCCGTGGATGTCGCGTGGCCGCAGGCCAGGCCCGGCTCAGCGTCCGAGCTCCCCAGGCCAGAGGGGACCCCCCCGTATCCCACGGACCGGAGAACGTCCCTCCCCCATCCGGCCCCAGCGCTGAGCCGTGCAGAGACCCGGCCCAACGGGCAGGGACGGAGCAGGGCCCGGTGGCTAATTCCTCGTGCCCGCCGACGCCGACGCCTTCGTGCCAGGCTGACGTTATCCCGCTGCAAGCTCCAGCCATGGGCTGGGGTTCGCCCGGCCGCTGCTGGCCTGTGGGGCCCGGCCGTAAACATCTGCCCCCCCGCTGTGGGCACCTGGCGCTCCCCCCTGCCCCCTGCACTGGGGGCCCCGGACCCAGCCATGCCCCCGCCATGACAAGTGACTTGAGGCTGGGAGGCGTCAGCAACCTCCAGCCATTTCCCCCCCCCCAGTTCATCCCGGCCCCCCGCCAAGGCCCCGACCATCTCAGTCCCCACCCCGCACTGCCCAGCCGCTTCATGCCCCCCCACTGCCCACCCCTCTGCCAGGGTCCTGACCCCCCGGTGAGACAAAGGACGCCAATTAGATCATTTAAAAATAGATTTATTTACAGGGCAGGTCACCAGGGGGAGGCCCCTCGCCCACCCTGGGGGAGGGCTGCGGGGGGTTAACAAGGCAGAGAGAGGGGCAGGGATGGGGAAGAACAGATGGGGAGGGGCTGCTGCCTTTGGATCCACCCCAGCACGGCAGGATCCTGGGATCTGCTCCAGGTTGGCACAACAGGATCCCAGCATCAGCTCCCACATGGTACCTGGGATCCCGGGATCCACTCCCGCACTGCACGGTAGGATCCCGGGATCCACTCCCGCAGTGCACGGTAGGATCCCGGGATCCACTCCCGCACTGCACGGTAGGATCCCAGGATCCACTCCCGCACTGCACGGTAGGATCCCGGGATCCACTCCCGCACACCATGGTAGGAACCCGGGATCCACTCCGCAGTATCCACTCCCGCAGTGCAGTGGGATCCCGGGATCCACTCCACACCACGGTAGGAACCCGGGATCCACTCCCGCAGTGCACGGTGGGATCCCGGGATCCACTCCCGCACACCACGGTAGGAACCCGGGATCCACTCCCGCAGTGCACGGTGGGATCCCGGGATCCACTCCCGCACACCACAGTAGGATCCCGGGATCCACTCCCGCACTGCACAGTAGGATCCCGGGATCCACTCCCGCACTGCACAGTAGGATCCCGGGATCCACTCCCGCACACCACGGTAGGATCCCGGGATCCACTCCCGCAGTGCACGGTGGGATCCCGGGATCCACTCCCGCAGTGCACGGTGGGATCCCGGGATCCACTCCCACAGTGCACGGTGGGATCCCGGGATCCACTCCCGCACACCACGGTAGGATCCCGGGATCCACTCCCGCACACCACGGTAGGATCCCGGGATCCACTCCCCATTCTGGCCCAATGGCCAATACATGGTTAGATAAATTCCCTAGGCTGGAAATCTCCAAGCCACGTCAGTCGCCAGCCAGGCCTGGGTCCCCGCTGGCTCCCCCCAGCCACACACCCCCCCCAACAGCTCCGTCCTTGCCCCACAGGAAGCTAAACGGCTCAACCGCCCCACGTTGCGGCTTCGGGACGGTGGCTGCACTAGAGTGTGGCAGCTGGCGACCCCCGTGAGGGAGGCGCGGGGGGTAAAAACAGGGCCAGGGCCTCTCCCCCACAGCAGAGAACAGCTGAAAACCCAGCGAGCCAGCAGAGAGAGCACAGGGGGTCCAACACTCGGCAGCACGTCGTCTGCTCATGAGTGACTTGTGGTTCACTCGTGGGTTACACGTGGCTCACTCATGACTTTCTCCTATTTTCACACGTGACTGATCCATGGTTTACACGTGGGCTACGTGTGGTTTACTCACATGTTGCGTGTGTTTTATTCATGGCTCATCTACGCGTGTTCGACTCATCGTTGGCACGTCTCAGCTGCGGCAGCGCCAGAGCCCATTCCCCGGCAGCCTCCTGGCCTCCCCGTGCTTGGCTCCAGGCTCAGCCATGGCGCGTGGATGGGTTTGGTGGAGCTCGGCCTCCGGGAAGCCGCTCCTGGGTGCCTCGCCAGTGTCTCACAGGTCGTCCAAAGTGCCTGATGCACCAGGCGGAGATGGCCAGAGCCGAGGGGCCTCGCCAGTGAAAACCAGCATGATTGCGACGGTTCAAAACCACCCCGAGGGGAAGGAGGAGGGTCACCCCAGAGAGGCGGACGACACTGCCTTTCATGCACAAAAGGGTCTGTTGGACGTGGCCCCGTTATCTCGCTAATTGGCCAACAATTGCCGTCCAATTACACCCCCCTCCCACCCCCATTCAACTGACGACAACTTCCCTGACACAGGAGTCTTGCTCCATTAACGCCAGCATTGACGGCGTCCCCCGATCTACAGCGCGGGGACAGAAATTCAGCGCTCGTCACCGTGCTACTGCCTCCAATCGCTCTCTGAATCTCACCCCTAAATCCAGGGAGGTCACTTCCACCCCGTCCATTTCCCCCACTTCCATTGTAAAAGCCCCCCCTCTTCCCCGTTCAAAAATAGAACCATTTTATATATTAAAAAAGACGGCCCGGCAGGTAATTAGCGCCGAGCCCTGTAGATTTGTATATGATCAATGCACATAGCTCAATAATATCAATATACTCTCTGAAAAATAGAAAGGGGCTGGGAATCCCGTGGAGCGCTAAAGAAATGACATTCGGGTATTTCAGCCCCTTGGGATGGCCCCACAAAAATATAGCTCTATATCTTGAGCAAGAAGCTCACAGCCCCGGAAAATTTTGGTATCAAAACAAGACGACAAGGCAGCCCTCTCCCGTATGATGCAGTGCAGGCCCCGTGGGACTAACAGGAAGTCAACAGCAGTGAGAAGGGCGGGACTTCCTTCTTTGCCCCGTCCACAGAATAGGTGGCCTTTGACTCACAGGAAGTAGATGAGACATTAATAAGGCGGGACATCCTCCTTTGCCACGTCCACAGAATGAGGTGGCCTTTGATTCGCAGGAGAGGTTAATAAGGCGGGACGTCCTCCTTCGGCACTTCCCCAGAATCGGGGCACTTTGAACAGGAAGTAGCAGAGTGGAAACAGGGCAGAACTTCCTTTGCGGAGCTCGTGGGCCAGCACGAAGTCAAGGGAGCCCCTGGCGACTGTCCTCAAAAGGCGGGACTTCCCTTCCCGGGCAACAAATGGGAGACAAATGAAGGAACCCTCCCTATGAAAGGGGTGAGGGGCGGGACTCCTCTGCGGCCATTTCCACGGTGACCTTTGATCGTCAGGAAATAAATCAAGGAAACGGGCTTTGCAAGGAGGGAACCAACCCCTGAAATCAGCGGGCGGGACTTCCCTCCTGGCCGTTTCCATGGTGACGAACAGGCAACCTTCGACCGACAGGAGGGAATTAGGGCGGGACTTCCTCTGCCTGCCGCTTCTATGGCAACTCGAGGAGGTGACCTTTGACCTCCAGGAAAGTAAATCAAGAAACAAGAAGCGAAGAGCAGGGCTTCTTCCTCCACCGGACCCACGGGGATGAGCGGCGGGTGTGATGTCAGCAAACAAAGATGGCCGACACCCCCTGCCCCAGCCAAAACAAACATGGCCGACCCGGCTGCCCTCTCGAAACAAAGATGGCCGACGCCGAGCCCGCACAACGAGGGGCTACGAGGAGGCCACGGCTGTGGGCGGGCGATTTCCGGGGCACCCCGCGCCTGGAGGCCCTGGGTAATAAATAAAATCAGCCCCACAACTAGCGGCCGAACCACCCCTCAGTCCCCGAGGGACGTATCCTTCCACGTCGGAAATACACCCTGAGCCCCCCGGACTGGGATTAAACACAACGACCCCAGAAAAACGGGGTCAGAGCTGCAAGGCCGAGTGAGCACCAAGGGGAATGTCCCACATTGCGCCCCCTAGGGGCGAAATGGCGGCGTGCTCCGGCTCCCATTTAAAACGAGCCAGCAGGCGCATCCCACCGCTGACACCAAGCAGGGCTCTTGGTCGGAAGCAGGACACAGCCGTATCCAGCCGCCCTGGTGAACAGTCCCACAGGGCTGGGCCAAGAATCCAGGTGCGGAACGGGCGCTCCCCCAGCCGGCTCCGCCAGCAGCGGAGAGAGACGGACGGACGGACGGACTCACGGCTTCTGGGGCCCCGGGGACAGCACGACCGGAGTGGAGAGTCCGTCCACACTCAGCGAGGGGATGTGGATTTGCCCGCCAGAGTTAGAGGGAAACTGCGGGGAGAAGTGGGGGAGTGACCTACTGACCAGACCCCTCACTCCTGACCCATAGGCCCCCCAACTAGCCCAGCCATCCGCTCCCCCCAGCCCTGCCGGTGCCCCTCACTCCCGACCCGCAGCCCCCCGCTAGCCCAGCCCTGGGCTCCCTCCTCCCTCCCCGAGCCCCTCCCTCCCGACCCGCATACCTGGAAGGAGAGCTTGGCAGGGCTGTGTGGGGCGATGGGGCTCAGGGTGCTCCAGAAGTGGATGGTGGGTGGCAGGGAGCTGGGGGTCAGCAGGACGGGGGTCTGCACAGGAGAGGCGGGTGGTGAGAGAGAGAGAGAGAGAGAGAGAAACCCCATCTCCCGTCCAACCCCAGCTCCCTCCCCACAACCCCTTCTGCCCACCCCTTCCCCACCTCCAATCCTCCGGCCCCTGCAGGCCCTCCCCCCACCACAGATCCCTCCCCCCTGCCCCACAGCCGCTCACTAGCGCGTGCGTGGAGATCACGGTGGTGGGCGTCAGCCCGCTGCCTGCTCCCCCGCCGGGCGCCAACAGGGAGCCGCCGGCCGCGCTGATCTTCTCCTGCCCGGGCAGGGAGGGCAGCGCCAGGTCCTTCGGCTTCCGCCCCTTTGGGCCGTGCCCCTCGCTGGGGGCCCCCCCAGGCACCTCCTCCCCCTTCTCCTCCTGCGGCCCCTCCCCCGCCGGGAGCTCCGCCTCCGTCCCCCTGGGGGTCTCTTCGGCAGGTGGGGCTTCCTGCTTCACCCCCGAGTCGATCAGAACCAGGAGCGGGGACCCCTCCGCGTCCCCCTGTGCCTCCACTTTCACCACCACCGGCCGCAGCCCCGGGTCCCGCGGCGGCGGCGCCTCTGGCGGGGGGCGCTCTGCATCCAGGGGCTCCGGCCCCACAAAGACCTGGGGGCAAGATGGAGAAATGCAGCTAGTGCTGGGGCGGGGCAGCTGGGGAACAGCCGCACGTAACGCCCAGCGCTGAGATGCAGCCAGCTCTGGGGTGGGGCGACGGGGCCAGCTCACCTGCAGGGGTTCGCTCTCGTCTGCTGCTTCGATGCTGATCTCCAGCTGGGGAATCTCCTCCATCTTCCCGGGGGCCAGGTCGGGGGGGTCCAGGGGCTCGCTGCAGAGGGCGGGGGGGTCCTGGCGGGGTGCTCGCCCGGGGGGGGCCGCCTGCAGTGACTGGATGGTGAAGGTGGAGTACAGACCCGAGCGCATGTACTCGTTACGGCTACTCCGGGGGATGCTCCCCCCACGCAAGGACTTGGGGGGCCCGGAGCTCCCCTCCCCCGGCTGAGACTCGGCCAGCGCCGGCTCCACCCGCCGGAGCGTCCCTTCCTCCCGGGCCCCCTCCACGCCGGCTGGCTCCGGGTACGAGACAAATTTATAGACAAACTTCTGCCCGTTGACCTTCCGGATGATGTTCTGGAAAGAGAGAGGATAGAATGGGGGGGGCTGGGAGCCAGGACTCCTGGGTTCTCTCCCCGGCTCTGGGAGGGGAGTGGGGTCTGGTGGTTAGAGCAGGGGGCTGGGAGCCAGGACTCCTGGGTTCTCTCCCCGGCTCTGGGAGGGGAGTGGGGTCTGGTGGTTAGAGCAGGGGGCTGGGAGCCAGGACTCCTGGGTTCTCTCCCCGGCTCTGGGAGGGGAGTGGGGTCTGGTGGTTAGAGCAGGGGGCTGGGAGCCAGGACTCCTGGGTTCTCTCCCCAGCTCCGGGCGGGGAGTGGGGTCTGGTGGTTAGAGCAGGGGGGGCTGGGTGCCAGGACTCCTGGGTCCTCTCCCCAGCTCTGGGAGGGGAGTGGGGGCTGGTGGTTAGAGCAGGGGGGCTGGGAGCCAGGACTCCTGGGTTCTCTCCCCGGCTCTGGGAGGGGAGTGGGGGCTGGTGGTTAGAGCAGGGGGGGCTGGGTGCCAGGACTCCTGGGTCCTCTCCCTGGCTCTGGGCAGGGGTGGCCCGGACGCCTGGGTCCCGGCTCACCTTGTCGTAGTAGTAGCGCAGGGCGCGGCTGAGCTTGTCGTAGTTCATGTTGGTTTTGTTCTTACGCAGCCCCCAGAGCCGGGCGACCTCCTCGGCGTCCACCAGCTTGAACTCGCCGTCGTCCGACGTCCACGCGATCAGGTGCCCGTTGCTCTGCTGCTCCAGCAGCTGCAGCAGGAACTGCCAGAGCGTCACCGAGGGGTCCATGACTGCGGGGGATGGGGAGAGCGTGGGACAGGGACCTGAAACCCCGCCCTGGCACCGCCGGTGCCCCTCACTCCCGACCCGCAGCTCCCCCGCACTGGGCACCGCCAGTGCCCCTCACTCCCGACCCACAGCCCCCCCCCACTGGGCACCGCCGGTGCCCCTCACTCCCGACCTACAGCCCTCCCCACTGGGCACCGCCGGTGACCCTCACTCCCGACCCACAGCCCCCCCCACTGGGCACCGCCGTGCCCTCACTCCCGACCCACAGCCCCCCACTGGGCACCGCCGGTGCCCCTCACTCCCGACCCCCAGCCCCCCCCGCACTGGGCACCGCCAGTGCCCTCACTCCCGACCCGCAGCCCCACGGGGCACCGCCGGTGACCCGCACTCCCGACCCGCAGCCCCCCCCCCTGGGCAGTGCCGGTGCCCCTCACTCCCGACCCGCCGCCCCCCCCGCCCGGCACCGCCCGTGCCCCTCACTCCCGACCCACAGCCCCCCCCCGCCCGGCACCGCCGGTGCCCCGCACTCCCGACCCACACCCCCCCACCCCCCGCCCCGGGCACTGCTGGTGCCCCTCACTCCAGATCCGCAGCCTCCCCCCCAGCTGGCTCCGCCAGTGCCCCCTCACTCCCTACCCACAGTCCCCCCACTCCTAACCCACAGACCTGCCCCCCCTCCCCACCGGGCACCTCATTATTCTTCTCCCCACAAGGAAATTTCAGGATTTGGCCTAAAATAAGATTTTCTGCAGTTGGATCAAACCATGAACGCTCGAGGGGGGGCAGGGGGGCTGCGCTGGCGGGGGCTGCGGGTCGGGAGTGAGGAGCACTCAGCACCAGGGGGGTGGGGGGGCATCTCCTCCTATGTCCCCAAGGTCCTAGTGCAGCCCTCTGGGTGCTGTGGGGCAGGGAGCAGGGCGGGGCGGGGGGTGATCGGGGCACTGTAGGGCACAGAGTGGGTTGAGAGGCTGGGCTGGGGGCTCTCCCCTGGTAGTCTGGGCGGGGCACTGGGGGGTGGCTTGGGGCTGGGCAGGTGTTACTGGGGGTGCTGTGGGGCAGGGAGTGGGGCGAGCAACTGGGCAGGGGGCCCTTGGGGTGCTGTTGGGCAGGGAGGGGCGAGGGCTGGGCAGGGGGCGCTGGGGGTGCCGTGGGGCAGGGCGGGGTGAGGGGCTGGCCAGGGGCGCCGGGGTGCCGTGGGACAGGGAGGGGGCTGAGGGGCTGGCCATGGGGCACCGGGGGTGCCGTGGGGCAGGCAGGGGGTGAGGGGCTGGCCAGGGGGCCCCGGGGGTGCCGTGGGGCAGGGAGGGGGGCGAGGGGCTGGCCAGGGGGCGCTGGGGGTGCCGTGGGGCAGGGAGATGTTCTGTGAGGTTTTTCCCCACCCGAGGGCGCCGGCCACTCACCTGTCAGCGCGGCCGCGGGGCCTGGAGATGGAGCAAGCGGCTCCATGGGACCCCCGACCCCCCAGGTCCGCGCCGGCCGGTTACTGGTCCCAGTGTCCGGTTACTGGTCCCAGTGGCTGGTCCCAGGCCGGTTACTGGTCCCAGTGGCTGGTCCCGGGCCAATTACTGGTCCCAGTGTCCGGTTACTGGTCCCCCGTGGCTGGTCTCTGGCCGGTTACTGGTCCCAGTGTCGTGTTACTGGTCCCCCATGGCTGGTCCCTGGCCGGTTACTGGTCCCAGTGTCCGGTTACTGGTCCCCCGTGGCTGGTCCCTGGCCGGTTACTGGTCCCAGTGTCCGGTTACTGGTCCCCCGTGGCTGGTCTCTGGCCGGTTACTGGTCCCAGTGTCGTGTTACTGGTCCCCCATGGCTGGTCCCTGGCCGGTTACTGGTCCCAGTGTCCGGTTACTGGTCCCCCGTGGCTGGTCCCTGGCCGGTTACTGGTCCCCCGTGGCTGGTCCCTGGCCGGTTACTGGTCCCAGTGTCGTGTTACTGGTCCCCCATGGCTGGTCCCTGGCCGGTTACTGGTCCCAGTGTCCGGTTACTGGTCCCCCGTGGCTGGTCCCTGGCCGGTTACTGGTCCCAGTGTCCGGTTACTGGTCTCCCGTGGCTGGTCCCTGGCCGGTTACTGGTCTCCCGTGGCTGGTCCCTGGCCGGTTACTGGTCCCAGTACAACCAGCCACTGGTCCCAGCAGGTTCTCAGCTCCGCGCCGAGCGCCCCCCCAGCTGGCCGAGCTCCGCCGCATGCGCCTGCCGGGAAAGTCCCGGGTCCCGCGGCGCCGGCCGGGTGGGGGCCCCGGCCCCGGGTGGGGGCGGCGGCAGGTCCGGGGGCCGGGGGGCGCCGTGGCTCGGATCCAGCGAGACGGGGGATGCGGCGGCTGCTGACGGGGCCTGTCACATGCACCAGGGAAGGGGGAGGAGGGAGCGGGGGGGGGAGGGGAAAGGGAGAGGGGAGGGGCTGGGCCCGGACGCCTGGGTTCTCTCCTCGCCTGGGCGAGCCGAACCCCTCCCCCCCCTCCCCCCTCTCTTCCCAGAGCCGGGGAGAGAACCCAGGAGTCCGGGCTCCTAGACCCCCCTGCTCTAACCACCAGCCCCCACTCCCCTCCCAGAGCCGGGAGAGAACCCAGGAGTCCGGGCTACCAGCCCACTGGTCCCACCAGCCCCCGCTGCCCTCCCAGAGCCGGGGAGAGAACCCAGGAGTCCGGCTCCTTGCCCCACACTCAGCTCCCATGGATTCCGCCCTCGCTCGGGGGGCTGGCTGGGGGTCCCAGCTGGGGGCAGAGCAGAGGGGCCAGGGGGGACATGAGGGGGTCCCCGCACCCCCCGGCCAGGCCGCCGGAGACACAAAACCAGACACACGGACCCGAGTCGGAGTCTTTATTTTCACAGTCGAAATGAGATGACAGGACACTGCAGCCAGGGACAGCAGGGGAAACTGAGGCAGCACGAGGGGTGGGACTGGCTGGGGGGGGGGGGAAGGAACAGAACCAGGGAGAGAACCCAGGAGTCCTGGCCCCATGGGACAGGTAAACACAGCAGGAGGGGGCGGGGATTCCCCCAGCGCCCCCCTGGGATTCCCTGCCCCCCCCCAGTGAGCGGAGTCGGGGGGGGGGGTCCTAGCGGGCGAGGTCTCGTCTGGGGTCCTCAGGCAGGTCCTGGAAGCCTTGGAGCTCCCGCAGGCCCTGGGGGGAGGGGAGAGAAACGGGGTGTCGGGGGGGAACATCAGACCCCCCAGCCCCCCGCCCCCCGGTGCCCCCCAGTTCCCGGCCCTGACTGCCAGGGGAGAGAGCCCCCTGCCCAGCCCCCCCACCGCCCCCCAGCTCCCGGCCCTGACTGCCAGGGGAGAGTGCCCCTGCCCAGCCCCCATCCTGCCCCGCCCCCAGTGCCCAGCCCTGACTGCCAGTCTGCCCAGCCCCTGACTGCGTGCCCAGCCCTGACTGCCAGGCCCTGCCCAGCCCCCGCGCCCCAGCTCCCGGCCCTGACTGCCGGGAGAGAGCCCTGCCCAGCCCCCACCTGCCCCGGTGCGCCCCAGTGCCCAGCCCTGACTGCCAGGGGAGAGAGCCCCCTGCCCAGCCCCCCGCCCCCCGGTGCCCCCCAGTGCCCAGCCCTGACTGCCAGGGGAGAGGCCCTCTGCCCAGCCCCGCCCCGGTGCCCCCAGCTCTGACTGCCAGGAGAGCGCCCCCTGCCCAGCCCCCTGCCCGCTCCCTGCCCCACAGTGCCCAGCCCTGACTGCCAGGGGAGAGTGCCCCCTGCCCAGCCCCACCCTGCCCCCAGTGCCCCCAGTGCCCAGCCCTGACTGCCAGGAGAGCACCCCTGCCCAGCCCCACCCTGCCCCACAGTGCCCCCAGTGCCCAGCCTTGACTGCCAGGGAGAGCACCCCTCCCCAGCCCTGCCCCATGGTGCCCCCAGTGCCCAGCCCTGACTGCCAGGCAAGAGCGCCCTGCCCAGCCCCACCCTGCCCCCAGCGCCCAGCCCTGACTGCCAGGGCACCCCTGCCCAGCCCCCACCCTGCCCCACAGTGCCCAGCCTTGACTGCCAGGGAGAGCACCCCTCCCAGCCCTGCCCCATGGTGCCCCCAGGGCCCAGCCCTGACTGCCAGGGGAGAGCACCCCCTGCCCAGCCCCATCCTGCCCCACGGTGCCCCCCAGAGCCCCAGCCCTGACTGCCAGGCGAGAGCGCCCCCTGCCCAGCCCCCCATCCCACGGTGCCCCCCAGTGGCCAGCCCTGACTGCCAGGGAGCACCCTCCCAGCCCTGCCCCATGGTGCCTCCCAGCGCCCAGCCCTGACTGCCAGGGGAGAGCACCCCCTGCCCAGCCCCCCATCCTGCCCCAGGGGGCCCCCCAGTGCCCAGCCCTGACTGCCAGGGGAGAGCACCCCCTGCCAAGCCCTGCCCCATGGTGCCCCCCAGCACCGAGCCCTGACTGCCAGGGGAGAGCACCCCCTGCCAAGCCCCCTGGCCCGCTCCCCACAGCACAGTGCCCGTCCTGCCTGCCCCTGTGGGGCAAGTGCCCCCTTCTGGCCTCTCAATCCTGCAACCCCGTCCCGTGTTACCTCCAAGACCATCCGGATATTGGCCTTGATTTTGGCCGAGTCCTTGGCGAGGGATTCGCTGAGCCTGCAAAAGAGACACACCCGATGAGGCAGCGTTAGGGGATGGGGGGGCCCTGCACATTCTGGGGTCCCCTTTTGCCCTGCATGGACCACGACCAAGGTGGGGCCACCAAGGAATTCCAGCCCGCGCCCTGGTTAGCTCCCAGGGTCAGAATGCAGCTGCTCTGGGGTGGGGAACAGCTGCATATAACGCCGCAGGAGGATGGCTCGCCCGGCTCTGGGGAGGGGCGGCTGGGGACCAGCCCCACGGGGGGGGGGGGATCGTCTCCCCCACTCACTCGATCAGTAACTTGGTTTTCCTCTCCACGAAGCGCAGCGCCTCCGTCAGCGTCAGCTCCGCGAAGAACCCGTAGCCGAGGGCCAGGAAGATCCTGGAGGTGTCAGGCCTACGAGACGAGGAGATTTCGGGGGGGGTCATGCGGTGCAGGGGGCCCTGACCACACTGGGTTCTGGGGGCGGGGGGGGGGCAGTACTGTGGGAGAGCAGGGAGCTGGTGGGGTGTGGGGGGATGTTTAGGGGACCTGAGGGGGGCAGAGGAGGCTTCTGTGGGGGTGGGGGGAGCAGGATCAGATGCTGGGGCGTAGGGGTGAACCTCTGGGGGTGGCCACAATGGGAGTCAGGGGTTCACGTGGGGTGGAACCAGCCAAGGAGGGGGTCCCGGGGGTGAGGTTGGGGGGAGGGACCCAGAGGGTGTTGAGGGATCTGGGGAGGGAATGAAAGAGGGACCCAGTGGGGCAGATGTGTGGGGTTCCCAGGGGCCAGGATGAGGTTGGGGGGCTGAAGGGGGGCCCGGGGGCCCCGGAACTCACACGTCCGCGTTGACAAAGAAGTTATAGCCCAGATCCACCTGCGTCTGCACCGCTCGGCCGCCCGCCTCCTGCCAGGGAGAGGGGGCCCGTCAGCTGGGCCCGGCCAGAGAGCCACAGCCCCCCCAGAGACCCCACAGCCCCCTCTGTCAGAGAGCCGCAGCCCCCAGAGACCCACAGCCCCGGACAGAGAGCCACAGCCCCCGCCCCCAAGACCCCACAGCCCCACTCCCAGCCAGAGAGCCGCAGCCCCCAGAGACCCCACAGCCCCTCCTGGCCAGAGACACCCACAGGCCCCCGGCCAGAGAATGGGGGGGGCGGGGACTGGGCCCCTGGCGGGGGGGGGGACAGACGGGGGGAGCCTCCCGCCCACGTGCTCCAAGGTCCGGCCCATCTCGCGGAACTGAGACCCCCCCTTCACCCCCCGGCCTCGCCCAGAGACCCCACGGGGACACCCCAGCGGCGGGGGCGGGGGGGGCCCATTACCTGCAAACGCTCAATGACGGTCTTCAGCCACATGTGCTGAGTGATCTTCTCGTAAACCTCCTCCCGCTGCTGCTGCACCCGCCTGCCGCACAACACGGGTGAGGGGCGCCGGCCGGGCGGGGGGGGCTGCGGGGCGGGGGGCGCCGGCCGGCCGGGGGGGGGGGGTGCGGGGCGGGGGGCGCCGGCCGGGCGGGGGCTGCGGGAGGGGCGCCGGCCGGCCGGGGGCTGCGGGACGGGGGCGCCGGCCGGGCGGGGACCGTGGCGGAAACGGCGAATGTCCGGGGGCCGGGGACTGGGGCGCCCCGGCGGGGACAGACGGGGGAGCCTCCCGCCCACGTGCTCCAAGGTCCGGCCCATCTCGCGGAGCTGCGAGGGGCCGGGGCCGGTGAGGGGCTGGAGCCGGGTGACGCGAGACACTTCCTGAGCCCCGCGGTCTGGGCGAGATGGGGGCGAGGCCGGGGGTAACGGGAGGAGCGGGCTGGGGATGCGGGGGCAAATGCTGGGTGCCTGGGGCGGGGCCGAGCGGTCCTTGGGTGTGGGGCCAGGCAGAGACTGGGGCGGGGCTGAGTGGTGGGGCGGGGCCAGGCTGGGACTGGGGGCGGGGCTGGGTGTGGGGCGGGGCCAGGCAGAGAATGGGGCGGGGCTGAGTGGTGGGGCGGGGCCAGGCTGGGAATGGGGGCGGGGCTGAGTGGTGGGGCAGGGCCAGGCTGGGAATGGGGCGGGGCTGAGTGGTGGGGCGGAGCCAGGCAGAGACTGGGGGCGGGGCTGAGTGGTGGGGCGGAGCCAGGCAGAGACTGGGGCGGGGCTGGGTGTGGGGGCGGGGCCAGGCAGAGACTGGGGCGGAGCCAGGAGGAACCAGGGGCGGGGCCGAGTGGTCGGGGCGGGGCCAGGCAGGGACCACGAAGCGGGACCAGGCGGGGAGAGATGAAGCAGTCGGAGGGGCGGGGCCCGGCGGGGACCCGGGGGCGGGGCCAGGGCCGGGCTGGCGCGGGGGCGGGGCCGGCGGGGACCCGGGGGCGGGGCCAGGGCCGGGCTGGCGCGGGGGCGGGGCCCGGCGGGGCCCCGGGGGCGGGGCCAGGGCCGGGCTGGCGCGGGGGCGGGGCCGGCGGGGACCCGGGGCGGGGCCAGGGCTGGCGCGGGGCGGGGCCCGGACCGAGCGTTCGGGGCGGGGCCCGGCGGGGACCCGGGGGCGGGGCCAGGGCTGGCGCGGGGGCGGGGCCAGGGCTGGCGCGGGGGGCGGGGCTCACCACAGGTCTCGCTGCAGCACGTCGCTGACGAAGGCCTCGTAGCGCGGCACCTTCTCCGCCGGCCCCATGGCGGGCGCTGCGGGTCCCGCCCCTCAGGGATCAAAGGTCACCGAGTTCCCCCCCCGCCCTCCACTCTCCGCGCGACAGAGCCGCCGGAAATAGACGCGTCCGCTGCCACTTCCGGGTGGCGGCCCTTCGCCGGAAGTCAGTTGGGACCGCGCGCCTAGAAGTTCCGCTTTGGAAACGGAAGTTGACTCCGCTCCCTCCGTCACTGACTCCGGAAGCGCTTCCCGGAGACTACAGGGCGCGCCGGAAGTACACGCGGTAGCTCCGGCAACGGAGCACGGAAGTGACGCCATCAGACCGGAAGCGAGTCGCAGCAGCGCCGCAGGGCGAGCCCCCGCCCCCGGAGCGGCCACAGGGGGCCGGGGCTGCACGTCGGGAGTGAGGGGCACCAACCCCGCACGCGGCCCTTCCAGCTCCTGTTACAACCGGGCATCGCCTGGAGACCCGCCCCCCCCCCCCGGTGTCTCCAGCAGCACGTGCCAGGCCCCCCGGACGCCTGGGTTCTCGGCCGGGCAGGGGCTGGAGCCCCCCTGCCGCGGTCACAGCTGAGCTCATGGGCCCGGCCGTGGGGGGCCGGGGCCCTGCCCAGGGGGGCCGGGCCCGGCCTGAGACCCCTGGGGCTGCTGGGCCGGAGCGGCGCCTCTAGGCGGGGGGTCCCCAGCCGCTCCCCCCCAGCAGTGGCTGCAGCTCAGCCCAAGGGACCCGCCCCGTACAGTGTTACACGCGGCTGTTCCCAGCTGCCCTCCCCAGAGGTGGCTGCAGCTCAGCCCAAGGGACCCGCCCCGTACAGTGTTACACGCGGCTGTTCCCAGCTGCCCCTCCCCAGAGGTGGCTGCAGCTCAGCCCAAGGGACCCGCCCCGTACAGTGTTACACGCGGCTGTTCCCAGCTGCCCTCCCCAGAGGTGGCTGCAGCTCAGCCCAAGGGACCCGCCCCGTACAGTGTTACAGCGGCTGTTCCCAGCTGCCCCTCCCAGAGGTGGCTGCAGCGCAGCCCAAGGGACCCGCCCCGTACAGTGTTACACGCGGCTGTTCCCAGCTGCCCTCCCCAGAGGTGGCTGCAGCTCAGCCCAAGGGACCCGCCCCGTACAGTGCTCCACGCGGCTGTTCCCAGCTGCCCTCCCCAGAGGTGGCTGCAGCTCAGCCCAAGGGACCCGCCCCGTACAGTGTTACACGCGGCTGTTCCCAGCTGCCCCTCCCCAGAGGTGGCTGCAGCTCAGCCCAAGGGACCCGCCCCGTACAGTGCGCCACGCGGCTGTTCCCAGCTGCCCTCCCCAGAGGTGGCTGCAGCTCAGCCCAAGGGACCCGCCCCGTACAGTGCTCCACGCGGCTGTTCCCAGCTGCCCCTCCCCAGAGGTGGTCCCCTCTCAGCACCGAACGAGCCGTCCTGTGCGTAATCCTGAACTCTAACATGCTGCTGTTTCGTGCCCGAGCCCTGGGGGAGCAGGGTCCTAGACCCCAGCACGGGGGGCAGGTCACAAGGAGCTGGGCACAGCGTGAAAAGGAAGTTCTTTTATATACAAGTTTTGCCACATCCCCAAAAATATTTTTCTTTCCCCGAAAACAAAAATAATCTGCACAAACCCGCGGGGGAGGAGCCACATTTTGCCCCCCAAATGTGTCTGGGTAAGAAAACACCCTATGTGCCAGGTGGGCATGTGCCCCCGCCCCATGGGCACCTATGTACAGCCCTGAAAGCACCGGGGGGGGGGTTAACCCCTTTAGTGCTGGTGCTTCCTCACCCCCCGGCTCCAAGCAGGAAGGGGGGAGCCCTGTTGGCAATGGGCCCCCCGTGCATATGAACATCGAGATAAGTTAAAAAAAATCCACGGGGGGGGGAGGAGTTATTGCTCAATACGAGCCACCTGGATACAGGAGCTAGGGGGGCTGAAAGTGCCAAAAGGGGGTGAAAAGGGGGGAGGGGCACAGACTGACTGTGGGGGGAGCAGGACTCACCCCACAGCTGCACTGTGCCCCTCTCTTGCCAGGGATAACAGGCAGGATGTGGGGGTCAGACAGCCCCATTGCTCGGGTATTGTCAAGTAAAGCTCAGTGGGGTTTTGGGAGGGGCTCTCCTCAGACGTGCCCTGGGCTGAGAAACATTCCCCCCCTGCTCCCCCCAGCAGGATGGTGCCAACTGCTGTCCCCCTCCCCTGGAAGCTACTGGGGGGGCCAGCCCCCCCATCGGTAGAAGGGGGTCCCCTGAGCTGGTGGAGGGAGTTGCCCCCCCAAGTTCACAGGCCTGAGATGTCTTCACAGAGCAAATCTCTGAGGTCAAGGGTGGGAGGGACCCCGGCTCCTCCCTCCCCACCTCAGGGGTCAATCCACTTCCATGGAGTCGCTGCAGCAGCCCCCCCCAGCGTCGGGGGGCCTGGGGCAGGGGGCAGTGCCGGGGGGGCGGATCCGGTCCTGGCGCTGGTAGAACAGGACGTAGGCGGCTTTCGACTGCAGGAGAAAGGGAGAGCGTCAGAGAGAGCAGGGCATGCTGGGAGAACCGCGCCGGAGCAGGGCATGCTGGGAGAACCGTGCCCCGGGGCGGTGGGGGGCAGGAGCACACAGCACTAGATGGGTCTGTGGGTTTGAGTGGGGCAGCAGGGCCTGCTGGGAACAGGGTCAGCCTCACCTCAATCTGAGCCTCACCCACGGGCGAGACGCTGCTGTCGTCAAAGTAAAACCAGTGACCGGAGTCCTTGTTCCGGGCGAACGTCGTATCTGAGAGACGGGCAGGGGTGAGACCCTGTGCCCGCAGCGCCCCTCACTCCCGACCCGCAGCCCCCGGGACCCCTCCCCCAGCTCGGCCGGCACCCCTCACTCCCGACCCGCAGCCCCCGGGACCCCTCCCCCAGCTCGGCCTGCGCCCCTCACTCCCGTCCCGCACCCCCCGGGACCGCCCCCCCAGGGCGGGCGGCGCCCCTCCCTCCCGACCCGCAGCCCCCGCGACCCCTCCCCCAGCTCGGCCGGCGCCCCTCACTCCCGACCCGCAGCCCCCGGGACCCCTCCTCCCGCTCGGCCGGCGCCCCTCACTCCCGACCCGCCGCCCCCGGGACCCCTCCCCCAGCTCGGCCGGCGCCCCTCACTCCCGACCCGCAGCCCCCGGGACCCCTCCCCCAGCTCGGCCGGCGCCCCTCACTCCCGACCCGCAGCCCCCGGGACCCCTCCCCCAGCTCGGCCGGCGCCCCTCACTCCCGACCACCAGCCCCCGGGACCCCTACACCCGCGCGGCCGGCGCCACTCACTCCCGACCCGCAGCCCCGGGACCCCTCCCAGCTCGGCCGGCGCCCCTCACTCCCGACCCGCAGCCCCCGGGAAACACTCCCCCCCCAAGCTCGGCCGGCGGCCCTCACTCCCGACCCGCAGCCCCCGGGGCCCCTCCCCCAGCTCGGCCGGCGCCCCTCACTCCCGACCCGCAGCCCCCAGGAGCCGGCGCCCCTCACTCCCGACCCGCATCCCCTGGGACCCCCCCCAGCGCCCCTCACTCCCGACCCGCAGCCCCTGCCCGCTGCATACAGTGCCCGTCACGCAGGCTCCCGTAGTGGTTGGAGACGGCGATCAGGTCGTATTTGTGGGGCGCGGCGGCCACGTCCGCCCGGGGCTTGATAATGAAGTCCGAGAAGTCGAGGTCGCTGCGAGGAGAGGAGAGGAGTTACGGGGGGCTTGGGGGAGGGAACCCTGGCGTCCTGGCCCATCTGCAGCACAGGGGATTCTATCTGGCTCCATGCAGCCCAATGAGTGGTTCTCCTTTTTACACTTCCTCTCAACTGTTGTGCGTGGCTGTTCGCCAGCTGCCCCGCCCCAGAGGTGGCTGCATCTCAGCGCCGGGCGAACCGTCCCCGTGCGGTGTTATATCCAGCCGTTCCCCAGCTGCCCCACCCCAGAGCCAGACGCATCTCAGCGCCGGGCGAACCGTCCCCGTGCGGTGTTATATCCAGCCGTTCCCAGCTGCCCCACCCCAGAGCCAGACGCATCTCAGCGCCGGGCGAACCGTCCCCGTGCGGTGTTATATCCAGCCGTTCCCCAGCTGCCCCACCCCAGAGCCAGACGCATCTCAGCGCCGGGCGAACCGTCCCCGTGCAGTGTTATATCCAGCCGTTCCCCAGCTGCCCCGCCCCAGAGCCAGACGCATCTCAGCGCCAGGCGAACCGTCCCCGTGCGGTGTTATATCCAGCCGTTCCCAGCTGCCCCGCCCCAGAGCCAGCCGCATCTCAGCGCCGGGCGAACCGTCCCCGTGCGGTGTTATATCCAGCCGTTCCCAGCTGCCCCGCCCCAGAGCCAGACGCATCTCAGCGCCGGGCGAACCGTCCCCGTGCGGTGTTATATCCAGCCGTTCCCAGCTGCCCCGCCCCAGAGCCAGCCGCAGTGCTCACCGGAGGGGGAACTCCACAAGCGCGTCGAGCTTCTCGCGGGCGAGCCGGGTGTAGGAGAAGCGCTTGAGATGGATGATGAGCACCTCGGGCAGCGCCCACAGGTCCAGCTTCTTGGTGGCCAGCTGGTGCCGCTTGCAGGCGGGGCAGTACCTGGGGAGGCAGGGGCAGGGTGAGCCCAGGCCCTGGCACAGCACTGCTGCCCCCCGTCCCCATGGGCTTGGCTCTCACCAGGGGTTCTCCTCCTCCAGCGTCTCCACCGTGGTGAACAGCTCGACGCACTCACGCAGCTTCACCGGCTGCCTCCGCTGCACATGGCCCAGGCACTCGTGTTTCACGTAGCCCTGCCGAGGGATGGGGCTGTCAGGGGGGGCCCAGAGCCCCACCCCACTCCCGTGGGTTAACACTCTGGCCGAGCCCCTCCCCACTCCCCGTCAGTGAGGAATCCCACAGCTTACCGCTCTGGCTGAGGTATTCCTGCCCCCCCAACCCGGGCCAGACCCTGCAGCGGGGAGTCCCACAGGTTACTGCCCTGCCTGAGCTACCTCCGCCCGTCACACCCTGCAGCGGGAAGTCTTGCAGGTTAACACGCTGGTTGAGCTCCCCCCCCCAGCCATCACACCCTGCAGCGGGGAGTCCCACAGGTTACTGCCCTGCCTGAGCTACCTCCACCCATCACACCCTGCAGCAGGGACTCCCACAGGTTAACACCCTCACCTCTGCCTCCTCCTCATCGTAGTATCGCTTCTTCATATCCGAGTCCCAGTCGATGGCGATGTAGGGCTGGGCTGGGCGAGGGGAGACACCACATTACCTGCCCTGCCCCACAGAGCCCCCGGCGGGGGAGCCCCATCCCTGGCCCCCCGCGCCAGCCAGTCCCCACCCTGCCCCTCTGAGCCAGCCAGGCCCCGCCCTAGCACAGGATGGGGGCCAGCGCCCCGCAGAGGGAACAGTCCCCGTCCCGCCCCACTCACCATGCAGTGCGAAGCCCTCGCCAGGCAGGGCCGGGCGCTCGCTGGTCCCGTTGGCGTTCACCGGGCGCACGGTGAAGAGCGGCCGTCGGCGCCGGCACTTGCGTTTGGGCCGGTTGGCGGTGGGGGGCAGGGTCGCCTGGGGCGGGGACGGGGTGGGGGGCCCCCCCGAGCTCCCACTGCTTCCCTCCTCGGCCTGGCTGGCAGGGCCTTCATCCGGCGCCCCCTCCTCTTCCTCACCTGGGGGGGGGGCAGAGCCATGAGCCAGCGCAGCCACAGACCCTTTCTCCCCGCCCCAGACCAGCCCCCCACTCTGGGCCCCCGCTGCCACCAGACACACGCCATGGCCACAAGCCGGTGTCCCCCCAGCGACGCCCCCAAGCCCATCCCACCCCCCAGTGCCCCCCCCAGCTCCACACCCCCCGCATCAGCTTTCGAGGGGAGGGGCAGCCAGGCTGAGCCATTATTCACCTGGGGTGGGAGGGGGAGGAGAGCAGACAGTCTGGATCAATGCCCCCCGCCCCCATCCCTCCATGGAATGATGGGCTGGCCCCACAGCTCCGGCCCCAACTGGGGAACCCCTGCCAGCCTCTCTCGGCTCCCCTGGGCAGGCAGCCCCCGCCCCCCACTCTCCCACCCGCCCCAGCCCCCAATGCCCCCCCCCCATTACCCTCGCTCAGCCCGTTGGCCTGGGGACCGTACAGATCTTCCTCCTCGCTCTCCTCCTCCTCCTCCTCGGAGCCCGACTCCGGCCGCCGCACATAGCGCCTGCAACCAGAGCCAGTGCCTGAGCCCAGGGGCCCTGGGGGGCGGGCGGGCCCGTGGCATGTGGGGGGACAGGGCACCCCGGCTGCGGGAGGGAGGGGTCCCCATTTCAGGGGGTAGCAGGGGTAGAAGGGCAGCACTCAGAGCTGGTGCCGCAGCAGGCCCTAGAAGAGATCCCAGGGGCGGGGGTCAGGGATCAGCAGGATGTGAGGTTCCCGGGTTGGGGTCAGGGATCAGCAGGGTGTGGGGTCCCCGGGGGGGGGAGTGTTCCTGGGTTGGGGTCAGGGATCAGCAGGACGTGGGGTCCCCAGGGGGTGGTCCCAGGGACGGGGGTCAGGGATCAGCAGGACGTGGGGTTCCTGGGTTGGGGTCAGGGATCAGCAGGACGTGGGGTCCCCGGGCGGGGGGTGGTCCCAGGGGCGGGGGTCAGGGATCAGCAGGACGTGGGGCCCCCGGGGGGATTCCCAGGGGCGGGGGTCAGGGATCAGCAGGGCGTGGGGTCCCTGGGTGGTTCCCAGGGGCGGGGGTCAGGGATCAGCAGGGCGTGGGGTTCCCGGGTTGGGGTCAGGGATCAGCAGGGCGTGGGGTCCCTGGGTGGTTCCCAGGGGCGGGGGTCAGGGATCCGCAGGGCGTGGGGTCCCCGGGGGGGTTCCCCGGGGCGGGGGTCAGGGATCAGCAGGGCGGGGGGGCCCCGGGGGGGGGGCCCGGGGCGGGGCTCAGGGATCAGCAGGGCGTGGGGCCCCCGGGGGGATTCCCCGGGGCGGGGGTCAGGGATCAGCAGGGCCTGGGGCCCCCGGGATCCCGGGCGGGGTCAGGATCAGCAGGGCGTGGGGCCCCGGGATTCCCGGGGCGGGTCAGGATCAGCTGGACGTGGGGCCCCCGGGGGGATTCCCCGGGGCGGGGGTCAGGGATCAGCAGGACGTGGGGCCCCCGGGGGGATTCCCAGGGGCGGGGGTCAGGGATCAGCAGGACGTGGGGCCCCCGGGGGGATTCCCCGGGGCGGGGCTCAGGGATCAGCAGGACGGGGGGCCCCCGGGGGGGTCCCAGGGGGACACTCACGAGAGTCGCTCCAGCAGCAGGCCGTACAGGGCGTCCCAAGACAGCTGCGCCCGCGGCACGGAGACCAGCAGCGGGTGCCCGAACAGAACCACCCCATAGCCCGGGTCGCCGTCGCGGGGGGGCGCCCGCTCCCGCAGGTACACGGGCAGCACCAGTGCCCCCCCTGGCTCTGCCAGCCCCCCCGCTACTTCATACCTGGGGAGACAGCACTGAGACACGGCCCCCACAGACGGTGCCCCGCCCCACTGCCACGCCACAGCCCCCTTGTACCTGGGGAGAGACAACGCTGAGACAGCCCCTCCCCATACCTGGAGCCTCCCCCATGTCCACCAGCACCGCCCCCTTGTGACACACGTCCCGCCCACCCCGCAGGGGACACCCCCCCAGTGCTCACACGAAGATGTCGTCTCTGTCCAGGATGCAGCTCAGCGCCTCGTCCACCTGGTACAGCTTGTAGAAGCGATGGCTGAACACGTCGGCCACCATCATCTGGGGGGGTTGGGGGGAGAGACCAGCCCTGAGCACCCCCTGGACCAGGCCGGTGACCCCAGTGGGGATGGGCCCCATTCCCCGCCCTCCTGAGCCAGCCAGTTCCCACCCCAGGGCTGGATGGGAGCTGCCGCCAGGGAACAAAATGGGCATTTGGTGTGATATTGTCATGACCCTGGTGTGTGCCTCGGTTTCCCTTTGTTCCAAGTCTTGGGTCTGCTGGTGGGGGGGGGGGGACAGGGTGGCTAAGGAACCAGCTGGACGCACCCTCCCCCCATGGCCATGCAGCACCCCAAAAAGACCCCATGTAGCCCCTAGGAACCAGTGTGGCTGGGGGGCTCCCTGGGGGGCTGGCAGCACCCATCCTGTGGGTCCACCACAGCCCCCACAGGGGAGGGGCCCCAAGTCCCACCCCCACTCCCCCAAGGGCCAGGGCGGGCGCTGACCTGCTCAGCCGGGACCCCCGTGTGCTTGGCCAGAGCCAGGCAGAGATCCAGCACTTTGCCAGCCTTGGGCACGACCACTCTGTGCTGTGGGGAGGAGACAGCCAGTGTCAGACACGCCCCACGGGGACCCCCAGAGAGATGGAGTCCTGGCCCCCAGCCCCCCACTGTAACTACTTGCTTCATTCCCCTCCCAGAGCTCAGAATACAACCCAGGAGTCCTGGCTCCCAGCCCCCACAGTAACCACTAGACCCCACTCCCCTGTCACCGCCAGGGATGGAACCCAGGAGTCCTGGCTCCCAGCCCCCTTGCTCTAACCACTAGACCCCTCTCCCCTCCCAGCACCAAGGAGAGAACCCAGGAGTCCTGGCTCCCAGACCCCCCTTGCTCTAACCACTAGACCCCACTCCCCTCCCAGTGCCAGGGATGGAACCCAGGAGTCCTGGCCCCCAGCTCTAATCACCAGACCCCACTCCCCTCCCAGCACCAAGGAGGGAACCCAGGAGTCCTGGCTCCCCGCTCAGACCTGCTGGGGCTTGCGGCTGGGGTCCATGTAGACGAAGAACAGCTCCATGGCGCGCTCCTGGCTGACGGGCAGGGGCACGCTGAGGTAGCAGAAGGGGTCGAAGGTGACGGACACCTTGCCGCAGGCCGGGCACACCAGGGTGGATTTGAAGAGGCCGTGGAAGATATCCACGATGATGGAGTCGTTCCGGCGCTTGTGGTTCCGCCAGGCCTCCTCCGCCACCTCCTGCAGGGCGAAGGGACGGCAGGCTGGGGCGCGGGGCAGCCGCCTCTGGGGAGGGGCAGCCGACTGGAACGCCTCCCGCCCGCGGCTGAGCCCACCGCCCTGCTCCCCGCCCCACAGCACCCCCCGGCGCCTCACCTCGTCCGGCCGGCCGGCCGCGTCCCGCAGCTCCACGTACTCCTTGCGTTTGACGCGGTTGAGGTCCTCGTGCAGCCCGTCCAGCAGGAAGGACAGCAGCTCCTGCGCGTCGTGCTGCTGGTAGCCCAGGAACTGCGAGGCAAAGTGCCCCACCTTGGTCTGGGGGAGAGCGGCGGTCAGGCCTGGGGGGTCCCCGGGGTCAGCCCCTCCCCAGGACACGGGGGAGTGGGGGGACGCTGGGGGGGACGACGGAGCAGGGGCCAGGGGCCGTGAGCATGCGCTGTCCACATCGGAGGGCAAGGGGGGGCCGGTACCTTGAACATGCGCGGCACGATGGCGCGGTGGTGGCCGGACCAGGCCTGCTTCACCAGGTCGGCGTAGGCCTCGGCGATCTCGCCCTTCATGCCCAGGGGGTTGCTGAAGTTCAGTTCCCCCAGGTAGTGGTTGTTGAGGAAATACTCCGTGAGGGGGGGCACGTTGCTGAGACACTGCAGGGGGGCGGGGGGGGTCAGTGAGAGGGGAACCCCAAAGCTCTGCACCCCGACACAGAACTCGGCTCCACCCTGCTCTAACCACCGGACCCCATTCCCTTCCCAGAACCGAGCGGTACCTTTCAGCACAGGGCGCGCCCACACCCCAACCCTCTCTCTAAGGAGCCGACCGACTCAATCCAGCAGAGGGCGCTGCAGCACGCACATGGGGCTGCCGCCCTCTCCTGGAGAGAAACGGAACTGCAACACTGTGTGTCATGAGCCCCGCAGGGGCCGACCCCAAGGGGGATTCCCTGAACCCGGGTGCAGAAGCTACCTGGAAGGCTGAGTTCATGAAGCAGGTGTTGCCCAGGTTCGTCAGGCCGCAGACCCCCGGCTGCCCCCTGTACAGCTCCTCGTCCTCCACGGAGTTCCTCCTGGGGAGCAGAGGGCACAGGCAATGAGGAGGGGCAGCTGGGGAACAGGCACACACAACACTGCACAGAGACAGCTCAGAGATGCAACCGTCTCTGGGGCGGGGCAGCTGGGAACCAGCCACACAGAACGCCGCACGAGGACGGCTCAGCCAGGCCTGAGATGCAACCATCTCTGGGGTGGGGCACCAGGGTTCTACTGGCACCATTCCGCCCACCCCCGTGAGAAAGGGGCACTCACATGACGTGGGGTCGAGAGCTGGGCCAGGTTCCGTCCTTGTTTCGTGTCTCCATTATCACCACCTGGGGTAGATGAGGGGCCGGTGAGTTAGTTAAACCCACCCGCCTGCTCCCTGCAGCACAGCGCCCCCCTGACTGCCAGGGCAGAGCACCCTCTGCCCAGCCCCCCGCCCCCCAGCTCCTACCTGCCCCGTGCTGAGGCAGGCGTCCAGCACCGTCATGTGGATGTTCCGGAGCCGCTCACAGGATCCGTCCGAGTTCTTCACCCAGAGCCGGGTCTCGTCCTCAGGGGGCACCTCGAACTGGCGCCGGGCTTCCTGGAGCACCGCGTCTGTGGGGAGGGGAACGTTAACCCGAGGGACTCCCCGCTGCAGGGCTCAGATGACGGGGGGGGGGGTCGAAACACCCGCAGCGGCTCAGCCCCCCACCCCCGGACGCCTGGGTTACCGATGGTGTCCACACGGCTGAACTGGGCGGTGACAGGGCTGTCCAGGTCGTTGTGCTGGCAGAGATACAGCTCCACCGGGTACACCTCCACCTTCTGCGTGCTGGGCAGCTCCACCACCTGCCAGTGAGAGACGGGGGCTGAGAGCCAGGCAAGGGGGCACCATCCTGCCCCGGCACCTTGCACCCCCTGGCTGCCAGAGGGGGGGCCTGGGCAGAGAGGATCATGGTACCCTATGGACACTGAGCCTGGGAGTTTGGGGGGGCTCATGGGCTCGGACCTCCGGGCTTCTCTGTGTCCTGGCGCCAGCCCCCAAGCATCCCGAGCAGGATCACGCACGCTCCCGGGGGCTGGCACACGCCCCTGCCGCCCACGCCTGCCCCCCCAGTGGCCTGTGCCCGAGGATGCCCCCTCCCCTCACCTTGCGTTCGATGGGTGGCTGGTCGTGCTCCAGCCCGTACCAGCTCACCAGTTTGTTCCACACGTCCTCGGGCACCAGCACATACTCCTCGGACTCCACCAGCCGCTCCTTCAGCCGGAACGACTCCAGGTCTTGGGGGGCAGGGGACAGGTTAGCCAGCCGCGGCCGGGGTGGTGCCAACAGCCAACTCGCTATCGCGGGGCTACTAGGACGACTACGTTCTCTAAATAGCCCAGGGAATTCACCTCCGGAACTCACTCCTACAGGACAGCAAACCCTGCTCCCCTGCCAGCGCCGGGTGAGAACCCAGGCGTACCGGCTCCCAGGCCCACCCTAACCACTAGAATCCACTCCCCTCCCAGATAGGGCTGCCCGGGAGGGGGGGGGGGCAAGTGGGACAATTTGCCCCGGGACTCGCAGGGGCCCCCACGAGAATATAGTAATCTAGAGTATTGCAACTTTTTTTTTTATGGAAGGGGCCCCCGAAATTGCTTTGCTCCAGGCCCCCTGAATCCTCTGGGTGGCCCTGCTCCCAGAGCCGGGGAGAGAAACCAGATGTCCTGGTTCCCAGCACCCCCTGCTCTAACCACTAAACCCCACTCCCCTCCCAGAGCCGGGGAGAGAAACCAGATGTCCTGGCTCCCAGCCCCCCCTGCTCTAACCACCAGACCCCACTCCCCTTCCAGAGCCAGGGCGAGAACCCAGGCGTCCTGGCTCCCGGCCCTCCCTGCTCTAACCACCAGACCTCACTCCCCTCCCAGAGCCAGGGAGAGAACCCAGGTGTCCTGGCTATCAGCCTGGTGGTTGGGTACCTTCGAAGAGCTCGGAGTTATTGATGTGCCCCGGGAAGGAACTGGAGTTCTGGTCGCCCGATTCCACATACTCCTTCCACTGCTGGTACCAGTGATTCTCCAGCAGGTACCTGGGGGGGAGATGGACCCAGCTGCAGCTCAGGCCCCCACCCCCGGATGCCTGCACCCCTCCCCAGGGCCACGTCTAGGGCACTGTTTAATCTGATGCCAATACTCCCCCAACCCCCTTGTTCCCTTTTCCCACCTGCCCTGCCTGCCCCCACCCACCCCCACCATGATTGTCCCCCCAGATCTATCCCAGAGCCACCGGGGGGGGCTCCCACCGGGAAAGAGTGAACCCAGGTGTCCTGGCCAATCCCTAACCAGAGAGAGTCTTCTCCATCCCAGCTGGGTTCAGGATTCTCTGTTTTTCTTTACAAAATTGCTGTTCCTCATTATGTGCTGCTCTTCGTCCCCTGCCCTGCCCCAGAGGTGGCTGCATCTCAGCACCGGGCGAGCCATCTGTGTACACCGTTATGTACAGCTGTTCCCCAGCTGCCCCACCCCAGAGGTGGCTGCATCTCAGCCCTGGGGGAACAATCGTTTGCAGATGAGTCAATGAACTTGTGCTGCCTGGGAAAGTCCAAACTTTGCTTCCTGGGAAGTCCGGGACTAGGGGACGGGACTTCCCAGTTCTGTGGTGACACCAGCTACTTCGATGAAGAGACCTGTCAGCAATTTCACTCCCTCCCTTGCTGGGACTGTCCCACGACAGCTCTGCCTGGCTGCAACCTACTTCCTAGCAGGGGTCCTCTCTAGGGGAAACATCACATGGGGACGGCTCGGTGCTGAGCTGCAGCCACCTCTCGGGTGGGGTAACTGGGGAACAGCTACACAGCGAGGCTGTGGGAACTCCCTGAGCAGTGAGCTGGACAAGTAGCTGTCCTCGATTGCAACCTTCTGGGGGAGGGAGGGAGGGAGGGTGTGAGTGGAGCTGGGGTTTGCCCAGGACGCTGGGGTCCATGCCCGACCCGGGGGGAGGAGCCCCAGGGCTGAGAAGGGGTCATCGTCCCCCTGCTGCTGCTTGGGGTAACCAGTGGGGGCACAGCAGGGGGGCAGGGGACAGCCAGCTTCCTCAGGGGCATAAGGCAACCTAGGATAGGAGATTCACCAGCCTCCCCCCCCCACACACACCTCCTGCCTCCCCCCTTCCACAGCCGGGGCCCCCCATCCTCCTTCCGCTGCTCCCCACCATCACCCACTTCCCTCCCCCTCCAGCTCCTCCCCCACTCCCTTCTCTTCCCACCCCCATTCCCCCCACGGGCCCCTCCCCAATCCCAATGCTCCTCCCATTCACTAACCCCCACCACTAGCCCTTCCCCACTAGCGACCCCCACAGCCTCCTCCTCCCTCCCAGGCCCCTCCCCGCCACCCTCCTCATCCCCTTCCCCGCGGCCCATCCCCCTTCTCCCCCACTGCCCCCAGCCTCCCGGGGCCCCGCCCCTCACCATCGCTCCCCCGCCCGCAGGCCGCGCTGCTCCGCCGCCTCCACCTCGCGCCGCTGGGCCTCGAGCCCTGGGACCCCCCCCGCCGCCGCCGCCGCCATGGCCCGCACCCCGCCCCCCCCCGCCGGCCCGACCGGAAACAGGAAGCGGCGACGCTGGGACCCCCGCCCCCTCTCTGCGCCGTCACCGCCCCCTGAGGCCTCGCCCACCCGCTTCCGGCCGGCGCCATCTTGGGCGTGGCGCACGGACGAGGGAGCAGCCATGTTGGAAGCGGCTAAAGGGGGAGGGGCTCCCCCAAGGTTTCTAATCCTCCATTTTGAGTGTGGCCGAGCATGGTGTGGCCCGGTCAGCCATATTGAGTGTGGTATATACCGCCAACAGGAGGGGAGCCCGGGGCCCCTTTGCCGCCATCTTGGTTGTGGCAAAGAAGGGCGGCAGCAGAGACGCCATTTTTGGTGTGGCATAAAATAAAACAGCCCATGAGGGTATCAGGTCTGGTGGGTGGATCCTGGGGAGTGGGGGCTGGGAACCCGGCCCCCTGGGTTCTCTCCATGGCTCCGGGAGGGGAGTGGGGTCTAGTGGTTAGAGGCAGGGCTGGGAGCCCAGACTCCTGGGTTCTCTCCCTGGCTCCGGGAGGGGAGTGGGGTCTAGTGGTTAGAGGCAGGGCTGGGAGCCCGGACTCCTGGGTTCTCTCCCTGGCTCCGGGAGGGGAGTGGGGTCTAGTGGTTAGAGGCAGGGCTGGGAGCCCGGACTCCTGGGTTCTATTCTGACATCGGGGTTTTTAAGAACTTCCTGCAAAGCATGGCACCCATGGGCTCACAGGTGTGATCCTGGGCTGCAGGATACTGAGCTAGATGGGTCAAGGCTCTGATGGGGGGGCGGCTTGGGGAGCTACTGGGCTGCATGGGCCCATGGGTCGGATCCCAGGGGAGGGGGCCCATCGCTTGGATTCAGGAATTGGAGGGGGGCATCCATAGTTAGGATCCACCATCCCCTCCCACCACCTGTGGGGTGAATGAAGATGCGGGACGCCTGGGTTCCATGGAGATTTTAATAATTTCCATACATTGAACGCAGAACAATCTCTCACCCCAGACAGAAAATGAGGGAGCCCCCCCCCCGCAAACATTGATATGCATAGGCAGATTAACCCTTTGCCTGCTGAGCCAAAGCCCCCGTCCTGTCACAGACCCCACTCCCATCCACAGGCCTGGGGAGGACATGGTTGGCAGGGGAGGGGGCTGTGTCCCTACTGAATCCACTCTGGGCCAGTGCAAGGCCCCCCGGGCATGGAAATCTAGTGCAGGGTCCCCCTTTCCATGCAGGGATCTACTATGGCATCCTCCTCCTCACTGCCCAGGGATCCTCAGGGATCTCATCCTCTCCAAGATCCCTCCCTTCTCCACCTGTATGGATCCATTATGGGATCCTCTTCCTCTGCATGTAGGGATCCACTCTGGGATCCCTCCCTCCTCCTAGCAGGGATCTGGTCTTAACCCCTCTCCTCTCCAGCTAGGATCCAGCCCTCCTACTCATGCAGGGATGTGACGTGGGATTCCCCCTTCATGCAGGGTTCACGGCTGGGATCCCTCCCTCCTCTGTGCACAGAGATCCAGTTCCACACAGCAGAACCCACCACCTTCGAGGAATGGATCCTAGACCAAACCCACCCCCCTGGCACTGCCCCCACCACCTCCCAGCTACACTCCCCAAGCCCCAGCCCTGCCAGGTGCCCAGCAGAGAAAGGGTTAACAAACACCGCCCCACCAGGGACGAGATCTTTAGCCTTATGGGTCCGAGCAGGGGGGCAGAGGTGAGGAACAGGGGGACCATTCTGATCCACGTGGAGAGCTGGCTACATCTCAGTGCTGGCCAAGCCCTTTCCGTGCGTCGTTACGTGCGGCCGTTCCCTGCTGCCCCACCCCAGAGGTGGCTGCAGCTCAGCTGGGGGCATTGTCATTTTTATTACTATGGGTATGGCTCTTGCAGGGAAAGTCTTTCCATCCCACAAGCACTACATGCTGCATATAAAAAAGGCTAGATATGTACATATATACACGCACACACACACAATATAGAGAGAGAGGTGGGGGGCGCACTGCCTGGGGGATATAGAGACCGCCTTCAAACTGACACTCCCACAGCAGGGTTCAAATCCCCGGCCTTTACCCCTGAGTTAAAAGCTTGGCCCCTCCAACTGCAGTCGATCCTTCCTAGCCACTAGGGGGAGCCAGGAGCACACAGAGCCCTCTGGGTGGGACAGCCTGGCCGGGGTCCATCAGGGAGTGCGGGGGAGGGGGGCCTGCAGGATCCAGCTGGAAGGAGACGCAGGGTCCAATCCTGAGCAGTGTTGGACTAGAGCAGAGACAAGGAGGGATTTGCCTGAGTAACAAGTAAGGACAGAGTAATGGCTGAGTAGTGTTTGATTAAGGACTGAGAACCCACTAAGGTAAGCCCGAGTAGATGCTGGAAAGGGGCCAAGTACCATTTGAGTAAGGAAGGAGTAACAAATCAACTAAGCCAAAGTAAGGGCTAGGTATGGACCGAGTAACATTTGATTCAGGAGTGAGTAAGGATGCAATAACTTTTGAGCAAAAATAAGTACTATCTAAGGTTAAGACTGAGTAGGGACTGAGTAACATTTGAGAACTAATGGAGTAGTGTTTCAGTACGGACCAATTAGTGTTTGAGTAAGGAGGTAGTAACATTTTAGTAGGGTCAGATTACTCTGAGTAAGGACTGAACAACAACAACTAAGTTGGGACTGTAAGGATGGAGTACTGTCTGGGTAAGAACCAAGTAACATTTGCAGTAGGGGTGAGTAACATTTAAGATAAGACTGAGTAGGGGCAGAGTAGCCCTTGAGTAAGGACAGAGTAACATCTAGGCTAAGACTAAGTAGGGGCTGGGTAGGGACTCACAGCTGAGTACAGGCAGGGTAACAAGAGTAGGGATGGAGTAAGTACAGCGCAATGGCTGAGTAACATGTCCCACCTGCGGCACATTTGACTGAAGACTGGGTAAAAACTAAAACCAGACTGATTAGAGGTTGGAAAGCCCGAGGATCATATGAGTACGCGCCCAGGCCTGGATGGGCCGCCTGGGCCAGCGGCTCCATGATTCCAGCTGGTGTCGCTACCTCAGGAGCTCAGGCCGTCCTGAGCTGAGGCAGGAGGAGCATCCCGCTAGCCAGGGCATCTGGCCCTCGCTGCTGCTCCAGCCCCTCCTCATCCTCCCCACATATTTACGGCGAGACCAGCGGGACCCACCTCAGCCTGAGCTGTCAGCTAACCTGCTCCCGGCCGTCCCAGCCGCCCTCACTGCGCCTGAGCTCTTCTTCCTGCAACACGGGTGGCCAGCACTGGGCCCAGGCTCTGGTGGAAATCCCTCACCTGCACCCGCCATTTGCACAGCTGTGGGGTCAGCGTCACCCTGTGAGCGTCCCACGCGCCCAGGTCTCTCTGGGAGCTCCCGGCCAAAATTCTTCCTAGTCCCCTCACTGTGGCCTAGCGAGTTTCAGTTCTGTTACTCCAGATCACCCCGTGATACTCCAACCACCCTCTGGATTTATGGAGTAAGGAACAAGTAATGTGTGAGCAACCAGCTCTGGACGGAGTAAAGCTCAAGTAAGGATGGAGTAATGTCGGAATAAAGACACTGTCAGGTTTGAGCAGGGATGGGCGTAACAGGTAAACTCAGACTGGGTAAGGGCTGAGTAACAGATGAGTAGGGCCTCAGTAACCACGGAATAATGTTAGGCCAAGTAACACCTGAGCATGGACCAAACACTGAGTAGAGAGTAACAGTCGAGTAGGGGCTGAGTTCGTAGTGAGAGGATGCGAAGTAATGTCTGAGTAAGGACTAAGTAAAGACTAGGGATGGGAGTAAGGACTGAGCAGAGTCTGGGAAGTGACTGAGGAGGGGCTGAGTCAGGAGCATGCTAGGGGCTGACTACAGGCGAACAGTTATGTAACAGCTGAGGAGGGACTGAGTAAGATCTCAGAAGGGGCTGAGTGAGAGCTGAGTAACATTTGAGTAGGAGCCAAATAAGAGGCCAAGAGACTGTGTAAGATTTGACTATGGATTGAGTACGGGCCAAGTAAGAGCAGAGTAGGGGGCCAAGTAACATTTGTGTAAGGACTGAGTAGGGCTAAGTATCATCTGAGTAGGGGGTCAGGTAAGGGCTAAGTAATATGGGAGTACAGACAGTATTGTGTGAGTAGGGACTGAGTAACATGGGAGTGGGACAGAGTTACAAGGTAGTAGGAGGAGAGTGTCATGAGAATAGGGGTAGAGTAACATGAGTGGGGCAGAGTAAGGGCTGTACGTAGGAGTAAAGGGCTGAGTAACATGGAAGTAGGGCCAGAGTAAGGGCTAAGTAATGTAGGAGTACGGGCCGAGTAACATAGAAACAGGGCTACACTAAGGACTGAGGAACAGGGGAGTGGGGGCAGAGTAAGGGCCGAGTACCCTAGGAGTAAGGGCTGGGAGAAAGTGAGCCCTGAGTACTAAGTGGGGAAGGGGAGCTGGCAGCTGCCCCACTGAACTCACTGGCGTCAGCCAGCGTTCACCCCACATGCTGACCCAGCAGGACGTGGGGGCGGAAAGGGGACATGCTGGGGTTCAGGGAGGCAAAGGGACTCCTTAGGGACGCATCACTCGGATGTGGAGGGGTTGCAGACTGTCAGGGACCCCCCCACACACTGCTGCAAAGGGACCTACCACAGCTGGGGTACCTCCCCCCCGCACACACACACATCTGCAACAGCAGCCCCTCCCCGCCCCCATTTCCCCCACATCTGGAAGACTTCTGTCCCCACAGCTCAGCGGGTGTGGGGGGCAGGAGAGGAGGATTTGGGGCAGGGGGCGAGTGACCACAGAATATAACCCCCTGGATCAATCCCCCCGCTCAACCTGGGGGGTACAGGAGGGGTTGCAGCCGCCTCCCCCACAGCAGGGCAGAATCAAACACATCTCCATGGAAACATAACTCCGGGGGGCTGTCCCCCAATGCCCATCCCTCCCGGCGAGGGGGGGGGGCTATAGATTATTTCTCTATATTTATAATATTGCCTTGAAAAAATAAAACTTAAACAACATGGGGGGGGCCATCTGCCGTCCAGCCGGCGCCGACCCTCCCCCAGAAGGGGATCAAGCCCCCCCCACCCGGCCGTGGGGCATGGTCCGAGTCCCGGCACCAAAGGCAGCGTCCAACCAAAGGGGCAGAGTCTCGGCTGGGGGGGGGGGGGGGGGTTAATGTCAGTCCAGCCCCCGCCCCTCCCCGTCACTGTGGCTCGGCGGGGTCACAACAGTAAGCTGGGCCGTCCGTTCTGCCCGTTCACTGTGGGGGGGAGCAAAGGGTTAGAGAGAGACGGCGGCCCCCCCACCGCTGATGGGATTCCCCCCAGACTGCCCTCCCCCCACCCACATCCTGGTACTGCCAATACAGCGCCTGTGGGGTGGGCGTGTATTGGGGGTGATAAGGAGCAGGGTGCCCCATGCGCTCCCAGCTGGGGGGGGTCCGGATGAGGAAGCCTGGGGGGGGTGATGGGGGCCATGCTGAGAGCTGGAGGGGGCCACGGAGGGGGGGTGGAAGTACCTGACCCGAAGGCTAAAATTCAGTGTCCACTACCCGGAAGGCGGCGCCCCCTGCGGGAGAGGAGAGAGCATTCACCGCGCAGCCCGGGGCGGGGCAGGGCTAGGGGGTCCTCAAGGGGGAAGCTTCCCCCCCCCATCCTGAGAGGGAAAGGCCCTAGCAGGGCTGCAGGGGGTCCCAGCTGGGGGCAAGTGAGAGAACAGACCAGTGTTAGCAGCCAGCCCTGAAGGGCGCATTAGGTCGGGGAGGGGGGGGCTTGGGGAGCACGTCTGTGTGAGCAGAGGGGTCAGCAGGGGAGTTGTGGGCAGGAGGGGCTGTGGGTGAGGCAGGGCGGGGCTGGGGGCGATTGAGGGGCTGGGAGGGGCGCGGGGGCAGGTCTCTCCTGAGTCGGGCAGGGAGGGGCTGTGGGTGGGGCAGGGAGGGGCTGGGGCGATCGAGGGGCTGGGAGGGCGCGGGGGCACGTCTCACCTGAGTCGGGCAGGGAGGGGCTGGGGCGTCGAGGGGCTGGGAGGGGCACGGGGCACGTCTCCCTGAGTCGGGCAGGAGGGGCTGTGGGGCAGGGAGGGGCTGGGAGCGATCGAGGGGCTGGTGGGGCGAGGGGCACGTCTCACCTGAGTCGGGCAGGGAGGGGCTGTGGGGGCAGGGAGGGCTGGGGCGATCGAGGGGCTGGGAGGGGCACGTCTCACCTGAGTCGGGCAGGGAGGGGCTGTGGGGGCAGGGAGGCGTCGAGGGGCTGGGAGGGGCGCGGGGGGCACGTCTCACCTGAGTCGGGCAGCGAAGCTGAGCGCAGCCCCGTCTCCTTCTGTAGCTGAATCTCTTTTAGTGCAAATATGGACGTGGCTATGGAGACACGAGGGGGGTCACGGGGGGGCAGTTACGGCTCCCCACAGCCCTGCCCCCCCCTCTGAATTCCCTCAGCTCTGCCCAAGTCTATACACCCCCAAACCAGCCCCCACCCAATTCCTTCTTTGCTCACCTCAGCGCCACCCGACTCAGCCCTCCCACCTCCAGCCCCACCAGCCCTCCCTTCACCTCCAGCCCCAACCTGAGCTGAGCCCCCGCCCTGCCCGACTCATCCCCACCTCCAGCCCCCAACCTGAGCCGAGCCCAACCTCCCCCCACCTCCAGCCCCAACCTGAGCGGAGCCCCTGCCTTCCCTTCACCTCCAGCCCCCAACCTGAGCTGAGCCCCGCCCTGCCCGACTCATCCCCACCTCCAGCCCCCAACCTGAGCTGAGCCCCCGCCTGCCCGACTCATCCCCACCTCCAGCCCCAACCTGAGCGGAGCCCCGCCGACTCAACCCCACCACCACACACACACACCCCTCCAGTCCCCAACCTGAACTGAGCCCCCGCCCTGCCCGACTCATCCCCACCTCCAGCCCCCACCTGAGCCGAGACCCCCAGACCTCACCACCTCCAGCCCCCAACCTGAGCGGAGCCCCGTCCTGCCCGACTCAACCCCACCACCACCACACACACACCCCGACTCAACCCCACCACCACCACACACACACACCCCCCTCCCGCCCCCCAACCTGAGCCGAGCCCCCCAGCCCCAGCCCCGCGGGTCACTCACTGTCCGGGAGCTTGGTGACACGCTCGCCCAGGCAGTGGAAGAAGTGGTGCCCCATGGCCTCGGCCGCTGACATCCGCTTCCGCCCCTCGAACTGCGGAGACATGCCCCGGGGGGCGGGGTCATGGGATGGACACGCCCCTGCGGGGCGGAGTCAGAGGGATGGACCCACCAGCCCCCAAAATTCTGCTACCAGACCCTCCTCAATCCAGGGCCACTCACCGCCCCCAAATCCCCCACCCCTTATCCCACGCTATAAGCCAGTGTACCCCGCCCCCCCCCAAGCTCTCACCTGCAGCAGTTTCCCCAGCAGGTCGGCTCCATCACTGTCCAGCCTACACGGGGGACATGGGAAATATCAGCCCCCCATGAACCCACATAAACCCACAGAGGGATTTACACACACAGCCTGCAGCCCCAGGAGATCCAGCCCCCGGCGCTTCCCCACACCTCCCAGGTGGATCCAGCCCCCCGGCCGTCACTCACAGCCCCCAGAACCCCCCACGTGCAGTGGCCCCAGGGCTGACCTGGGCGCGTGGTTGAGAAGGGCCTCAGGCCGGTACTTGGGGTACTTGTAGGATCGGAACTCCTCGTTGGACAGGATCCCTGGCCACGTCTCCTCGTTGGGGGTCCCTGGGTGAGGGACAAACGGGGTGAGGATCTGACAGGGCCCCATGGAGCCCCCCACCCACCCCTTGCAGCACAGCACCCCCTGATGAGCTTCCTGCCCGCCCCCGAACCACAGTGACCCCCACTGAACCCCCCACCCCCCCCCTGCGGCATGGTGACCCCCGCTGAGCCCCCAACCCACCTCCTGAAAGGGAGATGATGTGGGGATTTTCTCTTATTATGTTGTATGTGAGTTTTATTGTTTTGCATGAATACTGTGTGTGCCTCAGTTTCCCTGTGCGCTGCACCAATGCCTAGGTGGTGGGAATAAGGGTGTGTGACTCTCGGGAGGGGGAGTCCAGGGCATCTGGCCCAGGACTCCCCAAGATGGACTTGGCTGAAAGTCTCTGATTTCTGTGCTAACAAGCTCTGCTCTACGCCGTGTTCCTGTCATTTAATAAACCTTCCCTGTTACCGGCCAGCTGAGAGTCTTGGTTGGCTGCGGAGTCGGGGGGCTCCCCCAGCCACCCCCCCCCAGGTGGACTCGCTGGGGGAAGCGCATGGGGGGGACGGGGATGCTGAATGCTCCGGGGTCAGACCCAGGAAGGTGGAAGCTGTGGCAGCTTCTTGCCCGGGGACGGTCTGCTCCGAGAGAGGAGGCTCCCCCCTGCCCGGCGGGTCCCAAGCCGGGCAGGGTCCTGGCTGGCTTCGTAGGGAGCAGCTCCAGAGCATCGCTCCAGGGACTCCATGACCCCCCCTGCCAAGCCGGCTCCCCACCCCCTGCAGCATGGCACCCTCCGACCCTGCTCCCTGCAGCACAGCCCCCCCTGCGCAACCCAGGCCTGCCCCCCAATCGCCCCCGCTGACCCCCCAGTGTCCCCCACCGAGCTCCCCCCTCACCGAGGATGCGGAAGATGAAGTGCAGTTGTTCCTCCACAGTGGAGCCAGGGAAGAGCGGGCGGCCCGTGGACATCTCGTAGAATATGCAGCCCACGCCCCTAGGGGAGAGGTGCTGAGGTCAGGGTGCCCAGAATTGGGGGGGGGGTCCCCCTGGCACAGCCCCGCCCCCAGTTCCAGGGGCCACTCAGAGGCACAGCACCCTCGCCCCAGCATGACAGACGGCAAAACCACCCGGGCTGCAGGTGGGGACCTGCCCCCCGCCCGGGCTGGTGCATTGCCTCCCCCCCCCCCCGAAATCGCCTGCCTTCCCCTCCCTGCCTGGGCTGGCACGTCCTGCACCAGGTGGTCTGAAGCTCCAGGACTGAGGCGGGGGCGGGGGGGGGGGGGTGTCGGTGTCACTGATCAGGCCCGGCTGGACACAGTGGGGTGGGAGGCTGGGGGCTGCATGGGGGAGGGGGCAGCACTTTGGAGGTGGGGTCCCGGGGGTCCCCGCGTGGTGAGAGAGCAGGAGAGGCCGGGCCCAGATAAGGGAGCTGGACTGGGGGCACGAGGAGAGGAAGGGATAGGAGGGGCGCAGAGGACCAGTAAGGGCTGGGAGGAGAAGGGGGTCAGGTCCCAAGCCAGGCAGGGGATGGAGGGTCAGGGCAGGGCCCAGGCCGGGCGGGGTCACTCCGCCAGCAGCCATGGCCCCCCCAGGCGCCCCCCCAGCTCACCACATGTCGATCTGCGTGGAGTACTCGGTGGAGCCCAGCAGGATGTCGGGGGGCCGGTACCAGAGCGTCACCACCTCGTTGGAGTACGTCTTGGTGGGGATGGACTTGGCCCGCGCTAGACCTGGCACAGAGAGAGGGGGATGGCACGGGGGGGCGGGCGCTGGGGGGGTCCGGGGGGCTCGCCGAAGTTGGCCAGCTTGAGCTCGCCCCGCTCGTTGCTGAGCAGGTTCTGGGGGTGGGGGTTTGGGGGGCCCTGGGGTTCCGGGGCTCACCGGTCGGCCAGCTTGAGCTCGCCCGCTCGTTGATGAGCAGGTTCTGGGGGCGGGTGGGGTTTGGGGGGCCCTGGGGGGTTCCGGGGGGCTCACCGAAGTCGGCCAGCTTGAGCTCGCCCCGCTCGTTGATGAGCAGGTTCTGGGGTTTGAGGTCGCGGTGCAGCACCTTCTGGCGGTGGCAGTACGCCAGGCCCCGCAGCAGCTGGAACAGGAAGAGCTGGGGGGGGGACGGAAAGGCGCCGTCAGCCTGGCCGGGGGGGGGGCCCGGGAGCCCCCCCAGCCCCGCCCGCGCTCACCTTGACGTTGTGCATGTTGATGAGGTTGCCGCAGTCGTCCAGGTACTGCTTCAGGTCCTTGTCCTGCGGGGGCAGGGCAGGGTTAGCGCCACCCGGATGCCGGGGTCCCCTCGAGCCTCCCCCCGCCCCCCCACTCACCAGGTACTCGAAGACCAGGGTCAGCGACTTCTCCGTGTGGATGATGTCGTGCAGGGTGACGATGTTGGCGTGTTTCAAGTCCTTCAGCAGGGACACTGGGGGGGGGGGAGAAGGGGAGAAGGGAGGCGAGTGAATCCCGGCCCTCCAGCCCCCTAGCATGCTCCCCCTCCACACCCTCCAGCCTGCCCCCCCGGCACCCCCAGCCCACCCTCCAACCTGCCCCCTCGGCACCCCACAGCCTTCTCCACCCAGCACCTCCAGCCTGCCCCCCGGCACCCCACAGCCGGCATCCCCCAGCACCCCATAACCTACCCCTAGACTGCCCCCACAGCCTGCCCCTCCCCGGCAGGTACCTTCCCGGATGGCCGTGCATGGCGCCCCCTCCTCGTGCTCCAGGCGAATTTCCTTCAGCGCCACCAGGTTGTCTGTCAGTTTGCTCTTGCCCTTATAGACGGTGGCGTACGTCCCCTGTGGGGCAGCGATGGGGGGGGGGGGGGGACAGGACCTGGAGGTCACAGCTGGAGGGCCCTCCTGCCCCATCCCCCAACCAGTCACTCGCCCTCCTTCCCTGGCCCATGACCCCCACCCCAGGGTGCCCCCAGTCCAGCACCCTGATCTCTGCCCCATCACCCACAGTCCCCTCCCCAGCCCCATGGCGTCTCTCCTGGCCCCTCCCTCTAATCTCACCCCTTGGCTCGGACCTGGGGGGGGCATTAGGACCTCCCCATGCTCCCTGGGGCCCAGCTCCCACCTCTCCCAGTTTGTCCAGCTTCACGTAGGTCTCCAGCTTCCCGAAGCCGATCTCAGACTGCGGGCGAGAGACCGGCCGTGAGACGCCCGCCGGGGGTGGGGGGGGACAGCTGGGGGGCAGCCAGCCAGGGAACACTGGGGGCTGTAGGGTGCTGGGGGCAGGGTGGGGGCACCATGGGGCTGGCTGGGGCGAGCCGGGGGACACATGGGGTGGGCCAAGGCAAGCCGGGGCATACGTGGGGTGCCATGGGGCTGGCCGGGGCAGGGGACAGTGGGGACCCGTGGGGCGGGGGTACCCATGGGGCAGGCCAGGGCAGGGGACAGCGGGGACCCGTGGGGCGGGGGAACCCATGGGGCAGGCCGGGGCCGGGGGCAGCGGGGACCCGTGGGGCGGGGCAACCCATGCGGCGGGGGAGGGCGGGGGACCCGTGGGGCGGGGGAACCCATGGGGCAGGCCGGGACAGGAGCCGGCGGGGGACCCGTGGGGCAGGCCGTGGCAGGGGACAGTGGGGACCCGTGGGGCGGGGGAACCCATGGGGCAGGCCGGGGCAGGGGCCAGCGGGGACCCGTGGGGCAGGCAGGGGACCCATGGGGCAGGCCGGGACAGGGGCCAGTGGGGACCCGTGGGGCAGGCCGGGACAGGGGCTGGCGGGGCGCCGTGGGGCAGGGGACCCGTGGGGCAGGCCGGGACAGGGGCCAGCGGGGACCCGTGGGGCAGGCCGGGACAGGGGCCAGCGGGGCGCCGTGGGGCAGGGGACCCGTGGGGCAGCCTCTCACCAGCGAGACGCGGCGCAGGCGCCGGCTGAGGGGCTGCTCGAACAAGGGGCTGTTCAGCGCCAGCTTCTCCAGGCAGCCCTCGGGCAGGCGGATGTCGGCCGGCAGCGAGAGCCGCTTGTTGATGTCCTGGGGGCGCAGGGACGGGGGTCACAGGCGCAGTCAGAGAAGCCCCTGCCCCCTCGCCCCCGCAGGCAGTGACCCTGCCCCTCCCCCCCGAGATCTCCCCCGGCCGCCCCCACCTCGGAGGAGATCTTGCGGGCCGAGCTGTGGCGCATGCGGACGCGCACGGGGGACTGGACCTCGTCGGACGAGGTGCCGGACGCCTGGTCGCTCTCCCCGTCGGAGCCAATCTTCACATCCTCCTGCACCATCTCTGGGGGGCAGAGCAGTGGGGCGTTACCGGGACGACGGACAGACAGCACCCCCCAGCAGAGACCCCGGCCGGCCACTGCCAGAGACCCCCAGCCGGACCTCCAGGCAGCCCCCAAGCACACAGCGCCCCCTCCTGCGGAGCCAGCCCTCGCCACAGCGCCCCCTGCAGGATACCCCTCAGCCAGCCCTCGCCACAGCGCCCCCTGCTGGATACCCCTCAGCCAGCCCTCGCCACAGCGCCCCCTGCTGGATACCCCTCAGCCAGCCCTCGCCACAGCGCCCCCTGCTGGATACCCCTCAGCCAGCCCGCCACAGCGCCCTGCTGGATACCCCTCCGCCAGCCCTCGCCACAGCGCCCCCTGCTGGATACCCCTCAGCCAGCCCTCGCCACAGCGCCCCCTGCTGGATAGCCCCCTGACCCCCGACAGTCCTCGCCACAGAGCCCCCTGCTGGATACCCCATAGCCAGCCCTCACCACAGCGCCCCCTGCAGGATACCCCTCAGCCAGCCCTCGCCACAGCGCCCCCTGCAGGATACCCCATAGCCAGCCCTCACCACAGCGCCCCCTGCTGGATACCCCATAGCCAGCCCTCACCACAGCACCCCCTGCTGGATACCCCTCAGCCAGCCCTCGCCACAGCGCCCCCTGCTGGATAGCCCCCTGACCCCTGACAGTCCTCGCCACATCACCCCCTGCTGGATACCCCAAAGCCAGCCCTCGCCACAGCGCCCCCTGCTGGATACCCCTCAGCCAGCCCTCGCCACATCACCCCCTGCTGGATACCCCATAGCCAGCCCTCGCCACAGCACCCCCTGCAGGATACCCCATAGCCAGCCCTCGCCACAGCGCCCCCTGCTGGATACCCCTCAGCCAGCCCTCGCCACATCACCCCCTGCTGGATAGCCCCCTGACCCCTGACAGTCCTCGCCACATCACGCCCTGCTGGATACCCCTCCGCCAGCCCTCGCCACAGCGCCCCCTGCTGGATACCCCTCAGCCAGCCCTCGCCACAGCGCCCCCTGCTGGATACCCCTCAGCCAGCCCTCGCCACAGCGCCCCCTGCTGGATAGCTCCCTGACCCCCGACAGTCCTCGCCACATCACCCCCTGCTGGATACCCCTCCGCTAGCCCTCACCACAGCGCCCCCTGCTGGATACCCCTCCGCCAGCCCTCACCACAGCGCCCCCTGCTGGATACCCCTCCGCCAGCCCTCACCACAGCGCCCCCTGCAGGATACCCCTCCGCCAGCCCTCGCCACAGCGCCCCCTGCTGGATACCCCTCAGCCAGCCCTCGCCACAGCGCCCCCTGCTGGATACCCCTCAGCCAGCCCTCGCCACAGCGCCCCCTGCTGGATACCCCTCAGCCAGCCCTCGCCACAGCGCCCCCTGCTGGATAGCCCCCTGGCCCCCGCCAGCCCTCACCACAGCGCCCCCTGCTGGATAGCCCCCCCCGCCAGCCCTCGCCACAGTGCCCCCTGCTGGATAGCCCCCCGCCAGCCCTCGCCACAGCGCCCCCTGCTGGATAGCCCCCCCGCCCCCAGCCTTCCCCACAGCACCCCCTGGTGGAGACTCCCCCTCTCCCCAAGCCAGCCGTCGGCACAGCCCTCACCCTCCCGACACTGCCAGGCAGCCAGAGGCAGCACCCCCAGGCCAGCTCAGCGCGCGTTGGCAAGAAAACCCTGAAAGCAGCTGGCAGGGAGGCCAGGGGCCAGTGCCCAGAGCTGGAGCTCTGAGAGTGACCCCCCTGTGTCCTGCCAGCCCGGCTCAGCCGCCCACGTAATAAAACACAAACCACAGCCACTGAAAGAGGGAGAGGCTGGTTACCCCTGACTCTGCCGGCACTACAGCCTACAAGACCGCCCCCCCCCCCCGCTCTGACCACTAGACCCCACTGCACTCTCAGAGCCAGGGAGAGAACCCAGGAGTCCTGGCTCCCAGCCCCCTCCACACTCTAACCCACTAGCCCCCATTCCCCTTTCCGAGCTGTGGCCTGCTCCGCAGAAGGGGGGCTGGCTCAGGGGGGGGGTCCCTGGGGTCTGCACTGCCCCTCCATAGTCACCTAGTCGGCTGGCACGGGCGAGGTGGGCGCTCAGGCTGCGGGTCATGCCCGGGCGCGGCCGGCGCTGCAGGAAGGAATAGACGCTGCGCGAGGCGCCCCAGGGACGCCCGCTCTTCCCCGCCAGGCCTGGGGGGCACGAGACATGGGGCGCAGGGGAGCCCAGCCCACAAGGGGAGAAAGATTGGGGGAGGGAGCCAGTCACACACCCAGGGGAGAGGATGTGGGGGTTGGGTTGGAGGGACCATACAGATAGGGGAGTAGATGGGAGGGTAGATTGGGGGAATCATGCAGCCCAGGGGAGGGGGCAGATGGGGTTGTCACACAGCCGGAGGGGGAGAAGGTCACACAGCCGGAGGGGGTGCATGGGGGGAACGTCACACAGACGTGCGGGGAGGGAGGAAGATCACACAGCCAGTGGGGGGTGCATTATGGGGATGGGGAGAGATATCACAGCCGGTGCGGGATGCATGGGGGTGGGGAGAGGTCACACAGCCGGTGGGGGGTGCATTGTGGGGATGGGGAGAGATCACACAGTCGGTGGGTGGTGCATAGGGGGGAAGGTCAAACAGTCAGTGGGGGGTGCATTGTGGGGGTGGGGAGAGGTCACACAGCCGGTGGGGTGTGTGGGGGGGGGGGGTCACACAGCCGGAAGGGAGGAGGACAGGGAGGGGGGCCAGAAATTAAACACAGACAAAAAAGAAAAGAAAAAGAAAATGAAGAAACAAAAATACAACAGAACAGAAACAAAATCCAGGACCCCTGCGTAAGGGGCACAGACCAGCCAGGGGGGACGTACCCGTGGTGGGGCCATGGACACCCCCGTGCCTGAGGGGCTCACATCAAACCAGAGCACTGGGGTCCAACCATCCCCCCGAATCCCAACCCCCCAATAAACCCTGGAAAGAATCAGTAATGTCCCCTTCATCCTGGCTCCCACCCCGCTCTAACCCCTAGACCCTATTCCCCTCCTGGTGCAGCGGAGAGAACCCAGTATTTCTGGCTCCCAGCCCCCACTACTCTAACCACTAGACCCCACTCCCCTCCCAGAGACGGGAGAGAACCCTGGAGTCTTGGTTCCCAGGAGTCTGGGTCCCCTGTCCAAACTGCCTCAAACACCCCCATTTGGGGCTTTGGTTCAGTCCAATGGAGGTGGAACCCGGCTGTCACACCCCTACAGCCGAAGTTAAATGGTATGTTCCACCTGGCCATTGACCACCTCTAGGGAGCCAGCCAATCGTTGCTCAGCTTGGTGCCTAGGTTGGTTCCCAAATGGGCCACCAGCAATGGGGAGGGTGCGGTGAGGAGGGAAGGGGAGGCAGCCTTTAAAGGGACAGCCATGCCCAGAGACCACCACACAGGCACAGCCAGGGAGGTCTTAAAGGGGCAGCCACATCCCCAGACCCTTTACGGGGTCCATCCAATGGACACTTTAAAGGGGCCATAACACCCACAGGGAATCTTAAAAAGACAGCCATGCCCAGGTAACACCTTAAAGGGGTAGCTATGACTGCAGAAAGCCTTAAAGGGGTGGCCTTTTGCACAGATTCCTTTAAGGAACCATCTTGTAAGTGGAACACCTTAAAGGGGCGGTTACGCCCAGAGAACACCTTAAAGGGGTGGCCAGGCCCCTCAAATGTCTTAAAGGTGCAGCCACAGCAAGAGCCAGCTTAAAGGGAAGGTCTCAGTCCGGATCCCGTCCGGGCCCAGCACAGAAAGGTCCCATGGGAAGGTGCCGGAGTAGGCGGAGCTGCCCCGGAGCAGGCCCGGCTGGGGGAGTGGCTCACCGGTGTCACTGCTGTTGTTCTCCTCGATGTTGATCTGCTCATTGAGGTTCTTCTCGGCTGTCCGGCTCCCCCGCAGGGTCATTGAGAGCTGCCTCTTGATCTTCTTCATCCGATCCATGGTGGGGCCAGGGCTGGGGCTGCTGCACGGAGGGGAGAGGACACCACAGGCTGAAACATCAGATCAGGTACACAGGGAGGGATCCCCTGGCGCTGGGATGCAACCACCTCTGGGGCAGGGCAGATGGGGAACAGCCGCACATAATGCCGCACAGGGACTGCTCTCCCAGCACTGAGATGCAACCACCTCTGGAGCAGGGCAGATGGGGAAAAACTCTAGGGGAAAGAGTCTAAGGAAATTTACTAACCACGAGCCGCCTACCCCACTCCCCGGCTAACGGCCATGCCAAGCAGAGGTGGGTCAGGGCAGGGGCTAGGCATGGTGTCGATGCTCCCACCCCAGCATGTGTCTCACATTACGCCCCTGGTAATGGACAACCCAGACGGATTAGTCACCCTGCAGCATGGCTAGCCAGCCAGTGCCCCCACATCAAACCCAGCAGTCAGCTGGCCCCCAGATCAGACCCCACAAGTCAACCAGCCAGTGCCCCCCTGATGAGCCCCACAGGCCAGCCAACATGGTGCCCCCCCACATCAGACCCATGGACCATAGGGAACACGTGGGGGTGCGGTTGGGCCCATATGTCTCCCCCAAAGGGTCAGCTGTAGGGGGACTCAGGGTGGGGCCCTCGACAGGAAGGGGGCACAGTAGCTGATGGGTGGAAGGACTGAAATGCCGCCCCGTTAACACTGAAGACTAGTGATGACTCACAGGAAAATTGATGTTACCATGGCAATGTTTGAACAGCTGTCTCTGGGAGGAGCTTGGGGCATGTGGAAGGAGCCAAGGTTAGTGGGTGGGGCTTGGGACTCTGGAAGGAGCCTGTGTGAGAAGGGATCTTGGGGGAGGAGCTTGAACATGGGGAGGCTTGTGGGAGGAGCCTGTCAGAGAGGGAGTGGCTTGGGGTTTCTGGAAGGAGTCTGTACAGTGGCAAGGCCTTGGATTTGTGGGAGGAGCCTGTTACAGTGGGAGGGGCATGTTGGCAGAGATTGTCAAAGGGAGGGGATGGTGGGTGGAGACAGAGTGGGAGGAGCCTATGTGAGTGGGAGGGCCTTGTGGTTGTGGGACAAGCCTGGAGAAGCAGGAGAGGGTTGGGGGGAGCCCGCAGCATGGGGAATGGTGGCAGGGGGGCGGCTCCCAGCAGCTGGATGCCCCCACGGTGATGGTGAATTAGCAAAGTGTACCCGTTGCCATCAGTAGGCTTCAGGAGTAACGCCCGGCTGTGACACCGGGGGCAGTTCACATCCCTCCGATTGGCTGGGGGGCTGGAGCAATCTCCACGGCCTCCAACCGCCGCTCCGGTGTGAGTACATGGGGGAAGGATACGCAACGGTGGGTGGAAGCACAGGATGGCAATAGCCAAGCAGGGGGCTGCAGGGTGGGGGACTGGGCAGGGGGACTCTCCCCAGGCAGGCAGTGCCAGGCGATGGGGGGCACCGTGCTGTGTGGGGCAGGGTGGGTAGCAGGGCACACTCTCCCGTGGCAGGCAGGACTGGGCACTGGGGGCAGGGGCTGGGCAGGGGGCTGGGGGACTGGGCACAGGGACTCTCCCCGGGCAGTCAGTGCCAGGCGCTGGGGGGCACCGTGCTGTGTGGGGCAGGATGGGTAGCAGGGCCCACACTCCCGTGGCAGGCAGGACTGGGCGCTGGGGGGGGAGGGGTGCTGTGGAGAGCAGGGCAGGGAGCGCTCTCCCCCAGCTGCTAGTGCTGGCCCCACTGAGGGCAACTCAGGCTGCCCCTTCCTTCACCCGACAGAAGCATCTGCAGAATGCTCTTGGCTTGAGCTGCCTGCCAGGGGCCAGAGCAGAGATCCAGCCCCATGCAACCCTGCCCCCCAGCACATAGGGCACCTACGGCACGGGCTTGTGCCACGCCAACCCCAGCCCAGGGCTAATGAAGCACCTGGCAGCTCACTTGTCCTGGCAAGGAGTGGGGTCTAGCTGGGGGGGGGGGGGGGCTGGGAGCCAGGACTCCTGGGTTCTCTCCCTGGCTCTGAAAGGGGAGTGGGATCCAATGACTTCGCACCATCTACGCATCACTGCGATTTTGGGGGGACTCTGAGGTGGACCTGAGTAAGCAGCAACCCCTGTCCCCTCCAGGGGCACCGGCTCCCATGTGGCACGGTGAGGAGCTGGGTCTACATACCCCCTCCCTCAACGGCTCTGGATCCCCACAGGAGCCCTGTGGGCAGGGCCGAGGGTGGGCTCAGCTCCGGATCCGAGCGAGGGAAATGCCAGAGCTCGGCTCAGCCGAGAGGCTCACCAAGGTTCCCCAGCCTCATTCTCATCCCCGACCCGCCTTGGCCACCAAGCCCCAGCTCTGGGACTCCCGGGAGTCGGACACCAGCCTTCCTCTCGGGCCCCCGCTGCTCGCAGGGCAGGGGGCACCAGCGATAGGTCACCTCCAGCACCCAGAAAGGACTCGAGGGGGTGGCAAGGCTGGGGGGAGGGGAGTTTGACTGAGCTGGCTTCCCCCCCCATGCCCCCCACTCCCACCCGGCACCCCCTGCTAGCCCCGCCCTGTCTCCCTCCACCCCCCCCAGTGCCCCCCACTCCCTCCCCGCACCCCCTGCTAGCCCAGCCCTGGCTCCCCCCCAGTGCCCCCCACTCCCACCCACACCCCCTGCTAGCCCAGCCCTGACTCCCTCCCCCCCCGTGCCCCCCATTCCCGCCCAGCACCTCCTGCTAGCCCAGCCCTGGCTCCTCCCCAGTGCCCCCACTCCCACCCACACTCCCTGCTAGCCCCGCCTGGCTCCTCCACCCCTCAGTGCCCCCACTCCTCCCACACCCCTGCTAGCCCCCAGTGCCCCACTCCCACCCCACACCCCTGCTAGCCCAGCCCTGGCTCCCCAATGCCCCCACCCCACACCCCCTGCTAGCCCAGCCCTGGCTCCCACCCTCCAGCCCCACACCCCCTGCTAGCCCAGCCCTGGGCTGCCCCTCCCAGCTGTGCTCTGGGGGGCACGTCCAATGGACCAATCCAAGGAGCATCTGTCTCCACAATTACTCCCCCCGGGTAAAGGCCAGAGATGCGGGGCGCAGGGATCCTACCGGCCGGCCAGAGGGAGGAGGCCCAGGTCTCGAAGCCGCAGCTACAACCACCATGGGGGGGGGGAGAGGAGGCCTGGGGAGCGACTCACTGAGCTATTAATACCTCCTGGGACCAACTGACCTACCGTGGGGGGCGGAGCCTGGGGTAGCAGCCGAGGGGGGGGGGGCATGCAGGGAGAGAGCTGCCCCCCAGACACCCCAGCGCGATGCCCTGGACCAGCCCCCGGGAGCCCCATGCCTCCAACCCCCCCCCAAGACCTCTGAACCCTTCAAGACCCCCAGCCCCCATCCATCGGCCCCCTCAGCCCCCAAAGTCCCACCCCCCATACGACACCGTCCATCCCCTAGACACCCCTGGGCCTGGCCCTGACCCCCATCCTGAGCGCCCCATCTCCTGAGACCACGCCCCCCCTGCAAAGATCTTCCCCCACCCCTCTCACTCCTCCTGCCTTCAGCCCATGGACCCAGCCCGACCCCCCCCCCCAAAACACCCAACACTCAGATTCCCTGGCTCAGACCCTGTCTCCAGCCCTGAACCCTCCCCCCCACACCATCCTACCCCCCTCCAGCCACAGAGCCCCTTCCCCTCCCCAGCAACACGTGGGGCACTGGAACCAGCGCCGACTGCCAGGGGAGAGCGCCCCACTCCCTGCAGAACCAGGGGGCAGGGAGCCAGGACTCCTGGGTTCTCTCCCTGGCTCTGTGGGAGAGTGGGGTCCAGTGGTTAGAGCCGGGGGGAGAGAGCTCCCAGCAGCTGGCACCAGGTCCCACTCCTCCCCAGCTCTCTGCCTGAGAGCAGCCCCAGGGCTGTGGCAGGGGCAGGGTCGGTCCATCTGAGGCGAGCGCCGGGGGTCAGTCAGGCCCCCAACTCCCTCAGAGTCAGCCAGGCCCCAGCCAGCCCTTCCAAGGGGCAAGGACAGAAGCTCCCCAACTCCCAGAGTGATCTGCTTTGAAAGGCCAATGTGCCAGGCCGCTGGGTCCCCCCCACAAGACACCAGCCAAGGCGGGGGCCCCGGATCTGCCTGCCCCACCCCCCCGCCCAGGATCAGCCCCATCTCAGACACTCCCAGCCTGTGCAGTGAGCACCAGCCATGGGACAAGAGCCCCACACTGCAGCCACCAACTGTGCCCCTCCCAGACCCTCACTGCCCCCCAACGCACCCAGTCCCACATGGTGGGACCCTCTCCAAAGAGCATCAGCCACCACCGGCCCACACGCCAGCCTGGGTCATCACCCCAACCCACCCCACACAGCTTGATATAGCCCCTCAGTCAGCCCCACACACAACCCAATCCAGCCCCCCCATCATCCCCACACACACACAGCCCGATCCAGCCCCCACATACAACCTGATCCAGCCCCCCCCACCATCATCCTCCCCACACACGCACAGCCTGATCCAGCCCCCGCCATACACACAGCCCGATCCACCCCCTCGCCTCTCAGCCCCCACACTCAAAGTAACCACATGATTTAGATTTAACCCAGGCTGGGGCCTTTGCAGTGAACTAATCCTGTCTGGGGGGGACCTCAGCTCCCAACCACCACCACCCTTATTCCCAGGAGTCAGGCACACACAGATGCAACCTTGTCCATGTCCCCCCAGCACATGGGAGAGGGGGGTAAAGACCCCTTGCTATCCACCCAGGATTCCTGCATTCACTCACTGAAGGGAAGAGCCAGGAATCCACCCCAGGCATGGGGGTGGGGATGTCACCCCCACCCACCCACCCCCTCACTGCAGCGATCCACCCCACACCCCTCTCTGCCCCACACAGGGGGAGCGACTCCCCCACCTGTCCCAACACATGCAGGAGTGGGAGCAATTCCCCCCTACCCGATTTAGCCTGACTGCACAGGGATCTGGTGAGTGGAGAGATCCCAGAGACCTCCCAAAATGGATTCCGGCAACCCATCTCTCACCCCCCCACCCCCCATGCTGGGGGAAGACATGACAGGCCACCCCCCACTGTCCTGGATCCATTTCAGACACCCGATCCCCTCCCCACTGGATCCCCCAGGTAGATGACTGGTGGGAATCCCCCCAATGAGCAAGAAGAGAGTGCAGAGGGATCCACTGATGTGGCTAGGTCTGCAGTGAAGGGTCATAGTGGATCACAACAGGGGGAGCTCCCCAGACCAGCTAGAGAACATGCTGAGGGCTCACCCCAGATTATTCTCTCTCTGTGGAGACCAGGACTAGATCTCAGAGGCAAACAGCCTCGGTGGATCCCTGCTGGGACAGAGCCCCTGAGAGGGGAGCAGAGAGAAAGATACCTAGAGTGACAATCCAGACTAGACACCTACAAAACAGGACGCGCTGATCTCAGAAGTGAGAGTAGATCCCCAAACACTGAACAATGGGGAGAGGGATCTAGTAGGTGTAGTAACAACCCCAGGCAATCAGGGCAAAATAGATCACCAGACTAATAGAGTGATCCAGTTAGGGTCAATTGCCAGAGAATGTCACACGGGATCTTGGTGTGATGAGATCCCTGGGGGACTGAGTGGATTCCCAGCCCAAGATAAGTGAATAGATCTCCACAAAGTGACAGGGGAGTTAAGTGTGTGAGGATCCCTGTAAGAGTTAGCATGGGAGGTAGATCCTTGCAGGGAGGTCAGGGTAGATTCCTGGGGGGGGTCACAAAATGATCCCCAGGCCAAGGGGTAGAACAGAGGAACCCAGTGTGGGTATATCTCAACACCAGAATGTAGATTCCTGAATGTCAAAAGTCACCATGGATCCCCCAGTCCATTAAGGGCTGGGATCCAAGTGATCCAGTATGAATGTATCCCATGAGGATGATGACAAGTAGATCCCAGAGGTTGCAGTGGATCCCCCAGACAATAAGGAAGGAGAAGATTAATCACTTTTAGGTGTACTTCATGAAGTGGATCACATAGGACAGCAAAAGTGGGTAGATCCTATGGTCAGAGATCACAGGGGATCCCAAGTCTAGCAGAGAATCCCATGTGAATGGATCCCATAGGGTCAGAATTCCCCTAATGAATGGGGACCCCTTTGAGACCCCTAATGAATGGGGAAGAAGCAGAGGGGGCTCCAGTGCATGCAGATCTGATGTAGCCTGGATGGATAGATCCCATGGGTCACAGCAGACCCCCCAGCCCAATGAGGGAGAAGATGGATCCAGTGCGAGTTGATCCCATAGACCAAGTGGTGGATACCAGGCACACAGTGGATCCCAGACCAACATGACAGAAGATGTGTGATCCCGTGGGTGCCAATCCCCTGGGACCAAGCAGGTGGATCACAGGGTCACAGTGGATCCCAGCCCAATAGGTCTGAAGATCCATGGGATCCAGTGGGTGTCAATCCCACAGGGCTGCAGTGGGTGGATCCCACAGAGCCCAAAGGATCCCAACCAGATGGGACAGATCCATGGGATCCAGTAAGAGTTGATCCCATGGGACCAAGTGGGTGGGTCCCCAGGTCACAGTGGATCCCAACCGGATGGAACAGAAGACTCATGGGATCCAGTGTGTGTTGATCCCGGGGGGTCCCAATGGATCCCAACTGGATGGGGCAGAAGATCCATGGGATCCAGTGAGAGTTGATCCCATGGGACCAAGTGGGTGGGTCCCCAGGTCACGGTGGATCCCAGCCTGATGGGACAGCAGATCCCCGGGATCCAGTGGGTGTCGATCCCCTAGGGTTGCGGTGGGTGGATCCCGGGGTCCCAGTGGATCGCCAGGCCCCGCCCCACGGGGTGTCTCTTACCCTGGCTGCCGCTGCAGGGGGCTCAGCGCTGCTGCTGCGGGTCCCAGTAATCCTCAGCCATGGCCGCCGGCTCGGCCGCCCGGGGCTCGGCTCCCCTCAGCCGCCCATGGTCCCCCAGAGCCCGGCGAGAAAGGGGAGGGGGGGGTTGCGCACAAGTCTCCTCCCAGCGAGCGGCGCCTCCCCCTCCGCCCAGGCCACCTCCCACCCTGCGACTGGCTAGCGCCGGCCCCCGGCCCGGCCTCCCCCCCCGCGGGACGTACCACTCCGCGCACCAGGGGAGGGCCACACGCAGGGAGCAGCCAGGGCAAGCCGAGCCCATCCCCGACGGTGGGGGAATTAGGGATCAGCAACCCCCATATCCACTAGGGGCTGGTGGTAAACTGAGGGCGGAAAAAAGGTGGAAGAGGGCTATCACCCCCCTCTTTTTATTTGGTACGGTCCCAACTGGCCCAGCGCGGGTGGGCGCTACCATTACTGAGAGGGAGGAGCACCCTGAAAGCGGAGCGCTAATCCCCCTGTTTTACGGGACCCTCGGGGAGAGATCAATAATATATTAAGGGATATTATGATGCATTAATTAAATAAGTCTGCTGAAGGGAGCCCAGTAGCCAATTGAAACTAATCCTTCCCGTTTTTACAATGGTACTTTCTTAACTGTCTTCTCTTTCCTCAATGGAAACGTCCCCAACCGCCTTCTTCTCTCATGGGGGCTGTACCATTATAACAAGCAGCTGGGGGAGGCAACGGCAGGCTTTTTCTACCTGGCAGCCAAACAGAGCCACGGTTTCATTTTCTATGTGCATCTCTAGACTATTGAAGCACAGAGAGGCATGTGGAAAGGGGAATAAGCCATGTATTGGCCGGCTCCATTCCCCCCCACAGTCTAGAGTGAGCTCGCCCGACCTCTTCTCTCGTAACTGAGAGGATGAGCAATACCATTAAAAATAGGGGTGTTCACATATATAATGGGACTGGGCCATAGAAACAAAGGGCATTTAAATCAGGGTGTGTAACTCAATTAACCACACGATTTAATTACGGGTTTGAGCGACGGGGAATTAAAAGGACTGAGAAGTGGGGAGTCTCCATTCTTCCCACCTACACGGGGAAGATAATGGTTTGACCCATTGAGAGGCGCCGAGAACGGTTGGGCGGTACCACAGAGTAAAGCGGGCGGGGGGATATTTATATATCTGGACTCCAACATTTATAAACGATAAAAAAAATTATAACATTTTCAGAACCCTGATTAAATACTAACACGTGAACAAAGGAGTTTGGGTGAGAGGGGGCGTAAAACATGGTCACTCATAGAGGTTGATAGTGGTTTAGTCTGCAGACAGGACTGCGCGAACGTTGGCCGCTACCATAAATAAAAATGGGGGGAGCAGATTAGAAAATAGGCTTCTACCAAAATAAATAGAGTAAAAATGGCTCAGACGGGATTTATGTCCATTTTCAGGTGCTCAGTTGACACCGGGAAGAGGGAGAGACGCGGGGTGAGAAGAGGGGGGACGGACCCTTTGGGGGTTAATAATGGTGTCGCCCACAGGCAGGGCCCCGCGACGGTTGGACCCTACCATTAACCGCAATGGCGGGGTTCCATAAAAACGAGGAAAAGGGGGATTAGAGAGATGGACTATCCCCCCATTAGCCCCAAACATCCCTCCCCCCACCCCGTCAGACAGGCTCACCCATCCCCCCCATCCAGCATACCCCTCCCCCACCCAGACCCCCAAACACCCATCACTCCTCCCCCACCCCATCATACAGCACACCCTCCCCACCCATACCCCTTCACCCCCAAACACCCATCACCCCTCCCCATCCCATCATACAGCACACCCTCCCCACACATACACCCATCACCCTCCCCATCCCATCATACAGCACACCCTCCCCACACATACACCCATCACCCCTCCACAACAAACAGCACACCCCTCCCCCACCCATACCCCCATCACCCCCCAAACACCCATCACCCCTCCATCACCCCATCATACAGCACACCCCTCCCCCACCCATCCCCCCAAATACCCATCACTCCTCCCCCACCCCATCATACAGCACACCCTCCCCACCCATACACCCATCACCCCCAAACACCCATCACCCTCCCCATCCCATCATACAGCACACCCTCCCCACACATACACCCATCACCCCTCCCCATCCCATCATACAGCACACCCTCCCCACACATACCCCCATCACCCCCAAACACCCATCACTCCTCCCCACCCATACCCCCATCACCCCCAAACACCCATCACCCTCCCCACATACCCCATTAGCCCCCAAACACCCATCCCCTGTCATACAGCACACCCTCCCCAGCCAGACCCCTATTATCCCCAAACACCCCTCTCCCATTGTACAGGACACTCCACCCATCATCCCCAAACACCCGTCCATCCCCTTCGCACCAGTCCCCCATTATCCCTACACACCCCTCCATCCATCCACCCATCTCTCTATTCACCATCACCAAACATCCATCCACCCACCTAATCCATCCCTTCAACCCTCCATCCCCACACACCTCTCCAGCCATCCCTCCATCCCCAAACACCCACCTTCCCTTCAGCCAGCCCTCTATCATACACCCCTCCCACCTCAGACTTCCATCCATCCCCCCACTTGTCCATCCCTCAACATCCTCCAGCCAGCCAGCCAGCCAGCCCCCCCATTCCCAAACACACCCCTCCCTCCTTCCATCCATCTCCACACACATCCATCGACGGGGCCCCGATCTCAGTCGGGGTCTGGGCAGCTGTCACGGAGTCCCCGGGCGATGCTCTGGAACTGCTCCCCACAAAGCCAGTCAGGACTTTGGGGAGCCTCCTCTCCCTTGGAAGTTGGAGCAGACTGTTTTCAGGGCAAGAAGCTCACACAGCTTCACCTTCCTGGGTCTGACCCTGGAGCATTCAGCATATGCCCCTCCATGCGCTTCCCACAGCAAGTCCGCCCAGGTAGGGTCCTGGGGAAGCCACAGGGTCCTGCATCCCCACTCTGCAGTCAGACGTGACTCTTAGCCAGCCAGTAAAACAGAGGTTTATTAGATGACAGGAACACAGTCTAAAACTGAGTTTGTAGGTACAGAGAACTGGACCCATCAGCTGGGTCCTTTCTGGGGCCCAGCGAGCCAGACAACCCTGTCTGCCCTCACTTCCTGTCCCCAGCCAGCTCCAAAACTGAAACAAAAAAAACTCCAGCCCCGCCCCCGCCCACCCCTTTCTGGCCTTTGTCTCTTTCCTGGTCCAGGAGATCACCTGATCTCTTTGTTCACCTTTAGCTATTCCCTTGCAGGGGGAAGGGCCCCGGCCATTTGTTGCCAGCATACAGAGTGTCGGCCATTTATGCACACTGGGGACTTAAGAAATGCATAGCGGAAACTGAGGCACCTACACACTATTCAGAGGAAACATTAAGAACAGTCCCACTTAGTCACAGCAGCGCCCGGCACAACGGGGGCCCTGATCTCGGTCAGGGTCTGTGCAACGCCCAGCACGATGGGGCCCTGATCTCGGTCGGGGTCTGGGCAGCACCCGGCACGATGGGGCCTTGATCTCAGATGTGGCCTGTATGTGCTATTGCAATCCAATGACTTGCCCTATAGAGAGGGCAGGGAATGAACCCAGGAATCCTGAGCTGTCTCCCGGAACCTGCTCTCCTGACCCTTCTCATCAAGCTCTGGAGATCTTTCCCCTCCTAGCTGAGTCCCGGAGCCAGCAATGTCGCGGCCCCTGGACCATATGGCTGTGCCCTGTGGGCTGGCCAGAGTGGGCATCTGTTAATTGCTGTCCCGTTGCTGTTGCTGGCATCAGGTTGGCGCCCTGGTGCCTCCTTTATACACATCCAGCATCACAATAGATAACCAGGGCTGGGAAACAGCCAGGGCTTTGCGGAGGGCCGTGCCACCGGCACTTCCTGTGCAGCAAGTGATCCCCTCATTGCAGAGTTTGGAGAGGGATACCCGGGCTAGATGGGTCATGGGTCTGATCCAGGGTGCTGGGGGAAGAGGGGATATCAGGCTGTGAGAGGGCACCAGTTTTCAAATGTGGCTAGTAAGTTTCCAAAAGTGGCTAGTAATTTTTTTCAAAAGTGGGTAGTGACTTCAAGCACCTTCTATGGTCCTGATTTTAAGGGCTTTCTGAAAACCAGGCCCTCTTTAAGGCATTATACAGTGGGTAACTAAAGTAATCCAGGCCCTCAAAGTCGCTAGATGCTTTTATAAATCTTGAAGCCAAACAAGGAGAGTGTATAGTCACCACAGCCTAAAGTTTCAAAAGTGGTTAGTAAATGTGCAGAATTGACTAGAAAATATTTCAAAAGTAGCAAGTATTTTTTCCCCAAAGTTGCTAGCAAATGTCCTTGAAATTATAAGTGCATTTTCAAAAGTGGCTAGTTATTTTTTTTTAAATGGTTAGTACATTTTTCAAAAATAGCTAGCATATTTTTCAAGAGAATATTATATTTTCAAAAATGATTAGTGGATATTTTAACATGACTAGCACATTTTCAAAAGTGGATAGTATTTTTTTTAATTACTAGTATATTTTAAAACGTGGTGCTAGTCAGTTTTTGAAAATGGCTGGTCAGTTTTTCAAAGGTGGATAGTACTTTTTAAAAAATGACTTAGTAGATATCTTAAATTAAAAGAGAGTTTTCAAAAGTGGCTAGTAATCTTTTTTAAATGACTAGTCAATTCTCAAAAGTGACTAACATATTTTTCAAGAATTGAGTACATTTTCAATGGCTAATACATTTTCAAAAGTGGCTTGTAACTTCCCAACAGGCACTGTTAACTTGAGCATGGGCCTATCAGTCAGGCAGGACTCAGTAATCATGCTGTGCTGTCTGCATTAGAGGAGAAAACCCAGGAGTCCTGATTCCCAGCCTCCAACCCACTCCCCTCCTAGACCTGGGAGAGAACCCACAAGTCATGACTCCCAGCCCCCTGCTCTAACTCCCTTACAGAGGAGGTGGTGTCTTAGCCCCAGGAGTGCTATCCCCATGTGGCACTGAGATGCAGCCACCTCTGGGGCAGAGCAGCAGGGGAACTGCCGCACTGCGACAAGGCACGGGGCTGGCAAGCTGTGGAAAGTTGGCCATGGGGGACGGGGTTATTCCAGGCATGCTTGGCTCGGGGCCTGTAGGGAATCTGGACAGGGCTTGCTGTCTCTGCGTCAGCCTTCAGGAGGTTAAGTAGGTCAGACCCGTCAGAGTCTGGCAGGGACAGCCTCACACTTTGTGGCTAATTGCACCTGACGAAGCATCTTGGCTTCCAAACAAGCCCATCCGTCACTCCCCAGGAGCTCAAGGTCGGACGTGAGCACGCAGGTTGTCTGTGTGCTTGTGGATAAAAGGGAAGGCTCGTCTGGTGCTGAGATGCAGCCAGCTCTGGGGCATGGCAGCTGGGGAACAGCTGAGCATAACATTGCATGGGGACAGCTCGCCTGGTACAGAGATGCAGCTACCTCTGGGGTGGGGAAACACCCAGTAATTTACAAGAGGCTGTGAAGACAAGACTGTTATCCTGGTTCCCTTTCCGTGGCTGCTCTTGGATCTAAAATGCTTCTGACATGCCAGTGGCCTCCTGTGGTTTTATATCCGCTGCTCCGGCTAGGTCATTAAGATTCCTTTACTGACTCTCCTGCTAAATATCTGGCCAACAGGGATAAATAAAGACATTTCGCCACAGGAAAAATCTAGAAGGACGATACAAAAACATTATTGGGATCAGCTGGCTCAGGGGGGCAGAACATGGGACATGGGGCCTTTCCCCTCTAGGGGGCGCCATCTCCCATCGGTTATGCAAAGGTTTCATCACTGGGGCTGCAGCAGCCTCTAGCTCTAAGGCTGGGAGTTGCAGCTGATCTGGCTTCCTGAATCAATGCATGTGATTTTTTTTTTTTTTTCCAAATGAGCACTTGACATCTCGGTGGGAGGGGAGAGGGGTCTAGTGGTTAGAGCCAGGACGCCTGGGGTCTCTCCCTGGACTCTAGGAGGGGAGTGAGGTCTAGTGGTTAGAGTGGGAGGGGGAACCAGGACTCCTGGGGTCTCTCCCTGGACTCTAGGAGGGGAGTGAGGTCTAGTGGTTAGAGTGGGGGGGGAGCCAGGACTCCTGGGTTCTGGCAGAGGAGTCAGGGTTCTCTTTTCTGAGCAAAAGATGTTTCTCCTTCCCACACCGGGAGTCGAACCCGGGCCGCCTGGGTGAAAACCAGGAATCCTAACCGCTAGACCATGTGGGAGTGAGCTGCTTTTTCCTTTGTTGCAGCTGGCCTGGGGACCGTCCATGGGATGCTGCAGCGCCATCTAGTGGGGGACCTCGGGAGCAACCCCCCCCACCATGGGGCAGCCCCTGAACTCTGCTCCTGGGAGTCTCTACGTCCCCCCACCTCTGACACCCCAAAACCTCCATGACCCGGGCCTGCCCGAGGATCCCCCACCCCGCTCCCCGCGTTAATCCGGAGCGGAAACGGAGCCGGGCTCTGAGCTCCTGCCTGCAAAGGGGGAGGAAAAAAAGAACTGCTGTTCCCATACCGGGAGTCGAACCCGGGCCGCCTGGGTGAAAACCAGGAATCCTAACCGCTAGACCATATGGGAGCTGCTGAGAAAAGGCCTCATGTACAGCCCCAAGTGATTCATTCACACCCACCCACACCAACATCCTGCTGGGTTTCCAGCCTCCTCCCCAGCCAGGGCTTTGCAGCAGGGGGTAGCGCCCCATTGCAAGGAGGCCCCAGGGGAAAGGGTGACTCCTGCAGGGGTCACAACCCGGCCCCCGTGCTAAGGGACCGGGGCCTCAGTGTAAAGGGACGTAACCACCGTGCGAAGGGCCCCAGCCCTGTGCGAGGAGCTTCAGTCCCCCCTGCACACAGGGCCCTGTGCAAAGTGGTCTGACGTGACCCACCCCCCCATGCAAAGGGCCCCAGCACTGCGCAAAGGGTCCTGGCCCCCATGTGAAGGGACGTGACCCCCGTGCGAAGGGCCCTGGCCCCCGTGCGAAAGGCCCCAGCGCTGTGCCAAGGGACGTGACCCCTGTGCGAAGGGTCCTGGGCCCCGTGCGAAAGGCCCCAGCGCTGTGCCAAGGGACGTGACCCCCGTGCGAAGGGTCCTGGGCCCCGTGCGAAAGGCCCCAGCGCTGTGCCAAGGGACGTGACCCCCGTGCGAAGGGCCCTGGCTCCCATAGGGAGGGCCCTGGCCCCTGTGCAAAAGGCCCCAGCACTGTGCCAAGGGACGTGACCCCCGTGCGAAGGGTCCTGGCCCCTGTGCAAAAGGCCCCAGCGCTGTGCCAAGGGACGTGACCCCCGTGCGAAGGGTCCTGGCCCCTGTGCAAAAGGCCCCAGCGCTGTGCCAAGGGACGTGACCCCGTCACGAAGGGTCCTGACCCCGTCTGAAGGCCCCAGCGCTGTGCCAAGGGGCGTGACCCCGTGCGAAGGTCCTGGCTCCCATAGGAGGGCCCTGTGCAAAAGGCCCCAGCACTGTGCCAAGGGACGTGACCCCCGTGCGAAGGGTCCTGGGCCCCGTGCGAAAGGCCCCAGTGCTGTGCCAAGGGATGTGACCCCCGTGCGAAGGGTCCTGGCTCCCGTGCGAAAGGCCCCAGCACTGTGCCAAGGGACGTGACCCCCGTGCGAAGGGTCCTGACCCCCGTGCGAAAGGCCCCAGCGCTGTGCCAAGGGACGTGACCCCCGTGCGAAGGGTCCTGGCTCCCATAGGGAGGGCCCTGGCCCCTGTGCAAAAGGCCCCAGTGCTGTGCCAAGGGACGTGACCCCCGTGCGAAGGGTCCTGACCCCCGTGCGAAAGGCCCCAGCGCTGTGCCAAGGGACGTGACCCCCGTGCGAAGGGTCCTGACCCCCGTGCGAAAGGCCCCAGCGCTGTGCCAAGGGACGTGACCCCCGTGCGAAGGGTCCTGGCACCGCTGCGAACGGCCCCGGCGCTGTGCCAAGGGACGTGACCCCCGTGCGAAGGGTCCTGACCCCCGTGCGAAAGGCCCCAGCGCTGTGCCAAGGGACGTGACCCCCGTGCGAAGGGTCCTGGCCCCCGTGCGAAAGGCCCCAGCGCTGTGCCAAGGGACGTGACCCCCGTGCGAAGGGTCCTGCCCCCCCGCGAAGGGACCGACCCATCTTAACTCTCCCTCCGCCCCCCCTCCTCACCAGGCCCTTTCAGCGTTGCCATGGCGACGGCAAAAAGGAAAAGGAGGTGGGCGGGGACACGACCGTGGGAAGTTATCTCTGACGGACGGGCACCAGGGCCAATCAGAGCGGGAGGTCAGGAAGCGAGGGCGGGGATTGGGTTCTGGCTGCTGCTGCTTCCAGGGCTGCTGGGTGAGGGGGGGGCGGGGAGATGGGGGGGCAGAGGGCTGGGGGCCTGGTGGGGGGCTGGGGGCAGGGGGATGGGAGGTTGGGGGGGCTGGTGGGGGACTGGGGGCCTGGTGCAGGTCTGTGGGCTGGATGCAGGAGGATGGGAGGTTGGGGGCTGGAGTCAGGGGATGGGGAGGCTGGGGCTGAGATGAGGCTGGGGGCCTGGTAGGGGATGGGGGCCTAAGAGCTATTGGGGCTGTGCCAGGGGAGGCAGGGGGTCTGAGATGGGAGTATGGGGTAGCTGGGAGGATGAGGGAGGGGGGCTGGGGGGCTGAATAGGTGGGATGATGGGAGCTGGAGGCAGGGGGATGGGAGGTTGGGGGGCTGGGGGCCTGTGGGCCTGGTGCAGGTCTGTGGGCTGGAGGCAGGGGATGGGAGGTTGGGGGCTGGGGGCTTAGAGCTGATGGGGTAGGTGGAAGGATGAGGCTGGGGGCTGAGTAGGTGGGATGACAGGAGCTGGAGGCAGGGGATGGGGAAAGAGAGGGGCTGGAGGCAGGGGAGACGGGGGCCTGAGATGGGGTGGGAACTGGGGTGGGGAGGGGTCTGATGGGGATGGAGGTGGTTCTAGAAGGAAGGGGGCAGGATGGGGCTGATGGGGGTTGGATGTAGACTGGGAGAGTTGGGGACCCAGGGCCATGGGGTGTGGAGTGGGGCAGTGGAGCACAGGGATGTGGGGAGGGGCCTGGGAAGCAGGTGCGCTGGAGCAGATGGGGGGAGGCTTTGAGGGTTGTGTGGGACTGGGATATGTGGGGGCTACCAGGAGGATAGTGAGTGGGGGCTGGTGGGACTGGGATGCAGTGTGGGAGGATGGGGGCTGGTGGGGGAGCGGGGCTGGGGGGTGGTGAGGGGCTATGCGGGGGCTCTCGGTGGGGCAAGGGGGGCAGGAGGCTGTGGGGGTGAGGGCACTGGGGGTGGGCTCCGTGGGGGGCACTGGGTGGACCCAGGGGTTCACGCTGGGCTCCCCCTCCCACCAGGCTGACGGGACCATGAGGCGAACAGGCAGGAGCATCTGAACTGGGCTGTGGGGCTGGGGGAGGGGCAGCAGCCAAGGCCAGGACCCTCCCCTGGCTGCCCCCTTCCCCCTGTGGCGTCCGCAGTGGAGGTGGCCCCATACGTGGGGGGCCGGAGGCGCTGGCGGAGATGGGACCCCTGCTGGGGGAGGACAACAGCCAGGTGAGCAGGGGCCTAGTGGGCACCCCCTAGAGGCGAAGGGCCCAAGCCCCAGCCCCCAAACCACCCAGCCCCCGATCCTGGGGCTGGATGGGAGCCGCTGCCTCGATTGCATCTAGGCCCTTCTCTCCAGCAGGGGGCGGAGGTGGGGGCCGAGCCGGCGGGCTGGGGGGCCGCTGCGCAGTGGGGAGCCGAGGAGCTGGACGACGCGGACCCCGTGCGAGTCCTCACGCTGCCGCTCCAGGCCCAGCAAGCCATGGGGCGGATGGAGGAGTTTGTCTTTAAGGTAAGGGGCACGAAGCAGTGGTTGGGTGTGGGGAGGGAGCCAGGACTCCTGGGTTCTCTCCCTGGCTCTGGGAGGGAAGTGGGGTCTAGTGGTCAGACGGGGGGTGGGAGGGCTGGGCTTCAGGACTCCTGGGTTCTCTCCCTGGCTTTGGGAGAGGAGTGGGGTCTAGTGGTTAGAGCAGGGGGAAGGGTCTGGAGCCAGGACTCCTGGGTTCTCTGCCTGGCTGCGTCCTACACAGCTGCGCCCGGTCAGCTGTACCAGGTTTGTGCTCTCTCTCTCTTCCAGTGCTGGGGGTGCGGGTCATGAGTTTGGGGGTGGTTTGGGGAAAGCCCGCCACGGGGCCCCTAGATGCAGCCCCGTGGGTCCCCCGTCCCCATGTGGGGTTCACGTTGTGCAGCAGGGGATGGGGAGGGAAGGGGCTGTTCTGGGGTGGCCCCTCCTACTGCCTGAGGACCTCATCTGTGAGCATGTCCATCTGTCCATCTCCACCTCTGTCACTGGGTGTTCCCGTCCATCCATCCATCACTGGGCGTTCCCATCCATCTGTCCGTCCATCCATCACTGGGCGTTCCCATCCATTTATCCATCCTTGGGCATTCCCGTCCATTTGTCTGTCCATCAATCCATCCATCCCTGGGCATTCCCATCCATTTGTCCGTCCGTCCATCCATCCATCCATCACTGGCAGGGGCGGCTCCAGGCACCAGCACGCCAAGCCGCGGGGGGTGCTCTGCCGGTCGCCGCGAGGGCGGCAGGCAGGTTGCCTTTGGCGGCACGCCTGCGGAGGGTCTGCTGGTCCCGCGGCCTCAGCGGACCTCCCACAGGCGCGCCGCCGAATCCACGGGACTGGGGACCTCCCGCAGGCAAGCCGCCGAAGGCAGCCTGCCTGCCGGGCTTGGGGCGGCAAAATACCTAGAGCTGCCCCTGATCACTGGGTGTTCCTGTCCATTTGTCCATCCGTCACTGGGCATTCCTGTCATTTGTCCGTCCATCCATCAGTCCATCACTGGGCGTTCCCGTCCATCCGTCCGTCCATTTGTGAGTTGATCATTGGGGTTTCCCGTCCATCCATCTGTCCGTCCATCCATCAGTGGGCGTTCCCGTCCATCTGTCCGTCCATCCATCCATGAGCCAATCATTGGGGTTTCCCGTCCATCCATCTGTCCCTCCATCCGTCACTGGGCACTCCCGTCCATCTGTCCCTCCATCCGTCACTGGGCACTCCCGTCCATCTGTCCCTCCATCCGTCACTGGGCATTCCCGTCCATCTGTCCCTCCGTCCATCCATCCATGAGTCGATCATTGGGGTTTCCCGTCCATCTGTCTATCCGTCCATCTCTCCATCCCAGAGCATGCCCATCTATCCATCCATCCCATGGAGGCCGTCCCTCCTCTTCCCCCCACCCCCGGCACCTCCAGTCTCCCTCCAACCCCACCTGTCCCATTCTGCTGGGCCAGTGGGTGCCGCCTGGGGGCTCAGCGCGTGGCACAGTGGGCTGGCTGGTGGCATTGTGACCTCAGCAGCTGTGCTGCCTGGCCTCCCCAAGCATGCCCATGACAGCATCTGAGCTACCCCTGGTGGCAGGACCCTCCGAAGGTCTCTGCCCGGCCATGCCAGGGCCCACCCCGGAGCCAGGGGAGGGGATTGGGTGGCAGAGCTGGAGGTGGGCCAAGGGGTTGGGGCCTCGGTGGCAGCACCGCCGGGCTCCGCACTTGGGCCCAGCTGGCCCCACCGGACCATGGGGAGCGGGGACGGGAAAGCAACCAGAGATGCCAGCACCAGCACGGAGGAGGACAAGGTCTGGAGAAAGGCAAGAAACTGTCTCGGGCTGGCAGCCAGGACGCCTGGGTCCTCTCCCTGCCTCTGGGAGAGGAGTGGGGTCTAATGGTTAGAGCGGGGGGGCTGGGAGCCAGGACTCCTGGGTTCTCTCCCTGGCTCTGGGAGAGGAGTGGGGTCTAATGGTTAGAGCGGGGGGCTGGGAGCCAGGACTCCTGGGTTCTCTCCCTGGCTCTGGGAGGGGTGGGGAGGGTCTAGTGGTTACAGCAGAGAGGGGGTGGCTGGGCACCAGGACTCCTGGGTTCTCTCCTGGCTCTCTCCATGCAGGTGTGGGAGGGGCGCTGGAGGGTCATCCCCTACGACGTGCTGCCCGACTGGCTGAAGGACAACGACTTCCTTCTCCACGGGCACCGCCCACCCATGCCCTCCTTCCGCGCCTGCTTCCGCAGCATCTTCCGCCTGCACACGGAGACCGGCAACATCTGGACACACCTCATCGGTAAGTGGGACCCAGGTGTCCGGGGGCACTGGGTGGGACCAGAGATAGGTGTTAGGGGGCGCTGTGCTGCAAGGAGATGCTGTGTTTTATGTGGGTACATCTCAGCGCCAGGCGAGCCGTCCCCATGTGGCGTTATGTGCAGCTGTTCCCTAGCTGCCCCGCCCCAGAGGTGGCTGCATTTTGACTCTCCTCTCCTCCCATTCCAGGCTTCCTCTTCTTCCTCATCTTGGGCATTGGCTACATGTTCAGCCCCAACGTGAATTACGTGGCCCCCGTCCAGGAGCGTGTCGTCTTCGGGATGTTCTTCCTGGGGGCCACCCTCTGCCTCTGCTTCTCCTGGCTCTTCCACACGGTGTACTGCCACTCGGAGAGAGTGTCCCGCACCTTTTCCAAGTGAGCGCCACCCCCGGGCCGGACGCCTGGGTTCTTCTAACCACCATTCAGGAAAGGAAGTGGAGTCTGGGGTGGCCGGGTGGGTGCTGGGAGCCAGGACTCCTGGGTTCTCTCCCTGGCTCTGGGAGGGGAGTGGGGTCTGGTGGGTTAGAGCAGGGGGGGGCTGGGAGCCTGGACTCTGGGATTCTCTCCCTGGCTACGGGACGGGAAGGGGGGTGTCAAGTGATTAGAGCGGGGGGGGCCTGGGAGCCACGACTCCTGGGTTCTCTCCTGGCTCTCGGAGAGCAGTGGGGCCTGGTGGTAAGAGGTGGGGGGGCAGCCAGGACTCCTGGGTTCTCTGTGCTGCCCCCGCAGGCTGGATTACTCGGGCATCACGCTGCTGATCGTGGGCAGCTTCGTGCCCTGGCTGTACTACTCCTTCTACTGCTCGCCCCAGCCCCAGCTCATCTACCTCATCATCGTCTGCGCACTGGGCATCACGGCCATCACGGTGTCCCAGTCGGACCACTTCTCCACGCCCCAGTACCGCGCTGTGCGGGCAGGTGGGTGCCTGGATTGCAGGGGGCTGGCACTGGGCTGGGTACAAGGGCTGGCAGTGGGTGCAGGGGGCGGCTGGGGACCGGCAATGGGGGCTGGGGGCAGGAGGCGGCAGTGGGGGCTGGGCACGGGGCCCTGGAGGTGGGGGCTGGGCACGGAGGGCCCGTGGAGGCAGGGCCTGGGGCTGGGCACAGGGGGGGCTTTGAGGCGGAGCCTGGGGGCGGGGCGTAGGGGGCGGGGCCTGAGGGCGGGGGCGGGTGCCCCTGAGGCGCGGACGTGCCCTGACCCCTCTCTTTGCCCCTGGCAGGCGTGTTCCTGGGGCTGGGGCTGAGTGGCCTGGTGCCCACCCTGCACTTCCTGCTGGCCGAGGGGCCGGTGCGGGCGGCGAGGGCCGGGCAGGTGGGCTGGCTCCTCCTCATGGCGCTGCTCTACATCCTGGGCGCGGTGCTGTACGCCGCCCGCGTGCCCGAGCGCTTCTTCCCTGGGAAGTGCGACATCTGGGTGAGTCCCCTGCCCGCGCACGGCCTGCTGGGAGCCCGGACGCCTGGGTTCTCTCCGGGCGCGGGGAGAGGAGCGGGGTCTAGCGGTCAGAACGGGGTGGGGCGAGGCTGGGAGCCCGGACGCCTGGGTTCTCTCCGGCGCGGGGAGAGGAGCGGGGTCTAGCGGTCAGAACGGGGTGGGGCGAGGCTGGGAGCCCGGACGCCTGGGTTCTCTCCGGGCGCGGGGAGGGGGGGTGTCTAGCGGTCAGAGGAGGGTGGGGCGCGGCGGGGAGCCCGGACGCCTGGGTTCTCTCCGGGCGCGGGGAGGGGGGGTGTCTAGCGGTCAGAGGGGAGGGGCTGGGAGCCTGGACGCCTGGGTTCTTTCCGGCACGGGGAGGGGGGGTGTCTAGCGGTCAGAGGGGAGGGGCTGGGAGCCCGGACGCCTGGGTTCTCTCCGGGCGCGGGGAGGGGGGGTGTCTAGCGGTCAGAGGGAGGGGTTGGGAGCCCGGACGCCTAGGTTCTCTCCCCAGCCTTGCTCCAGGCTCGGTGTGATCTTAGCGAACACTTTTCCATCTCTGTGAGTGTTTGTGTCCCCGACTCGTGCCCTGGGTGGGGTGGGGCTGATACTTACCCCCGTCCAGCCAGGCTCACCCTTCTCCCTTTCTCCCCCACTCCCCACAGTTCAACTCCCACCAGATCTTCCACGTGCTGGTGGTGGCGGGCGCCGGCGTCCACCTCCACGGGGTCTCCCAGCTCCAGGCCTTCCGCTTCTCGCTGGGGGGCACCTGCACCGAGAGCACTGTGCTGTGAGCCTGCCCCCCCCCACTGGATCCCGCCCCGGGAGGCGTGGCCCCAAGCTACCAGATCCCGCCCCGGGCGCCGAGTGACCAGATCCACCCAGAGGGCGTGGCCCTGGGCACCAAGCGACCAGATCCCGTCCTAGGAGGTGTGACCCCAGGCACTGAGTGACCAGATCCCACCCAGAGGGCGTGGCCCTGGGCACCAAGCGACCAGATCCCGTCCTAGGAGGCGTGACCCCAGGAAATGAGTGACCAGATCCCACCCAGAGGGCGTGGCCCTGGGCACCGAGCAACCAGATCCCATCCTAGGAGGCGTGACCCCAGGAAATGAGTGACCAGATCCCACCCAGAGGGCGTGGCCCTGGGCACCGAGCAACCAGATCCCATCCTAGGAGGCGTGACCCCAGGCACTGAGTGACCAGATCCCACCCAGAGGGCGTGGCCGTGGGCGCCGAGTGACCAGATCCCACCCAGAGGGCGTGGCCGTGCGCGCCGAGTGACCAGATCCCACCCAGAGGGCGTGGCCGTGGGCGCCGAGTGACCAGATCCCACCCAGAGGGCATGGCCGTGGGCGCCGAGTGACCAGATCCCACCCAGAGGGCGTGGCCATGGCCGTGGGCACCAAGCCACCAGATCCCACCCTGTGGGGGTGTGGTCCTGGGTTTTGAGCGACCAGATCCCACCCAGCTGATCACATGACAGAGGGCGGGACCTCAGATGACAACTGACCAATTGGCCCACTAGGAGTGCGGCCTCATTTCCTGACCAACCAATCACGCCATGGAGTAGTGATATCAGATCCTGACTGACCAATTGCCCTGAATGGGGCGAGACCTAAGATTCTGACTGACCAATCACAGCCCAGGGGGCGTGGCCTCAGAAACCAAGCCGCCACTCATGCCATGGAGTTGTGACTTCACACAGTGACTGACCAATCGCACCACAGAGATGTTACTGTGATTACTAACCGACCAATCGCAACATGGGAGGCGAGGCCTAAAACAGCCACTTTGGATGGGCCAATCATGCCATGGGGGGCGTGGCTTCGCTTAAAGGGGACATTGCCTGGTATTTTTGTCGTGCCTGCCCGGTGTTTTCCCCTTGTTGCACTGTGGGGAGGGGAGTATTTAATAACTCACTGCACCTATTTTTAGTTTAATCTCCCGCACCAATTTCTCAGTCTCTGGCCCCTTAAGAAACTTGGGCGTGTCCTCTCTTGGAAAGCCGTGTAGTTCTTGTTTGTGGAGGACTGGGTGGGGTGTAGAAAAGAAGCTGGGCCGAGCCCGATCTATCCTGTCCCCAGGCCACCCTGAGTGACTGGGGACAGGCCTGGGAGCCAGGACTCCTGGGTTCTCTCCCTGCTGGGGGAGGGGAGTGGGGAGTGGGGGGGCTGGGAGCCAGGACTCCTGGGTTCTCTCCCCAGCTCTGGGAGGGGAGTGGGGGCTAGTGGTTAGAGCGGGGGGCTGGGAGCCAGGACTCCTGGGTTCTCTCCCCAGCTCTGGGAGGGGAGTGGGGGCTAGTGGTTAGAGCGGGGGGCTGGGAGCCAGGACTCCTGGGTTCTCTCCCCGGCTCTGGGAGGGGAGTGGGGGCTGGTGGTTAGAGCAGGGGGGCTGGGAGCCAGGACTCCTGGGTTCTCTCCCCGGCTCTGGGAGGGGAGTGGGGGCTGGTGGTGGGCCTGATGCCATGGGGGGGCTGCCCCCTCCTACTTGGACATCCTCAGGGCCACAGGGATGCAGATCTGTCACAAGGTTTGGCAGCCCCAACTCTCACCTGCACCCGGGGGGACACCGGGGGGGAGGGCATGAGGCAATGTGGAGAGATTTGCAGAGTGGGGGGAGGGTGGGCCATGGGGCAGTAGTGCGGGAAGGAGGAAGCATGGGGCAAAGGGACCCCACCCAGAGTGGCTGCTGTGGAGGTGGGGGGGCCCATGGACTAATGGGGTATAGAGGTAGCAGCACCCCCCTTCTTTCTTTAAGACCCATCACCGTTCTGCCAGACCCCTCACTCCAGAGCCCTGTTACTTTTCGTAGTCTGGTGGTTTTTTTTACTGGCCATTGTAATAAATTCCTAGGAGCTGGAAACTTAAGTTCTCTCCTGGCCCCCGGCCTGGCTGGAGTCCGCATGGCAAACCTTGGGCGGCGTTGTGTGTGGCTGTTCCCAGCTGCATCTCAGCGCCAGGTAAACCGTCTCTGTGCAGGCCGTGGGCGCTGCTGCAGAGAACCTGCATCCGTAGTCAGTTTCGTGTCTGTGGCTGACCTGCCTGGAGGGAAGTGGCAGGTGAAAGGAAGTGAGTGAGCATCACGGAGGCGGCTGTCTCCTGCCTAAGCTGCAGAAGGAAGCCGGGGTGCTGTGCTCCAGGGCGAGGGGGCTGGGCAGGGCCCGCTGTCCCCTGGCAGGCAGGGCCGGGCACTGTGGGAGCACCGTGGGGCAGGGGGCGGGACAGGGGGCGCTCTCCCCTGGCATTGGGAGGTACCGTTGGGCGGGGCAGTGTGGGGCCAGCACCCTTGGTGCAATCGCTACAAACACAGGAACTGGCCCCCCCGCCTCCCCCAGTGCAGGAAACCACAGGGGCGGAAGCGCCGCTCAGCTTCGGGGACTTGGTGCTGAGCCACCCGTGCCCTGGGGGGCCGAGGGGAGCAGGCGGCAGGTGCAGGGGGGCCGAGGGGATGCGCTGAGCGACCATGGATGAGGAGGGGCCGGCGGAGCAGGAGTCATGGTAAGTGGGGCACCGCAGGGAGGGGGAAATCTACCAAATCCTGTACCCTCCTCACCCCTCAAAGACGGGCTGATGCTGCGCAGAGCAGGGGATTCCGGATTGTCCCCCCCAGGGGAAACTGAGGCACAGAAAAGGGGGAACTGACTTCTCCTGTAACTCAGGAGACCCCACTCCCCTCCCCGAGCTGGGGAGAGAACCCAGAAGTCCTGGCTCCCAGCCCCCCTGCTCTAACCACTAGACCCCACTCCCCTCCCAGAGCCATTGAGAGAACCCAGGAGTCCTGGCTCCCAGCCCCCGCTGCTCTAACCACTAGACCCCACTCCCCTCCCAGAGCCAGGGAGAGAACCCAGGAGTCCTGGCTCCCAGCCCCCGCTGCTCTAACCACTAGACCCCACTCCCCTCCCAGAGCCATTGAGAGAACCCAGGAGTCCTGGCTCCCAGGCCCCCCTGCTCTAACCACTAGACCCCAGTCCCCTCCCAGAGCCAGGGAGAGAACCCAGGAGTCCTGGCTCCCAGGCCCCCCTGCTCTAACCACTAGACCCCGCTCCCCAAGCCGGGGAGAGAACTCAGGAGTCCTGGCTCCCAGGCCCCCCCTGCTGTAACCACTAGACCCCGCTTCCCGAGCCGGGGTGAGAATCCAGGAGTCATGGCTCCTTTCCCATGGGCGCCAGCCACAGCTCAGAATAACTCACCCAATTTTGCGTTGCCCCAGGCTCACTACATCCGGGGCAGCCGGGGGAATTACAGTTCCCCACAACGTAGCAGCAAACTTCAGAGAAGTGTGTGTGTGGGTGGGTCATTCTTGATGTGTCCCCATGGCACTGCTGGGGGAAGCTTGCAGCATTCAGGGGAGCAGAGAAGGGTGGCCCCATGGCACTGCTGGAGGGATGCTCACAGCACTCCATTCTTGTAACCCCCTTCCTGGTGTGTCTGCAGGTCCCCGGTGCATCGGGAGCGGTCCCAGACCTCGGGATCCCTGTCCGAGGGCTCGGGGGTGAGTGGGGGAGGGCAAGGCTGGAGTGGAGGTTGGAGCTTTGCGGTGGGGGTGGGGTGGTCATGGGGACGGGGACAGGGGTCTGGGAGATCTGGGGTGGGGTGGGGTGTCTAGGGGTGGGAGATCTGGGGTGGGGTGGTCATGGGGACGGGGACAGGGGGTGTGGGAGATCTGGGGGTGGGGTGGGGTGTCTAGGGGTGGGAGATCTGGGGTGGGGTGGCCGTGGAGACAGGGACAGGGGGTCTGGGAGATGGGGCGGGGTCCCCCCGAGTCCAGCTCTGACCCCCCCCCTTTCTCTGGCAGAAGAAGCGGAAGCAGCAGGGGGCACCTGGCATGGGGCAGCGGGGGCCTGAGCCCCAGACCTCCGATGACAAGGTGAGACCCTCCCCCGGCTAGCTCCCATCATCTCCTCCTTAGCCCCCCACTAGTGTCTCTTTCCCCACCCACCCCCGTCAGATGGGGGGCAGGGGGGATACACCAGGGCAGGGCTGGCAGGGGCTGCGGGTCTGGAGTGAGGGGCACCGTCAGATGGGGGGCAGGGGGGATACACCAGGGCAGGGCTGGCAGGGGCTGCGGGTCTGGAGTGAGGGGCACCGTCAGATGGGGGGCAGGGGGGATACACCAGGGCTGGGCGTTTCTCTCTTTCCCTGCCCGGAAGCCCCTGGATTGTTTGCTAGTGGCAGGAAGCCAGGTCTATAAATAGTTCCCAGGGGCCCATTGTCTGGGTCTAGACCCCCAGTGCTGAGCCAGGCCTGGTGACCCCCACCACCACTTTCCTCCCCAGGAACCCTGCACCAAGCGGGTGAAACCCGTCGCCAAGACCCTGTCGGGCTCGGGGCCCCCCTCGGCCAAGGTGACACCCCTGAAACGCCTGAGCCAGTCGATCCAGGTACGCGGGGATCCCCCTCATCCCAGCACTACAGGGGCCAGGACACACGGAGCCGGGCTGTGCACAGCCCCTGCAGCAGGGGGAGGGGATGGGATGGGGGGGGTCCCCTGAGGATGGGGGTGCAGGGATGGGGAGCGGGCACCCTGGGAGATGGGTGAAGGGAGTGGCGCCTGTATTCCGCTCTCAGCCAATCACTGTCCCCGCCACCCCCGCTCCAGAGGTCCATCAGCTTCAAGACGGAGCCCCGCCCCCCTGGCTACGTCCCGCCCTCCCGGGCCGGGGGCTGTCGGCGCCGCAGCAGCAAACTCTGGAGCGAGACTTTCGACCGGGTCAGTGAGGAGCTCTCGGCCCGGGAGGTGAAACGCCAGGAGGTGAGGGGCGGGGACAGCAGGCAAGGGGAGGAGCCTGGTGGGGGCGGGGCTGGGAACAGGTGGGGGAGGAGCCTGTGTGGGGGGGGGCTGGGAACAGGTGGGGAGGAGCCTGGTGGGGCGGGGCTGGGAACAGGTGGGGAGGAGCCAGTGTGGGGCGGGGCTGGGAACAGGTGGGGAGGAGCCAGTGTGGGGCGGGGCTGGGAACAGGTGGGGAGGAGCCTGGTGGGGCGGGGCTGGGAACAGGTGGGGAGGAGCCAGTGTGGGGCGGGGCTGGGAACAGGTGGGGAGGAGCCAGGCGGGGCGGGGCTGGGAACAGGCGGGGCGGGGCTGGGAGCAGGTGGGGAGGAGCCAGGCGGGGGCGGGACTGGGAGCAGGAGGAGGAGGAGGGCGGGGCAGGGAGCAGGTGGGGAGGAGCCAGGCGGGGCAGGGCTGGGAACAGGTGGGGAGGAGCCAAGTGGGGGCGGGGCTGGGAGCAGGTGCGGGAGGAGCCAGGCGGGGGCGGGGCTGGGAACAGGCGGGGCGGGGCAGGGAGCAGGTGGGGAGGAGCCAGGCGGGGGCGGGGCTGGGAGCAGGTGCGGGGAGGAGGAGGAGGAGGGGGCGGGGCAGGGAGCAGGTGGGGAGGAGCCAGGCGGGGGCAGGGCTGGGAACAGGTGGGGAGGAGCCAAGTGGGGGCGGGGCTGGGAGCAGGTGCGGGAGGAGCCAGGCGGGGGCGGGGCTGGGAACAGGTGGGGAGCCAGGCAGGGGCGGGGCTGGGAACAGGCGGGGCGGGGCAGGGAGCAGGTGGGGAGGAGCCAGGCGGGGCGGGGCTGGGAGCAGGGGCGGGGAGGAGGAGGAGGAGGGCTGGGCAGGGAGCAGGTGGGGGAGGAGCCAGGCGGGGGCAGGGCTGGGAACAGGTGGGGGAGGAGCCAAGTGTGGGGCGGGGCTGCGAGCAGGTGCGGGAGGAGCCAGGCGGGAGGCACCATGGGAGTATCTGGGGGCTTAGCCGGACCCTCCCCCTCCAGGTGATCTTCGAGCTGATGCAGGGGGAGCAGCAACTGGTCGACGATTTGAACCTGGTGAAAAAGGTACCTCCCCCCCCTTAGCTGAGGGGCGCTGGGGGGTGGGGTCCCAGCGGGAAGCTCAGTGGGGGGGGACTCGATGGGGGGCAGCGGGGGGTTGGGGGAATTGGGGGCTCAGTAGGGGCGCTGTGTAGCAGGGGATTGGGGGCTCATTAGGGGCAGTGAGGGGTTGCTGGAGGTAGTGGGGGCTGCTGTGCTGTGGGGGCACTGTGCTGTGGGGAATTGGGGCTGTGGGGGCTGTGGGGGTGCTGTGATGTGAGGAGAATTGGGAGGCTGTGGGGGATTTGGGGTGCTGTGCTGCGGGGATTGGGCGGGCTGTGGGGGCACTGTGCTGGGGGGCACTGTGCCATAGGGGAATTTGGGGTGCTGTGCTGTGGGGGATTGGGGGCTATGGGGCGATTTGGGTGTGTGGGGCACTGTGCTGTGGGGATTTGGGGCTATGGGGCGATTTGGGTGTGTGGGGCGCTGTGCTGTGGGGATTTGGGGGGCTATGGGGCGATTTGTGTGTGGGGGGGGGTGCTGTGCTGTGTGGGGATTTGGGGGGCTATGGGGCGATTTGTGTGTGTGGGGGGCACTGTGCTGTGGGGGGATTTGGGGGGCTATGGGGCGATTTGGGTGTGGGGGGCGCTGTGCTGTGGAGGAATTTGGGGGGCTGCGGGGGATTTGGGGGGGCTGTGGCAGGCGCTCTCACACCCTGCCCCTTGCAGAACTACTACGAGCCGATGCTGACGCTGGCCATCCTGCCCGAGGCCGAGCTGCGGGAGATCTTTGGGACCCTGGATTCCCTGGCCCCACTGCACCAAGGTACAGCCTGGGGGGGAACTCCCTGCCCCATGGATGGAGGGAGGGTGGGAGCCCACTTTGCTGCTATTCCCCTCCCCCCCGCACTGGATCCCCCTGCAACTGCTGCATCTCGGCCAGCGGGAAGCGCAGCTCCCTGCGGGGGGGGGGGTGATCCCTGCAGTGACACCCCCCCCTTTTGCAGACTTGCTGGGGCGGCTGATGGGTCTGAGGCAGGAGGACGGGACGGTGCCTGAGCTGGGACCCACCCTGCTGGATTGGGTAAGGGCCGAGGTGGGAGGGTGGGGTCAATGGGGGGAGGCTGACATCTATGGGGCTGGGGATGTTAGGAGGGGGAGCAGGGGTTGGGGGAGGAGCTATGGGGAGGGGGATGGACATGGGGGGCTGAGAGGAAGGAATTGGTGAATATTGGGGAGGCAGGGGCTTGGTGGGGGATGGGCAGGAGGGAATGGGGGAGGGGTTGGGGACCAGGAATGGGGAGATCTGAGGAGGACCCCCCCCAGGAGGGGAGAAGAGGATGGGGGGGTTCTCCCCTGGCTGGGCAGTGGGGCTCTGTCTGTTGTGGGGGGAGGGGGAGGTGTAACAGGACCCCCCAGCTCAGCCTGGGAGTGGCCCCATAGGAGGGGGGGATGGGGACCCCTAGCCTGGTGCGTGTGGGTGTCAGGAACGCCCCCCCCCAGCACAGGCTGTGACTGTCTCCCCCCCGCTCCCCAGCTGCCCAGGTTGCGGGCCTACGAATCCTACTGCTGCCACCAGGTGTGGGCCAAGGCGCGGCTGGACCGGCGCAAGCGGGAGCCGGCCGTGGGGGAGTTCCTGCGCCTGTGCCAGGAGTCGGCCTTCAGCCGCAAGCTGGAGCTCTGGAGCTTCCTGGACCTGCCGCGCAGCCGCCTGGTGAAGTACCCCCTGCTGCTGCGGGAGGTGCTGCGCCAGACGCCCCCCGAGCACCCCGACCACGGGGCCCTGCAGCGGGCGGTGAGGGCCCCGTGGGCACCGTGGGGGGGCAGAGGGTCCCCGTGCACCCCGCAGGGAGGGGGTGGGCACCGTGGGGGGGGCAGAGGGTCCCCGTGCACCCAGGAGGGCGGGGGTGGGCACCGGGGGGGGGGCGCGGGTCCCCGTGCACCCCGCCGGGAGGGGGTGGGCCCCGTGGGGCAGAGGGTCCCTGTGCACCCCGCAGGGAGGGGGTGGGCACCGTGGGGGGGGCAGAGGGTCCCCGTGCACCCTGCAGGGAGAGGGTGGGCACCGTGGGGGCAGAGGGTCCCGTGCACCCCGCAGGGAGGGGTGGGCACCGTGGGGAGCAGAGGGTCCCCGTGCACCCCGCAGGGAGGGGGTGGGCACCGTGGGGGCAGAGGGTCCCTGTGCACCCTGCAGGGAGGGGTGGGCACCGTGGGGAGGGTCCCGTGCACCCCGCAGGGAGGGGTGGGCACCGTGGGGCAGAGGGTCCCCGTGCACCCTGCAGGGAGGGGGTGGGCACCGTGGGGGGGGCAGAGGGTCCCCGTGCACCCCGCAGGGAGGGGGTGGGCACCGTGAGGGGGGCAGAGGGTCCCCGTGCACCCCGCAGGGAGGGGGTGGGCACCATGGGGGGGGCAGTGGGTCCCCGAGCCCCCCGCCGGGAGGGGGTGGGCACCGTGGGGCAGAGGGTCCCGTGCACCCGCAGGGAGGGGTGGGCACCGTGGGGAGGGTCCCCAAGCCGCCTGCAGAGACAGGCGAGGACCCCGCTGACCTGTGACCCGGGGTGGGGGGGGCAGGTGGCGCTGGCCCAGGACCTGGTGGGGCTGATCAACAGGAAGACGGGGGAGGCCGAGTGCCGCTACTACCAGCAACGGCTGAGCTACCCCGACGGGGCGCCCCGGCACCCCGGCATCGACCGCTCCAGCCTGCTGCTCTGCCATGGGGAGCTCCGCAACAGCAAGGGGCAGGTACCGGCCTCCTGCCCTGGGCACCCTCCCCTCAGCCAGGGGCGGGCACTAGGGGGCACCGTGCCGCGGGGAGCCGGGCAGGGGGCTGGGCGTTAAGGGGGGCAGGGCCCAGACACTTGGGGGGGGCTGGGGGCTGGGCCCTGGGGGGTGCCAGGGAGCAGGGGTTGGGCACTTGGGGGCGGAGGCTGGGCCCTGGGGGTGCTGGGGGGCAGGGGCCAGCCACTGGGGGGTGCTGGGGGGCAGGGGCTGGGCACTGGGGTTGCCATAGGGTGCAGCCCTGCAGCAGGTTGGTGGGCAGGGGCTGGGCATTGGGGGGTGCCAGGGGGTGGGGACACTATCTCTGAGCTTAGTTTACAACGAGAGAACCCAGGAGTCCTGGCCCCAATCCCCTCCCTCCCCGCTCTAACCACTGGACCCCACTCCCCTGCCGGAGCCAGGGCAAGAACCCAGGTGTCCTGACCCCCTCCTCCCCCCGCAGAGGCTGCACGTGTTCCTGTTCCAGGAGGCCCTGGTGCTGACCCGGCCCATCCTGCAGGGTGAGCAGGTCGTGTTCCAGGTCCAGGGCCCCCCCCTGCCCGTCGGCCAGCTGGAGGTGCAGGACCTGCCTGACGGGGGGGCCCGGCTCGGGGGGGCCCTGCGCGAGCGCGGTAGGTGCCCTCCTGGTCTGCTGGGATTCCTCTGACCCATCCCCCCCTTTGCTCCCCCACCCCGTGCAACCCCCCTGCCCCCACTGGGATCCCTGCTCCCCAAGTTCATGTCTGCTGCTGGAGGCTGGAGCTGGTTGGGGTGGGGGGCTCAGCTGGGGCGGGACTGGCTGGGTGGGGGGGAAGCTGGGGACCGTGTGGCTGGGATGGCGTGGGGAGGTTATTGGGCTGGGATGAGGGGCGGGAAGCGGGGGACAGTCTGGCTGGGATGGCGAGGGGAGGTGATGGGGGGGCTGGGGTGGGGGGGAGCAGAGGACAGTCTGGCTGGGATGGCGAGGGGAGGTGATGGGGGGTGGGGGGACAGTCTGGCTGGGATGGCGAGGGGAGGTGATGGGGCTGGGATGGGGGGACTGGCCGGTAGTGGGTTCCCCATTTGACCCCTCCTCCCCCCAGCCAGGAGCTGCTTGCGGGTCAGCGCCGGGGCCCAGGCCCACACCCTGCAGGCGGCCGACGCCTTCGACAAGCAGCAGTGGCTGAGTCGCCTGCGCCAGGCCCTAGCCCCCCGCCCCCCGGTGGAGCTCGACTGCAGCCTGGGGCCCCTGGCCGCCCTGCGCCTGGACTGTGACCCCCCCATGGACCACACCTGAGCCAGGCCCCCCCCCCCAGTGCCAGCACCCAGGGTTCACCGTCACATGGAGCTGAGAGCTGAGCCACCCGGACCCCTGGGTCCTGCCGGGACGTCGGCCCGCCGAGCCGGATTCATCTTTCTCCATGTCTCCCCGGACTCCTGGGTCCATCCCCCGCCCCCGCTCCTGTATTTATTGCGGCCGAGGGTTATTAACCCCGTGCGGGCTGCTCTCGGGCCGTCTCCCCTCCGCGGCGGTCCTACCCCCCACCCCAGGTTGGAAGACGAAGGTGCCCCCTGGCCACCCGGGATTGGGAGTCGGGGGCCTGGGGCTGTCTGTTTGCGGGGGGCCCTCGCGTGTCCCTGATGCCCTGTACCCCCCCCCAGCCTTTCTGTGACCAGCTGCCAATAAACGTGGATGGTCGCAGCCCCCTGATCCCTCTGTGTGTGTCTCTTCCCCCTCCCCCCCGGCCGGGTAACAGGCTACTGCTGCCACCAGCTGAGGGAGTCACCCCAGAGCTGCCCCCCAGGGGCCTGTGGGCAGCACTGCGCGGGGGGGGGGCTCTTGACTCTGCGCTTCATCCCCAGGCCCAAGGCAGCCCCCGCAGCGGTGCCCTGTCATAGGGGAGGGGCCTATGGGAGGGGTGGAGCCACGGTGGGGGCAGGGCCCCAAACTCCTGAGTCTGGCTGCAGAGGCTCCCAGTGTGTGTGGGGAGGGGCTGAGTCAAGCCAGGGATCCTGCCATCCCAATGGCCAGCCGGTGAGAGAGGGCGTGGCCAGGCAAGAACCCTGCCATTCCATTGGCCAGCTGGTGCGAGAGGGCGTGGCCAGGCAAGAACCCTGCCATCCCATTGGCCAGCCGTGGAAGGCGTGGCCAGGAGGGGATTCTGCCCTCAATTGGCCAGCTGTGGAGAGAGGGCGTGGTCAGGCAAGAACCCTGCCATCCCATTGGCCAGCTGTGGAGAGGGCGTGGTCGGGGAAGAACCCTGCCATCCCATTGGCCAGCTTTGGAGAGAGGGCGTGGCCGGGCAAGAATCCTGCCATCCCATTGGCCAGCTGTAGAGAGAGGGCGTGGCCGGGCAAGAACCCTGTCATCCCATTGGCCAGCTGTGGAGAGAGGGCGTGGCCGGGCAAGAACCCTGCCATGCTATTAGCCACCTTTGGAGGGCGTGGCCAGGCACAGATCCTGCTATTTGGCTATCAGACGGGAGGGCGTGGCCAGGCTGGAGCCTGCCTGCTGATTGGCCAACAACCACAATGGGGCGTGGCTTGAGGAAGCGCCTCAGCTCGGAGAGGGAGATGCCTCATGATCTGATTGGTCCGTGGTGGTGACACGATCGGCGAGGGGGCGGGCCCGATGCGGTAGCTGCTCTGTGATTGGCTGGAGGCGGAGGCGGGTGTCATGGCGGCTCCCACCTGGTCCGAGCGGGTCCGAGAGCTGCTGAAGCGGATGAACAACTTCCACGAGCCCGGTACGGGGCCGGGGGCGGGGCCGCGCGGGGGGGCGGGGCGCGTGTCCATGGTAACCGGCTCCTAAAGACAGCGCCCGCTGTGATCGGCCGACACAAAATGAGGCACCGGCCGCCCCTTTAATTCTTAAAGGGGAGGGGGCGGGGAGTCAGCCGACAGACACTACCGGCCACTTGCCTTCAATTCTTAAAGGGGAAGGAGCGGCGGGGGTGGAAAAGGAGCCGACAAAAAATAACAACGACTGCCCTTTAATTCTTAAAGGTGCGGCTGAGACGAGAGAATTGAGCCGACGGAAACGAAGGGTCTGTTGTTATTAAAGGCGCAGGGGGGGAATTGCCTCGCCCGACCGCGAGTGCAATTAAAGGGATGAGCCAGTCACTCCTTAAAGGCGCAGGGCGGGGAGCTGGGAGGCTTGTGACCCCCTTTCACAGTTAAAGGGGCCGGATTTAGCGGGGGGGAGGGAATCACAGAGCTAATTAAAGGGACAAGCGGGGCCTGGTGGGGCAGGGGCTCTGAGCCACGGGGGCCTGGTGGGGCGGGGGCTCTGAGCCACGGGGGCCTGGTGGGGCAGGGGCTCTGAGCCGCGGGGGCCTGGTGGGGCGGGGGCTCTGAGCCGCAGGGTGTAGGCGGGGGCCTCGGTGGGGCGGGGGCTCTGAGCCGCGGGGGCTCAGTGGGGTGGGGGCTCTGAGCCGCGGAGGACTCGGTGGGGCGGGGCTCTGAGCCGCGGGGAGCAGGCAGGGGCCTGGTGGGGCGGAGGCTCTGAGCCACGGGGGCCTGGTGGGGCAGGGGCTCTGAGCCACGGGGGCCTCGGTGGGGCGGGGGCTCTGAGCCGCAGGGAGCAGGCGGGGGCTCGGTGGGGCGGGGAGCAGGCGGGGGTTCGGTGGGGCAGGAGGCTCTGAGCCACGGGGGGCTCGGTGGGGCAGGGGGCTCTCAGCCGCGGGGAGCAGGCGTGGGGCGGGGCTCTGAGCCGCGGGGGCTCGGTGGGGCAGGGGGCTCTGAGCCGCAGGGTGCAGGCGGGGGCCTGGTGGGGCGGGGGCTCTGAGCCACGGGGGCCTGGTGGGGCGGGGGCTCTGAGCCGCAGGGTGTAGGCGGGGGCCTGGTGGGGCGGGGGCTCTGAGCCACGGGGACTCAGTGGGGCGGGGGCTCTGAGCCACGGGGCCTGGTGGGGCAGGGGCTCTGAGCCGCAGGGAGCAGGCGTGGGGCGGGGGCTCTGAGCCACGGGGCCTCGGTGGGGCGGGGCTCTGAGCCGCGGGGGACTCAGTGGGGCGGGGGGCTCTGAGCCATGGGGGCCTCGGTGGGGCGGGAGGCTCTGAGCCGCAGGGAGCAGGCGTGGGGCGGGGGGCTCTGAGCCACGGGGGCCTCGGTGGGGCGGGGGCTCTGAGCCGCGGGGACTCAGTGGGGCAGGGGCTCTGAGCCACAGGGTGTAGGCGGGGGCTCGGTGGGGTGGGGGCTCTGAGCCGCGGGGGACTCGGTGGGGCGGGGGGCTCTGAGCCGCAGGGTGTAGGCGGGGGGCTCTCAGCCGCAGGGAGCAGGCGAGGGGCGGGGGGCTCTGAGCCGCAGGGTGTAGGCGGGGGCTCGGTGGGGCGGGGAGCTCTGAGCCATGGGGGGGCTTGGTGGGGCGGGGGGCTCTGAGCCGCAGGGAGCAGGCGGGGGGCTCGGTGGGGCGGGGGGCTCTGAGCCGCGGGGGGCTCGGTGGGGCGGGGGGCTCTGAGCCGCAGGGTGTCCGCGTTGGGGGCTCTGACCTTGGCCCTCTCCCCAGGCTCGTCCCGGGACCGGTGCCTGCCGTTCCTGGTGGCTGGGCAGCGTGTGGGCTCCGTGCCTGCCCCGGTTGCCCAGCGGCTCCAGGGCTACCCGGCCGTGTTCACCGTGAGCCCCGAGCCCGGCGGGCCCGGCCGCGTCGAGCTCCACCCGCAGCTGGCGTCCCACGAGGCGCGCACGGCCGCCGTGGGGCAGGTGCTCACGGAGCTGCGGGACCTGGGGGCTTTCCCCTGCCTGCGCGAATGGAGAGACGAGGTGAGAGGCCGGGCGCCCAGCACTGGGGGGGCAGGACTCCTGGGTTCCGTCCTGGCTCTGGGAGGGGAGGGAGGCCTAGTGGTTAGAGCCGGCGGGGAGCCAGGACGCCTGGGTTCTCTCAGCTGGGCCCCTTGTCTTTGCAGCACTACGAGGTGATGCCCCGGTTCTGTGACCCGCCTCTGTTCAGCATGGAGCGTGCGGCCACCGGTGAGTGCTGGCGGGGGGCAGGGAGAGGGGTAGAGAGGAGCAGTGGGGAAGAGCTGAAGGAGGCGGAACAGCCTGGGGGGGCCGAGTGGGGAGGGGAGGAGCTGGGGGGGCCGAGTGACAGCCTGGGGTTGCTCCCATTCCCCCCCCCCCACTGATTCTCCCTCCCTTCCCCAGCGCTGCTGGGGATTCGCTGCTACGGCGCCCACCTGAACGGCTACACCCGGCGTGGGGGCCGCCCCTGCATGTGGCTGGGCCGCCGCGCCCTCACCAAGCCCACCTACCCCGGCCAGCTGGACAACCTGGTGAGGGGGCGCTGCGGGGGAGGGGTACGGAGCCCTGGGGGGCCAGAAGGAATCCCTGCCCCCATAGCAGGGGGGTGGTTCTGTGACAGCTGACTGCACCCATGGGTCTGCCCTTGGCAGAGAACCGGGGGGGGGGGGGAAGAGACGTGTCTGACTTGGGGGGAGGTACCGCGCCGGAGAGGCCCGGGGGGGGAGGTACCGCGCCGGAGAGGCCGGAGGGCAGGTACCGCGCCGGAGAGGCCTGGGAGGAGGTACCGCGCTGGAGAGGCCCGGGGGGGGGAGGTACCGCGCCGGAGAGGCCGGAGGGCAGGTACCGCGCCGGAGAGGCCTGGGGGGAGGTACCGCGCCGGAGAGGCCCGGGGGAGGTGCCCCCCATGCAGGGTGCTGCCCTCATTCCCTGCTGTCCCCCAGGCGGCAGGGGGCATCGCGGTGGGGCTGGGGGTGACGGAGACACTGGTGAAGGAGTGCCAGGAGGAGGCCTGCATCCCCCCCAGCCTGGCAGCCCAGGCACGGCCCGTGGGTGCCATCAGGTAAATCAGGGCGGGTGGGGTCATCCCTTCTCGTCCCCCACCCCTGCTCTGACCCCCCCCCCCAGCCCCTGGATCTGCCAGGTCAGCGTCACCATGTGGCCAAGGGGGGAACTGCATCTGCAGGGTGCTGAGCCCAGCACCATGGGGTCGGGGGGGAGGGGGGGGGAGAACCAGGCAGGGTCCAATGGGGCACCCCCCCACTGACCCCCTCTCCCCCACCCCCAGCTACACCTATGAGGACCATCGAGGCATCTTCCCCGAGTGCCAGTTTGTCTTTGACCTGGAGCTGCCGGAGGAGTTCGAGCCGCGCGTGGGCGACGGGGAGATGCAGGAGTTTTACCTGCTGGACCTGGATGAGGTGAGCGCTGGGCAGGGGGCGCCATTCCTTGGCAGGCAGAGCTGGGTGGGTGCTGTGCTGCGGGGGACTGGGCAGTGCAGGGCAGGGAGCTGGCAGGAGGCGATCTCCGCTGGCAGCCAGGGCCGGGCATGGGGGGGTGCCGTGCTGCAGGGGGGGCAGGGCAGGAGCTGGCAGGAGGCGATCTCCACTGGCAGCCAGGGCCGGGCATGGGGGGGTGCTGTGCTGCAGGGGGGGGTGCAGGGCAGGGAGCTGGCAGGAGGCGATCTCCACTGGCAGCCAGGGCCGGGCATGGGGGTGCCGTGCTGCAGGGAGTGGGGGCAGGGAGCTGGCAGGAGGCGATCTCCAGTGGCAGCCAGGGCCAGGCATGGGGGTGCCGTGCTGCCGGGGCAGGAGCTAGCAGGAGGCGATCTCCGCTGGCAGCCAGGGCCGGGCATGGGGGAGGGGGTGCCGTGCTGCCGGGAGGGGCAGGGCAGGGAGCTAGCAGGAGGGGATCTCCACTGGCAGTTGGGACTGGGCACTAGGGGGCACTGTGCTGTGGGGTTGGGTGCTCTCCCCTGGCAGGCTGGGCACTGGGGGTCAGGGGCATCCCTGCAGGCAGTCAGTGCAGCCGTTCCTGCCCTGTGGCTGCCCGGCTCCACCCGAGGGAGGTTGCGTTGCTTATCGCCCATGGTGAAAGCAGGTGACCGTACGCGTCTTAGGGAGCCCCAGGCACGGTTGTGTGTGGCCGTTCCCCAGCTGCTCCGCTCCAGAGGTGGCTGCCCCGCCGTGGAAGGCCACCCACCCTCCCGCCCACGGCTGGTCTCTCATGCAGGTGAAGGATGCCATCACGTCAGGTGACTTCAAACCCAACTGTGCGCTGGTCGCCCTGGATTTCCTCATCCGGCACGGACACATCGAGCCTGATCACGGTGAGCGGCCAGCAGGGGCTGCGGGTCAGGAGAGCTGGGGGGAGCCCACGAGGCTGCGGGTTGGGAGTGGGGGCTACACACAGGGTGAGGTGGAGTCTAGGGGGCTGGAGGTCAGGAGTGGGGCTTCGCACCAGCCTCTCAGCCCGTTCTCCTCCCCACAGAGCCCCACTACAGCGAGCTGGTTGAGGGGCTGCACCGGAGCCTATGAGAAGTCACCGCTCGTCTCCACTTCCGCCACCCCTGCCCAGCGACCGCTGCTCCTGTGACAACGGTGCCAGGACGCAGGGCCCAACCCCTCAGCACCTGCCTGAATAAAGCCTGTCAACCCTCAGCTGCTGTGTGCGCCTGGCTCTGGGGGGGGCAACTCACACACTGCAGGGCCCCTCCCCTCCAGCGGGGGGCGCAGGAAGACAGTGCAGGGCCCCTCCCCTCCAGCAGGAGGCGCAGGGACACACACAGAGTGCAGGGCTCCTCCCCTCCAGCAGGGGGCACAGGGACACACACAGAGTGCAGGGCCCCTCCCCTCCAGCAGGGGGCGCAGGGACACACACAGAGTGCAGGGCTCCTCCCCTCCAGCAGGGGGCGCAGGGACACACACAGAGCACAGGGCCCCTCCCCTCCAGCAGGGGGCGCAGGGACACACACAGAGTGCAGGGCTCCTCCCCTCCAGCAGGGGGCGCAGGGACACACACAGAGCGCAGGGCCCCTCCCCTCCAGCAGGGGGCGCAGGGACACACACAGAGCGCAGGGCCCGGCCCCTCCAGCAGGGGGCGCAGGGACACACACAGAGCACAGGGCCCGGCCCCTCCAGCAGGGGGCGCAGGAACACGGTGCAGGGCCCCTCCCCTCCAGCAGGGGGTGCAGGGACACACAGAGCACAGGGCCCCTCCCCTCCAGCGGGGGGCTCAGGAAGACACGGTGCAGGGCTCCTCCCCTCCAGCAGGGGGCGCAGGGACACACACAGAGCACAGGGCCCCTCCCCTCCAGCAGGGGGCGCAGGGACACACAGCGTGCAGAGCCCCTCCCCTCCAGCAGGAGGCGCAGGGACACACACACAGCGTGCAGAGCCCCTCCCCTCCAGCAGGGGGCGCAGGGACACACTGTCATTTTTCTCCTTTAATTAAAAAAAAGTTCATGGTCCCCCCTGCAGGGGGAGTCTCCGGGGCGGGGCCTCACTCAGCCTCGTTGAAGCGGGTCAGCATGGTCTTGTGCAGCGTCTCGCGGTACGACTCGGCCGCCGAGACCCCGTAGGAGCTGCCACGGGCCCCCAGGCCGGAGCCGCGCACTCGGGTCTGCGCCTGGGGAGGGGGAGACCTGGTGAGATCAGGGCCCTGCCCCTCGGAACCACCCCAGGGGCCACGGGGCTCCCCGCTCTCCCTGCCCCCGGTACCTCAATGGGGGTGACGATGCCTTGCTTCTTGCGGCCCAGCCCGCTGCCCTCCTTCCAGCCCATGGCCTGCAGCATGCGGCTCCCAATGTTATCGCTGCCCAGCCCGTCCCGCGTCGGCTGCTCAAAGTCTCTGCGGGGAGAGCAAAGGGTCAATGGGCGAGATGGGGACGCGGCCACCTCTGGGGCGGGGCAGCCGGGAACAGCCACACACAACAGTCCTCGCCCACTGCTGCGATGCAGCCGCCTCTGGGGCAGGGCAGCCGGGAACAGCCCCACACAACACAACTCGCCCACTGCTGCAGGGCAGCCAGGAACAGCCGCACACAACGCCCCTCACCCACTGCTGCGATGCAGCCGCCTCTGGGGCGGGGCAGCCGGGAACAGCCACACACAACGCCCCTCACCCACTGCTGCGATGCAGCCGCCTCTGGGGCGGGGCAGCCGGGAACAGCCACACACAACGCCCCTCACCCACTGCTGCGATGCAGCCGCCTCTGGGACGGGGCAGCCGGGAACAGCCACATACAATGCCCCTCACCCACTGCTGCGATGCAGCCGCCTCTGGGGCGGGGCAGCTGGGAACAGCCACACACAACGCTGCACGGGGACAGTTTGATCAGCACTCAGATGCTGCCACCTCTGGGGAGGGGAGCTCCTGGAGGGCAGAGCTCCACCCTGAGTGGGTGGGGCAGCATGGCAGGGGCGGGGCTTACACAGTGGCAGGCATGACAGCTGAGTACTTCCTCTTCTTGGGCTCCGGGGGCTCGGGGACACCGTACTTCTCCCTGCGCTCTGCCGCGCGGTCCCGGTACTTCATCTGCTGGGGAGGAGCCCGTTAGAGCCAAGGCCAGCCCCCGCCCCCAGCCGCACCAGGCCCCCACCCATCCCTGGAGTCAGCGACCCCCAGCCCCCTGCATTCCTCCTTCCCCACTGTCCTGGTGCAGCATGGCCCCCCCATCATCCCATCCACCCCCCGCTGTACCCCGCCACACCGGCCCCCTGCCCACCTCCATGTCGTTCTTCTCCAGCGCCTCCAGCTCCTGCTCAGACAGGTGGGCGCGGCGGTGAATCTCCAGGTTTTGCTGCAGTGAAAGGAGAAGGTAGGTAGGGAAACCCCCGTCGCCCCCCCTGGGGGGGGGAGCTGAATTGGGGCTAGCACCCCCTGGAGGGGACAGGCCCCAGGCCCCATTCCTCCCCCCACAAGCCAGCCAGTCCCTGCCCTGGGGCTGATGGGAGCCAGCGCCCCCTGGAGGGGACAGGCCATGCCCCATTCCCTGCCCCCCGAGCCATCCAGTCCCTGCCCTGGGGCCAATGGGAGCCGGCGCCCCCTGGAGGGGACAGGCCCCAGGCCCCATTCCCCACCCCCCTGAGCCAGCCAGTCCCTGCCCTGGGGCTGATGGGAGCCGGCGCCCCCTGGAGGGACAGGCCCCTGCCCCAGTCCCTGCCCCCCTGAGCCAGCCAGTCCCTGCCTGTCCCTGGAGGAGACAGGCCCTGTGGCCCCCCCCACACACACCTTGTGCAGCCCGGAGAGCTGCTGGTGGCGGATCAGCGCCTCCTTACTGGGGAACTGCCGGCGGCAGAGCAGACAGGCCAGTTTGTGCCAGTCCGTGAGCTTCTCTTCCCGGTCGGACGCCCGCTCTGGCTCCTCCTCGCTGTCGCTCTCCCCGCTGTACGCAGCCACCAGCCCCCGCGGCGGGCTCTGCGGGGAGACAGCGCCATGGGGCCCCTCACCACTACACGCCACGCCCCCACCGAGCCAGGAGAGAACCCAGGAGTCCTGGCTCCCAGCCCCTCCTCTCCCCCCACCAGGCCAGGAGAGAACCCAGGAGTCCTGGCTCCCAGCCCCTCCTCTCCCCCCACCAGGCCAGGAGAGAACCCAGGAGTCCTGGCTCCCAGCCATCCCCCCCCCTCTAACCACTAGCCCCCACTCCCCTGCCTGAGTCAGGAGAGAACCCAGGAGTCCTGGCTCCCAGCTGCCCCTGTTCTAACCACCAGCCCCCACTCCCCTCCCAGCGCCGGGGAGAGAACCCAGGAGTCCTGGCTCCCAGCCCCCCCTGCTCTAACCACCAGCCCCCACTCCCCTCCCAGAGCCAGGGAGAGAACCCAGGAGTCCTGGCTCCCAGCCCCCCCTGCTCTAACCACCAGCCCCCACTCCCCTCCCAGAGCCAGGGAGAGAACCCAGGAGTCCTGGCTCCCAGCCCCCCTGCTCTAACCACCAGCCCCCACTCCCCTCCCAGAGCCGGGGAGAGAACCCAGGAGTCCTGGCTCCCAGCCCCCCTGCTCTAACCACTAGCCCCCGCTCCCTCCCAGAGCCGGCGGGGGAGCCAGGCATCCTGCAGCACAGGGCACTTACCAGCCTGTCATCACTGGCCAGCTTGGACAGGTCCAGGGGCGTGTGCTGCCTCTCGGCCAGCGCCCCCTAGGGGAGAAGCACAGCGGTTGAGCTCAGCCAGGGGCCCTGGCGGGTTCGCCCCACACCCAGCTCGCCCATTGGACCCCATGCTGCGGGGGAGGGGGGGGGTCAGGGGCAGGGCGGGGTTGGGGAGCAAGGGCCTAGAGCCAGGGTCGGGCAGCTCAGCTCCACGGCGGCAGAGGGCGTGGGGGGGTGGGAAGGGCTCTGGGGTTCCCCCCCGCCCCGGCAGTACCTTCTTCTCCAGGATGGCGTAGCCGGCGTCGGCCGTGGCCGACTCGCGCCGCTCGTCCTCCCGCAGCGAGCTGATCGGCTGGAAGCTGTTCTTGAAGTTCTCCTTTTGTTTGTTGAGGCTGCGGGCCCAGCGCTCCATGTCCTTGGCGATCTGCGGGGGGCAGGGGGCCGTCAGTGGGGCACTGACCCCATTGCGGGGGGGAGAGCTCGTAGACAGGCTGCAGGATTCCCCTTCGCTTTCTGTCCCAAGCTTCTGATGCTGGTCCCCAGCTGCCCCGCCCCAGAGCTGGCTGCATCTCAGCACCATATGAGGGATCCCCATTTGGTGTTATATGCAGCTGTTCCGCAGCTGCCCCGCCCCAGAGCTGGCTGCATCATGCCAGCGAAGGCTGGGCTGGCAACACCTCTTCTGCATCTACAGCCAAACTGCTTAACAGGCTGGATGGAAAAGGGGATCATGCAGCTCCCTCTGGGGTGGGGAGAACCTCTGCTTTCAGCGGGTGGGGAGAGGCAGCGCGGGAACCACATAGCGCTGCCGCAGCAGGGACGACCAGGGTCCCCCCCAACACTCCTGCAGAGTGCTCCCAGAGGGCAGGCAGCACCCACCTGCTGAGCTGTTTTGGTCTTGTGTTTCTCCTTCTTCTCCTTGCCCTCCTTGCCGCTGCCCCCAGAGCCATCCTTGTGGGCGTCAGCGCCCTGGTCGGAGGCTGGCACGTAGGTCCTGCGCTCGCCGTCCCAGTACAGGTACTGCTGGCTCTGTGCGTTGTAGTAGTACTGTGGGGCCGGAGAGACAGGGGGGGCGTCAGGTGCTGCAGGCTGTGTCCCCCCCCCCCCCTCAGGCTACACCCCCCTCACGCCAGCTCACCTGGGAGTTGGGGTCGTAATAGAGACCGGTCAGCGGGTCGTAGTAATAGCCGGAGGTTTCGTCGTACTGGTAGGTGGACACGTCTGGGACGGCTGGGGGGGGGCAGAGCGGGGCTCAGCCGGGGGGGCCGAGAGGGCCGACATCTCAGCCCCCCAACACCCCTCCCGACATAGCATGTCTTCCCCGACAGCCCCCCACATCCCCCACACACCACAGCCCTCCAACCCTCTCCCAATGTGGCGCCCCCCCCACATCATCCCCCGCAAAACACGTCCCTCCAACCCCCACCAAGAATCCCCCACAGCCCCCCAATGTGGCGCGCACACCCCCGGAGCCCCCACATCACCCCACATGAAGCACAGCCCTCCAACCCCCCAATACAGCACAGACCCACGGAGCCCCACCAAGGCCCCGCCCCCGAGCCCCCACTCACGGTACTGGCCGTAGGGCTCCTGCGGCGTGGGGGTGGGCAGGGGCAGGCCGGTGATGGAGGCGGGGAGGGCGGCGCTGCTCGGCTGGGCCGGGCTCGGCGTCTCTGGCTTCAGCACGGCCGGGGACACAATGGTGTAGGGCTGGCTCTGCGGCAGGACAGCAGCAGTGGGGAGACCGCCGGGAGAGCCCCCCAACCCAGAGCAGGGAGGAGAGACCCCCCCATACACAGCCCCGGGCGGCCCCCGAGCAGGGAGGCGAGACCCGCCCCCCCATACACACAGCCCCGGGCAGCCCCCGAGCAGGGAGGCGAGACCCCCCCTCACACACACACCCAGAGTCCTGGGCGGCCCCCGAGCAGGGAGGCGAGACCCCCCCTCACACACACACCCAGAGCCCCGGGCGGCCCCCGCGCAGGGAGGCGAGACCCCCCCCCCAGACACACAGCCCCGGGCAGCCCCCGAGCAGGGAGGCGAGACCCCCCCTCACACACACCCAGAGCCCCGGGCGGCCCCCGAGCAGGGAGGTGAGACCCCCCGCCCATACACACAGCCCCGGGCAGCCCCGAGCAGGAGGCGAGACCCCGCCCCACAGCCCCGAGCAGGGAGGAGAGACCCCCCCTCACACACACACCCAGAGCCCCGGGCAGCCCCCGAGCAGGGAGGAGAGACCCCCCCTCACAGACAGCCCCGGGCAGCCCCCGAGCAGGGAGGCGAGACCCCCCGCCCATACACACAGCCCCGGGCAGCCCCAGAGCAGGGAGGAGAGACCCCCCGCCCCCCACAGCCCCGGGCAGCCCCCAAGCAGGGAGGCCAGACCCCCGCCCCGAGGCCAGGCCGACAGCCCTACCTGGGCAGTGGCGGCGGTGCCCTGGGTGGTGCCCGCCGTCTCGGCCCCGCCAGGCGGCTGGTACACAACGGGCACGGCGGTGGTCTGGGCGGCGTGGGGGAAGCTCTGCAGGACGGGCAGCGAGTCGATGCCCGGCACGCCAGGCTCCAGGGACGGCTCTGCCACTGCCAGGGCAGGGGAGAATGGGGTGAGAGGAGGCCCCCAGAGACCCACAGCCCAGGCTGGAGCCATGCAGGACTCCTGGGTTGTCTCCTCAGCTCCAAGAGGGCAGTGGGGGCTAGTGGTTAGAGCGGGGGGGTGGGGGCTGGGAGCCAGGACTCCTGGGTTCTCTCCCCAGCTCAGGATCCCAAGACACTCTAATGCTTCTGAGTGAAGCAGGCGGGAGAGGGGAGAACCCCACAGAGCCCCATGGTGGGGGTAAGAGGCTGCCACAAGCCAACCTGACGACAACAGGGGATCCAACCCCTGCCCCGTCCCGGCCCCCAGGCGGTGGGAAGGTGGCGCGAGGGGCCGGCCCCATGCCCCGCGCCTGCTCTCACCTGTGGCTGCGGCCTCCCCGTTGGCGCCGGGCTGGGCCGGGGAGCCCTTCAGGTAGGTGTGGGAGTAGAGGGCCGGCTCTGCGCCGTAGGCCTCCTCCTGCTGGTAGTAGGCGTAGTCGGCCGGCTGCTCCTCGGAGGCCGCCCAGGCCCCCTCGCTGCCCTGTGATGCCTGGGGGCAGAGGGCAGGGTGAGGGTGGCAGAGGGTACCACCAGCCCCCACCCCTTGGCTGCCGTGGGGGCAGGGACCCGGTGCCAGGTGTGGGGGCCTGCCACCAGCCAGCCCCATCCAGCCTGGAGCCACATAGCGCTGCTGCAGCAGGGACGACCAGGGTCCCCCCCAACACTCCTGCAGTAGGGAGTCCCAGGGATTAACGGTGCCACGCCCCACCCTCATGGCAGGGAATCCCGGGGGTTAACGCCCCCCATGGCCCTGCAGCAGGGAATCCCGGGGATTAATGCCCCCCTATGCCACTGCAGCAGGGAGTCCCGGGGATTAATGCCCCCCACCCACACCCCTGCAGCAGGGAGTCCCGGGGATTAACACCCCCCCAATGCCACTGCAGTAGGGAATCCCGGGGATTAATGCCCCCCACCCACACTCCTGCAGCGGGGTTACCTGGGAGATGGCCCACTGGGCTGCAGCGATAGCAGTGCTGGCGACAGAGGCGGCGCTGATCCGGTTACTGTCGGAGGAGCCCATGTCCCTGTGGGGGGTGGGGCACGGGAGCTGTCAGTGTGTGGGGTGGGGTAGGGTGGGGTGGGGGCCCCCCCACCCCTCCCTCCCCTGCACTCACCGCTTGGAGCCCTTGGCAAACTCCACGTTGATGGTCTTGCCGTCAATGTGCAGCGGGGGGTGCAGGGCCTGCAGGATCTGCAGCAGCTGGGCTGCCTCCTGGGGGGACAGATGGGGTGAGATGGGCCCAGACCCCCACAGGCCTCTCCACCCACCCAGCCTCACCGCCCTCCCCTCCCAGAGCCAGGGAGAGAACCCAGGAGTCCTGGCCCCCAGCGCCCTGCTCTAACCACCAGCCCCCACACCCCTCCCAGAGCCAGGGAGAGAACCCAGGAGTCCTGGCCCCCAGCCCCACTCCCAGCGCCGGGAGGGAACCCAGGAGTCCTGGCCCCCAGCCCCCCCAGCGCCGGGATGGCCCCGGTGGCTCACCACGATGGTGGCCAGCTGGATGAAGGCGAAGCCGCGGTTGAGCTGGGTCTGCTTGTCTTTGATGACGCGGACGTTGGAGGCGGAGAGCACGGCGTAGGGGGCCAGCGCCGCCAGGATCGACTCCATGGTGCTGTGCGGGTTCAGGTTCCGCAGGATGATAGCTGGGCGGGGGGGGGGCACAGCGTGAGGAGGGACTGGAGCCACCCCCCAACCCCTGCCCAACAGGCCCCGTCCCCCCTCAACAGCCTGGCCCCACCCACCGGCAGCAGCCAGGTCCCGCCCCCTTAGAGTCCACCCCAATGTTAGGCTCCACCCCCTTGGGGCCAACCCACTGCCAGTCCCGAACAATTCCTCCCAGGTACCCTCCATCCACCCCACCCCCTCACCTGGGCACCAGTCCCACTGCCCCCCCACCACTCCTACCCTGACACCCGCTCCCCGCAGCCCTGCCCCCATGGCCCCCCATTTTCCCTGCCCCACAGCCAGCCCCTGCTCCCACAACCCACCCCATTCCCCTGCCCCCACGACCCACCCCATTCCCCTGCCCCCACAGCCAGCCACCTGCCCCACAACCCATCCCCATTCTCCCTGTCCCCACAGCCAGCCGCCTGCTCCCCACAACCCACCTCCCATTCCCCTGCCCCACAACCCACCCCCATTCCCCTGCCCCCACAGCCAGCCACCTGCTCCCCACAACCCACCCCATTCCCCTGCCCCCACAGCCAGCCACCTGCTCCCACAACCCACCCCATTCTCCCTGTCCCCACAGCCAGGCCCCTGCCCTCCACAACCCACCCCTATTCCCCGCCCCTGCTCCCACGACCCATCCCCCATTCTCCCTGCCCCCCACAGCCAGGCCCCTGCCCCCATGGCCCGCCCCATTCCCCGCCCGCCACGACTCACCCCCCATTCTCCCTGCCCCCCACAGCCCACACCCCACTCACTGTCGTTGGCGTTCTCAGCGCAGGGCTCTGACGCCTGGGCCAGGGGCTGGGTTGCTGACAGCACCGAGGCCTGGTAGGGCTGTGGCAGGGGCAGGAGGCCCTGACTCAGCTCCCGGCCTGACAGCGCCACCAGCTGGTCTAGCCGACTCCCTGGGGGCAGCTTCTGCTCAGCCTCTGGGTGGGGCAGAAAGCATGTATTAACCTGCAGGACTCCCCGCTGCAGGGTCTGATGGGGGGGGGGGGAATAGCTCAGCCAGGGCGTTAACCTGCGAGACTCCCAGCTGCAGGGTCTGATGGTGGGGGGAATAGCTCAGCCAGAGCATTAACCTATGGGACTCCCCGCTGCAGGGTCTGATGGGGGGGGTGTGGGGAAAAGCTCAGCCAGGGCGTTAACCTGCGAGACTCCCCGCTGCAGGGTCTGATGGGGGGGGGGATAGCTCAGCCAGGGCATTAACCTATGGGACTCCCCGCTGCAGGGTCTGACGAGGGCTGTTTCTAGCTCACCTGATTTGGGAACGCCACATTTAAAGCATTTCTCCCTTCGTTTGAAATTCTGCACTCCACACTGAAAATGGAATTAACGAGAGACTCTTAATGGAGAGCACCCCCTGCCACGCTCGGCTCTGACTGCCCCCTGCCGAGTCCCCCGCCCCGCTCCCCGCAGCACAGCACCCAGCCCTGACTGCCAGGGGAGAGCGCCCCCTGCCCAGCCCCCCGTCCCGCTCCCCGCAGCACGGCATCCCCCAGTGCCCGGGGAGAGCGCCCCCTGCCCAGCCCCCCGTCCCGCAGCACAGCGCCCCCCAGTGCCCAGCCCTGACTGCCAGGGGAGAGCGCTCCCTGTCCAGCCCCCTGTCCCGCAGCACGGCGCCCCTTAGCTCAGTGGCCATCGCCCCCAGATCACAGCCCCCCTCCTGTACCTTGCTGCAGAGCCAGTCCTCATTGATCTTGGGCTTGGGGTCGCTGTAGTGCATGGAGACTTTCTGGCCCAGGATGCTGAGGGAGTGCTGCCGGGGGAAAGACACAGCGGTGAGAGCCGGCGGGTGGCGGGGGGGCACCCGTCACTGCCTCAGCAGAGAGAGAGAGAGAGATTTAAACCCTTCTGCTGAACGGATGAGGGAGGGAGGGAGGGAGGGGCCGCAGGCCCGGAGAGGTTTGGGTCTCGGCTACGTGGCTACCACAAAGCTAACCTGTGCCGGCCCAGCGTTTGGGGCTGCCGGCACGGCCGGCTCCGAGCTACCAACGGCTGCTAGGATGGAGGGAGCGGATGAGAGAGAGAAAGAGAGAGAGAGAGAGAGAGAAAGAGAGAGCAGCCATGATCCAAGACGCACCGCTGGGAACCACCGCTGCATGCCCTGCTAGCCAGCGGCTCCTCCGGCGACCTCTGGGCCACCACCTCGGCATGGCCCCCGCCCGCCCCCACCTCCCGACACCTCGGCCTAGCTGCTCTGCCTACGGCCCTGCCGGGGCCTGATCCGACGCCCTCTCGCCGCGCCGCCTCGACCCTCTCCTGCGCAGCGCCCCGCTGCCCTCCCCCGCGAAGCCCAGCCTCTCGGCCACGCATGGCGGCTCCCACTGGGGACGCCCGCCACGCGCTCGGCCCGGCTAGGAGAGGAACGGAGCCGCGCGGGTCGAGGGGCGTTGTCAAAGCCAATTCCAAGCCGCCAGCTGGCCGGGGAGACCAAGATCTCAGGGATATGGGGGCCTGGAGGCTGGTCTGACAGGCGTTCGCTCTTCTGCCCAGGGGCCTCCTCCGGGTCCGGTGGACACAGACTTAAGAAAGGCTGACGCCGGGCGCCCTCCCTGCCCTAGCTCCTGGCGCTGGCACTGCCGCGGGAAAGCTCGCAGCCTGGCCCCCCTGTGGGGGGCTGGGGATGGAGTGACCCACTGGAGGGCGGGAGGGGGGGCCAGGTGCCAGTGTCAGGGCCCTGCGGCACGAAAAGGGGCTGGTGCCATCTCTCAACATCCTCTTCTGCCATGCGCTCCGCCACACTGCCGCCCAGAGCGGGCCAAAGAACCCAGGAGTCCTGGCACCCACTGTTGCTGCTCTAAGCACTAGACAACACTCCCGCTGTGGAGCCACGGAGAGAACCTAGGAGTCCCGGCTGCCAGCCCCCCCTGCTCTAACCACCAGCCCCCACTCCCCGCCCGGAGCCAGGCACAGAACACATGCGTCCTCATTCCCAGCCGCCCATCAGAACACACTTGTCAGAGACACAGAGAGAACCCAGGGGTCCTGGCTCCTGGTCCCCATGTTCTAAGCACGCTCCCTCCCAGGGCTGGGAAGAGAACCCAGGAGTCCTGGCTCTCAGTCCCCCCTGCTCTAGCCACTAGACCCCACTGCCCTCCCAGAGCCAGGGAGAGAACCCAGGAGTCCTGGCTCCCAGCCCCCTGCTCTAACCACTAGACCCCGCTCCCCACCCAGAGCTGAGGAGAGAACCCAGGAGTCCTGGCTCCCAGCCCCCTGCTCTAACCACTAGACCCCGCTCCCCACCCAGAGCTGGGGAGAGAACCCAGGAGTCCTGGCTCTAAGCCCTAGCAAGTCCCTAAGGGGGTGGGGGGTGACGCTCTCCCTGGGGGGCCGGAGCAGGCCCAGGCATGTGGGTCGGGCGGTAACAGGAGCAGTACTTGTGGGGGTCAAGTGCGGCAAAGCAACCTGATTGGCTTCCATCCATCGGGTAGCGTCCTGCAAGTGATTAAACTCGACGAAGGCGAAGCCGCGGCTCTGACCTGGAGGACAGCATTCAGATACAGACGCAGTGTGTTAGTCAACAGATCCAGCCAACATCACGCACCCTCTCGCTGCACCCCCTGGGGCGGGGCCGGGGGCGCGGAGGGGGCACCCTGCCTGGACACGGGGTGGGGGCAAGGGCAGGGGCAGCACCAGCCACGCAGCAGAGGGGCTGGTGACACAACACAGCCCCGGAGTCCTGGCTCCCAGCCCCCGACCTCTAACCACTAGGTCCCAGCCCCCTCCCAGAGCCCAGGAGTCCTGGCTGCCAGACCAGCTCCCTCTCTACTTGCCCATGCGGCCTCCCCAGAGCATCACTCTCCCATAGGGAGAAGGGGCTCCAGCCCCCCCACCCCGCCGCTCAGGGCCCTAGGACCCAGCTCTGCTCACAGGCTCCCCGTAGCACCGCACTCCTAGTGTCACGCTGGGGTACTGGTGCCAGGGCAGAGCACCCCCTGCAAAGCCCCCCCCCCGCCCTATAGCAGCACCCGGCCCTGACTGCCAGGCAGAGCTTCCTGCCCCATAGCAGCGCCCCTCAGTGCCCAGCCCTGACTTCCAGGGCAGAGCTTCCTGCCCCATAGCAGTGCACCCCCCAGCACCCGCCCCTGACTGCCAGGGCAGAGCTTCCTGCCCCATAGCAGCGCACCCCCCAGCACCCGCCCCTGACTGCCAGGGCAGAGCTTCCTGCCCCATAGCAGCGCACTCCCCAGCACCTGGCCCTGACTGCCAGGGCAGAGCTTCCTGCCCCATAGCAGCGCACCCCCCAGCACCTGGCCCTGACTGCCAGGGCAGAGCTTCCTGCCCCATAGCAGCGCACCCCCCAGCACCTGGCCCTGACTGCCAGGGCAGAGCTTCCTGCCCCATAGCAGTGCACCCCCCAGCACCAGGCCCTGACTGTCAGGGCAGAGCTTCCTGCCCCCTAGCAGCGCACGCCCCAGCACCTGGCCCTGACTGCCAGGGCAGAGCTTCCTGCCCCATAGCAGTGCACCCCCCAGCACCCGCCCCTGACTGCCAGGGCAGAGCTTCCTGCCCCATAGCAGTGCACCCCCCAGCACCCGGCCCTGACTGCCAGGGCAGAGCTTCCTGCCCCACAGCAGGGCGCCCCACAGCACCTGGCCCTGACTGTCAGGGCAGAGCTTCCTGCCCCATAGCAGTGCACCCCCCAGCACCTGGCCCTGACTGCCAGGGCAGAGCTTCCTGCCCCACAGCAGTGCACCCCCCAGCACCTGGCCCTGACTGCCAGGGCAGAGCTTCCTGCCCCATAGCAGTGCACCCCCCAGCACCCGGCCCTGACTGCCAGGGCAGAGCTTCCTGCCCCATAGCAGGGCGCCCCACAGTGCCCGGCCCTGACTGGCAGAGTGAGCACACCCTGCCAAGGCCACCCACCCTACAGTGCAGCGCCCCCCCATTGCCCGGCCCTGTCTCCCAGGGCAGAGCACCCCCTGCAGAGCTTCCTGCCCCATAGCAGGGCGCCCCCCTGCGAGGCCCCCCCGCCCTACAGCGCAGCACCCCGCAGTGTCTGCCAGGGGAGAGCACCCCCTGCCCAGCTCCCTGCTCCCATCCAGGTCTCTCTGCCCCGTCGCACAGATCCCCTTTGCCTTTAGCTCGGCCTGGCTGAGGGGTCCCAAGCTAGCCCCAGCTGTGCCACGCAGCTGCCTGCTGGGGCAAGGACTCCAGTGGGGCAATCAGCGGTTCCTGCCCCCCGTCCCCCCCACCTCTGCTGAGCTACGTGAGACAAACCCCCAGAGAAGAACCGAGCGAGGAGGCTCCAGATCCCAGGATGCAGTGCTCCAAGCAATGGGCCAGTGCATGCTGGGAAACATCTCCGCAGGGGGCTGTTCCTTGAAATGGGGGGGGTGGGGGTGAAAGTTGGGCTCCGCTCCACAGCGTCCCCGTGAGGCCTGGCACAACACAGGGCTAATGCAGATTTAAAAATATAAATATCTACACACCCTGCTTTGGAAGGAGCGAGAACACTGGCTCTGTGTGTGTGTGTGTGTGCGCGTGTGCGAGAGTGAGTGTGCGACACACACCAAGGAAATACCTTCGAGACAACAGCCAACTCACCTGTTCAGCCCAGCCCATCCTGGCCACGTGCTCCCCAGAAGGGCTGGCCCAGTGCCGGCGTCCCCTAGCGCCGGCTCGCTCTGGGAGCAAAGTGAGCGGCAGCAGAACCCAGCCGCGGCCTCTAGCACGGCTCCGACCCGGCCAGGGTTCACGCCCAGCAAGGAGAGGGCGGGAGGGGCACGCGCCCGGCCGAGGAGTCCGCCGCGCTCCCCGAGGACAGGGAGAGAGAGCAGCGAGGGCGGGATCCGCCTGCAGACGGACCGAACCGGCCCTGCTCTGCACGGACCCGCGGGCAGGTACCAGCCAAAAGCCTGGTGTGGGTTGGGAAGCACCAGGGCCTGGGCGGTTTCTGCCAGCAAGAGACACACCGAGCGCGCGCGCCGCAGGGGGAACCGCCGCGGGCTCCCAGCCGGGACCGGGGGGCAGGAGGCAGAACTGGGAACAGGTGCTCACCTGAGGCTTTGTTCCGCATCAGCCGCACCTCGCGGGGCTGGATCCCGTGCGCCTGCAGCTGGGCCCGGATCTGGGGGGGAGCACACGGAAGGGGCACGGTCAGCACCGTCCCCCTCCAGGGTACAGACAAGGGGAAACTGAGGGAGAAGGCGCCACTCATGTGACATCCTGCGGCTCCCAGCACCCTCCCTCCCCACAGCCACTAGACCCCACTCTCCTCCCAGAGCCAGGGAAAAGAACCCAGGAGTTCTGGCTCCCTGCACCCCTCCCAAGCACTAGACCCCACTCCCCTCCCCGAGCTGGGGACAGAACCCAGGTGTTCTGGTTCCCAGCCCCCCACACCCAAACCTACGTCATTCTCGGAGGCAGACTGGGGCAGCATCCTCAGCATGACGATGCTGCTGGCCTTCTGCTCCTCCTCTGGCTCAGGCCGGTAGTCCTGATCGCGGTAGTCCCCGTCGCCGGGGTAGCCCAGGGGCTCGGTGGGGCTGTCCCGCTTGCGTTGAGTCTCTGACCCCGAGGAGGCCTCGTAGGAATCCTGGCGGGAGAGGACGGGGTCAGGGCAGCCCGGCGCTCGCGTCCCGTCCCCACCTCTGACAGAGAGGCCCACCCAGCCCCACAAGGCTACGGCCCCCGGGGCCGGAGCCCACCTCGGCGCTCTGCTCCTCGGAGGAGTCGTACTCGTTAGCGGCCTCGTGGCTGCTGAAGTCGCGGGGGTACGACCGGTAATCCATGTCCCGGTAGTCGTGGTCTCGCTGGGTCCGCCCATCCATGCCGTCGTCCTGGGACCGGTCAGCAGCGCCATATCGGCCCGTCCGGTCCCCACGGCCACCTCTGGGGAGAACGAGGGGTGTAGGTTCAGCCCCACGGGCTGCCCGGGCAGAGCACCGCCTGCGGAGCACCCCTCTAGCGCCCAGCACTGCCTGCTAGGGGAGAGCACCCCCTGCCCCGCAGCACAGCGCCCCCCCAGCAGCCCCAGCCCTCCCGGTACAGGGGTGCATGGGCCCATTGGCGTGGGGAGATGGTACCTCCGTTCGTACTCCATTTCCTCCTGCAGCGGGTCAGTGCTTCGGAACAGGCCGGGCTCTTTGGTGGGCACTCACCACACAGCTCTGCCGCCGGCTGTGTCCACGAGCCCTGAGGGCAGAGAGAGCAGAGGGGGCCTCAGCATGGCCATCCACGGAGCAGGGGCAACGAGACCCATGAAATCAACCGAGTAGTGCCAGACAGAGAGCATCAGGGGCTCAACGAGGATCCTGACACAGCCCCTGCTCGCCCAGCCCTGGGTTCCCCCAAGCTCTGCCGGTGCCCCTCACTCCCGGCCTGCAGCCCCTGCTCGCCCAGCCCTGGGGTTCCCCCCAGCCCTGCCGGTGCCCCTCACTCCCGGCCTGCAGCCCCCTCCTAGCCCAGCCCAGAAGCTCCAGGTTCCCTGCCCAGGGATGTCGCCCAGCCACAGCAAACCGCTCCCCCAGAGGAGAGAGAGAACAACTCCCAGCCTGCAGTCCCTGCTCGCCCAGCGCTGAGAAATCCCCAGCTCTGGGTGAACTTCCTGGCCTGCAGCCCCTGCTCGCCCAGCCCTGGGGTTCCCCCCAGCCCTGCCGGTGCCCCTCACTCCCGGCCTGCAGCCCCTGCTCGCCCAGCCCTGGGGTTCCCCCCAGCCCTGCCGGTGCCCCTCACTCCCGGCCTGCAGCCCCTGCTCGCCCAGCCCTGGGGTCTCAGCTGCCTGTGCCCCTCACTCCGGCCTGCAGACCCTTCAGCCCATTCCCCAGCTCTGCCGGTGCCCCTGCAGACCAGGCTCCTGGAAGTATTCCTAGAGGCCTCTGGCTGGATTAATGCCCAGCCACAGCAAACCGCTCCCCCAGAGGAGAGAGAGAACAACTCTCACAGCACAGACGTTCACCCCAGCGCTGAGATTTAGGAGCTCAGAATTCATCCCTCAGTCTGGCTCCATCCAGGGGACTGGTCCAAAACTAATCAGGCAATTGACCAGTCACATCCCAGGCAAGTATTTCAAAGCGCTAATTTCTCACAGCAGTTCAGCTGCCTGTCCACTCCGAGGCCCAGACCCTTCAGGGATCCATTCCCACGGGTACGGCCTGCAGACCAGGCTCCTAGAGGCCTCTGGCTGGATTAATTTTAACTTTAAACAACCACCACCACCAAAATGAAGCACTAAAAATTCATCCTCAGTCTGGCTCCATCCAGGGACTGCAATCAAAGAGGTAGGACACCAGTTACATCCCGAGTTTCTCGCTGGACTATCGAACCAGATTAGATCGTGTTCCAACAGGTGGTCAACTGACCGACTTCCCAAACCCAATGAGCGCACGATGCGTGCAATCCCCAGGGTAACACACACAATTCTCCCCTTAACAGCAGGTAACATAAGGGGAGCAGCCAGCCAGTCCCACTGTCCTGGGGCTGGATGGGAGCTGGTGCCCCCTAGAGGGGAAAGGCCCCAGGTCCCATTTCCGCCCCCAACCCCACCCCGAGCCAGCCAGCTTTGCAAGCATGCTGCCCCACACAACACAGGCTGCCATTTATTTAGTTCATCCCAGCAAGTAACAGTAGCGAGCTCTGAACTGCAGGCTACAGATCCTGCCTTCACTGCGAGGGAGGGGGGTGCTACCCAAGCTCCACCGTGACCCCAGAGCATCCCCCCCACGCAGACTGATTCTTCCAGGCCCCTGGGTTGCTTTGCCCCAAACTCCCTGCAACGCATGCAGGGGCTCGTCTCTCCATGTGCTAATCATCGTTACTGATTATTTCTATTGCAGGAGCCCTGAGACCATGGCCACGCCCCTCTGCAACGCCAGAAGGCCAGGCATGACGGCCACGCCGTGGCCAGTGCACATACACACAGCCCCTCTGCTCAGCACGCGCTCAGCACGCCCCCGCCCCGGGTACCCGGCTCTCTGCACCCTGCTAGCAATCCAACAGCGCAGCGGGAGGCCTCTGTCGCAAGACACAAAGCCCGCCTGTCTATCCAAGATCAACTCTCCTCCACCGAGGCTGTGAAGCGGTCACAACCGATACCGAGAGGGCAGGAGCCTGCAGAACTGGCTCTGAACCCCGCCAAGCACTCTGCGGTTCGATTCCCCGCACGGATTTCTGCAGGCTCACCGCACCTCCTACCAAACGAGCCGCGCCTTCCGGGGCTGAGCGCAGGCTGCCAGGGATGAAGCCGGATGGAAATGGGGAATCTCTCTCCCCCTCGGCTCCAAGCCTGCAACACCGAGATCACGCTGACAGGATACTCCCGTAAAGGGGGCTCTCAGCTGTGCTCTGGGTGAGGCTGCCTGCGAGCACCTCTGGACTCCAGATCGCTCGTCTCTCTGGGCTCAGCTGCTGAACCTCGCAGCAGCCGGGAGAGGATAGCGCGTCCCAGGTCTGAGCCAGCATGGGGCAGAGGACAACAGAAACCCCACCAAACCAGGTGTTACAACGCAGGAATTTTCTGCAGTAGTTTCCCAATGCTTATGCATGCCTCAGTTTCTCTCCGTACTTTGCACTCTACCCAGTGGGGGTGGACGGGTTAACAGGTTGCTCATGGATCAAAGCTAGAGACACGTCATGTGAGAGCCTGGGGGGGAATGAAGGGGTCTGGACTGGTTGAAACAGACCCCCGGGGGCACCGGCCCACTGTCTAAAAGCTGGGGCGTAGCACCCATCCTGGGGCTCCATGACACCAGGTCCTTCTGCCGATAGATGAGTCCCGGGTAGATGAAGCAAACAGGCCGGGGACCCGCAGGGAAACAAACGCTGAGCCTGTGAAACTCACTGCCACAAGGTGACACTGAGACAGGGTAAAAATCAAGGGTGGGGCAATTCTAACAACAAGGCTTCAAAACCCCAAAGCAAGGCCCCTGCACAAGCCGGCCTCTCGCAAACGGGGGCTCGGAGGAGACAGGGCATCCGGTCACAATTCCTTGCCCCTTTCCTCGGCAGTATCTGGTACTGGCCCCTGGCCGAGACAGGATATGGGGGAGCCGGCGGGGAGGGAACATGGTGTAGGGAGCATCCTCTCCTAGGCACCTGTCTCTGCTCCCCCTCCAGGCCTGGCTGCACCCCGGCTCTGCGCTGACCTGCCGCATAACCTCAGCCAAGCCAACTTCCCCTCTCGGGGCCTCCACAGCCCAGCAGGGCAGGGGACGCCCGGACCCGGCCAGGGTCTTCCCAGCGCCTGGCATGATGGGGGGAGGGAGCCCCCAACCACAGTCTAGACTCCACCCTCTGCTGGCCCTATGCTGACCAGACCGGGGTATTTTTATCTAGAGTCCAGCTGTCTGGCCACCCCGCCCCCACCAGGGTGCTCCCGCGCCTCCTCCTCCCTCCCCTCACCGGCCTCACCCACCAGCTGCCTTCCCCCACTTGGAGACTCCCCCCAGGACCCCTCGCTCCTCCCCCAACCCCCAGCCCATGACCCCTCCCCGTTCCCAGACTCTCCCCCCAGCCCCCCCCAGCCCAGGACCCCTCCCCTGTTCCCAGACTCTCCCCCAGCCCCCAGCCCAGGACCCCTCCCCGTTCCCAGACTCTCCCGTTCCCAGACTCTCCCCAGACTCCCCGCCCCAACTCAGCCCCCTCTCACTCCACCCCTCCCCGGCTCCTCCCCACCCACAGGCTCCCCAGACCACAGCCCCGCCCCTCCCCTCTGCCAGCTCGCCAGGCCACGCCCCATCCCCAAGCTCCTCCCCTCTCCCGGGCCCCTGACCACGCGCCCCTCCCCACAGGCTCGCCAGGCCACGCCCCGGCGCCCCACCCCGGCCCCCTCGAGGCGGCGCTGACCTGGGCCGCGGGAGGCCGCTGGCCGGGCCGGGCCGGACCGGAGACCCTGCTCGCTCCTCGCGCGCGCGCACCAGCCGCCCGCCCGACACGCAAGATGGCGGCGGCGCCAGCGGCCGAGTCCTGCCAACTCCCGGCGGCGGAGAACGTGGCCACGCCCCCCGCGCGCCGGCTCCCCCCCCCCCACGCCGCGCGCCCATTGGCCAGGGCGCCCCGATCCCATTGGACGGGAAACCTGCCGCTCCGCGCGCGCCGGGGAGGTGGGGCCGCGTCAAGTCGCTCCCACACGCGCTCCTGGCACCACCCGGAACCTCTTGAGGACCCGCCTCCACTGGCAGGGGATTGGTTGTACCGGGAGCCGGGCCGCCTCTGCTGGCAGGTGAATGGTGGAGCGTGCACGAGGCCCTCCGCTGATCATTGATGATTGGTGGAAGCGTCACAGGGTCCGCCTCTTCTCGCAAGGGATTGGTGCAGCCTCCCACGGGTCCCGCCTCCCAATGGATCATTGACCAGCCAGGTCATGACCCAATAGAGTGACCTCACGGATCACTGCCATGTCATATAACGACACGACGTGACAAGTATGTTGCGTCATCAGTGCACGTTGGGTAGTGACGTCATCACGCAGCGAGCTGTGAAGGCGTGCAGCGATATAGCCCGATGACGTCACTGGACACAGTTGTGACGTCATCGTGGGGCACCCCCTTCTTCAGGGGCCCCAGCTGCAGGATACGTCATCCACACGCGACAGGCTCCACTCCGCGTCCACGCGTGGGGCCGGACACTGAGCAGGGGCCCTGGGAAAACATGAGGGGGAGGGACGAGTATTGCCCAGGGGAAATATGGTAGCGCTGTGGGAGGTCTGTATAGGGAGTGAATATGGTACAGTCCAGAGGTGCTGAGGCGGGGCCCTGGGGGGCAATATATGGTTCGATCCAGAAGTGGGGCAATATGGTACAGTCCAGGAGGGGCGGGGGTGCTATGGTACAGTCCGGGGGGCGGGGAGTGCTATGGTACAGTCCAGGAGGGGCGGGGGGTGCTATGGTACAGTCCGGGGGGCGGGGCGGAGGGCTATGGTACAGTCCAGGAGGGCGGGGATGCTATGGTACAGTCCGGGGGGCGGGGAGTGCTATGGTACAGTCCAGGAGGGGCGGTGGGAGTGCTCTAGTACAGTCCGGGGGGCGGGGCGGAGGGCTATGGTACAGTCCGCGGGCGCGAGATTCCTCCTTGGACGCCCACTTCCTCCTTTCCAGCGGCCGTGCGCTGGGAGGTGGGGTTGTGCAGGGCGCTGGGGTCCTGGGCCGTGCGCTGGGAGGTGGGGTTGTGCGCAGGGGGCGGGGCCGTGCGCTGGGAGGTGGGGCTCACGCAGGGGCGGGGCCGTGCGCTGGGAGGTGGGGTTGTGCAGGGAGGCTGGGGTTGTGCAGGGGCGGGGCCGTGCGCTGGGAGGTGGGGTTGTGCACGAGGAGGACGAGGGGGACATGGTGCTGGCGCTGCGCTGGGTCAGGTGGGGGAGTTGTGCAGAGGTGGGGGTGGGGGCGGGGCCGTGCGCTGGGAGGTGGGGTTGTGCAGGGGCAGGGGCGGGGCCGTGCTGGGAGGTGGGGGTGGGGCAGGGCCGTGCGCTGGGAGGTGGGGTTGTGCAGGGGCGGGGCGGGCCGTGCGCTGGGAGGTGGGGTTGTGCAGGGGGGGGGGGGCGGCCGTGCGCTGGGAGGTGGGGTTGTGCAGAGGTGGGGTGGGGCGGGGCCGTGCGCTGGGAGGTGGGGTTGTGCAGGGGGCGGGGGCGGGGCCGTGCGCTGGGAGGTGGGGTTGTGCAGGGGCGGGGGCGGGGTGGGGCCGTGCGCTGGGAGGTGGGGTTGTGCAGGGGCGGGGGCGGGGCCGTGCGCTGGGAGGTGGGGTTGTGCAGGGAGATGGGGGCAGGGGCAGGGGAACTGAGGGGCGGGAGTGGATTTGATGGGGGCAGGTGGGGAGAGCATTGGAGGGTGGGGAGGGTGGGGCAGGTGGCATCTTGGGGGGGGGCATAGTTTGGGTTCTAGCCTGGGAGACCCCATGATTCAGTTTCTGGCTTGCAACAGCCTCCTAGTGCGACCTCGGGCCTGTTCCTTGGCCTGTCTGTGCCTCGGTTTCCCGTCTGTACGGTTTGGGGGGGGGGCGGCGGCGAGGACTGTGAGGTGCGAGGACACTGCAGGGAGCCAGCTAAATACCCTGGATCTGGGGAGCCACTGGTGGCTGGGGGGGGCAGGCTGGGGACGGAGCTGTGGGGTGGACCTGGGGTACAGGTGGGGAGGAACAGGACTAGGTGGGTTGGGGAGGGGGGCGGTAGGGATCACCTGTGGGTGCCATGGGGCTGACAGTGGGGGATTTAATATTGGGGTTAGCGGGTGAGGTCAGGATATCCAGGGGGCCCGAACGCTGCATCGTTCCCTTAGTCACTTCCCTGAGCATCAGCCGTGCTGGGTGGCCCCGGGCCGAGGCCCCACGCGCTGGGGGCATCAGACCCAGGGCAATAGGTGCCCCGTGCTGCTGCAGCCTGGGGCGCGAGGCCTCGAGCGGGGGAGGCCGGGATCCAGGACTCCTGGGTTCTCTCCCCAGCTCTGACTCTTAGACAAGGTCACATGTGGGTGATGCTGCCTCTGAAAGGGGACACGGGTGGATCTGCCTGGCACCTGCCCTGTAGTACGGTGCCCCCTAGTGCCCGCCCCTGACTGCCGGGGAGAGCGCCCCCTGCCCAGCCCCCCACAGCACAGCACCCCCCCGCGCCCGCCCCTGACTGCTGGGGAGAGCGCCCCCTGCCCAGCCCCCCGCAGCACAGTGCCCCCAGCGCCCGCCCCTGACTGCCGGGGAGACCTCCCCCTGCCCAGCCCCCCACAGCACAGTGCCCCCACCGCCCGCCCGCCCCAGCGCCCGCCACTGACTGCCAGGAGAGCACCCTGCCCAGCCCCCACAGCACAGTGCCCCCAGCGCCGCCCCTGACTGCCAGGGAGAGCACCCCTGCCCAGCCCCACAGCACAGCACCCCAGCGCCCGCCCCTGACTGCCGGGAGAGCGCCCCTGCCCAGCCCCACAGCACAGCACCCCCGCGCCGCCCTGACTGCCAGGAGAGCACCCCCTGCCCAGCCCCACAGCACAGCACCCCAACGCCCGCCCCTGACTGCTGGGAGAGCGCCTGCCCAGCCCCACAGCACAGCACCCCCCCGCGCCCGCCCCTGACTGCTGGGGAGAGCGCCCCCTGCCCAGCCCCCCACAGCACAGCACCCTCCAGCACCTGCCCCTGACTGCCAGGGAGAGCGCCCCCTGCCCAGCCCCCCTCATCACCGGACCCCCCAGCGCCCGCCCCTGACTGCCAGGGGAGAGCGCCCCCTGCCCAGCCCCCCACAGCACAGCGCCCCCAGCGCCCGCCACTGACTGCCAGGGAGAGCGCCTGCCCAGCCCCACAGCACAGCACCCCAGCGCCCGCCCCTGACTGCCAGGAGGCGCCCCTGCCCAGCCCCCCGCAGCACAGTGCCCCCAGCGCCCGCCCCTGACTGCCAGGGGAGAGCGCCCCCTGCCCAGCCCCCCGCAGCACAGTGCCCCCAGCGCCCGCCCCTGACTGCTGGGGAGAGCACCCCCTGCCCAGCCCCCCGCAGCACAGTGCCCCTAGTGCCCGCCCCTGACTGCCAGGAGAGCGCCCCTGCCCAGCCCCACAGCACAGCACCGCCAGTGCCCGCCCCTGATTGCCAGGGAGAGCGCCCCTGCCCAGCCCCCACAGCACAGTGCCCCAGCGCCCGCCCCTGACTGCTGGGAGAGCACCCTGCCCAGCCCCCACAGCCCCTGCCCAGCCCCCACAGCACAGCACCCCCAGCGCCCGCCCCTGACTGCCGGGAGAGCGCCTGCCCAGCCCCCACAGCACAGCACCCCCCAGCACCCGCCCCTGACTGCCGGGGAGAGCGCCCCCTGCCCAGCCCCCCACAGCACAGCACCCCCCAGCACCCGCCCCTGACTGCCGGGGAGAGCGCCCCCTGCCCAGCCCCCCGCAGCACAGCACCCCCTGTCCCATACTGGGGCCGGCACTCAGTCATAGCCTCGTGAGAGTCCCCAGGAGCTTGGCCTGTGTGAGCAGCCCCTGGCTCCCAGCCACGCCCGGCTCAGACAGCTGCGCCTGCTGCCTGGACCCCCAGGCCTGGCACCGCATCCTCCCTGCCAGCCCCCGTCCCCGCCCGGGAGTTCGGTGTCTCTGCGCCTACCCCTGGGGCTGCTGTTCCTAGCCTGGCCGCAGGGGGAGCTCGGTGCCTGGGCTTCGATTCTGGGAGGGGAGTGGAGTCTAGTGGTTAGAGCGGTGGGAGCTGGGAGCCAGGATGCTGGGGTTCTCTCCCTGGCTCTGGGAGGGGAGCGGGGTCTAGTGGTTAGAGCAGTGGGAGCTGGGAGCCAGGACTCCTGGGTTCTCTCCCCGGCTCTCGGGAACAAAGAGATCCTGAGTCCTCGTTCTCTCCTTTGGCCCCTAGCCCCTTTCTCCCTCGCCCATGGACGGGCTGGACTCAGCCCCCACACAGCAGCTGCAGCCCCCTCCCCCCGACCCAGTTCCCCTGTTTAGATTCCCACCCCCAACCCGTAATCCCTGTGTGGCTGGCACTATGTGGGTCACAGGCAATGCCTGAGGGGCGGGGGGTGCCAGCTACCAGCCAGCCCTGGCCGGAGGAGCTGCACCCGAGGGCCTTTGTCTGCTGGCATCGGGGGTGGGGGGTGGCAATCTCCCCCTTTTCCTTGCCATTCACCTGGGATCTGCCGGCCCTGTCCCAGGGCTCCCGTCTCTGCCTGGGAGCCAGGACTCCTGGGGTCTCTCCCCAGCTCTGGGAGGGGAGTGGGGGCTGGTGGGTTAGAGCAGGGGGGCTGGGAGCCAGGACTCCTGGTTCTCTCCCGGGCTCTGGGAGGAAAGAGGTTTAGTGGGTTGGAGCAGGAGGGTGGGGAGCTGCCGGGGCCTGTGCCTCTCCCCTTGTTGGCGCAGGCTTTGGCAGGCTGGTGCATGGGCAGGGGCCGATCTTCAGCTTCCACAGGGTTTGGGGGGCTTCAGCTGCACAGGTCCTGCCCCCCATCCTTTCCCTCCAATGGCGGGTCCATGCCGTCTGCCGCCCTGGAGCTTGGGGGACGGGTCCCGGTCCAGGCAGAGAGGCTGCCTGCCTCTGCACACCGCCTCCCCCGCACGGGCATGTCTGGGGTGGGGGCTGAAGACAATCCCCTACCTCCCCAGCAGGGGGTGCAGCGCGGCGCTGGGCGGACCGTCCCCTGCGCGGCTGTTCCCCAGCTGCCCCACCCCAGAGGTGGCTGCCTCCCAGCACCAGCGAGCCAGTGCACTGAGGCCAGAGGAAGGCAGCCGTGGTGACTCACGTGCTGGGTGGCTGCTGCAGCTGTGAATCAGGCTGTCCTCAATCCCAGGCTGTCTTTGCACCTCCGAGCTCCCACTCCTGGTGTGGGGGCGGCAGGCTCCCTCCCACCCTGGCTGGGTTATTTTAGCTCTGCCGGGCGCCTCCCAATCCAGCTGGCACCTTCCAAGCCTTGCCATTGTCTCGGGGTCTGATCTCCCTGTATGGACCTTACGGCTTCCCTGGGTCGGGGGAGACCCCAGGAGTCCTGGCTCCCAGCCCCCCAGCTCTAACCACTAGCCCCTACTCCCTTCCCAGCACCATGGCCTCGTCCTACTGGTGCGGTGGGTTTGCGCCCCCACTTCCTTTCCTCAGCTTGGGTGTTAATCCGCTTGCGAATGGCGGGGAATCCAGCTGCTGCCTGCAGAACCCAGCTGCTGCCTGCAGAACGAGGGGAAGGGACAGTGGGGAGGGCTGGCAGGAGCAGTGCGGGGGACTAGGGGGTGACCCCGCTGGCTCAGCACTGGGCCGGCACCCTAGCAGGAATAACACGGCTGCGCCAGCATGGAGGGGGTCCAGCAAGGCGGTGAGGACTGGTAGCTAGGCGCTGAGCGCCGGGACAGAGGGACTGGCTGGATTAGTTCCTGCCCAGCGCTGACATGCAGCCACCTCTGGGGCAGGTCAGCTGGGAAACAGCCACACATAACACAGCCCCGGGAGAGAGGAATTGCAGCCACCTCTGAGGCCAGGCCCCATGGCACAGGGTGGCTTGATCTCCCTCCCTGCAGTGTGGCTGGGATCTGGGTTACAGCCCTGGGGGTGCAGCCCTGCTTCCTTGCTGTGGAGCCGAGAGGGATGGGGGGGTTGGCAGGCCGCCCCCTCCCCAGCAAGGGGTGGGGCGGTGTCATGGGGGATGGCTGACAACAATGGGGATAATTAGCTCCTGCTCCCGGTATGTCAAGAATGCCTCCCCCGCGTGCCCAGTGCTGCCTGCCGCCCTCCACCCCACCCCCGGCACACAACCCCCCCCGCCAGGTTTGGGGGGGGGGGCAGCCCTCTGCAGAGATAGAGCTGGCCTGTGGTGAGGGGCTCACTGGGGTGGCGCTCTCCCCTGGCACTCACAGCTGGGTGCTGGGGGGCTGTGGCGCTGCAGGGAGTGGGGCAGGGGGCGCTCTCCCCTGGCACTCACAGCTGGGTGCTGGGGGGCTGCGGCGCTGCAGGGAGTGGGGCAGGGGGCGCTCTCCCCTGGCACTCACAGGTGGGTGTAGGGGGCTGCGGCGCTGCAGGGAGTGGGGCAGGGGGCGCTCTCCCCTGGCACTCACAGGTGGGTGTAGGGGGCTGCGGCGCTGCAGGGAGTGGGGCAGGGGGCGCTCTCCCCTGGCACTCACAGCTGGGTGCTGGGGGGCTGCGGCGCTGCAGGGAGTGGGGCAGGGGGCGCTCTCCCCCGGCACTCACAGCTGGGTGCTGGGGGGCTGCGGCGCTGCCGGGAGTGGGGCAGGCGCTCTCCTGGCACTCACAGGTGGGTGCTGGGGGCTGCGCGCTGCAGGGAGTGGGGCAGGGGCGCTCTCCCTGGCACTCACGGGTGGGTGCTGGGGGGCTGCGGCGCGGCAGGGAGGGGGGCAGGGGGCGCTCTCCCCTGGCACTCACAGATGGGTGCTGGGGGCTGCGGCGCTGCAGGGAGTGGGGCAGCGGGGCGCTCTCCCCCGGCACTCACAGATGGGTGCTGGGGGGCTGCGGCGCTGCAGGGAGTGGGGCAGGGGGGCGCTCTCCCCTGGCACTCACAGGGGGGTGTAGGGGGCTGTGGCGCTGCAGGGAGTGGGGCAGGGGGCGCTCTCCCCTGGCACTCACAGGTGGGTGCTGGGGCTGCGGCGCTGCAGGAGTGGGGCAGGGGCGCTCTCCCTGGCACTCACAGATGGGTGCTGGGGCTGTGGCGCTGCAGGGAGTGGGGCAGGGGGAGCTCTCCCCTGGCACTCACAGGTGGGTGCTGGGGGGCTGCGGCGCTGCAGGGAGTGGGGCAGGGGGCGCTCTCCCCTGGCACTCACAGGTGGGTGCTGGGGGGCTGTGGCGCTGCAGGGAGTGGGGCAGGGGGGCGCTATCCCCTGGCACTCACAGATGGGTGCTGGGGGGCTGTGGCGCTGCAGGGAGTGGGGCAGGGGGTGCTCTCCCCTGGCACTCACAGGTGGGTGCTGGGGGCTGCGCTGCAGGAGTGGGGCAGGGCGCTCTCCTGGCACTCACAGCTGGGTGCTGGGGGGCTGCGGCGCTGCAGGGAGTGGGGCAGGGGGCGCTCTCCCCTGGCACTCACAGGTGGGTGCTGGGGGGCTGTGGCGCTGCAGGGAGTGGGGCAGGGGGCGCTCTCCCCTGGCACTCACAGGTGGGTGTAGGGGGCTGCGGCGCTGCAGGGAGTGGGGCAGGGGGCGCTCTCCCCTGGCACTCACAGATGGGTGCTGGGGGGCTGTGGCGCTGCAGGGAGTGGGGCAGGGGGGCGCTCTCCCCTGGCACTCACAGATGGGAGCTGGGGGGCTGTGGAGCTGCAGGGAGGGGGGCCGGGGGCGCTCGCCCCTGGCACTCACAGCTGGGTGCTGGGGGGCTGTGGCGCTGCAGGGAGTGGGGCAGGGGGCGCTCTCCCCTGGCACTCACAGGTGGGTGCTGGGGGGCTGTGACGCTGCAGGGAGTGGGGCAGGGGGCGCTCTCCCCTGGCACTCACAGGTGGGTGCTGGGGGGCTGTGGCGCTGCAGGGAGTGGGGCAGGGGGCGCTCTCCCTGGCAGTCACAGGTGGGTGTAGGGGGCTGTGACGCTGCAGGGAGTGGGGCAGGGAGCGCTCTCCCCTGGCACTCACGGGTGGGTGTAGGGGGCTGCGGCGCTGCAGGGAGTGGGGCAGGGGGCGCTCTCCCCTGGCACTCACAGGTGGGTGCTGGGGGGCTGCGGCGCTGCAGGGAGTGGGGCAGGGGGCGCTCTCCCCGGCATTCGGGGCCGGGCAGCACCGTGCTGTGGGGAGCAGAGTTCCCCTGCAGTCGTAGCCAGGTGTTCCACTTCCGATGCTCAATGATTATGCAGCGTTATGTGCGGCTGTTCCCCGGCTGCCCTGCCCCAGAGGTGGCTGCATCTCAGTGCTGGGTGAGCCGTCCCCGTGCGGCTGTTCCCCAGCTGCCCCCCCAGCCCAGTATTCCCTCCCCCCTGCTCTTCCCTGGAGCTCTCTCCACTCATCACTGTCTCTGCTCGGCAGCTGGCTGGGGGGGGTGGCAGCTGGCGGGGTGTGAACGGGGAGGGGGCGCCGCGACCCGCTTCCCGCCTGACTCATCCCAGCTAGTGAGTGGGCGAGGGAGCACGAGGCAAAGCTCCGGCCCTGCAGCACTCCTGTCCCGGGGCCGAGGAGAGAACCCAGGAGTCCTGGCTCCCAGCCCCCCACACCCACTAGGCCCCACTCCCCTCTCAGGGCTGGGGAGAGAACCCAGGAGTCCTGGCTCCCTAGTCTTCCCCCCAAGCCCCGCTAATGGTTCCAGGCAGGGCTGCCCGGGGCTGGTGGGTACCAGATCATGGGAATTGCCAGTGCGGACAGATGGTGGGGGGGGGGGGGGAGCTGTGGCACAAGCCGGGCACTGGGGCAGGGGGCAGCCCCAGGCTGGGGGGGAGGCTGTGGGTCACAGAGGCAGCTGAGTGACAGGTTGGAGGTCTGGGCGTGTCGCAGGCAGATTGGAAGGCAGCTGGGGGGGGTCACAGGGAGGCTACGTTGGGGGGAATCGGTGGGGTGGGGGTGTCAGGTCAGGGGGCAGCTGGCGGAGGGCAGGGCCATTGCCCTCGGGAGCTGCGAGCGCCCTGGGCGCTGTGGGGGGCGGCGTGGGCAGCTGACCCCTCTCTGCCCCCCAGAACCCTGACTACCATGGCTTCCACCCGGACCCCGAGCTGGACGTGTGGCACATGCGTCTGGCCTTCTTCTTCGGGATCTCCCTCTGCATCGTGGTGGGGGCCACCTTCGTGCACTACCTGCCGGAGCACGGGTGAGTGGGGCCGTGGGGCAGGACTCCGGAGCCGGGGGGCGTCAGACCCAGGCAGCCCGTGGGAGAGGGGTCGGAGCCAGGACTCCTGGGTTCTCTCCCTGGCTCGGGAGGGAAGGGAGGGCTGGTAGGTTAGAGCAGGGGAGGCTGGGAGCCAGGACTCCTGGGTTCTCTCCTGGCTCTGGGAGGGGAATGGGGGCTGGTAGGTTAGAGCAGGGGGGGCTGGGAGCCAGGACTCCTGGGTTCTCTCCCTGGCTCGGGAGGGAAGTGGGGGCTGGTAGGTTAGAGCAGGGAGCCAGGACTCCTGGGTGCTCTCCTGGTTCTGGGAGGGAAGTGGGGGCTGGGAGCCAGGACTCCTGGGTTCTCTCCCCGGCTCGGGAGGGAAGTGGGGGCTGATAGGTTAGAGCAGGGGGGCTGGGAGCCAGGACTCCTGGGTTCTCTCCCCAGCTCGGGAGGGGAGTGGGGGGGCTGGGAGCCAGGACTCCTGGGTTCTCTCCCCAGCTCGGGAGGGAAGTGGGGGCTGATAGGTTAGAGCAGGGGGGGCTGGGAGCCAGGACTCCTGGGTTCTCCGGGGGGCAGGGCTCATTACGCGGCTGGGCAGCAGGAGCTCAGCTTTGCGAGCAGACGGGAGCAGCAGCAGCGTAAGTTGCTTTTCTTCCGCCGGCTCCATGTGCGTCAGCAGCCCCCCCTTCCCCCCACACATCAGAGCGTCTGCCCCCCCCGCCTGCCAGCTCCGACGCGGGGCTATCTATACCGCAGGGCTAAATATACCCCCTCGGCTGGCAGGCGGGCAAGAGCCGCCCGGCTCCCCTCTGCCCGCACCCCGGCTTCCCCAGGACCCCCCTGGGGCAGGGGGCGCTATGGGGTGTAGGGGGCTCGCCAGGGGCTGCTGGCCAGAATGAAAGGGTTCATGGCTGCATCCCAAGGGGTCTAGTGGTTGAGGGGGGAGGGGGTTGGGAACCAGGACTCTTGGGTTCTCTCCCCGGCTCTGGGAGGGGAGTGGGGTCTGGTGGCTAGAGCAGGAGGGGCTGGGAGCCAGGACTCCTGGGTTCTCTCCCCAGCTCTGGGAGGGGAGTGGGGTCTGGTGATTGGGGGGGGGTGCTGGGAGCCAGGACTCCTGGGTTCTCTCCCCAGTGCTGGGAGGGGAGTGGGTCTCGTGGTTAGAACAGGGGGGTCTGGGGGCCAGGACTGACTCCTCTGCCCTCTCCCAGCTGTTCTGATGGCGCATGTCCACACTGGGGGGAGGCGAGTGTGTGTGTGGGGGGGGAGTCTCCTGTTTCTGGGGGGCGGGGGCCAGGAAATCAGCCCCACGAATGTCCAGTGCCCCATGCCCCACAGCGCCCCCAGCTGGGCTGGGAGGAGCCTGGGCTGTGCCCCAGCTGGGACCCACCGCCCGTGGGCTGAGCAGGTGGCTGGCGCCGGCTGGGCCAGCAGCTGCCCGGGCTGGGAACCGCGTCTCACGTCCGCTGATTCCTCGCGGGTGAGTTCTCGCCCGCTCCCAGCTCCGTGCAGCTCCCGGCGCAGAGAGCGAGGGGGGGGGGCTCTGCCAGGGCCCCAAGTGCCGACCCTCAGCCCCCCCCAGGTTGTGTATCTCTGGTCTCGGTGCTGAAGCTGACTTTGCGGGTCTCCCCTGGCTCTGCTGGGCGCGTGCTCCTGCCCCTGTGGGTGGGGGGCTGCTCCTGCCCCCGTGGGTGGGGGGCTGCCGGGCGGCTCTGGGCAGGGGCCGCAGCCGGGTTAGTTCAGGCGCTGATCCAGGGCCTTGGCCCCGTCGTCGCCTCTGCCCACCGCCAGCCGGGCTCCCGGGGCCTTGGGGTGGGGCTGGGAATGGGGCAGGAGGCGCCGGCCCCCCAGTTCTCACCCCCTCTCTCCCCAGCATGCGGACGTGGGCACGCCGGGAGGCCGAGCGGCTGCTGAAGGAGCGGGAGCGGCTGGGGCTGCCTCTCCTGGACTCCAACTACTTCGACCCCAGCAAGCTGGTGCTGCCGGACGAGGAGGAGGAGTGAGGGGGGCTGGGCCGGCACCCCCCAGGGCTGTGTGAATAAACCTGCTGAGCCAGCTGGCCCCGCCTCTGTCTCTGTCTGTCTGTGGGGCGGGGGGGGTGGAGCCAGGACTCCTGGGTTCCATCCCCAGCCCTCGTGCGGGAGGCTCTGACACCTTCGGATGCGGCCCAGAGCTGGGTGGCCTGAGTTCTGGCTCTGACCCTGTTCCCTCTGCCTTGGGGGAGCTGTGGGGCTGTTCCTCGGCCGCCCTGCCCCAGAGGTGGCTGCATCTTGGTGCTGGGTGAGCCGTCCCCAGGAGCACCCAGCTCGGGGGGGCAGGAGGTGGCCGTGGCTGAGGGGAATGGCCCTTTGGAACTGCACGTGAGGCCAAGGCAGGACCCACAGGAACCACCCAGCCGCTGGTCTGTGCCCTCCCCCGGCCCCATAGCCAGCCCTGCACCTCTGCTGCTGGCTGTGTGTCCCCCACTCATCCCTGCCCCACAGCTACCTGTCTCTGTGCCCTGCTCCTCCCCCCGGCTTGGCCAGCTGACATCACTCTCCCAGTTTGGGAAACTGAGTCATGAAGAGCAGCTGAGAGTCAACAGCACAAGAGTCCTGCCTCCCTGTGCCCCAGCCACTAGACCCCACTGCCCTCCCAGAGTGGCGGAGAGAACCCAGGAGTCCTGGCTCCCAGCCCCCCCGTCCCCCAGCCACTAGACCCCACTCCCCTCCCGGAGCGGCGGAGAGAACCCAGGAGCCACTAGACCCCACTCCCCTCCCGGAGCGGCGGAGAGAACCCAGGAGTCCTGGCTCCCAGCCCCCCCGTCCCCCAGCCACTAGACCCCACTCCCCTCCCAGGGCGGCGGAGAGAACCCAGGAGTCCTGGCTTCTCTGCTGGGCCTCAGGAGAGGTTCTGCCATTTCTCTGAGACGCGGCTTCGTGCGTCACCGCTGGCTCTGCCCTTGTTCAGTGCCGGCTGCTGCTGCCTGTTCACTGCGCCACAAATAGCATCTCAGCCCAGGGCGAGCAGCCCTCCAGCGGAGTTATAGGGGGCTGTACCCCACTTGCCCCGCCCCAGAGGTGGCTGCATGTCAGGGTGGGTGAGGCCCCCCCCGGGCAGGGTTGTGTGGGGCTGTTCCCAGCTGCTCCGCCCCAGAGGTGGCTGCATGTCAGAGTGGGTGAGGCCCCCCCCCCCGGGCAGGGTTGTGTGTGGGGCTGTTCCCAGCTCCTCTGCCCCAGAGGTGGCTGCATGTCAGGGTGGGTGAGCCCCCCTGGGCAGGGTTGTGTGGGGCTGTTCCCAGCTGCTCCGCCCCAGAGGTGGCTGCATGTCAGAGTGGGTGAGGCCCCCCCCCAGGCAGGGTTGTGTGTGGGGTTGTTCCCAGCTCCTCTGCCCCAGAGGTGGCTGCATGTCAGGGTGGGTGAGGCCCCGGGCAGGGTTGTGGGGCTGTTCCCAGCTGCTCTGCCCCAGAGGTGGCTGCATGTCAGGATGGGTGAGGCCCCCCCCGGGCAGGGTTGTGTGAGGCTGTTCCCAGCTGCTCCGCCCCAGAGGTGGCTGCATGTCAGGGTGGGTGAGGCCCCCGCCCCGGGCAGGGTTGTGTGGGGCTGTTCCCAGCTGCTCTGCCCCAGAGGTGGCTGCATGTCAGGGTGGGTGAGGCCCCCCCCCGGGCAGGGTTGTGTGGGACTGTTCCCAGCTGCTCCGCCCCAGAGGTGGCTGCATGTCAGGGTGGGTAAGGGCCCCCCCCAGGCAGGGTTGTGTGTGGGGCTGTTCCCAGCTCCTCGGCCCCAGAGGGGGCGGCATGTCAGGGTGGGTGAGGCCCCCCCCCCGGGCAGGGTTGTGTGTGGGGCTGTTCCCAGCTGCTCCGCCCCAGAGGTGGCTGCATGTCAGGGTGGGTGAGGGCCCCCCGGGCAGGGTTGTGTGGGGCTGTTCCCAGCTGCTCTGCCCCAGAGGTGGCTGCATGTCAGGGTGGGTGAGGCCCCCCCGGGCAGGGTTGTGTGGGGCTGTTCCCAGCTGCTCCGCCCCAGAGGTGGCTGCATGTCAGGGTGGGTAAGGGCCCCCCCCAGGCAGGGTTGTGTGTGGGGCTGTTCCCAGCTGCTCTGCCCCAGAGGTGGCTGCATGTCAGGGTGGGTGAGGGCCCCCCCCAGGCAGGGTTGTGTGTGGGGCTGTTCCCAGCTGCTCTGCCCCAGAGGTGGCTGCATGTCAGGGTGGGTGAGGCCCCCCCGGGCAGGGTTGTGTGGGGCTGTTCCCAGCTGCTCCGCCCCATAGGGGGCTGCATGTCAGGGTGGGTGAGGCCCCCCCAGGCAGGGTTGTGTGGGGCTGTTCCCAGCTGCTCTGCCCCAGAGGTGGCTGCATGTCAGGGTGGGTGAGGCCCCCCCCGGGCAGGGTTGTGTGTGGGGCTGTTCCCAGCTGCTCTGCCCCAGAGGTGGCTGCATGTCAGGGTGGGTGAGGCCCCCCCCAGGCAGGGTTGTGTGTGGGGCTGGTCCCAGCTGCTCCGCCCCCGAGGTGGCTGCATGTCAGGGTGGGTGAAGCCCCCCCGGCCAGGGTTGTGTGGGGCTGTTCCCAGCTGCTCCGCCCCAGAGGTGGCTGCATGTCAGGGTGGGTGAGGCCCCCCCGGGCAGGGTTGTGTGGGGCTGTTCCCAGCTGCTCCGCCCCAGAGGTGGCTGCATGTCAGGGTGGGTGAGGCCCCCCCGGGCAGGGTTGTGTGTGGGGCTGTTCCCAGCTGCTCTGCCCCAGAGGTGGCTGCATGTCAGGGTGGGTGAGCCCCCACCCCCGGGCAGGGTTGTGTGTGGGGCTGTTCCCAGCTGCTCTGCCCCAGAGGTGGCTGTGGCCCAGAACCACCTCGTTTGCCCAGGCTCAGGGCCTGCCCTGGCCAATGGGGGAGCTGTGGGGTTGGGGGAGAGTCAGCCTGGGATGGGCCATATGGGAATCGGTGCTGGGGGCTGGGTAGAGATTTTCCCTGTTAACTCCGGGGGGGGGGCCTGCGGGACAGGTGCCCCCTTGGGGATTCCAGGTGCCCTGGGCCAGGCAAAGTGGAGTCACCTGGGACCCTGATCCGGCTCAGCTCCGCTGTGGGGGTGGGGGCGCTGGGCGGGGCTGGGGGCTGCGGGGCGGGAGTGAGGGGCACCAGCAGCACTGCGGGGCGGGGGGGTCCGTGGCAGACTCAAGTCCGCAGCGAGATGTTTCCTTCTCCCGGCGCCTGCGGCAGACGCTGAAATATTCATGGGGAACCGAACCTCCCGAGGGGCGACTGGGCACATCATGGCAGCCCTCCCACAACCTGCCCCCAGAGTGTCCCCCCCACTGCCCCCCACTCCTGACCCACAGCTCTGCTGGTGCCCCCCCCACTTCTGACTGCAGGCCCCCATAACCCAGCCCTGGGCTCCCCAGGTCTGCCGGTGCCCCCCGTTCCTGACTGCAGCCCCCCATAGCCCAGCCCTGGGCTCCCCAGGTCTGCCGGTGCCCCCCACTACTGCCTGCAGCCCCATAACCCAGCCCTGGGCTCCCAGGTCTGCTGGTGCCCCGTTCCTGACTGCAGCCCCCCATACCCCAGCCCTGGGCTCCCGAGGTCTGCCGGTGCCCCCCGTTCCTGACTGTAGCCCCCCATAACCCAGCCCTGGGCTCCCCAGGTCTGCCGGTGCCCCCCGTTCCTGACTGCAGCCCCCCATAGCCCAGCCCTGGCATCCCAGAGTTCTGAGAGTTCCCCCCACTTCCAACCGCAGCCCCCCATAACCCAGCCCTGGGCTCCCCGCAGCTCTGCCAGTGCCCCCCCAACCGCAGCCCCCCATAACCCAGCCCTGGTGTCCCCCAATCCCAACCCACAGCCCCCGCCCTGGGCTCAGATCCCCTCCCGTTTCAGGGGAGCGAACCCAGGAGTCCTGGCTCCCCCCCGCCCTCCTGTTGCCGACCTATTTCTCTCGCTCTCTCCCGTGCGCTCCGCCCCGCGCGGCTCCGGGCTGGGCTCAGAGTCCCCGGCGGATCCGGGCAGGCAGGAGCCGGAGCCGGGCTCCGGACATGGCCCGCTGCGCCCGCGGGCGGCGGTGACCGGACCCAGCCCCAGGTAAGGTGCGGGGAGGGGAGCCAGGACTCCTGGGTTCTCACCCCGCTCCGGACGGGGAGTGGGGTCTAGTGGTTAGAGCGGGGGGGGGGGTCTGGGAGCCAGGACTCCTGGGTTTTCTCCTGGCTCTGGGAGGAGTGGGGCTGGTGGGTTCGAGCCGGGGGGGCGGGGCGCCAGGCCTCCGGGGTTCTCGCCCGGGCGCGGGGTGGGGCGTGGGGTCGTGTGGTTAGAGCGGGGCGGGGCGGTTCTGGGAGCCAGGACTCCTGGGTTCTCTCCCCGGCTCTTGGAGGGGAGCAGGGTCTAGTGGTTAGAGCGGGGGGGGGTCTGGGAGCCAGGACTCCTGGGTTCTATACCTGGCTCTAGGAGCGGAGTGGGGTCTAGTGGTTAGAGCAAGGGGGGGTCTGGGAGCCAGGACTCCTGGGTTCTCTCCCAGGCTCTGGGAAGGGGGTGGGGGCTGGTGGTTAGAGCAAGGGGGGGCTGGGAGTCAGGACTCCTGGGTTTTCGCCCGGGGTGTGGGTGGGGTGTGGGGGCTGGTGGGTTAGAGCAGGAGGGGCTGGGAGCCAGGACTCCTGGGTTCTCTCTCCGGCTCTGGGAGGGGAGTGGGGGCTGGTGGTTAGAGCAGGAAGGGCTGGGAGCCAGGAATCCTGGGTTCTCTCCCTGGCTCTGGGAGAGGAGTGGGGGCTGGTGGTTACACAGGGGGGCTGGGAGCCAGGACTCCTGGGTTCTCTCCCGGCTCTGGGAGGGCAGTGGGGCTGGTGGTTACACGGGGCTGGGCGCCAGGACTCCTGGGTTCTCTCCCCGGCTCTGGGAGGGGAGTGGGGGCTGGTGGTTACACGGGGGCAGGTTGCAGTTGTCTCTGGGAGGTGGCAGCTCTAGGCACATTCTGCTTGTAAGGGAACCACCGGGTGAAGTTTGGCAAAGTTAGAAGGAGCTGAAGATTGGTCCCCTGGCACTCAGGGCCGGGCACTGGGGGGCACCGTGCTGAGGGCAGCAGGGCGAGGGCTGGGCTGAAGCCAGGTGATGGGGAGCGGGATGTGGGGCTGGGCTGGGCAGGGGGCGCTCTCCCCTGGCAGGCGGGGCCGGGCACGGGGGGATGCCGTGCGGTGGGGTGCGGGCCGGGGGGCTGGTTGGGGGGCTGGGGAGGGGCCGTTCTCCCCTGGCCGGTCAGGGCCGGGTGGTGCTGGTGGGGGATTTGGGGGGGGCTCCCCGATTTACTCACTGACCCAAGCGGCTCACACTTGCCAAGGGGTGTTCTGAGCATGTTCAGTTCTCAGCCTTTGCCCTGCTCCATGTGTGTGTGTTTGTGTGAGTGTGTAGGTGCCCTCAGCTGGAGGGACCAGGCCCTGCACTGTGTTGGGGTGCACAGCTGGAGTGTGGCGTTTCTGTTTGTGATGATGTGTTGTGTGTGGCTTTGTGTCTGTGCACTTGCACTGTGTGGCCCAGCTGCATTGCGTGTCTGTTCCGTGTGTACGGTTGCGGTGTTGTGGTGTTTGTGTGATTACATGTGTGTTTCACAGGCAGTGTTGTGTGGTGTGGTTTTTTTCACGTTGTGTGTATGTCTGCATGGATGGGGTCTGTTGTGTGTATTGCAGTGTGTGTGTCACAGTATGTGTACATGGTCGTCTTCGCATGGTGCATATGTCGCAGCATGTGTGTGTGCGTTTGTCTTGTGTGCATTGACGTGTGTGTACAGTTGTGATGCATTCGTGCTGTCGTGGTGCATGTGTGCGGTTATGGTGTGTGTGTATGAGGTTGTGGGGTGTGTGTCAGTGGGTGTGCATGGTGTGTGCATGGTTGTGTGGTTTGCATGGGATGTGTGTACGGTTGTGTGGTGTGCATGGTGCATGTGTGCAGTTGTGGTGCGTGTGTGTGGTAGTGGTGCATGTGCCACAGTGTGTGTATGCAATTCTGATATGTGTGCATGTATGGTTATGCACACATTCTGGTTGTGTGTATGGTTCTGACACTGGCGAAGCCGGGCCCGGCTGTTTGTGTGTGAAGTTGTGGGGTGTGTGCGGTTGTGGGGTGTATGTGGCATATGTGTGTGGTCATGGTGTGTGTGTGCTGTGTATCTGCTGTTGTGTGGTGTGTATCAGTATGTGTGCAGCTGTGGGGGGGTGTTGCAATGTGTGTGCGGTTGTAGATGTGTGTGGGGTCTGTGTTGCTGTGTGTGTGTGTGTGGTTGTGGGGTCTGTGTCGCAATGTGTGTGGGGTGTCACAGTGTGTGTGGTTGTGGGGGGTGTTGCAGTATGTCTGCGGTTGTGGTGTGTGTGTGCAGTTGTGGGATGTGTGAGGAGTTGTTTGTTGCAGTGTGTGTGTGTGGTTGTGTGGTGCTTGTGTCACACTGTGTGCGTGGTTGTGTGGTTTGTGTATCGCTGTGTGTGTGTAGTTGTGTGTGTGTTGCAGTGTGTGTGGTGTGTTTGTCACAGTGTGTGTGTGTAGTTGTGGGGTGTGTTGCAGTGTGTGTGGTTCTGTGGTGCATTTCGCAGTATGAGTGCAGTTGTGGGGTGTGTGTATTGCAGTGTGGGCGTGGTTGTGGGACGTGTGTCACAGTGTGTGTGCAGTTGTGTGGTGTGTGTGTTGCAATGTGTGTGCAGTTATGCGGTGTGTGTGCGCGCTGCGTGTGTCGCAGTGTGCGTGTGGTTGTGTAGTGCATGTGTGTGTGGTTGTGTAGTGCATGTGTGTGTGGTGAGTGTGTCACAGTGTGCGTGCGGTTGAGCGCTGTGTGTCACAGTCTTTGTGCGGTGTGTGTGTCACAGTCCGTGTGTGTTTGTGCAGTATGTGTGTCACAGAGTGTGTGCGGTTGTGTGCTGTGTGTGTTGCAGTCTGTGTGCGGTTGTGCGGTGTGTGTGTCGCAGTGTGCGTGCGGTTGTGCGCAGTGTGATGCAGTCTGTGTGTGGTTGTGTGGTGTGTGTGTGCGGTTGTGTGGGGTGTGTGTCACAGTGTGTGTGCGGTTGTGCGCGGTGTGATGCAGTCTGTGTGTGGTTGTGTGGTGTGTGTGTGCGGTTGTGCGATGTGTGTGTCACAGTGTGTGTGCGGTTGTGCGCGGTGTGATGCAGTCTGTGTGGGGTTGTGTGGTGTGTGTGTGTGCGGTTTTGCGATGTGTGTGTCACAGTGTGTGTGCGGTTGTGCGCGGTGTGATGCAGTCTGTGTGTGGTTGTGTGGTGTGTGTGTGCGGTTGTGCGCGGTGTGATGCAGTCTGTGTGTGGTTGTGTGGTGCATATGTCGGTACCTGTCTGGGTTGCGGTTGTTGGTGCCCCTCCCCCCGCCAGGTTACACCAGTTTCCAGCTCCTGTTGCCTTCAAGCTGCTGTAGCCGGGTTGCCATGGCGACAGCGGGGGGGTTCTCGGGGTTACCGTGGCGATAGGGGGGTTCTGGGACCATCTGTCCGGTTGTCACCACTCAGTGTCCGAGGCGGTGGGGGGGTGTCCCTGCTCGCCCAGCCCTGCCCCCCCTCGCCCTGCCGGTGCCCCTCACTCCCGACCCGCAGCCCAGCGCTGGATCCCACCCTTTGGGTCCCTGGCTCTGCCAGCCGGGCCCGGCTTCGCCAGGGCCAGAACCCAGGAGGCAGCTGCTGCCCTGGGCTGGGAACTGGCTCTGGGCGGGGAGGGGGGTCTGGTGGTGAGAGCTGGGTGGAGGCTGGGAACCAGGACTCCTGGGTTCTCTCTCCGGCTCTGGGCGGGGAGGGGGGTCTGGTGGTGAGAGCTGGGTGGAGGCTGGGAACCAGGACTCCTGGGTTCTCTCTCCGGCTCTGGGCGGGGAGGGGGGTCTGGTGGTGAGAGCTGGGTGGAGGCTGGGAACCAGGACTCCTGGGTTCTCTCTCTGGCTCTGGGCGGGGAGGGGGGTCTGGTGGTGAGAGCTGGGTGGAGGCTGGGAACCAGGACTCCTGGGTTCTCTCTCCGGCTCGGGGAGGGGGACTCCCGAGTCTCTGCCGGGAGGTGATGGCAGCCTGGTTCTAACCGGGCATGAGGGGAAATTCGAGGGGAGCCGAGGTCCCGAATCCCACGGCCCCCATCCCTGACCCCAGCCAGGTCCCATAAGGAGCCGTCTCTGTCAGGTGACTTCCAGCCCCAGGATGGAGGGTCTGGCTGGCTCAGCGGGGGGCACCGGGCTGCAGGGGGCAGGGAGGGGGCTCAGTGGGGGGGCAGGGGGGGCTCAGGGGGGCACCAGGCTGCAGGGGCAGGGAGGGGGCACCGTGGGGGATGCAGACTCTGTCTCACTCCCCCGACCCCCCCAGGATGCCGTGGGGGTGTCTCCGGCTGCGGGAGGAGAAAAACTACAGCTCCGTGGGCGACATCACGGACAAGTACGAGATCGGGGAGCTGCTGAGCGCGTGAGTATTGTGGGGGGGCTGCTCCCCACAGCCCGGCCCACAAAGACCCCCTCCCACAGCGACGTGCTCACATGCCTCAGTTTCCCTGTCTGCCGGGCGGGCGGGGGGTGGAGGAGGGAACGGGATAATTTGACCAGACTCCAGGGGAGCCCCACCCCCTGGCCCTGGGACGAACGGGGTGGAGGTGGGGAAAAGGGGGAGGGTGGGAAGGGTAGTCCCAGTAATTCACAGTGGTGGCAGGGTGCTGGGGGGCTGTTGGGGGGTTACAAACGGTGTGGGATGTGGGGTAGCTGGGGGGGGTGATCCACGGGGGAGGGTAACGTCTCTCCCCCCCCAGGAAGGAGTTCTGTGAGCTGTGCCTGGCCCGCGAGCGCCGGACCGACCGGCTCGTTGTCTGCAAGCGGTTCCGGAAGAAGGACGGCAGGAAGGTTCGCCAGGCCGCCCGGAACGAGATCCTCATCCTGAAGATGTAGGTACTGGAGCCGGACCCCCCCCCCCCACCGCCGCAGCTGGGCCAGGAGTACTGGCAAAGGGGGGGCCCTGAGAGCCTTCGGCCTCCAGCTCCCGAGTCTCCTTCCTCCAGTCACCCTCCCCTCCTGCGCCTGCTGGGCAACACGACAACGTACAAGGGGAAACTGAGGCAGGCTCGGCCTTCAGAAAATCCCCACGTGGTTGCACATTTCTGGCCTTGCTGCATCTCTCTGTCGCCTTCCCCCCCCCCCCCCCGGCACTGTTCCTCTTTGCTCTGCAGCTCAGAGGGGTCCTCGCCCCACTGCCCTGCCCAGGGGCGATGAGGTGGGGTGTCCTGGCCTCTGGGGTTCCCGTTGTGAATGACTCTGGCCTCTGGCCAGTCCCTCCCCTTTGCACTCAGTGCATGGCGGAGGGAAACTGAGGCAGGCTGGGCATCCTGGCGCTTGCTAGAATTGCCATGTGGGAGTCAGGACGCCTCTTTCGGCAACAGCCCATGTGTATCTGCTGTGCTGGGGGGTGTCGCTCTGCAGCGGGGGGGGGCAGGAAGGAAGCTGTGCCAATTGCTTGTCCCCCCCCAGGGTGAGTCACCCCAACATCCTCCAGCTGATCGACACCTTTGAGACGCGCAGGGAATTTTACATCATCCAGGAGCTGTGAGTGCCAGGGCTTGGGGGGGTGGGGGGCGACCTCGGGGCAGGGAATGGTGGGGTCCCATGGTTGGGGGGATGCCAGGGTTTGGGGCGGATTGGCTGGGGGCTGATCCCACCCTGGGAGCAGAAGGGAGTGGGGGAGCGAGGGGATATGGGTTGGGGGACTCCTGGGGCTGGGAGCAGGGGGGAGGGGAGGAGACCCCAGGGCAGGAAACAGAGGGGAAGGGAGGGGAGGGGACCCCAGGGCAGGGAACATGGCGCTCCAGGCTCAGGGGGGGCTCGGGGGTGCCCCAGGGCTGAGCCAGCCGGTGCTGCCCCCCGCAGGGCGACGGGCGGGGACGTGTTCGACTGGATTTTGGACCTGGGCTGCTACACGGAGCGAGACGCCAGCAGCCTGATCCGGCAGGTGCTCGAGGCCCTGGCCTATCTGCACAGCCTGCACATCGTGCACCGCAACCTCAAGGTCAGGGACCCAGGCATCCGGGCTGCCCCCACCCCCGCTCTACCCACCAGGCCCCAGTGCCCTCCCAGAGCCGGGGAGAGAACCCAGGCGTCCTGGCTCCCAGCCCCCCTGCTGTAACCACTAGACCCCACTCCTCTCCCAGAGCCGGAGAGAGAACCCAGGCGTCCTGGCTCCCAGCCCCCCTGCTGTAACCACTAGACCCCACTCCTCTCCCAGAGCCAGGGAGAGAACCCAGGAGTCCTGGCTCCCAGGCCCCAGGTTTCAGCGAGACTCGCTGGCTGGTTTCTTTAGCTCACGTCCCCCCCCACGTGGCCACTTCTGTGCCATGCAGGTGGGGTGGTGGTCTTAGGGGTGGGGGCAGGCTGAGAGGGGGGAAAGGGGTGGAGTGGTGTGGGGCAGGCTGGTGGGAAGGGAGGGGGAGTGTGGGGCCAGCAGGGGAGGGGGCAGTGTGGGGCTGGCGTGGGTGGGCGTGGGGTGGGGCGGGCACTGGGGGGCAGGCGGGGAGGCGGTGTGGGGCTGGCACTGTGGGGCTGATGGGGAGGTGGTGTGGGGCTGGCACTGTGGGGCAGGCTGGTGGGAAGGGAGGGGGCAGTGTGGGGCTGGCGCTGTGGGGCTGTTGGGGGAGGGGGGGGTGGGGGGCTGGCCCTGTGGGGCAGGCTGGTGGGAAGGGAGGGGGCAGTGTGGGGCTGGCGCTGTGGGGCTGGCAGGGGAGGCAGCGGCGTGGGGCTGGCGCTGTGGGGCTGGTGGGGGGGTCTGACGCCCGGCGCGCCCCCCAGCTGGAGAACCTGGTCTATCACACCCAGCAAAGCCGCGCCAAGGTCGTGCTCCGGGATTTCTACCTGTCGCGCTTTGAGAACGGAGCCATCACTGAGCCCTGTGGGACGCCCGAGTACCTGGGTATGTCCCCCCCCAGTACCTGGGTACGGCCCCCCATTCCCCCGAGTACCTGGGTATGTCCCCCCAAGTACCTGGGTACAGCCCCCCCATCCCCCCGAGTACCTGGGTATGTCCCCCCCAGTACCTGGGTACGGCCCCCCATTCCCCTGAGTACCTGGGTATGTCCCCCCCAGTACCCGGGTACGGCCCCCCATTCCCCCAAGTACCTGGGTATGTCCCCCCAAGTACCCGGCACGGCCCCCATCCCCAGTACCTGGGCCTGGGTATGTTCCCCAAGTACCTGGGTACAGCCCCCATCCCCAGTACCTGGGTATGTCCCCAGTACCTGGGCACGGCCCCCATTCCCAGCAGTACCTGGGTATGTCCCCCAGTACCTGGGTACAGCCCCATCCCCGAGTACCTGGGTATGGCCCCAGTACCTGGGCACGGCCCCCATTCCCCGAGTACCTGGGTATGTCCCCAAGTACCCGGATCCCCAGTACCTGGGCACGGCCCCCATCCCCGAGTACCTGGGTATGTCCCTCCCCAGTACCTGGGTACAGCCCCCATTTCCCGAGTACCTGGGTATGTCCCCCAAGCACCCGGCACGGCCCCCATTCCCAGTACCTGGGTATGTCCCCAAATACCCGGGTATGGCCCCCATTCCCCCGAGTACCTGGGTATGTCCCCCCCCAAGTACCCGGGTATGGCCCCCCATCCCCCCGAGTACCTGGGTATGCCCCATGATGAGTACCTGGGTACGGCCCCCCATCCCTCTGAGTACCTAAGTAAGCGATCCCCAAGTACCAGGGTTCCGTCCCCATCCCCGAGTACCTGGGCACGCCCCGAGTACCTGGGTATGTCTCCCCAAGTACCTGGCGCCCCGAGTACCTGGGTATGTCTCCCGAGTACCTGGCGCCCCCCCCCAGTACCTGGGTATGTCTCCCCCAAGTACCTGGGTATGGGACCCACCCCGAGTACCAGGGTACAACCCCTCCAAGTACCTGGGTACGACTCCCCTCCCCCCAAGTACCTGGGTAAGTCCCTCCCACCCCAAATACCTGGTACAAACTCCTGCCCCTCCCCTGAGTACCTAAGTATCGGACCCTCCCCGGAGGTCCCGCCCCCTTCCCCCACCCTGAGTACCACTGTCCCACCCCCTTTGTCCTCACCCCCCGTTATATCTGGGGGTCTCACCCCGTCTCTGTCTGCCCCCAGCCCCCGAGGTCATCGCCCGCCAGCGCTATGGGCGCCCCGTGGACTGCTGGGCCGTGGGGGTGATTCTCTTCATCCTGTGAGTGGGGGGCCCGGGGGGTCGGAGGGGATGGGGCTGGGGGTCGTATCGGGGGTCGGGGCTAGGGGGCAGGAGGGTGGCATTAGGCTGTCCTGGGGGGGGGGGCTGGGTCCCGCGACCCCCCTGACCACCCCTCCCCCCGCAGGCTGTCGGGGAACCCCCCGTTCTACGCCGAGGCGGAGCAGGAGTCTGGCCGGGGGCAGGATCGGCAGCTCTTCCGTCAGATCCTAGCCGGGGAATACCGCTTCGACCCCCCCTACTGGGACGAGATCTCCCCCGCCGGTGAGCCCCCCGCACCCCACAGCCGCCCCCCGCGCCCCACAGCCCCCCACTGCCCTGACTCCCCGTCCTGGGACGAGATCTCCCCCGCCGGTGAGTCCCCCGCACCCCACAGCCCCCCACTGCCCTGACTCCCCTACTGGGACGAGATCTCCCTGCCGGTGAGCCCCATGCCCACAGCCCCCGTGCCCCACAGCCCCCACTGCGCCCCACAGCCCCCCACTGCCCTGACTCCCCGTCCTGGGACGAGATCTCCCCCGCCGGTGAGGCCCCCGCGCCCCACAGCCCCCCCCTGCCCTGACACCCCCTACTGGGACGTGATCTCCCCTGCCGGTGAGCCCCCCATGCCCCACAGCCCCCCCCGTGCCCCACAGCCCCCACTGCCCTGACTCCCCGTCCTGGGACGAGATCTCCCCCGCCGGTGAGACCCCCGCACCCACAGCCCCTGCCCCACAGCCCCACTGCCCCGTCCCCTACTGGGACGAGATCTCCCCGCTGGTGAGACCCCGCCCCACAGCCCCCACTGCCCCCCACTGCCCTGACTCCCCGTCCTGGGACGAGATCTCCCCTGCTGGTGAGCCCCGCACCCCACAGCCCCCGTGCCCCACAGCCCCCACTGCCCTGACTCCCGTCCTGGGACGAGATCTCCCGCTGGTGAGCCCCGCACCCCACAGCCCCCTGTGCCCCACAGCCCCACTGCCCGTCCCCTACTGGGACGAGATCTCCCGCCGGTGAGCCCCCGCACCCACAGCCCCCTGCCCTGACTCCCTGTCCTGGGATGAGATCTCCCCGCCGGTGAGCCCCGCACCCCACAGCCCCACTGCGCCCCACTGCCCCGACCCCTCCTGGGACAAGATCTCCCCGCCGGTGAGCCCCCCGTGCCCCACAGCCCCCCACAGCCCCCACTGCCCTGACCCCCTACTGGGACGAGATCTCCCCGCCGGTGAGCCCCCATGCCCCACAGCCCCCACTGCGCCCCACTGCCCCGACCCCTCCTGGGACAAGATCTCCCCTTCCAGTGAGCCCCCGTGCCCCACAGCCCCCACTGCTCCGACCCCCTACTGGGACGAGATCTCCCCGCCAGTGAGCCCCCGTGCCCCACAGTCCCCACAGCCCCCACTGCCCTGACCCCTACTGGGACGAGATCTCCCTGCTGGTGAGCCACCCATGCTCCACAGCCCCCACTGTGCCCCACAGCCCCCACTGCCCGTCCCCTACTGGGACGAGATCTCCCCGCTGGTGAGCCCCGTGCCCCACAGCCCCCACTGCCCCCACTGCTCCGACCCCTACTGGGACGAGATCTCCCCGCCGGTGAGCCCCGTGCCCCCAGCCCCCACAGCGCCCCACAGCGCTGCCCTGCCCTGCTGGGACAATCTCTCTCCCGCTGATGAGACACCCCGCCCCCTGCCATCCCCCAATCCCTAGAGCCTGCCTCACGCGTCTCCCCCCATGCCCCTGCCACGCTGGTATGGGGGGGGCATTCACCCCGACTGCCCCTCCCCCCACTGCAGCCAAGAAGCTGGTGTCGCAGCTGCTGGAGGTGGATCAGGACCAGAGGATCACGGCGCAGGAGGCCCTGGGACACGTCTGGTGAGGGGGGGGGCAGCTGGGGGGCCGGCAGCAGAGTGGGGAGGGGCATTGTGGGGGAATGGGGCGTGGGGAGGGGCAGGGTGTGGGCGTGTGGGGAGGGGCAGGTGGGCATGGGGCAGTATGGGGGTTGATGGGGGTCACTCCCTCTCAGCTGGGGGCAGGGAGGTACATGGGGCCGTCTGGCTGGGCTGGGGGGTGGCTCTCTGCTGCAGGGCCTTCCCCTTACACCCCCAACCTGCCCCTCACTGCCCAGGCTAATGGCTACCAATGTTTCCTCCCGGCTGGGTCTTCCTGTGCCCCCACGTTCCCCATCTCCCCACACATCCTCCCAATCTCCCCTCCCCCAACTCACCTGCATCCGCCACCCCAACCCGGCCCCTGCGCTGCATCCTCCCCCCCCCCCACCCCCCTCGACACCCGCCCCCCAGGATCGCGGGCAACGTGGCTTCGGAAAAGAACCTCAAGGAGGGGGTCTGTGCCCAGATCGAGAAGAACTTTGCCAAAGCCAAATGGCGGGTGAGTTTCCCCAGGGGCATTGGAGGGCGCCATGGGGTGGGGGCTGGGCAGGGGTCTGAGCCCTGGGGGGTGCTGGGGGGGGTTCTGGGGTGGGGGTTGGGCAGGGGGCGCTCTCCCCTGGCAGGCAGGGCCGGGGCCAGGGGGTGCCGAGGGGAGGGGGCTAGGCGGGGGGGTTGCTCTCCCCTGGCAGGCAGGGCCGGGGTGGGGTGGGGTGGGGGGCAGAGTATTGTGGGGCTCTCTGACCCGCTCCCCTCTCCCCACAGAAGGCCATTCGAGTCACCACCTTCATGCAGCGGCTTCGCGCCCTGGAGCCCGGTGCCCATCCCCCTGCCTTGCTCCCCGAGGTGACAGTGGAGGAGCCCCGCCCCACAGGACCCCCCAGCACAGAGCGACCGAGGGAGCCAGCGGGGCCAACGGAAGAAAAGACGCAATAACCCCTTTGTACAGCTCCGTGCACCCTGATCGGACCCAGCGTCCCCGAGAGGGGAAAGGCCCCGGGGCCCATTCCCACCCTGGCTCTGTCCCCATCCCTGCCCCCAGCTCAGGACCGGCCCATGGGACTGGGATGTGCATGTCCATCCATCCAGGCCAGCTGCATGTTTTATGAAGATGCTATTTTAATACAGAAATCCCAGGCTGCCCCCCACCCCCCTTGTCCCCCCCGCACCCACAGGGAGCCTGGAAATAACAAAATAAAGAGAGATTCTGTCTCTGGCAGCTTTTACGGTCACTTTCTTCCTCTGTCGGCCCTCCGAGGGGGTGGGGGAAGGGCTTGGAGGTAGGATGGGAGAGAAGGATCTAACTGCTAGATCCCACTCCCCTTCTGGTGCCGAGAATAGAACCCAGGAGTCCTGGTTCCCAGCCCCGCTCTGCTGTGCCCCACCAGACCCCACTCCCCTCCCCTCCCAAAGCCGGGGTGAGAACCCAGGAGTCCGGGCTCCCAGCCCCCCCTAGTCTAACTCAATAGACCCCACTCGCCTGCCAGAGCTGGGGAGAGAACCCAGGAGTCCGGGCTCCCGGATCCCCCTGCTCTAACCACCAAACCCCACTCCCCTTCCCCTCCCCTCCCCTCCCCGAGCTGGGGAGAGAACCCAGGAGTCCTGGCTCTCAGTCCCCCTGCTCTAACCACCAGACCCCACTCCCCTCCCAGAGCCCGGGATAAAACTGAAGGAAATTCCATGCAAAAAATGTTTGTTAAAAGACGACAACTGAGGCGGCCAAGCAGCCGGGGGGGTTCAGAGACCCCAGGATTAATGGCAGCAGAAGCAGCACGCCTGGTAAATTCACTCCAGGTGACCACAGTCGCCTTCTCCTTCCCATCGACTCTGTAAGGCCACCCCTGCGTGGGGCATGGGATTCTCGCAAACCGCCGGGGGAATCGACATGGTAGAGTGGGGAAACTGAGGCAGAGCCATGTCTGCTTCCCTCACTGCACGCCTGCCAACTTCTGGGGCATCCTACAGACCCAGACCCCTTCCCTGAACAGTCCTGGAGTCAGCCCCAGGGCACGGCCCACCCCGGGCACGGCAGGAAGCGGGGAGCAGGTGCCAACCTCCCTCTGTGATGGGGTGGGGCCCAAAGGGGCAGAGTTAAGGGGATGGGCATTGGGGACCCATCCAGCCGGGTACCCCAGCGCCCCCCAGTCTGTCTGTCCCTGTTCCCGGGTGATCTGTCCCCCCCCATGTCGCTGTCCCTATGGCTGTCCATCCGTCCCCGTGTCTCTCTGTCCCTCCCTGCGCCCCCAGGACTACAGCCCCCAGTAGGCCCCGCGCGGCCGGGCCGGACCATCCCGCCGGCGGGAGAGGGGGGGCCGCGGGCTCGGAGCCATGCGGATGCGGGCGGGGGGCGGGCACCCCGCCCGGGATGGTTCGGCCCCGCGCCCCGCGCGGCGCGTGGTTCAGCCCGAGCCCGGAGGGTCCGTCAGCGGCGGAGCGGCGCGAGGGGAGAGAGAGAGAGAGAGAGAGGGGTGAGCGGGGGCGGGGCGCGGGGAGCACAAGGGGCGGGGCTCTGGGGTGCAGGGGAGCAGGGGGCCTGGGGCAGCGGGGCCTGGGTAAGGGGGCGGGCTCTGGGGCGCGGGGCAGGGCGGGTAAGGAGAAGGCTGGGGGCGAGGGGAGTGGGAGCTGGGGGCGAGGGGTTGGGGAGCTGGGGAAGGGGAGCTGGGGCGAGGGGTTGGGGAGCTGGGGGCACAGGAGGAATGGGGGAGCTGGCACGGGGAGGGGAGCTGGGGGGGGCTGGGGCACAGGGGAGGAATGGGGAGCTGGGGGCACGGGGAGCTGGGGGCGAGGAGGTTGGGGGAGCTGGGGCACAGGGAGGAATGGGGGAGCTGGGGGCACGGGGAGGGGGAGCTGGGGGCGAGGGGAGCTAGGGGCACGGGGAGGGATGGGAGGAGCTGGGGGCGAGGGGTTGGGAGCTGGGGGCACAATGGGGGAGCTGGGGGCACGGGGAGCTGGGGTATGGGGAGAAATGGGGGTTGCTGGGGCACGGGGTTGGGGGAGCTGGGGCACAGGGGTTGGGGCTGCTGGGGGCACGGGGAGGGATGGGGAGGAGTTGGGGGCACAGGTGGCTGGCTAGGGGATCCTCAGAGATAGCCAGGGAGGGCTGTGGGGATGGGCAGGGGTGCCCTTATGGGGGGACCCCCTGGAGGCAGGTAGGGTGGGGAGCTGGGTGGGGGCACCCTGGGGAGCAGAGGTTAGGGTGGGGGGTAGAAGGGAAGGGCGCCTTGGAGGGAGGATGTTGGGGAATGTAAGGAGGCAGGTGGGGGTCAGGAGGAGGAGGGGGGCTGGAGGGTGGTGACTGAGGTAGGACACTGGGAATTCACAGCCAGTGGGGCGAGGAGTATGGGGGGCACCAGGGTGTGGCTGGGAGGAGGGAGATGGGGGCAGCACTGGGAGGGAGTGGGGGGTGCGGGGCACAGCCCTTGTGTGTGGTTGGGGGAGTGGGGCAAGGAGGGGGAATTCACCGCATGACCCTGATGTTTTGTTATTAGGGGTGTGAGTGGGGACCCCCCTTTCTGTGCTGCCCCCCAAAAACTGTCTGGTTTGCTCCTCTCTGCCTAGAGAATCCTTTGTACCCCCATTGCATGGGGAGGGCTGCTTTGGCTGCCCCCCGAAATGTCTGATCCTTTGCTGAGAGTCAGCGAGGCTCAACATATATCTAGCCCCCCACTCCCTGCCCCACACTTCTGTGTGCTGTACTGGTTGGGGGCATGCTGGGAGCCAGGACTCCTGGGTTCTCTCCCTGGCTCTGGGAGGGGAGTAGGGGCTAGTGGTTAGAGCGGGGGACTGGGAGCCACGACTCCTGGGTTCTTTCACTGGCTCTGGGAGGGGAGTGGGGGCTAGGGGTTAAAGCAGGGGGGTCTGGGAGCTAGGACTCCTGCATCTTGGCTCTCCCATATGCTGCTTGTTCTTGTGCAAATAACTTCCCTTCTCCATGCCTCAGTTTCCCCACCTCAGTGCCCAGGGGAGACTTTCTCTCTGGCGGGGGAGTCCAGAGGGCCCCGGGGTTGGAGGCTGGGTCACTCGTTTGGACCTTCCCCAAACTGGCTTTTTGTTGGCCTGGTTTGGGGCTGATGGGAGCGAAATGGCTTCATTTGCTGTTGCTTTGCATGTGCGTCTCATTTTGTCGCACCCCCCACCTCCCCGCAGTCCGGTTTCCTCTGGCTCCTCCCACTCGCTTGAGCTCTGAAAGGGGACAGCTTAGAGAGTCGGGGGCCGAATACGGTCCCTGAAGGAAGGTCCCTCGGGGAAGACGGGGTTTGAGCTGACTGAGGTAGGAAGGGTCCTGCCAAGCCAGGTATCACTGAGAGCCCTGCCCTGTGTGTGGAGTTGTGTTTTACGCTCCCACATGCGACGCTCTCGACGCTGGTGTGAGGGAACACGGGTGAGATGGTCACGGGGGGGATCCTGGGCTGCTCTGGGGCGATCGAGACAATTAGCCAAAGGGCCTTTGACGAAAACAACAAATTGGTTCCTTGCAGCCAACAAGCAAAGAAAAAGAAACCACAGCTGGGAAATTCCACATGGAAAAACTTAGTTGAGAGTCAAAAAAAATCCACCTAGGGAAAGTCAGACTGAAACCTCGGTTAATGGGACCAAAACCCCAGCGACTGCTGGGAAATCGCACCAGCAAAACGTAGACTAGGTTTGTGATCGTTTGGGGTATGGCCGAGCAGAGCCCTGGCAGGCCGGGCACTGCGCAAGCCACATGAGTAAGATCAGGGCCCCGTCATGCCGGGCGCCGCCCAGACCCCGACCGAGATCGGGCCCCCCGTCGTGCCGGGCACCACCCAGACCCCGACCGAGATCGGGCCCCCCGTCGCGCCGGGCGGTGCCCAGACCCTGACCGAGATCGGGTCCCCCGTCGTGCCAGGCACTGCCCAGACCCCGACCGAGATCGGGTCCCCCGTCGCGCCGGGCGGTGCCCAGACCCCGACCGAGATCGGGCCCCCCGTCGCGCCGGGCGGTGCCCAGACCCGACCGAGATCGGGCCCCCCGTCGCGCCGGGCGGTGCCCAGACCCCGACAGAGATCGGGACCCCCGTCGCGCCGGGCGGTGCCCAGACCCCAACCCAGATCGGGACACCCGTCGCGCCAGGCTGTGCCCAGACCCCGACCGAGATCGGGTCCCCCGTCGCGCCGGGCGCCGCCCAGACCCCGACCGAGATTGGGTCCCCCGTCGCGCCGGGCGCCGCCCAGACCCCAACCGAGATCGGGTCCCCCGTCGCGCCGGGCGGTGCCCAGACCCCGACCGAGATCGGGCCCCCCGTCGCGCCGGGCGGTGCCCAGACCCCGAATATTTAGACTGCAGAGCTTTGCCGAGAGGGCGCTATGGGTCATGGGGTCAGAGCATGCTGGACGTCTGCCAGTGTGTTCAGTCCTGCCCTGGCTCCTGGTGGGAATGAGGAGCCCTTCAATGCCATGGAAAGGGGTTGAACTCAAAGGCAGTGGGAGATGTTAGCCAGTGGGACTCCCTGCCACTGGACGTCATTGATGCCAAGAACCCGGCCGCTCCCCATCTGCTCCCAGGGCGACGCTGTGGCCAGGAGGGCTAATGGGGGGAGTTCTCCAGCCTGTGCCATGTGGGAGATTGGACGGGGTAACAGACCCTGCGGCCCTGGGTGTACGGGTTGAGCTGGATCCCCACCAGGTGGGGCATCTCCCCCCATCCGCCGAGGATCCGGGCTTGCTCTCATCCAGGCTCATGTGGGAGCTTCTCCCCTCGGGGATTAAACCCAACTTGAATGATTACTGGGGCTCTGAGCTAAAGTGGGGGGCAGATACCCCCCCGGGTAATTCCCCCTTCCCGTGTAGCTGGCCAGGGCTGGAGCCAGGATACCAGGCTAGATGGGCCCTTCTGATCCTGCGTGTGCACCTCTCTGGGCCCCATTGCGCTACCCCAGAAGGGCAGAAGGAGTCCCTAGACCACCCAGACTGACCTCCCGGATAGGCCAGAGCGGGTCTGGGGGCTCTTTGCCCCCTCAGCCATCGCCACCCCCCCAGAACTGGGCGCAGGGCTCCGGTATCAGTCCCAACGGGAGGGAAAAGAGGCCTTGCCCCCTCCAGCAGGGACAGGACGCACACATGGCAGGGCTCAGTCCTGCTCTGGGAATGTCTCCCTGTCACCCCCTTGCCATAGCAGGGTCCCTGATCTCCCCCCTGCTTGGGGCTCTGTGTGCCCCCCATTCCTGGGCCCCCCAATCTTCCCCTCACTGTTGTTTTCCCTCCTTTCTGTCTGGGAGGGAAGTTAGTTCTAGGGGTTAGAACAGGGGGCCTGGGTGCCAGGACTCCTGGGTTCTCTCCCTGACTATGGGGCTAAAAGCAGCCACGCTGCCGTTCCCACTGGGGCTCTCAGCCTCACCCCACACGCTAGGACCCAGAGCCCCAGTGGGCTCCGCATGTGTTTGAACCATGCCAGCCTGAGTCATGGAAGCCGGGCTCGGAGGCTCCCGGCCGTGGGGCTGGGTTTGCAGTGCGGCCGCGGCTTCCCCAGCACGTACAGGGGGTGCTGGCTGGACGGGGCGAGTGACCCGCTTGCAATGGGGCAGGGGCCAGGCCGCCTCGCTGAGCGAGGCCTGCGCCACTGGGGCGTGTGTGGTTGGCTGTGTGCAGGCGTGTGCGTGTGTGCAGGCGTGTGCGTGTGTGCAGGCGTGTACGGGGGCGGGCGTGTGCAGGCGTGTGCGTGTGTGCAGGCGTGTACGGGGGCGGGCGTGTGCAGGCGTGTGCGTGTGTGCAGGCGTGTACGGGGGCGGGCGTGTGCAGGCGTGTGCGCAGGCGTGTGCATGCGGGTTCTGGATTTCCTTCGTCCTGTGCCTCCCACTTTGTGTCCAAACTTAATGAATGTCTCTGTGGTTATCTGGTGGGGGGTGAGGGCCACTGCCCCTGCCCCACAGCTGCCCCTTCCCACTCCTGCGCCCCATCCCTGCCCCATGCCCCGCCCCTTCCCTCTCCTGCCCCACAGCCCCGCCCCTCTCCCCTCCCAGCTCTAGCCCTGCCTCGCCCACTCCCTGTGGGAGACCTGAAGGGGCGTGGCCAGTGAGCTGCATTATTCATGAGGTGGGCGGGCCATAGTCCCATCCGGGTCCCGCCGGTTCCTCTCCCCACATCCGGGTGTCCGCGCCGGCAGGGGGCGTGTCCAGGGTCACGGGGCGGGCCGCCCTCCCTTGCAGCCAATGGGCGGGCGGCGTAAGCGTCGCGGGGCGCGTCGGTTGGGCCGCGCGGCCAATGGGCGGAGGAGGGCGGGGCCTGGCGTGCGCCGCGAGCGGGGGGTTTTTGTTCCGGGCCCGGCAGCCGCCATCTTGTGAGAGGAGCCGAGCGGGGGAAGCGAGCGGGGCCGGGAAGGGCCAACCTCATTGGTAACTGGGGACCGGGCCGGACCCCCCCCCCCCGCGCCGGGCTCCCCGGGGTCCGGACCCCGCCCCTGCGAACCGGACCGGACCCCGCCCCGCTGCGAACCGGGCACCGCCCCGCGCGCCGGGCTCCCGGGGACCGGACCCCGCCCCCGCGCGCCGGGCTCCCCGGGACCGGACCCCGCCCCGCGCGCGCCGGGCTCCCGGGGACCGGACCCCGCCCCCGCGAACCGGGCTCCCCGGGGACCGGACCGGACCCCGCGAACCGGGCTCCCCGGGAACCGGACCCCGCCCCCGCGCCGGGCTCCCGGGGACCGGACCCCGCCCCGCGCCGGGCTCCCGGGGACCGGACCCCGCCCCCGCGAACCGGGCTCCCCGGGAACTCAATGGGACCCGCCCCCATGGGCCGGGCTCACTGGTTCCTGATCCCGGCCCGAAACCCGCGTCCCCGATTCTCCTTGGGCTTGAGAAGTGCCTGGGACCTGGACTCCCCCGGGACTGACCTGTTCCCCGGTCCGAAATCCCCCGACCCGACCGTAACCATCCCCGACCAGTGTCCCCTTGATTCCCCTGACCCTTCACCCGCCCCCCCGCCGAACCTGGCTGGGGGCCCTCCCCGGTACCGGCTTCTCAGACCCGATCTGGGTCCCCAAACCCCACGGGGGGATCCCCGACCCAGCCGTGGTCCCCCATACCTAGGCAGGGTCCCTGTCCTGGCTCCTCAGACCTGGCCTGGGTCCCCCCACCCAACATCCCTGATCCGACAGGGACCCTTTTCTGCCTGGGCCTGGGGGTCCTCCCAAGGGAGGGATCTGGGAGGCCTGGTGCTGGGGGGCTTGGGGGAGCCCCTGCATTACTGTCCCCTCTGTGGGGTGCCGCTTCATGGTGTCCTCATGGGACCTGCACCAGCTCCTGGGGATGGGTCTGAGCCCAGCCGACTACTCCACCCTATGGAGGGGACTGCCCCTCTTACACCCTCCCCCCCGCTCAGTGTGGGGCAGGGGGTGCTTGGGAAGCAGAGCCCTGGCTCATGGCCCTTCCCTGCTGAGCTGAGGGGGGTGTGTGGGGCGGGGGGGCTGTGCCGCCTGTGGGACCATGCTGACCTTGGGTAGGGGGGCTTGGGGTCAGGACTCCTGGGTTCTCTCCCCAGCTCTGGGAGGGGAGTGGGGTCCAGGTGGTGAGAGCACTTCCCTGGAGAGCTGGGGATAGGACCCAGGAGTCCTGGTTCCCAGCCCCTAGACTCCCTCCCCTCCCTGCCCTGGGAGGGTTCATTTCAGCTGCGTATCTGGCTGGCCCAGCCCCCTTTCCCAGCAGCACTTGGCCTGTGGGGGGGTCTCTGGGGATGGCAGTTTCTATAGGAGGAAACATGACTCCAGGTAGTGACAGAGCCGCCCAGCGGTCTGAGGCCTGCTGGGGCTGTCACCCCCCCCAACCCCATCTGCCTGCCTTGGCTTGGAGGATTCTCCGGGAGAGCCCCTGACTTCCCAGAGGAGAAGCCCCCGGGGGATGCTGAGCTTAGCCCCTGGTGTGACTGACAGGCGGCTGCTGCCCCGCTCCCTGCTGTCTTGTGCCCTCTGAGCCTTCGGGCACCGGGGGGATCACTGCATGGCTTGGTGTCGCTCATCTCTGCGCCTGGCGCAGCCACTGCCCGGCCTCTAACCCAGCCGAGGAGATGAGACCCGTTGGCCCTTCTGGTGCCCGCGGGGGACAGGCTGGGATCCCGCCCTGTGCCAGAGGGCGCCGTTAGGCGCAGGGGTCACAGCAAGAATGATTGTCGGGGGTGCAGGGGGCTTAAAACCCTGCGGGCTGAGTCAGCTTTGCCTTCGGGCCCTCGGCACAGTGAGGTGGGGGGTGCACGAGACACTGGCTTCTCCTTCGGATTCATTCGCTCGGTTTCATCCGGCCTGACGGGCTGTGACCTGCCTGGTGGCTTTTTCTGGCCCTGAAAGGCCTCTCGGCTCAGTGAGGGGACGCACGCGCCCTGTGAGCGCGCTGCCGAGGAAAGGCGGTGGGTTATCGGCAGCTCGCGAACGCTGCGGCTTTCCAGGGGCTGAGACCTGGCGTGTCCCTCTCTGGAGTCTGCTGTCACGCAGCCGCCGGTTCGGTGCTCCCGCCCAGCTGTGAAACTCTCCCTTGGAGCAACCGCGTCAGCGGGCCGGCCCCCTGCCAGGTCCCACTCTGCTTAGCCCCTGAGCTCTGCCCAGCTGAGCCAGACGCCCGGTCTGAGACGCGTAGCCTCTGCAGGGACCCAGTCACCCCCACCGGGATGTGCAGGGACACCCACCCGCCTTTCCAGACCGAGCAGGGAAACGCCTTTAACCTGCCGCCATCCCCTCGGTGCCCGAAGAGTCCCAATCTCTGTCCCGCTGCCTGTGTCTCGTTCCTCCCTTCTGCTCTCAGCCACTGCTTGCTCTGTGTCTCAGGGCGGGGTGTGTGTGGGGGAGATCACTTAGGATCGAAGCAAAAGGGAATTTTAATGCAGCCCCTTTGGGGGCAGTCCTAGGACAGTGTGGATGGGGGTGTGTTTCTGTTTCAGTTAAACGTGTGGCTCGGGGACAGTTTTCTGTCCAGCCCAGTGTCCTGTCTGCTGTGTAGACCTCCCTGCCCCTCAGTTACGGGACAGCCTGCAGGGGGCCCTTTCAGGATAACGAAACAAGCTCAGGCCCCCGGCGCGGAGCCTATGGCCTGCTTGCCGTAGTTGGGATCCTGTCTGGGGCCCTGCCTCTGGGAATCCTCCCTGCCCTCGGGGTCCATCACATGCACCAAGGAGTGAGATAGTCACTGGTGTTGAAATGGAGTGACTCGCCCTTAGAGCGAATGGGGTGTGCGGCCCAGAGTGGTGGGTTCGGGCAGCAATGGGCTCAGGCTCTCTGCACACTCAGGCGGTGTTGCTGTCACTTGACGTCGGCTTTTCTCCACCCTTACGGCTAGAGACTGGCTGCTTCTTTTCGGAAGGAAAGCGAGACCGTGGGAGATCTGCCCATCCTCCCCTCGGCTGGGGCAGAGGAGCAATTGCAGGATAATTCCAGATGAGCCTGTAGTCAGTTAAAACTGATGGGGAAGATGAGATGAGGTTTTTAATGGATGTATTTGGAGGGGATTGTTCTCAGCGGGCCCTGAAATGCGGCTGCCTCTGGGGTGGGGTGCACCATTCACAGAGCAGTGCTGCGTAGGGAGCTCTATATGAGCACTGAAATGCGGCTGCCTCTGGGGTGGGGTGCACCATTCACAGAGCAGTGCTGCGGAGGGAGCTCTATATGAGCGTTGAAATGCGGCTGCCTCTGGGGTGGGGTGCACCAGTCCCAGAGCAATGCTGCGGAGGGAGCTCTATATGAGCATTGAAATGCGGCTGCCTCTGGGGTGGGGTGCACCAGTCGCAGAGCAGTGCTACGAAGGGAGCTCTATATGAGCATTGAAATGCGGCTGCCTCTGGGGGGGGCGAGGCCCCTGTGCTGCTCTGGTGAGCGCTCTCCTGCCGGTACAAGCCAAGGTGTGAATTTAAGCCCCGGGTGTCGTTCGTGCTGCTTGGGAAGGGTTTCAGTTTAACAGGAAAAAGCCGGGGTTATCCCGGGATAAAGGCGTCTGCTCCGGGGGTTACGCCGCTCTGACTTCCCTGGGGGATACGGGACTGAGCAGTCGGTGTGGCTGGGGCTCGTGGGATGTCTGTGCCGTTCTGTCCCGGGTGCTGGGGCTGGTGGGTTGTTTGAGTCCGCCTGGAATTTCCATGTTTCTCCGCCCTGGGCTGAGCCCCAGATTGGGGTTAGCTCAGCCCTCGGCGGCGATTGGGGTTGGGGGGGGGGTTAATTACCCAGGGCTGGGCTCGGAGGGGGCTGAGCAGTGACCTAGGCCCTGCCTGGGCTATGAAATGAGTCACTGTCCCCGGCGAGGCCCCGCAGGCCCCGCCTGACCCGGCCCCTGGCACGTGGCTTTGTAGAGAGGCTCCCGGATCCGGCACAGCCACTGCTGCGGCCCCCTCTGGGTTGGGGGCAGTTGGGTAGCAGCTGCTTGGGGATACCTGCCTGCCGGGGAGAACGACCCCTGCCCAGCCCCCTCCCAGCAACCCCCACCCTGCGTTGGTTCTGCTGTAGCCGTGTGGGTCCCCCGGTGTTCCCCCGGGTTGGGGAGATGGGGGCTTTGCTCTGACCCCCCCATCCCCCCCCAGATGTCCAGCTCGCCGTTGTCCAAGAAGCGCCGCGTGTCTGGATCTGAGCCGAAGACGGGTTCGAACTGCTCCTCTGGCAACTCCGTACAGAGTGACCCGCGCGCAGCGCCCGCCAACGTGAGTCTGCGGGGCCCCCCCGCCCCTCCCCCCAGTGAGATCCCTCGCAGCCGTGGCTGGTGGGTTCCTGAGGGGCTGCTAACCCTGCAGTCGGGGGCCGCCCAGCGGGTCTCGGGCCGGTGGAGTCCTGCCAGCCTGGGACCAGAACCAGTCTTGGCCAGTTCTGCCGCCAGGGGTCTTCCCCCAAAGCAGTGAGCCCCTTCTCGCCCAGCTGGGACCCCCAGGGTATCCCCTGGCCCCCCGGATCAGACTGAGGGCCCTCTGCCCCGCCGGTTGGGGGCGGGCTCCCCCCCGCACAGGGCCCTGCTGACCTCTGACCCCTCTGCTCACAGGGCATGGCTAAGAATGGCGACGTCGACATCGACGAGGGCCTGTACTCCAGGCAGCTGTAAGTACCAGCAGTGGGTGGTGCCCGCCCCGGAACAAAGGGACTGGAGGCCGGGGGGCGCGGTGCTGGGCGGCGGCTCACGCGTGGCGTCCGTGGCGAAGCCGGGAATGGGCCCTGGGGCGCCCTGCGCCGCGCCCGGCCTGACCGCGCCCTCCCCGCAGGTACGTGCTGGGCCACGAGGCCATGAAGCGGATGCAGAACGCCAGCGTCCTGGTGTCGGGGCTGCGGGGGCTGGGCGTGGAGATCGCCAAGAACATCATCCTGGGCGGCGTCAAGTCGGTCACCCTGCACGACACCGAGCCCGCCCAGTGGGCAGACCTGGCCTCGCAGGTAGGTGCCCGGCCCGGCCGAGCCCTCCCCTCCCCAGCTGTGTGTCTCCCCTGGCCTCCCAGGGCTCCGGCCCCTCCCCTCTGCGCCCCACCTCGCCCTGGGGTCCCCCTCACCTGCCCCCCTTGCCCTCTAGTTCTACCTGCGGGAGGAGGACTTGGGGAAGAACCGGGCCGAGGTCTCCCAGCCGCGCCTGGCCGAGCTCAACTCCTACGTGCCCGTCAGCGTCCACACCGGGGCCCTCACCGAGGACTTCCTGAGCCCGTTCCAGGTACCCGGACGCCTGGGTTCTCCCCCTGGCGCTGGGAGGGGAGTGGGGTCTGGTGGTTAGAATGGTGGGAGGAGCGGGGGCTGGGGGCCAGGACTCCTGGGCCTGTGGGGGGAGGAGGGGTTGGGGTGCAGGCCGGTGCTGAGTGAGGGCCGCGGGGGCCACAGACAGGTGCTGGCAGGCCTGAGGGAGGTGCAGGCTGGAAGATGGGGGCGGGGGATGCAAGTCGAGGGGGCTCTGGGTGGGGGGTGCACACAGCCTGTAAGCGAAGTGGGGAGCAGTGGTGGCGACAGCTGCTTCGGAACACCAGCTGGGGGTTGTCTGGGTGGAGCGGAGGTGCTGGTTGGTGCTGGAGGAGGGACTGGGGGTGCAGGCCAGTGCGCTGGGGGTGCAGGCCAGCACTTGTGGGGCATGGGGGTGCGTGGGGCAGTGCAGATGGGCTCTGTGCCGGGCGGGGGCCTTTGTGGGCCCGGGCCGGCACTGATGGGCTCCAGGTGGGGTGAGCAGTGTGGGCGGGGGGGTGCAGGGGGGCTCCGGGGGCTCGGGCTGGCACTGAGGGGCTCCGGGTCGGGGGCTCGGGGGGCCCGGGCCGGCACTGATGGGCTCCGGGTGGGGGGCTCCGGGGGCCCGGACCGGCACTGATGGGCTCCGGGTGGGGGGCTCCGGGGGCCCGGGCCGGCACTGATGGGCTCCATGTGCGGCAGGTCGTGGTTCTCACCAACTCGCCTCTGGAGGAGCAGCTGCGGGTCGGGGGAATCTGCCACAGCAAGGGCATCAAGATGGTGGTAGCCGACACCAGGGGGCTCTTTGGGTGAGTGCCGGGCTGGGGGCCCCTCCCTTAGCTGCCTCGTCCCTTCTGCTGGGCGGGGGGCGGTAGCCTCCCCTCGCCGGCTCGGGGGGGCGGAACCGGAGCCTGGGCTGGGACAGGCGTCCTCAGGGAGGTGGGGCTGGTGGGGGGCCGGGGCCCTGGGGACAGCGCTGCCTGGGGGGGGAAGAGGCTGGAGCCCGGGCGGGGGATCTCGGGGGAAGGGGGCTGCAGCCCAGGCTGGGGAGGGAATCTCAGGGGTGGGGTTGGCTGCCCCACGCTCACCCCTCTCCCCACAGTCAGCTCTTCTGTGACTTCGGGGACGAGATGGTCGTGACAGACACCAACGGGGAGCAGCCGCTCAGCACCATGGTCTCCATGATCACCAAGGTAATGCTGGCCCGGACGCCTGGGTTCTCCCCCTGGCTCTGGGAGGTGGGGGCTGGGAGCCCGGACGCCTGGGTTCTCCCCTGGCTCTGGGAGGGTGGGGGCTGGGAGCCCGGACGCCTGGGTTCTCCCCTGGCTCTGGGAGGGTGGGGCTGGGAGCCCGGACGCCTGGGTTCTCCCCTGGCTCTGGGAGGTGGGGGCTGGGAGCCCGGCCGCCTGGGTTCTCTCCCGGGCTCTGGGCGGTCTGGGAGCCAGGACGCCTGGTTTCTCGGCCTGGCTCGGGGGGGGCTGGGAGCCAGGACGCCTGGGTTCTCCCCCTGGCTCTGGGAGGGGTGGGGGGGCTGGGAGCCAGGGCGCCTGGGTTCTCCCCCTGGCTCTGGGAGGGGGTGGAGGGGCTGGGAGCCCGGACGCCTGGGTTCTCCCCTGGCGCTGGGAGGGGTGGGGCTGGGCCCGGACGCCTGGGTTCTCTCCCGGCTCTGGGAGGGGTGGGGCTGGGAGCCAGGACGCCTGGGTTCTCCCCTGGCTCTGGGAGGGGTGGGGGGGCTGGGAGCCAGGGCGCCTGGGTTCTCCCCCTGGCTCTGGGAGGGGGTGGAGGGGCTGGGAGCCAGGACGCCTGGGTTCTCCCCTGGCTCTGGGAGGGGTGGGGGGGGCTGGGAGCCAGGGCGCCTGGGTTCTGTGCCTGGCACTGCTGGGCTCACCGCCTCCGCGTCGGCAGGGCTGCCCGGGGGAGGTGACCTGCCTGGACGAGGCTCGGCACGGCTTTGAGAGCGGGGACTTCGTCTCCTTCACTGAGGTGGACGGCATGGAGGAGCTCAACCGCTGCCCCCCCATGGAGATCAAAGTGCTGGGTGAGACGCTGGGCACCATGGGGAGCGGGCTGGGGGGCTGGGCAGGCGCTGCCCCGGCAGGGCCGGGGCTGGGGGCTGGGCAGGGGCGCTTTCCCGGCAGGGCTGGGGCTGGGGGCTGGGCAGGCGCTCCCCGGCAGGGCCGGGGCTGGGGGTACCGTGCCATGCCGTGGGGGGCTGGGCAGGGGGCGCTCTCCCCAGCAGGGCCGGGTGCTGGGGGGGTGCTGTGCCATGCCGTGGGGGGCTGGGCAGGGGGCGCTCTCCCCGGCAGGGCTGGGTGCTGGGGGGCTGGGCAGGGGGCGCTCTCCCCCTTCGCTGACCCTCGCTCTCCCCCGCAGGGCCCTACACCTTCAGCATCGGCGACACCAGCAGCTTCTCCGAGTACGTGCGGGGCGGCATCGTCTCCCAGGTCAAGATGCCCAAGAAGATCAGCTTTGTGAGTGGGGCCTGGGCTGGGTGGGGCGGCTGGGCATGCCCTGGGCACTAGCTCTCCCCCCACATGGGGGGGGGGAACCTCGACTCCCGGGCTCGGGGGCACAAGGGGGGACGGCTGCTTTCCCAGCTCCTTCCTCCCCTGCCGCCACCAGCCTGGGGCCAAGGGGCAGCTCCGCAGCAGGGACAGTGTCCCCTGGCGAGGGCAGAGCGAGGGAATGCAGGGTCCTTTCTGCCCTGGGGGTCTAGGCAGCCCCCCCTTCCCTGCGGAGGGGGAACCGTAGTCACTTGAATTGTGGGGTGCGGGGGGTTCTCTGCTCTCTGGGTGCTGCCAAGTTGGGTCTCCCATCAGTAGGGTTCAGAGTGAACATCATGCGGCCTCACATGGGCCTGTGATTCCTCAGGCTGTTGGTCTGTGAGCCAGGCCCGGGACCCCTGGTTCCTTCCCCTGTGGGGCAGAGCGTGTGTTGGGGGTCAGGTTGGGGGGGGGCAGGTGAGCGAATGGGGGATTGTCGGCTGCCCCTCACCCCCACCCCGCTCCCCACAGAAGCCCCTGAGCGTGGCGCTGGCCGAGCCCGACTTCGTGGTGACCGACTTCGGGAAGTTCGACCGCCCGGCGCATCTGCACCTGGCCTTCCAGGCCCTGCACGGCTTCCAGCGCCAGCACCAGCGCCTGCCGCGGCCCCGCAGCGAGGTAGGGCCCGGATGGGACGGGCCGGGGCGGGCTGACGGGCGAGGGGGTCTCTGTGTTACCGCCCCCCCTGCCTCCCCCCCACCCCGTGTCCCGTCCCCTCCCCCGTCCATCTGTGTCCTGTCTCTGCCCCCCCTGGCCCTGTGCGACCTGCCCTCCCCTCAGTGCCGTCCCTCCCCTCGTGTCCTGTCCCTGCCCCTGAGGCACTGCACGATCTGCCTCTCCCCTCCTCCTGTCCCTGCCCCACCCACCCGGGCCCTCTGCGACCTGCCTTCCCACCCCACCCCGTCCATCTGTGTCATGTCCTCCCCGCCCTGTGCGACCTGCCTCCTCCCCCCTCCCCGAGTGCCGTCCTCCCCTCTCGTGTCCTGTCCCTGCCCCCGGCGGCCCTCCACGATCTGCCTCTCTCCCCCCCCCCTCCTGTCCCTGCCCCACCCACCCCGGCCCTCTGCGACCTGCATCCCCGTCCCTGCCCCTGAGGCACTGCATGACCTGCCCCCTCCGCCCCTGCCTCCCCGTGTGCCGTCCCTCCCCTCGTGTCCTGTCCCTGCCCCTGGGGCACTGCATGACCTGCCTCTCCCGTGTCCTGTCCCTGCCCCACACCCCCAGGCCCTCTGCGACCTGCCCCCCATGTGCCCCCTCCCCCTCGTGTCCTGCCCCACCCCTGGGGCACTGCACAACCTGCCTCCCCACCCCTTGTGTCCTGTCCCCAACCCCTGGGGCACTGCACGACCTGCCGGGCCCCCGCCCTCTGCGACCTGCCTCCCTCCCCCACCCCTGCTGTCCCCTCCCCTCATGTCCTGTCCCCGCCCCTGGGGCACTGCACAACCTGCCTTCCCCCTCCCGCCCCCGTTTGCCCTGTCTTGTGTGACCGCCCCTGTCTGTGCCCTGTCCCTGACCCCGGGTGCTGTGTGATCGGATCCCTGCCACCCTGGGCGCTGTGCGACCTGCCTCTTGCCATGCGTGCCCCGCCCCGGGCGCTGTGCCCCGCCCGGGCGCTGTGCGACCCGCCCCAGGCTGTGCCCGTCCCTGCCCTCGGGCGCTGTGCGACCCGCCCCCCAGGCTGTGCCCCGTCCCTGCCCCTGGGGCGCTGTGCGACCTGCCCCCCCCGTGTGTGCCCCCCCGGGGCGCTGCTGACCCCTCTTCCCGGCAGGCGGACGCGGCCGAGGTGCTGGCGCTGAGCCAGGCGGTGAACGAACGGGCCCCCCCAGCGCTGAAGCAGGAGAAGCTGGACGAGGGGCTGATCAAGGAGCTGGCATACCAGGCCGCCGGGGACCTGGCGCCCGTCAACGCCTTCATCGGGGGACTGGCTGCCCAGGAGGTCATGAAGGTAGCGCCAGGACGCCTGGGTCCCGTCCCCGGCTCTGGGAGGGGAGTGCGGGTGGGGTGGGGGGGCTGGAGCCAGGACTCCGGGGTTCTATCCCCCGCTCTGGGAGGGGGGTGCGGGGGGGGTGGTGGGGCTGGGAACCAGGACTCCGGGGTTCTATCCCCCGCTCTGGGAGGAGTGCGGGTGGGGTGGTGGGGCTGGGAGCCAGGACTCGGGGTTCTATCCTGCTCTGGGAGGAGTGCGGGTGGGGTGGTGGGGGCTGGGAGCCAGGACTCCGGGGTTCTATCCCCTGCTCTGGGAGGGGAGTGCGGGTGGGGTGGTGGGGGCTGGGAGCCAGGACTCCGGGGTTCTATCCCTGGCTCTGGGAGGGGAGTGGGGGTAGGGTGGGGGGGCTGGGAGCCAGGACTCTGGGGTTCTATCCCCCGCTCTGGGAGGGGAGTGGGGGGGGGGGGAGGGGGGGCCTGGGAGCCAGGGCTCCAGGGTTCTATCCCTGGCTCTGGGAGGGGACTGGGGCTGGAAAGCTCTGGGGCTCCCGAGTTGGGGGCTGGGCCCCACTGTTGAGCGCTGCTGGGGGTCTGCATCTGGCATGGGGGTGGCTGGCCAGCGTGCCCCTGCCCTGACGCTCCCCCCCGCCCCAGGCCTGCTCCGGGAAGTTCATGCCCATCATGCAGTGGCTCTACTTCGACGCACTGGAGTGTCTGCCCGAGGACAGCAAGGAGGCGCTGACAGAGGAGCAGTGCCGCCCGGTGAGTGACCGCAGGAGCCGAGGCTGGGATGGTGGGTGGGGATTCGGGGGGGGAGAGAGCCTGGCGCTGAGGTGGCAGCGGCTCGGGATTGTGGGGGAGCCCAGTGCCGGCGTGGCAGCGGGTCGGGATCGGGGGGCACCGGCAGAGCTGGGGGGGCAGCGGGTCGGGATCGGGGGGCACCGGCAGAGCTGGGGGTGGCAGCGGGTCGGGATCGGGGGGCACCGGCAGAGCTGGGGGTGGCAGCGGGTCGGGATCGGGGGGCACCGGCAGAGCTGGGGTGACTGTCTCTCCCCTCTCCCCAGAGGAACAGCCGTTACGACGGGCAGATCGCCGTGTTCGGGGCTGACCTGCAGGCCAAGCTGGGGCAGCAGAAGTATTTCCTGGTGAGTGCTGCCGGGTTCCCACTGGACTCCCGGGCCCTGCCGGGTCTGGCCCCACAGCAAACCCCCTCGGGGGGACGAGCCGGAGTCACTGGGCGGCCGGAGTCTGATCCCAGCTCCTTGGAGGCAAACGCCGGGGGGGAGAAACCCAGCTGCTGGCGCTGGGGCCGACGCTCGGTGCTGGGGGTCCCTGGTCCGCAGCATGTGCCGTGGGTGCTGTTTGGACCCCGGTGCAGCCGGCCTGGGCGCCTGGAACCTTCCCCCGTCTCGCCCCCTCACCCCCATCTCGCCCCTCCCCAGGTGGGCGCCGGCGCCATCGGCTGCGAGCTGCTGAAGAACTTTGCCCTGCTGGGGCTGGCGTGCGGGGACGGCGGGGAGGTGACCGTGACCGACATGGACACCATCGAGAAATCCAACCTCAACCGCCAGTTCCTCTTCCGGCCCTGGGACGTCACGGTGCGCTGGGGGGGCTGGGAAGCGGGATCTGCGAGTGGTGGGGGCTGGGAGGCAGGACTCCTGGGTTCCGTTCGTATCTCAGGTGACTAACTCGGGGTCCCTCCCCCCTCCCCCCAGAAAATGAAGTCTGACACAGCAGCGGCCGCGGTGCGGCAGATGAACCCCAACATCCACATCACGAGCCACCAGGACCGTGTGGGGCCCGACACGGAGCGAGTCTACGACGACGACTTCTTCGAGGGCCTGGACGGCGTGGCCAACGCGCTGGACAACGTGGACGCCAGTGAGTGACGCGTGGGGGGGGCCGTCCCCCAGCCGCACCTCAGCACCGTGCCAGCCATCCTTGGGTGGTGTTATATGTGGCTGTTCCGCAGCTGCCCCACCCCAGAGGTGGCTGCATCTCAGCGCCGGGCGAGCTGTCCTGGCCCCCCAGCGCTGTGGTTCTGGGGTCTCCTGCCCCATTGTGCTGGTGCTAACCCTGTGCGCCTGCCCCCAGGGATGTACATGGACCGCCGGTGCGTCTATTACCGCAAGCCCCTGCTGGAGTCCGGCACGCTGGGCACCAAGGGCAACGTCCAGGTGGTGATCCCCTTCCTGACGGAGTCATACAGCTCCAGCCAGGACCCCCCCGAGAAATCCATCCCCATCTGCACCCTCAAGAACTTCCCCAATGCCATTGAGCACACGCTGCAGGTGAGCGCCCGGACGCCGGGGTTCCCTCCCCGCGGGGGCTGGGAGCCAGGATGCCTGGGTTCTACCTCGCTGCTTGGGCAGGGAGTGGGGTGTGGTGGGTCAGAGCGGGGGAGGGGGGGGGCTGGGAGCCAGGACGCCTGGGTTCTACCTCGCTGCTTGGGCAGGGAGTGGGGTGTGGTGGGTCAGAGCGGGGGGGCTGGGAGCCAGAACGCCTGGGAGGGGAGTGGGGTGTGGAGGGTCAGAGCGGGGGAGGACTGGGAGCCAGGACGCCTGGGTTCTCTCCCTGGCTCTGGGAGGGGAGTGGAGTGTGGTGGGTCAGAGCGGGGGGTCTGGGAGCCAGAACTCCTGGGTTCTCTCCCTGGCTCTGGGTGCAGAGTGGAGTCTAGTCATTAGGGCAGGGGCTGGGAGCCAGGACTCCTGGGTTCTTTCCTCGACTTGGGGGCTGGGGTCTAATTCATCTGACTGGCCTGGGGGGGGTCCCCCCACCCCGGTGACTCTGCTCTGTCCCGCAGTGGGCCCGGGACGAGTTCGAAGGCCTCTTCAAGCAGCCGGCGGAGAGCGTCAACCAGTACATCTCGTGAGTGGCGGGTTTGGGGGGGCGCGCGGCCCACTCTTCTCTGCTCTGCCCTGGGGGCGGGAGGGTCTGGGGGGCTGCCCCCTCTGAGCTGTGTGTCCCCCCAGAGACCCCAAGTTCATGGAGCGCACGCTCAAGCTGCCGGGCACGCAGCCCCTGGAGGTGCTGGAGGCCGTCAACAAGAGCCTGGTGAGCGAGCGGCCCCGGAGCTGGGCCGACTGCGTGGGCTGGGCCTGCCGCCACTGGCACTGCCAGTACAGCAACAACATCCGCCAGCTGCTGCACAACTTCCCGCCCCACCAGGTGAGCCCCCCCCGCCCGGCCCGGCCCAGCCCCCTCCCCCTCCGGGCCCCCGCTCTGACCCCGCCCCCCTCTGGTGTATTGCAGAAGACCAACTCCGGCACCCTGTTCTGGTCGGGGCCCAAGAGATGTCCCCACCCCCTCACCTTCGACGACAGCAACGTGAGTATCGGGGGGTGTCATTAGGGGTCAGGGTTAACGCCCATCCTCCCTCCCTCCCACCGCCCCCAGCACATGGATTACCAGGTTAGGAACCCATCTGTGCCCCCTCAGCCCCACACGTGGGTGGGTGGGTGTGTGAGTGATAGTTAGGGGTCAGGGTTAATGCCCCTCTATCCCCCACACTTCTGTGCATGGATTACAGGGGAGTGTTGTCATTAGGGCTCAGGGTAAACACCCCCTGCACATGGATTACAGGGGGTGTTGTCATTAGGGCTCAGGGTAAACGCCCCCTGCACATGGATTACAGGGGGTGTTGTCATTAGGGCTCAGGGTTAACACCAGTCTTTCCACCCCCCAGCCCCTGCACATGGATTACATCGTGGCGGCGGCGAATCTCTTTGCCCAGACCTACGGCATCACGGGCACGCGGGACGTGGGCGCTGTGGCCGAGCTGCTGCACCAGGTGCAGGTGCCCGAGTTCACGCCCAAGTCTGGCGTGCGGATCCACATCTCAGACCAGGAGCTGCAGAACGCCAACGCCTCCGTCGGTACGGCGTGGGGGGCCGTCCCGGTGCGCCCTCGGGCACCGTGACTGGGGGGGCGGGTCTGCTGCCAATTAGGGCTGGTCCCTGGCGTGGAGCCCAGGGCCCCTTGCGGTCGTGGGTGTCCTTGCCAGGCGTTCATGGGCTCTGCTCTGCCCCCAGACGACAGCCGGCTGGAGGAGCTGAAATCCAGCCTGCCCAACCCTGAGGACCAGCAGAGCTTCCGCATGTACCCCATCGACTTCGAGAAGGTGAGCCGGGCAGGGCCGGGCCCGGGGAGCCCGTGCCGGGATTGGGGGGGTGCAGGCCGGCCGCTGGGAGCAAGCGCTGGCCAGGTGTGGCGTTACTCTGCATCTGCTCCCTGGCTGCCACCCAGAGGTGACTGCATCTCACCACGGGGCGAGCCATCCCTGTGTGGTGTTATATGCGGCTGTTCCTTAGCTGCCCCGCCCCAGAGGTGGCTGCGTCTCAGTGCTAGGCAAACCCTCCCCGTGCGGTGTTATATGTGGCTGTTCCTCAGCTGCCCCGCCCCAGAGGTGGCTGCGTCTCAGTGCCAGGCAAACCCTCCCCGTGCGGTGTTATATGCGGCTGTTCCCCAGCTGCCCCGCCCCAGAGGTGGCTGCTTTTCCCTCTCACCCTCTCTCTCGTTCAGGACGACGACACTAATTTCCACATGGATTTCATCGTGGCGGCGTCGAACCTGCGGGCTGAGAACTACGACATCCCGCCTGCCGACCGGCACAAGGTGGGCAGTGGCCTCGGCCGGTTGGGGGGAGGCAGGGAGCTCGCTGCGGCGCTCTGCCTCCCCTCCCGCCCGACGCTGACGTCTCTGCCCCTCCCCAGAGCAAGCTGATCGCTGGGAAGATCATCCCGGCCATTGCCACGACGACGGCGGCCGTGGTGGGGCTGGTGTGTCTGGAGCTGTACAAAGTGGTGCAGGGCCACAAGCGGCTGGAGTCCTACAAGAACGGCTTCCTCAACCTGGCCCTGCCGTTCTTCGGCTTCTCTGAGCCCATCGCCTGCCCCCGCAACAAGGTGGGTGCGCGGTGTCCTGCCCCCCCCCCCCCAGGCCCCAGCCCGTATCCTCTGCCCCCTCGCAACAAGGGGGTGCGCGGTGTCCTGCCCCCCCAGCCCGTATCCTCTGCCCCTCGCAACAAGGGGGTGCGCGGTGTCCTGCCCCCCCTCCACCCTGCCCCCCCAGCCCGTATCCTCTGCCCCCTCGCAACAAGGGGGGTGCGCGGTGTCCTGCCCCCCCCCAGGCCCCAGCCCGTATCCTCTGCCCCCTCATAACAAGGTGGGTCCCCCAACCTGTGCCCTGCCCTGCGCTCTTCTCCCCCCTCCCGGACATACGACAAGTGGCGATGGTAGGGTCTGGTTTGGGCTGGGCTGGGGGGTTCCTCCCCGGCGTCTCTGACCCGTTCTCCCCCCTGCCCCCAGTACTACGACATTGAGTGGACGCTGTGGGACCGGTTCGAGGTGCAGGGGGTGCAGCCCAGCGGGGAGGAGATGACGCTGCGCCAGTTCCTGGCCTATTTCAAGGTGATACCCTGGTGGTGGGTGTCAGAGCGGGGGCCGGGGGGGGTGTCTGGGCAGTGTCTGATTCACCCCCCACCCTCTCCGCGCCGAGCGAGCTCTGGCTGGAGATCACTATGCTGGGGATGGGGGCAGGGAGCTGAGGGAGGGGATCTGGGCACTATCTGACCCCCCGGTTCTCCCCCCCCCGCAGAGCGAGCACCGGCTGGAGATCACTATGCTGGGGATGGGGGCAGGGAGCTGAGGGAGGGGTTGGGGATCTGGGCACAGTCTGACCCCCGTTCTCGCAGAGCGAGCACCGGCTGGAAAACCCTATGCTGGGGGGATGGGGGGGGCAGGGAGCTGAGGGAGGGGGTTGGGGGGGATCTGGGTACAGTCTGACCCCCATTCTCCCTGCAGAGCGAGCACCGGCTGGAGATCACTATGCTGGGGGCTGGGGGCAGGGAGCTGAGGGAGAGGTTGGGGGATCTGGGCACAGTCTGACCCCAGTTCTCCCGCAGAGCGAGCACCGGCTGGAGATCACTATGCTGGGGATGGGGGTGCAGGGAGCTGAGGAGGGGTTGGGGGGATCTGGGCACAGTCTGACCCCCCTTCCCGCAGAGCGAGCACCGGCTGGAAATCACTATGCTGGGGATGGGGGCAGGGAGCTGAGGAGGGGTTGGGGATCTGGGCACAGTCTGGCAGAGCGAGCACCGGCTGGAAATCACTATGCTGGGGATGGGGGCAGGGAGCTGAGGAGGGGTTGGGGGATCTGGGCACAGTCTGGCCCCCGCAGAGCGAGCACCGGCTGGAGATCACTATGCTGGGGGGATGGGGGGGGCAGGGAGCTGAGGGTGGGGGTTGGGGGGGATCTGGGCACAATCTGACCCCCTTTCCCGCAGAGCGAGCACCGGCGGGATATCACTATGCGGGGGGGAGGGGGGGGGCAGGGAGCTGAGGGAGGGGGTTGGGGGGGATCTGGGTACAGTCTGACCTCAGCCGTTCTCCCCCGCAGAGCGAGCACCGGCTGGAGATCACTATGCTGGGGGGATGGGGGGTGGGCAGGGAGCTGACGGAGGGGGTTGGGGGGGATCTGGGCACAATCTGACCCCCCGGTTTTCCCCCCCCGCAGAGCGAGCACCGGCTGGAGATCACTATGCTGTCGCAGGGCGTCTCCATGCTCTACTCCTTCTTCATGCCGCCCGCCAAGCTGCGTGAGCGCCACGACCAGCCGTACGTACCCGGGGTGCCCCCTCCCTGGGCACTCGGACCCACTGTCAGCCACCCCGGGGGGGGGGGGGCAGGGTCCCCCTCCCTCTGGGGCGACTGGGGGCCAGGTTTACCTGGTTGGGGGGGAGCGGGGTGGGGGGGCTATCCTGGTCCTGGGGGCCTGCCCATTGGCTGCAGGTTAGGGGTCCCCCCTCTCGGGGGGGGGGTCCCCACCGGCTCCGCCCTGACCGTGCCCCACCCCCAGGATGACGGAGATCGTGACCAAGGTGTCGAAGAAGAAGATCGGGCGACACGTCAAGGCCCTGGTCTTCGAGCTCTGCTGCAACGACGACAGCGACTGCGACATCGAGGTGCCCTACGTCCGCTACACCATCCGCTAGGGGCGGGGCCTCCCCACGCCCCGCCCCAAGGGCTCACTGGGCGGGGCCTCCCCGCGCCCCGCCCCCCACGGTTAAAGTGATGCAAAACATGGACTAAAGGGCCTCCCCCCAGGAATTGGTCTGAGGTTTGGGGCTGGGTGGCAGGGGGCATCCTGCCCCCCTTTCCTGCTGGGAACCCCCACCCCTGCCATGATCCTGTTCTTGAGGCGCTTTAACCCCGCCCCCTTACTGTTAGTCGTATTGTCTTGACTCCACCCCCTCCCCCGCACATGCTCACTTGCTCACTGATGGGGGATGGGGCATCTCTTGCCCTGCGGTGCCAGTTCTGTATGGGGGGGGGCATGGCAGCGGGGGAACCCACCCCCTGCTGCTGGAGCTGGTGTCCGTCTGCTGCTTGCCTGCCCAGTGGGGGCGGGCGGGGGGGGGGGGTTAATGCAGAACTGGTGAGAGGAATTACTGAATAAATAGACGTTTGCAAAACCTGCCGGCGCCCCCACGTCTGGTCATTGGTGGGACGTGTGTGTGTGTGTGGGGATCACTGCCCCATGGCGTTCTGCGGCTGCCCCCCTAGAAGGGTCCTGGGCACTCTGTGTGGGGCAGATGGGCCTAAGGGAGGGAGCCAGGGGAGGGTGCTCCTCCCCCTGCAGAGGCAGTACAGATCCCAGCTCTGTTCCCAGGGTGGGCACCAGCCTGAGGGGGGGCAGCCTCTTTCCCCAGGTGGTTTATCTTCAGGGGTCTCTGGGGGCTGGTCGATCCCTCGGTGCTGCCCAGCCTGGTTGGGTCTCCTCCTGGGGGCCATTTCCTCCCTCTCCAGCTGTGCCCCATCAGCCTGCCCAGGTCCTGCTGCTAGGGTGGGATGGTGGCCTGAGCTTCTGTCTCCCACCCCTCCGTCCTGCCCTCTCCCTCCGGTGCTGTGAGAATCATGTGGCAGTGAGTTCCCCAGCTCCCAGGGCCTGTGGTGTGAGAGCAGCTGTGCTGGGGGAGCCCTGGCCTTGAGCTAACCTCAACCCCCCCCCCCCCACCCTGTGTGGCTGTATCATTCCCCTGGAGGCTGGGGGGGGACTTCCCCCCCCCCCCATGGGCCAGGGAGCCCTCGCCCTCCACTAGCCCAGCCCCAGCATGTTCCTGGGTGGGGGTGCAGGGAGCAGGGCAGATTCCCCAGGGGGAGGGGTTGCTGGGGGCAGGGGGGTACCAGGGCCCAGGGGTGCAGGGGGTGGGGTTCCCTGAGTGAGGGGGTGCTGGGGGTGGAGGGTGCAGGAGTTCCTGGGGGGAGGTGCAAGGGGCGGGGGGGATTATCCAATGAGGGAGGGGGGTGGAGGGGTTGCTGGGTGGGCGGGGGAGTTACCCAAGGGGGGTGCAGGGGCTGGGGTTGCCATGGGCAGGGGGTGGGGGGAGCAGGGTGAAGGAGTTCCTGGGGGGGGGTTCCTGGGGGGAGGGGCTCCTGGAGGGGGTGGCTGGGGGGGATTCGAGCGGGGCTCGTTTCTATGGAGCCCGTCGACATCAGAGCAACCGTGTCCCGAACAGGCGGGAAGCGCGGCCATTGGCCCGCTCCACGTGTCAGTCGCGGGTCTGGGCGGGGCTCGGAGGGTGCGGGCCTGTGGGCGGGGTCAGGCGTGGAGCAGGCCGCTGTCCCCATTGGTTGCTTTGTGCTGTCAGTCAAAGTGATTGACGCTACTTTGAGCTGCGGGAGCCCCGCCCCGCAGCGGGATTGGCGAGGAAAATGGCCCCTGCCCGCCTCTTGGCTGGTTCGCGGGAAGTCTAATGCCTTGGCGGGACCTTCAACCCTGCCCTCCGACAGCGGTTGGATGGTTTGCTGGCCTAGTCCTGCCTCATTGGCTTCTTCGCCAGTCAATCAACCTCTGTGGCGGGGCTTGTGAGTTTATTGCTCCGCCCTCTAATGTCGATTGGGTTAACGCTAAAATGGAACACTCTTATTGGTGCTCTACGCCGTTTCTCAGAATGTGCCGGGGCATAATTCGCTCGCTTCCGTCGTGTGGTGTGATTGGGAGGCCGCGGTTGTCAATCGAAAGCGCCGGGGCCGAAAGCCACCTCCAGCCCCGCCCTCCGCGGGGATTGGCTGGAACTTGGGAGCTCTTCGTTTCCATTGGTTGGGCTCGGTTGTCCATCACGGAATGGGCGGGGCTTCTAGGCGGGGCAGCCCTGCCCACCGCCGGGGATTGGCGGTGGCGGGTACTTAAGGCGTCTTCTATTGGTCGGCATGGGCTGTCCGTCACGCCGGGTGGGCGGGGCTAGCGTGAGGAGGTGGTTGGAGTGTCCGGGCGGCGGCTTAGCCGGCAGCAGAGGTGGCCGAGAGAGCCCGGCGGTGAGTGGGGCCCGGTGTGGATCAGGGCGAGTGGGGGCCGCGCCGCAGTAGCCAGCTCGGCGCTGGGAAGCGAGGCGACGGTTGAGGGGTGGTGGGGGTCGTTCTGCGCATGCGCCGTTCGCGGGTGGCTGGGGGTGGGTGGGTGAGTGGGTGCGTGTGGTGGGGAGGGTCACGCGCCCGGGGGCCGCTCGGCTTGCGGGAGGATGCGGAACCTGATTGGTTGGGCGGCGGGGGTGGCGGCGTGGCCGGGGAGGGGTCAGCGCGCGGCGCCGGGTGTGTGTGTAAGGGGGGGAATAGAATTCTGGGTGCGGTCTGGAAGCTTCCCTGCGCATGCGCGGCCGAGGGGGCTGGGAGAGCGAGCGCGAGCCACCTCCCTTCCGGGCTGGGGGGCGGGTCCGTGTGGCAGAGGCTGGGGCGGGGTGAGCTCTGCGTGGGGAGGGCGGGGCTGGCGGGGGGTACATGGGGTGGGGTGTATGGGGCTGGCCTGGGGGTACATGGGGTGGGGAGGGCGGGGCTGGCCGGGGGTACATGGGGTGTATATGGGGCTGGCCCGGGGTACATGGGGTGGGGAGGGCGGGGCTGGCCTGGGGTACATGGGGGTGTATATGGGGGCTGGCCTGGGGGTGTATGGGGGCTATGGGGTGTTGGGGGAGCCTGGGGTGTCAGCCCCGGCTGGGGAGGGGCCAGGCCTTTGCCTGGGGCAGAGGTGGTGTGGGGAGAATGTTTTGCCCTGTGCTGGTGAGGCTGAGGGGGTTGGGGGGAGCTGATTTGTGGGGGGCAGGGGAGCAGGACTTTCTCCCCTGGTTCTTGCCATGACCCAGGGCAGCCGGGGACACAGTGGACCCGGACACCCGCCTGCAGCTGCATGAGCAGGCCCCTCTAGGTAGGGGATGGCCTGACCCCCTCTGGCTGTCAGTTCACACCTAGACTCTCCCCTTTAGCCCCTGCAGCCTCACCCTCTTGGCCCTTCACTTCCTGGTGTGCACAAAAAGGCGGCTGCTGTGCCAAGGAGAGAGGTGGGAAATGCTCCCTGGTGACCTGGGAGAGCCCCCTTCTGGTTATACACCTGTTCTCGTTGCTGATTGCCCCTCCAGGCTGGGCGCAGAACCCCGCAGCTGCACCGTTGCCCCCTCTGACCCATGAGTTACCAAACCTCAGAACCGTTGGCCTTTAGAAACCTCTGTGCTCTGTCAGCCTTCTCCTCTGGTACCGATCCACAGCTGAAGTGCTGCTGTGTGGAGCCAGCCTGTGCTCAGCTCTGTTCTCTGGGCTGCTCAAACTGCCTCACCAGGTTCACGGGTCTCTTGGGAGGAGCAAACCTTGTGGCTGTTGAGTCTAGTGACCAGCTGCTCTAGCTGGGTTTGGGGGCGAATTGACCTCTTGAGATGACCTGTGCTGTGGCGATCTAGCATTTGTGCCTTGGACTCTGTTGTACTGCCAGGCGATCCCAGACTAGGAGTAGATAGGGGTTGGGGTAGGAACCTAGGACCTGGGTTCTGATCTCAGCTCTGCTGCTAATGCCTTTGTGCCTCAGTTTCCCTCCCTGTACAATGAGGTGAGTGTTCTCAGCTATGGTGAGGATTTAAACCTTGTTGGTTTTGATGCTTCCTGCTCCTTCTGCCCTGTAAAAATTGCCTGGTCTCCTCCCTACTGAGGCCTAGAAACCTGTATCTCAGCAGCTGGTAAATCCCAAACTAAAGACCGGATTTGCTCCCTGCTAGCTCAGCTTAATGCATGTAGCAAAGGTCCCCTGGCAGCCCGTGGTGGTGGTGGTGGTGGTCCTGCTCAGACCTTCCCCTGTGGCAGAGGGTTTACGTTGAATGTAGGCAACAGGTTTGAAGCAGACAGAAGGAAGCACTTCACCCTGGGGGACTCGCTGCCAGGGGATGTTGTGAACACTGGGTTCAAAAAAGAACAAGAGACGTTCCTGGAGGGTAGGAGTCAGGGACGCCGCCCGATGCTCTGGGTGTCCCCAATCCTCTGACTGCCAGGCGCTGGGGCTGGATCACTCGATAACTTCCCTGTTCTGTTCATTCCCCTGAAGCTCTGGCACGGGGCACTGTCAGACAGGATGCTGGGCTCACTGGACCGTTGGTCTGACCTAGTATGACTGTTCTCATGTTCCTGTGTCCCGATCTCAACTGCTGAAAGCCCCCCCCCCTTCCCCTGCCCCGTTGGAGTGGTCCGTGTCAGTGGGGCAGTGCACGTAGGCAGCAGGTTGGTTAATTCCATGGCTGCTGGAAACAGCTTGTCTAACTTTTTCCGTGGGCGGGCGGGTGATCCTGGGAATGCCGCTTCACGTGCCACATGTGGGTGTAACTTGCCTGCCTCTGAAACTTCCTGTTGCAGCCCAGTGGCCAAAGTGGTGAATCACCCGGCTGCTGGGCCCTTCCCCTCTTAAAAACACACAACGGCAGGGTTTGATGTGGACGGCCTGGCCTTAGGAAGCCAGCCAGCCACCCGGCTGAGCAAAGCCGCTAGGACCTTGGCCCAGCAGAGCAGGCTCGGCCCTCAATCCCTACTGCCAGGCCTCTGTGAGCCGAGAGTGGAATACAGCTTTGCTCTAGCGCTGGTCCGGTCTGTGGCTGCAGTCTGACAGCTTTGGGGAGGTTTAACCCCAGCCGCTCTGGGGTGAGTGGGACAGAAATTACCAACTTGCTGGCAGAACAATGTCATTAGTCACAGCAGTAGCTAGTGCTGTTCATCAGCAGATCCCAAAGGGCTTTGCCAGGGAGTCTCCTATGTCTATAGATGGGGAAACTGAGGCACAGAGCCAGCGTGACTTGCATGTGGCAGGCAGGAATAGAGCCTGGGTCTCTGGAGTTCTATCCCCGACCTCCCCTTCGCTGTCTCATGGCTGCACTGCACAGGCCCCAGCAGGTCAGGGTGGGAGGGGGGCCTTGTTCTGCCACAGGCCCCACTCCTGGGAGCTGACAGCTTAATCCAAGGATAGAGGAGGAATTGGAGAAACTGAGGCACCAGGGCAAGGATCCTCAGCTGCCTAAAATGGGGCTGGGTGCTAGCTTCCTTTGGGTTCTGGTGGCTGGCTTGGGGGCACATGGCAGAGACAGGGATTGAACCCAGAGCTCTGGATTCCTAGCCTCAGGCTGCCCATACAAGCCAGCTTCGCTCTGTGAGCTGGGCCTGAGTTTCCAGTCATCCCTGCGGAGCCTGGAGTCGAGTCTGGCTCGTGCCCTGGGATTGCCAGTGGAGGGGAAGGGCAGAGGCTTGACTGAAACGTCTAGGGTATGAGTGGGGGGGCTCTGGGCTTGTCTGCACAGGGAAACTGACAAGCATAGCTCGGTTCCCTTCCCTGATCACTCTCCCTGGGCTAGCTCTCATGCCCCATAGAGTGCCCCACGTGGCACTGGCTTCTTGTTCCAGCTGTCAGTGCCGGTGTTCCCTGGGGACAGCCAGGCCTTGTGCCCGCCTAGCAGATTCCCCTCCATGGACTCTGCCTCCAGCAGGCTGGGGTCTGGCTCGCCTGCCTTAGCACCCCAGTGATGGGCATCCCCCTCTCCCCTGTGCCAGAGATGGCTGCCATACGGAAGAAACTGGTCATCGTGGGAGATGGCGCCTGTGGCAAGACCTGCCTCCTCATCGTCTTCAGCAAGGATCAGTTCCCGGAGGTCTACGTCCCCACGGTCTTCGAGAACTACGTGGCTGACATCGAAGTGGACAGCAAACAGGTACCGTGGCACCACACTGGCTGGGCTGGGACAGTTCACCTTGGCCCCTCTCCACAGGGAGGAGAGCTTGGGGTCTGTCCTGAGGAGGGTGGGGGGTCAGACTGGCTTTGGATGAGGGGCAGATGGCACCCTGCTCTCCTGGCCTCCGGCTGGGGGAAACTGCAGCCTCCGGAGTTAACAGGAAGTGACTGTGCTGGGGGAGAACCGTCTAGCTTTGATGTGCTGCCTGTAAGCGCTGCGGTTAACTCTGAATATCCACCGCCCTTCCCTGCGCTGCTCACTGATATCGGGGAGGGGGAGTCTCTTCCCTCTGGGTGGGGCTGGATGGGACAATAAGGGTCTGAACAGACAATGCTGAGCTGGTACACGGGGGGCCTTAGTCTCTGGGCAGGCTGCTTGTTGGCCTCCCTGGGAGCCTCGCTGCAGGTAGAGAGATACCGTATCGTTACCACACCCCCACTGTTCCTGGAGCCTGGCCCGCTACCCAGCAGCCCTGCCCAGGGCTGGGACAGATGCGGTGCTTATGAAGCACGGCCCAGTGAGAGGTGCTGTGGGCACAGAGTAGTTAGACTAGAGAAGCGGCCTTTGAAATCCGTGTGTATCTCAATGTGACTAGCCCCCAAAGAACCAGGGCTACAGCGGCCTTGAGGGTGTGTGGAGTGTCTGACCTGGGGGGAGGCCCGGGGCGAGTACTGTGCCCCTGGCAGGGTCCCCAGGTGGGAGATGCCAGGACAGCCCTGCATCTGAGCTGGTCTCTCTGGCTCACGTTTGTTCTGAACAGACAGTACTTAGCGGGGGGTGGAGCGGGGCTGGCTGGGGCCTGGTAGTGTTGTCACGGCCCTGAGAGAACAAGCCGGCAGGTGCTGAACTGATGGCGGTGGGTTGCCGGCATCTGCAGCCCAGGCCCTGTCTGGAGCTCCTGCCCTGTGTGGTGGTGGCTGGAGGACCGAGACACAGCAGGGTGCCCGAGAGTGGTGAGAGGAGCAGTTGGCTCAGGAACCGTGACGGGGTCTGGCCACCCCAAGCCAGTGACTTTCCATCTGCCCCAGCAGCAGCCCCCGGGAGGGCGGCTGTCCATTGCCACCCTTGTCTCACGCAGGTGGAGCTTGCGCTGTGGGACACAGCTGGCCAGGAGGACTACGACCGCCTGAGACCCCTGTCCTACCCTGACACAGACGTCATCCTCATGTGCTTCTCCATCGACAGCCCTGACAGCTTGGGTGAGTGCCGGGCAGATCCAGCTGGGTCCCCCGTCACCGTGTGGCTGCAGCCAGAGCCCGGATCTCAGTACCGGGCAGAGGGTGCCCAGGGGAACTGTGGCTCAGCCCCCTGTAGTGGCCAGGTCACACAGCAGCTTCAGAGTTTCACAGCCCCTGAGCGGGAACATCTGGCCAAGAGGCTCATGGTATTGGATTCTGCTCTAACCGCTAGCCCCCACTCCCTTCCCAGCACATGGGGGAGAACCCAGGAGTCCTGGTCCCAGGCCCCCCTGCTCTAACCACTAGCCCCCACTCCCTTCCCAGCACATGGGAGAGAACCCAGGGGTCCAGCTGCCAGTGCAGGCTGGGGGGAGCTGGGCAGGGCCTGGGCTGGGTGCCTGATGCCGAACCTGCCCCCTGTGCAGAAAACATCCCGGAGAAATGGACCCCGGAGGTGAAGCATTTCTGTCCCAACGTGCCCATCATCCTGGTGGGCAACAAGAAGGATCTGCGCAACGACGAGCACACGCGCCGGGAGCTGGCCAAGATGAAGCAGGTGAGCCCCCCCTGCCCTGTCTGTCCTGGGGAGCCTGGGGCTGTGCCCGCCCCCCACCCCCTGCTGTCTGTCTGTCCTGGGGAGCCTGGGGCTGCCCTCCTGTCTGTCCTGGGGAGCCTGGGGCTGTGCCCGCCCCCCACCCCCTGCTGTCTGTCTGTCCTGGGGAGCCTGGGGCTGCCTCCTGAGATTGACTCCTCCCTGATTAACCCTTCAGCCCCCAGGCCAGTGCAGTGCTGGGCTGCCAGACCCCCCCTCTCCCACCCCCTGGCAGGAGTCCTGGCTCCCAGACCCCCCTGTCCCTGGGATCAGGGAGCCCCTCGGGGCTGACGGCTGTTCCTGCCCCTGCAGGAGCCGGTGAAGCCGGAGGAGGGCCGGGACATGGCCGGCCGGATCAGCGCCTTCGGGTACCTGGAGTGCTCGGCCAAGACGAAGGACGGGGTGCGTGAGGTGTTCGAGATGGCCACACGGGCCGCCCTGCAGGCCAAGCGTGGGCAGAAGAAGCCCCACTGCGAGCTGCTGTAACCCCCCTGCTCCCACCAGGCCCTCCCTCTGACCCCCCTGCTTGGGGTGGGGGAAGGAGCTCAGGGCCCCTTATCACAGCCCCACGGGTAGAGCCACCCTCTCCTCTGGCTGCCACAGCTGTGTGGGGTGATTTGTGGCACAGCCCCCCCTCATCCCCAGCCATGGAGGGCCCCCAGCCTCTCTCCCTGAACAGTTTGGGGGGGCAGGGCTGCCCTGGGGGCTGCCCCGGCAGCTCCACTGCCTCCTGGCGGCTCTGCCCCAGCCCTTCCAGTCCCCCTCAATGGGGGCCTGACATCACAGGGCTGCCCTGCCCCTTGTGACCCCCAGCCCCCTGCTGAGGGGCTCAGCCCTCTACTGGCATGGGAGGGCTGGATCACAGCATGGTGCCCCTTGCCGGGCTCTGCCCCCAGGGCGGGGGAGTGGGCGCTGCCCCCTGCTGTACAGATTTCTTCCTCCTCCTCCTATTTATCTCTTGCCAAGCGGGGGCCCCCCCAGAGAACTCTATATTTTTATGCAGAGGCGCTGCGGGCCGCTTTGCCCGTGGAGGGCACCTGGCTCCCCCCACCCCCCGCGGGTCCCGGGCCCTCCGCACTAGCAAGTGCCACGGGTGGGGCGCTGTGGGCGCCCGGCCGCTCTGTACTCGCCGGGGATGGTGGTCGTTACTTTTCAACTGTACTTGAAAGACAAACAGCTCTGTAATAAATTTGTAGCAATGTTTAGTATTGGGGGGGGCTCTGCCTGTTTGTGGCTAGTGGGGTTCCCCCCACGTCACAGCTCTGCTATCCCAGCCTGGGGCTCCCCCATCTCAGCCTGATCCCCTCCCCTAACCAGCTGTGCCCCCTTAGGCTGGCATGACCCTAGCATAGCATGAATCAGCTCCACCCTGTGCCGCCAGCTGGGGGGGCAACTCTCACATCACCTCAACAACCTGCCCCCTGCCAGTTCCCTGGGGCTGGGCTGCCCCCCATCCCACTGTTCCCTGGGCCAAGGGTGCAGACTGCTACCGAGGGTGGGGAAGGGATGTGGGGGAGGGGATAGTACAATCCTGTTCTGCAGGGGGAGGGGTGCTGCAGATTCCTGCTGTGTGGGGCAGCAGCGTGGCCCTGGTGCCTGTGCCAGGTGCTGTACGGGTGAGGGATTCTGCAGGGAGGGTGCTTGGGGAATGCAGCTACTTCTGGGCCAGGGCAGCAGGGGCACAGCAGCCCATAACACAGCCCAGCTGTGGCTCGGCTGGTGCTGAAATGCCCCCAGCAGGGGCAGTACCTGCCCCTGGCAGGCTGCAATGGCCTGTATTGATGAGCAATTAACTCTTGGGGGGGGCAGGGGCTCTGTGTTGGGTTGGTATGGCTGTGTCACACCCAGCCCTGGACAATGGGGGGGGGTGAATTCCCTTCCTACACCCCAGTGCTGACCCCTAGCTTCTGCTTTGAAAAAACTGGGGGGGCTGCCTGAGGGGGGCTTTGCCCCCCCCCCCCCAAGCCAGGGCTGGGCTCTCCAGAGATTCCCCCACGCAGCAGGGCTGGGGGGTGACTCCCTGCGAGCCCTGAGCATGGTCCCAGGGAGCAAACCCCCCAGGGCAGCTGGCTCGGCTGCAGGAAGCAGTGATGGCCTCTGTGGGCGGGGGCTGCCAGGCCCTGCCCCAAGGAGCCAAAGGGGGGGTTGTGCCACTCACCATCCTCCCAGAGCCAGCCTGACCCCAAAACTCAGGGCATGGGGGGGAGGGGCAGATGGCCCCTGGGAGTCCTCTGCTGCCTCCAGCCCAACAGCCTGGCCCCCTCCCCTCCAGGAAGTGGGGAGAGACCCCAGGAGCCCTGGCTCCCAGATTCCAGCAGGCTGGGGGAACAGGGGGGCTCTAGGGCTGCAGGCAGAGGGTTAAGCATGGAGCCTCCCCCACCCCCTGCTTAGAGGCACTGGGCCCCCAGGCAGCTGCCTATGAGGTAGCAGGAGAAATGCTGCCCCCCCCCCCCCCCGGTGCCTCACCAAGAGAAGAGGCAGGTGCTTCCCACAGTGGGAGTCGAACCCAGGCCACCGCGGTTAAAACCATGAATTCTGCCCCCTAGATCCTGTGGGACAGGGCTGGGGCGCCGCAGCACCACCCCCTGGGGAAGGAGGGTACTGCACCATCACCCTTCCCACCCTGCAGGGCCATAGCCCCAAGGGCTGTGCTCCCAGGCAGCCCTGCTGCCTTGCTCAGGGCCTGGAGCTCGGCTAATCCGGAGTCACTCTGGAGCAAGCCCAGTGGAGAGACAGGGCAAGTCTGCCCGGAACAGCAACTGAGGGGCGATCACAAACCAGCCAGAACCCAGGAGTCCTGGCCCGCATTCCCCTCTCAGAGCTGGAGTGAGAACCCAGGAGTCCTGGCTCCCAGCCCCCCCCCCCCCCCTGCTCTAAGCACTAGACCCCGCTCCCCTCCAGGCGCCTCTCATGTCCTTTCTTCAGGCCAGCTCAGGGTGGCCCTGTCCCCACTGGGCCGGTCAGGAGGCTGGTTCATGCCCAGGGGAGAGGCAGATTTTCTCTTTAACATTTCCAAGGCCTGGACATCTCCGAGCGCTGCCCCGAGCCCCCCAGCTCACCCCACGGGAAGATCACTCCACGCAGCAGGGGCTTCCAGGGCCCGTGCAGCGCAGGGGGGCGGGGGACACAGAGCCGGGCTCAGCCCCGCCGGCGTGGGCGGGCGGATGGACACAGCAGGGCAGCGATCCCAGTTTATTGACGTGGGTGTCGGAGGTTACAATACACCCAGCTGGGGGGTGGCTGCGCTACCCCTCTCTGGCCAGCAGCTGGCGCTTTCTCTCCAGCAGCGCCCGATACTGCGCCCGCGTGGCCTCGATGTCGCTCTGTAGGCTGGCGATCTCCCCGGCCAGGAGAATCCCTGTGGAGAGACGGGGGTCAAGAGAGGGGGGGGAGAAAGGGGGCCTGTCCCCTCTAGGGGGCGCCGGCTCCCATCAGCCCCAGGGCAGGGACTGGCTGGCTCGGGGGGGAATGTGGGGCCTGTCCCCTCTAGGGGGCGCCGGCTCCCATCAGCCCCAGGGCAGGGACTGGCTGGCTCGGGGGGGAATGTGGGGCCTGTCCCCTCTAGGGGGGGCCGGCTCCCATCAGCCCCAGCGCAGGGATTGGCTGGCTCAGGGGGGAATGTGGGGCCTGTCCCCTCTAGGGGGTGCCCTGGACTTACCCTCTTTGAAGCTGCTCTGAGCCTGCCGGAGGCTCTGGGGCACCAGGATCCCAAACCAGGTCAGTGGGTCCCGGGACGAGGCCCCGCTCTGGGAATCGGGTTCGGGGGCTGCCCCCAGGGGGGGCCCAGGAGCCGCTGTTTTCCCTGGGCCCTTTCGCTGCCGCAAGACTGGAGAGACAGTCAACAAAAGGTGTCTCACAACCCCCCCAGCTCTCCTGTGCCCCCCACTCCTGACCCGCAGCCCCCTGCTAGCCCAGCCCTGCCCCCACCCTAGCTCTGCCGGTGCCCCTCACTCCCGACTCGCAGCCCCCTGCTAGCCCAGGGCTCCCCCCAGCTCTGCTGTGCCCCCCACTCCTGACCCGCAGCCCCCTGCTAGCCCAGCCCTGCCCCCACCCCAGCTCTGCCGGTGCCCCTCACTCCCAACCCGCAGCCCCCTGCTAGCCCAGCCCTGCCCCCACCCCAGCTCTGCCGGTGCCCCTCACTCCCGACCCGCAGCCCCCGGCTAGCCCAGCCCCAGGCTCCCGCTGAAGTTCTTTGTCCATTAGTTCACCTTGGTCTTGGGGCCCGATTTCCTCCACGGCCAGTGACCCCTCAGCAGCCTCTGTGGACGGGTCCCATTCTGGGATCACGTGGAAGGCGACCTGCCCGCTCTCCCCCTGGCTGCAAGGGATAAGCGCAGCATTGACCCCCTCTCTCGGGCGGGGGAGCGCCCCCTGCACGTCGTTCACAGCCTGGGGGGGGGGTCAATCCCGGGTCATGGCCCCTCAGAGCCGGGCCAGGCCGGGGAGCAGCTGTTCTGCCTGCGCCGAGGGCAGCCGAGAAGGAAAGGGCTGAATCTGCAGCCAGGGGGACGGAGGTTCGATTTGGGGAGAAACTTTCTAGCTCACCGGGTCCTTCAGCTCTGGAACCGGCTCCCAAGGGGGCTGTGGGACCCCAGGTCGGACAAACCCCTGTCAGGGCTGGTCCGGGATGACTAGGTCCTGCCACCGCGTGAGGGGCCGGACCCGGTGACCTCCTGGGGTCCCTTCCAGCCCCATGTTTCAAGGAGGCTCGTTCCGTGAATTACAGATCGTTGGGGGCTGTTTCACTATTTCCGTGCCCAGCGTGAAATCGGGATTTACACAAGGCTCTAGTCAGGTGGCCAAGTCTGCCAGTGCCCCTCACTCCCGACCCGCAGCCCCTGCTAGCCCAGCCCCCACCCCCACCCCCACAGCTCTGCCGGTGCCCCTCACTCCCGACCCGCAGCCCCCGCTCGCCCAGCCCTGCCCCCCACCCCCACAGCTCCACCGGTGCCCCTCACTCCCGACCCGCAGCCCCTGCTCGCCCAGCCCAGCCCTCACTCCCGACCCGCAACCCCTGGTAGCCCAGCCCTGCCCACCCCCAGAGCTCCGCCGGTGCCCCTCACTCCAGACCTGCAGCCCCTGCTAGCCCACCCCACGGCACCCCCAGCTCTGCCGGTGCCCCTCCCTCCCGACCCGCACCCCCTGGTAGCCCAGCCCAGCCCACCCCCAGAGCTCCGCCGGTGCCCCTCACTCCTGACCTGCAGCCCCTGCTAGCCCAGCCCTCGGCTCCCCCAGCTCTGCCGGTGCCCCTCACTCCTGACCCACAGTCCCTGCTAGCCCAGCCCTGCCCCCGACCCCACAGCCCCGCCGGTGCCCCTCACTCCCGACCCGCAGCCCCTTGCTCTCACCTGGCGCACACCCGAACCAGTGGCTCCATGCGGGCCCCGTACTGCAGGGCAGAGACCGACTTGCAGCCCATGGCAAAGCGGGACTTAGAGAGCGAGAACCAGCCCTGCATGGAGGGACACAGGGGGGGGGTGTCAGAGGCTGCTGGGGGGGACACCCCCCCAAAGGGCTGCACTGCCCCAGAGGACCCCCCCACCCCCAGGCTGATGGGGCTGCAGCGTGGCCAGGCCAGTGGGTGCAAGAGGAGGCCTGGGGGGCATTGAGAAGGTGAGCAGTGTGGGAAAGGGGGGCCCGGGGGGAGGGAAGTGGGGCAGTGGGGGGCCCCAAGGGGTGAGAAGGGGGGTGGGGCAGTAGGGGGGAATCTGGGGTACCAAGGGGACCTGAAGGGTAAGAAGGGGGGCGGGGCAGTAGGGGCCTGAGGGGTAAGAAGGGGAACCTGGGGGTAAGAATGGCGGGCCGGGGCAGTAGGGGACCTAGGGAAGTAGGGGCCAAGAGGTAAGAAGGGGGAGCCGGGGCAATAGGGGGACCCTGGGGGTACAAAGGGGGGGCCTGATGGGTAAGAAGGGGGGGGTTGGGGGAACCTGGGGTGTACGAAGGGGGGGCCCATCGAATTCCCCCCCCGCCCCACCTGCTCCACGCGGCGGTTGAATTCGTCCCTCTTGCCCTGCAGCGTCTCCAGCGCCCCCAGCAGGTGGAGCAGCCGCTCGTCCAGCTCCCGGCTCAGCGCCAGCTCGGCCATGGCCTGGGGCAGAACCGGGTCAGAACCGGAGCCTCGGGCCGGGGAACCGCCCCCCCCGGCAGCGCCCCCACCTGCCCCCCAATACCTGCCCCCCCGGCCCCTCCCTGGCGCCCCCCCCCCGACACCCCCCGGTCCCTCCCCCTGGCACCGCCCCCCTCGGTCCCTCCCCCCCGTGCTGCCCCCACCTGGCTCCTCCAGCACCTGCCCCGGACCGAGCGATCCCGGTTGTTCCCCCTTCCCCTCCGCCAGAGCACATGACCTTGGAAACCAGCCAATCCCGGCTTCCTAGTGGGGCGGAGCCTCCCCAATATTGTCCAATCAGAGCTAAGGGATCGGGCGAGACGCTCCAATCACCCTCAAGGGGAGGCGGGGAGAAGTTGCTGATTGGACAAAGCTGTTTCCCCATGCGAAGACGAAGCGGCGGCCATCTTGTTTGAGGGCAGGTGCGGCGCCGTCCCGTCTCGCCGCCATGTTTGTAAAGGGCAAATCTGCCCCGTCCCCTTCGGCCGCCATCTTTGTGAGGGGCAACACATCGCCCTGGCCCAGTTGAGCATCCCGCTCTCTGATAGGCCGGGCAGGCTGGGCCAATGAGAGGCCCTGGTGTTGGGCGGCTGGGTCCCCCACGTGCTGTGGGGAGAGAGCTGCGGATCGCCGGGAGTTGCCACCATGGTAGGGGGGCGAATTGGGTTTGTTATTGTAGGGTCGCCTGAGAGGTCCCGGGCGCTGGTACCCGCTACTCTGGGGGAGGAGGGGCAGTAGGGGGCTGGGTTAGTTATCGTAGGGTCGCCTGCGGGGCAGAGGCGGGCACCCCGGTAGGGGGCGGGTCTCCTGGGTGCGGGAGGGGGTTGGGGGAGCAGCTCACCCCCCCCCCCTTGGGGCTGGGGAGCTTGTGGGCGATCGGTGCTGCGAGTCTCGGGCTTTGTTATTGTAGGGTCGCCTCTGCCTGGGAGGGGCCCAGGTGCCCCCTGGGGAGTGGGGCGAGGCCTGGCGCTGTTGTGGTAGGGTCTTCATGTGGGGCGGGCGGGGGCTGGTACCCGCTAGGGGATGGGGGAGCTCCCTGCCCCCCCGGCTCTGTATTAACACAACACCCCCCGGTGTGTCCCGCCCAGCTGCGCCGCGAGGCCCGGCAGCGCCGGGAGTATCTGCACCGGCGGGCGCAGGAGGATCGGATCCGCGCCACCGAGACCAAGAAGGAGCAACTCAGGCGGGCGCTGGAGGGTACGGACCCCCCCGGTGCCCCTCACTCCCGACCTGCAGCCCCCTCCCCCCCGGTGCCCCTCACTCCCGACCTGCAGCCCCCTCCCCCCCGGTGCCCCTCACTCCCGACCTGCAGCCCCCTCCCCCCCGGTGCCCCTCACTCCCGACCTGCAGCTCCCTCCCCCGGTGCCCCTCACTCCCGACCTGCAGCCCCCTCCCCCCCGGTGCCTCTCACTCCTGACCTGCAGCCCCCTCCTCTCCTCCCCCCGGTGCCCCTCACTCCCGACCTTCAGCCCCCTCCTCTCCTCCCCCCGGTGCCCCTCACTCCTGACCTGCAGCCCCCTCCTCCCCCCCGTGCCCCTCACTCCGGACCCGTGGCCTGAGGGTTGGGACTCTGCCCTGCAGGATGGAGGAGAGGCTGCATTGGGGCAGGAGGACCAAGGGGTGGGATTTGAGTGGGGGGGTTGTCTGGTATCTCACTGTCTGACTCCTCCCTGCAGAGAATCGGCTGCTGCCCCCGGAGCTGCGCCGGGAGGCTCTGGCACTGCAGAAGTCCATCGAGTTTGATGACCAGGGAGCAGAAGGTGAGTTTTGCGGGGGGGGCGCAGTTCAGGGGGGAGGTGCCTCTCCTCCCCAAGCGAGGAACCCCCCCCAACACCCTTGGTCAGCATTGTCCTGTGTCCTTCCTGACCCTTTTCTGCCTCTCTGCCTTGAAACATGAGAGTGGGCCACCCCCGTTTGGGCCCACAGGGCCCCATGGGGCCAGATGAAGCACAGACCCCACCCCTGGAGCTGAGATCCGCCCCCCCTCCCTGTGGGGCCGGACGCTGCCATGAGTGACAGCCCCACAGCCCCGGGTGGGGTGAGCTGGCCCTGGTCTCCCACAGCCGAGCCACTTAAACCCAGAGCTTCCGTGTCCAGTGTGGATAAAAACAGATTGTTGTAGGTTTTTTTAATTTATACCGGATTTTGGACGTTTTTCTTTTTAAAAATCCACCTGAAATTCCGACTGCCTCCGTTCAGGGCTGAACTCGCTTGAATCTGGCATGGTCAGTTACGTTGTGTTTAAAAACATATATAACGGGCCAGAAAGCCCCGAACCAGGGGGTCGTTACTGGTACCCGTTTGCTGAAGGCTTCCTCCCCCCATTTGCTCTGCGTCCGTCTATTCACCGAGCTCAGGTCAATGATAGCTGTGCCCCAGGTTAAAAAACCAATCAGGAGTTGCTTGGTTTCCTCTTCCCATCTCTGAATAAAACCTCGGTGGGAGAGGACGAGATCTACTAGCTCTAAAATCCCAAAGGACACACAGACTAGAAACAATCAGTTCCAATTCACGAATTGCCACCAACGCTCCCTTTGTACAATAAATCCGGGCGTTTCAAATCCAAGCCATTTTTCACCCCCTTTATCCAGCCCTTCTAATAGGCTGGGCAGAATGTGATTTTTTTTTTTGGTAAGTTCAGTGGATGATGTCGAGGGTTATTTGTAAGCATGTTCCCTGGTTTGTAGCTCTTTCAATTAGTTGTGCAAAACAGTGGTTTCTACTCCTTTTTGTCCCCCCGATTTTGATCTCTTTAAATCTTCATTTTGGGTTTTACGCTTTTAACAATCTTCTCTTGAAGTTTTCCCTTGTGGGAATGGCTGGGGCGTCAGGCGGGTCGGACAGGGATTATTTAACGACGGCAGAGGCTGATAATCGAAAAGTTAAAGCGTTTGAACCGTTAAAAGAGACACTGTGAACGCCGCATGTCAACCCCCCCAAAGGAAACAGCCTGAAATCCCGTTTGGATGCCGCCCTCTGCCGTGTTTTTCTTCCTTGGCCGACCTCCGTGTTTTGGGTCCCGGCGGTGGGCAGTGACCTGGAGATTTATGGACGCAAATCGAACGCGTCTGGGCTCGGTTTTAAGGTTGTTTTCTTTCAGGAACGAAAAACCTCCAGGGCTGTTTTGTGTGTTTTTAATTGGATTCTGAGAAATTCGCCACCCCCTGGCGGGGTTAAAAAATTACCCCCCCCACCACCACTCCATGTAAATGGGCCAGGCGTGGCCAGCCAGAGGCCACGCCCCCACCATTAACCCCTTGCCTCCCGCGGCAGGGCTGGTGACGCAGCAGGACGACGAGTATCGCTGGGCGGGCGTGGAGGACCCCAAGGTGATGATCACGACCTCACGTGACCCCAGCTCCCGCCTCAAGATGTTCGCCAAGGTACAGGGCCTGGGTTTGTTATTGTAGGGTCTCCCGGGGAGCGGCGTGCTCGGCAGGCTGGCATGGTGGCTGTAGGGTCTCCTGGGCACTGGTTTGTTTCTGCAGGGCCTCCCGGGGACTGGGGCTGGTGGGTAGGGCCGGTTTTGTTATTGTAGGGTCTCCTGGGGGTGGGGGGCAGGCCGTTCGAGGGAGGGGCAGGTCTGCTGTTGTAGGGTCTCTCACCCCCCCCCTCGGCGACAGGAGATGAAGCTGGTGGTGCCGGGTGCCCAGCGCATGAACCGGGGGCGACATGAGGTGGGGGCCCTGCTCCGGGCCTGCAAGGCCAACGGCGTCACGGACCTGCTGGTGCTGCATGAACATCGCGGGCAGCCGGGTGAGCCGGGGGGGGGGGGGTGCTGGGGGGACTCCCCCACTGTCTGGGGCTGCTGGGAGCCGGGGGGGGCTGGGGGGACTCCCCCTCCCCCTCTGGGGCTGCTGGGAGCCGGGGGGGGGCTGGGGGGACTCCCCCTCCCCCTCTGGGGCTGCTGGGAGCCGGGGGGGGGTGCTGGGGGGACTCCCCCACAGTCTGGGGCTGCTGGGAGCCGGGGGGGTGCTGGGGGGACTCCCCCCCCCCTCTGGGGCTGCTGGGAGCCGGGGGGGGGTGCTGGGGGGACTCCCTCTCCCCCTCTGTCTGGGGCTGCTGGGAGCCGGGGGGGGGGTGCTGGGGTGACTCCCCCTCCCCCTCTGTCTGGGGCTGCTGGGAGCCGGGGGGGGGCTGCTGGGGGGACTCCCCCTCCCCCTCTGTCTGGGGCTGCTGGGGGGGACTCCATCCCAGCCCCCCCGCTAACCCCCCTCCTCTCCCCTCCCCCCAGACGGGCTGATCGTCTCTCACCTGCCCTTCGGCCCCACGGCGTTCTTCACCCTCTGCAACGTGGTGATGCGGCACGAGGTCCCCGACATCGGCACCATGTCCGAGGCCACCCCCCACCTGATCTTCCACAACTGCACCTCTCGCCTGGGCCAGCGGGTCAGCCGGGGGCGGCTGGGTCCTTGTCGGGGCTTCTGGGACTGTCTGGGCTGGCTGTATTATTGTAGGGTCTTCTGGGACTGCCCAGCCTGGCTTTGTTATTGTAGGGTCTTCTAGGGCCTGGGGAGGTGGACAGAGACCACTTTGACATTGTAGGGTCTCTGGGGAATGTTTGTGGGCGGTGTGTTTATTGTAGGGTCTCCTGGGGGGTGTTAGAACGATCTGGGGACTGGCTTATTGTAGGGTCTCTGGGGAATGTTTGTGGGCGGTGTGTTTATTGTAGGGTCTCCTGGGGGGTGTTAGAACGATCTGGGGACTGGCTTATTGTAGGGTCTCTGGGGAATGTTTGTGGGCGGTGTGTTTATTGTAGGGTCTCCTGGGGGGCTTGTTATTGTAGGGTCTCAATTCCCCCTCCCTTCCCCCCCCCAAACCCAGCGCTTCTCGGTCTCTGCCCCTCAGGTCTGCAGCATCCTCAAGTACCTCTTCCCGGTGCCCAAGGAGGACAGCAAGCGGGTCATCACCTTCGCCAACCAGGACGATTACATCTCCTTCAGGTGCCAGGCCTGCCCCATGATGCAGCCACTTCTGGGGCGGGGCACCTGGGGAACAGCCGCATATAACACCACACGGGGATGGCTGGGCGTGAGGACACCTGGGTTCTCTCCCAGCTCTGGGAGGGGAGGGAGGGCTGGCGGGGGGCTGGGAGCCAGGCCCATGCTGGGTGACCCATCTCTCCTGTGCCCCCCCGCAGGCACCACGTTTACAAGAAGTTGGACCATCGCAACATCGAGCTGTCTGAGGTGGGGCCGCGCTTCGAGATGAAACGTGAGTCACGTCTCTGGGGGCCCCTCATGGAATCATAACGTCCAGGCTGGGTCAGATCAAGGGTCCATCCAGCCCAGTGTCCTAGTGGCCCGTGCCAGGTGCCCCAGAGGGAGTGAACAGAACAGGGAATCATCAAGTGACCCATCCCCTGTCGCCCGTTCCCAGCGTCTGGCAAACAGGCCAGGGACACCATCCCTGCCCAGCCCGGCTAGTAGCCACTGATGGACGTATCCTCCATTAAATTATCTAGTTCTTTTCTGAACCCTGTTATGGCCTTGGCCTTCACACCATCCTCCGGCGAGGAGTTCCACAGGTTGACTGTGTGTTGTGTGAAGAAATACTTCCTTGTGTCTGTGTTAAACCTGCTGCCTGTTCAGTTCATTGGGGGACCCCTAGTTCTTGTGTTGTGAGAAGGGGTAAATAACACGTCCTGACTTACTTTCTCCGCCCCAGTCTTGAGTTTACAGACTCTCTCGTATCCCCCCAAATCGTCTTTTTTCCAAGCTGAAAACTCCCAGTCTGATTAATCTCTCCTCACACGGCAGCTGTTCCATCCCCCTCATCGTTTTTGTTGCCCTTTTCTGAACCTTTTCCAATTCCAATCTAGCTTTTGGGAGACGGGGCGGCCAGACCTGCACGCAGTGTTCACGGTGTGGGTGAACCACGGACTGATCTAGAGGCAACAGGATATTTCCTCTCTTCTCGCTCCCTTTCCTAATGACTCCCAACGCGCCGGTCACTTTTTGGCTGCCGCTGCGCATCGGGTGGATGATTTCACCGAACTCTCCACAGTGACGCCAAGGTCTTTCCCGAGTGGTAACAGCTAATCCAGACCCATCGTTGCGTGCGGAGAGCTGGGATTCTGGTCTCCGACGTGCATCACTTCGCGTTTATCAACGTTGAATTTCCTCTGCCATTTTCTTGCCCAGTCGCCAGTTTGGGGAGGTCCCTTTGTCGCTCTTCGCAGGCTGCCTGGGACTTAACTGTCTGGAGCAGTTTTGTATCAGCTGCCAACTTTGCCACCGCCCTGTTCACCCCTTGTCCCAGATCGTTTGAGGCTGTTGACTAGGGCCGGGCCCAGCACAGACCCCTGGGGGGGGCACGATTTAACCCCCCTCCATTCTGAAAACTGACCATTTATTCCTCCCCTTTGTTTCCTGTCTTTGAACCAGCTCCCGACCCATGAGGGGACCTTCCCTCGTGTCCCAGGGCAGCTCACTTCGCTTAACAGCCTTTGGTGAGGGACCTTGTCAAAGGCTTTCTGGAAATCTAAGGCCACTAGATCCCCTGGATCCCCCTTGTCCACGTGCTCATTGACCCCTCAAAGATCTAGTAGATTGGTGAGGCGCGATTTCCCTTTACCAAAACCCTGTTGACTCTTCCCCCAACAAATTATGTTTCTCTCTGTGTCTGACAATTTGGTTCTTTACTAGAGTTTCAACCGGTTTGCCTGGTACTGAGATCAGGTTTACCAGCCTGTAATTGCCGGGATCACCTCTGGCGCCTTTTTTGAAAATTGGCCTCACGTTAGCTACCCTCCGGTCATTTGGTTCAGAAGCTAATTGAAATGATTGGTGACATACCAGAGTTAGGTCCTGCAATTTCACCCTGGAGTTCCTGCAGAACTCTTGGGTGAATCCCATCTGGTGACGTATGACTGGTTCGTTTATCAATTTGTTCCCAAACGTCTTCTAATGACACCTCCGTGTGGGGCAGTTCCTCAGATTTGTCTCCTAAAAAGCCTCAGGTTTGGGAATCTGCCTCACATCCGCAGCTGTGAAGATGGAGGCAAAGAATTAATTTAATTTCTCCGCAACGGCCTTATCGGCCTTGAGCGCTGCCTTAGCACCTCGAGCGGCCAGCGACCCCTCTGCTTGGTTAGCAGCTTCCTGCTTCTGATGTACTTTAAAAAAAAAAAAGGTGCAGTTCTTTGGCTGCACTTCATTTGCCAGCGTTTATGCTCCTTTCTGTTTTCCTCACTAGGATTTAACTTCCACTTTCTAAAGGCTGCTTTTTGCGCCTCACTGCTCCTGTTACTTCGTTGTTTAGCCACGGGGGCTCTTTTTTGGTTCTGCTCCTCTGTTGTTTTAAGTTGGGGGATACATTTAAGTGGAGCCTCTGTTAGGGCGTCTGTAAAACGTTCCCACGCCGCTTGCAGGGATTTCTCTGTTGGCGCCGAACCTTTCAATTCCTGTTCCACTAACCGCCTCGTTTTGGTGTAGTTCCCTTTTCTGAAACGAAACGCTGCCGGTTGGGCCGTTCTGGTGGTTTTCCTGCCCCGGGGCTGTTAAATCTCATTAGATTATGGTCACTATTACCAGGCCGTCCAGCTCCAGGCACCTCTTGGACCGGATCCTGTGCTCCACTCAGGACTAAATCGGAATTGCCTCTTCTCTGGTGGGTTCCAGGCAGGGGCGGCTCTAGCCATTGCGCCGCCCCAAGCACGGCGGCACGTCGCGGGGGGCGCTCTGCCGGTCCCGCGGCTCCGGTGGCCTCCCGCAGACGTGCCTGCAGATGCTCCACCGAAGCCGCGGGACCAGCGGACCCTCCGCAGGGACGCCTGCGGGAGGTCCACCGGAGCCGCCTGCCGCCCTCCCGGCCACCGGCAGAGCCCCCCCGCGGCACCCGCCCCAAGCGCGCGCTTGGCGTGCTGGGGCCTGGAGCCGCCCCTGGTTCCAGGCCCAGCTGCTCCAAGAAGGTCATTTCAGGTGTCAAGAAACTTTCTCTCTGCCTCCCGTCCTGAGGGGCCCTGCCCAGTCCGTAGGGGGCAGTTGACATCCCCCATTATCACTGAGGATTTTTTATTCTTATGGGCTCTCTCGTCTCCCTGAGCATTTCCCAGTCACGCTCCCCCTCCTGGCCAGGCGACCGGGAATATCCCTCCCGCTCCATTCGTACTATTGGAGCGTGGAGTTAGGAGCCAGAGAGATTTCAGGGGACAGTTTGGTTGGTTTCAGATTTTGAGTCTACGTTTTCTGCCACGTCTAGGGCCGCTCCCCCGGCACGACTGGTTCTGTGCTTCCGCCAGGTTCTGTCCCCTGCTAGTACCGTGTCCCAGGGATTAGCCGCATTCCCCCCCGTTTCTGTGCTGCCTGTTAGATCAGAGTCCTCGCCGAATTCAAGGCCCTCTGGTTCAGCCCCCTCTCCCCGTCCCGCACCCCCCGGAGGGCCCCTTGTCGACTGTCTCCTCCCCAGCAGTTGCTGAATGACCCAGTTGCTGCCGCCCGGGTGGCCAGGCGCACCCCCGAGCTGGGTTATAGCTCCCCCCCCGCCAGGGAGCCGTGCAGAATCCAGGGGAAACTGAGGCACACGTGGGCATCAAACGATTACAGAAAATTTGTCCCATCCTGCCCCTCGCCCCCTGAGTGATTGGGGGGGGGCTCCCCGGCTTTGCTTGTCTCCCAGGGGCTCCCCGCTGACCCCTCGCCTTCCTTCCAGTGTACATGATCAAGCTGGGCACGCTGGAGCAGGCAGCCACGGCCGACGTGGAGTGGCGCTGGCATCCTTACACCAACACGGCCCGCAAGCGGCAGTTCCTGAGCGCCGACTAAGGGCCGCCCTGGGGGCCGCCGGGCCGCGCTCGGACACTGGAAGTGGGGCCCGTTCAGCCGGAGATGGCAGGGGAGCTCCCTCGTCGCCGGCTGGGAATTGAAGCCGGAGCGGTTTGGGGCGTCGGAGGGCAAAGGACGGGCCCCGGCCCAGAGGGATGCCGACGTCTCCAGCTGTGGTTTCAGGCCCTGGCCCCGTGGGTATCGCCCTGCAGTGGAGGGGGAAGCACCAGCAGAGCTGTTGTTTTCACACTTTTATTTTTGTAGGGTCTGCGTTAATACACAGCTTGGTTCGACCCTTCCTTTGGTTTCTGCTGCTGTCTGTTCCCGGCCGTTCCCGTCTTGCCCGGGTAGAGCCACCAGGGCTCCCCAGGTTGGGGGGGGGCGGGATTTAGCACCGGCCCCCCAAGGTGTGGGTCTTAGCTCGAATGTTAAAGGTGCCGTTCTTTACGACGCTCCCGGGGCCGGGGAGAGAACCCAGGAGTCCTGGCTCCCAGCCTGGTGTCAGTTGGTGGCGGTTCGCTCTGTGCCGGGGGGTGATGCTGGGGCCGCGGCTCGGCTCAGTCCATCTGGGGTTGGGGTGGGAGGGGCACAGGTCCCAGCACCTCCACCCACTCCACAGGCCCCCTAGAGCCGGGTCCACTCTGCTGGGGGGTCGCGGGGTCCCTTTGGCTTCCCAATGCGGAAGTTATAGCCTGGGGGAGGGAGAGACAACAATGATGGGGCTTTACCTCCCCAGACTCCCAGCCCTCCAGGGTCTCCCTGCCCAGCCCAGGACTCCTGGGTCCCCTCCCCCTGACAGCCCTGGGCATTCCCCCATATCCCCAGTCAGAGCCAGGGGCCTGCCCCCCCCCGCCACCCCCTCCTGTGCCCCTCCCCCCACACCCCGTCCTACCGAGACCGTTGCCCGGGGAGGCGAGGGGGCTGCAGCCCCTTCCAGGGGAGGGGTCCACGGCCTCGTAGCTGTCCGTAGACTCAAGGCGGGGGGAGCTGGAGGCTGGCGGAGGAGAAAACAATGAGGCCTCCCTGGCTCCTGTTAGGGCCGCCGCTGAGCTGCGGCCACCTCTGGGGCGGGACGGCTGGGGACCAGCCATGCACAACGCCAGCCAGGGACGGCTCGGCCAGCGCGGAGCTGCAGCTGCGGCTGGGGAAGCCGTGGGCACGAGGCCGTGATGAACGCCGCATGCACTTCGATTGCCAGGGTTCCCCTTCCAGGTACCAAACTAGCCTCCCTCTGTAAGCCCTGGCCCTCCCCAGCCCCCCCTGCACCCACCCCACTCACCCTTCTTCTGGGGAGATGCCACAAAACCCTGTAGATGAGATGGAGAAAAATGAGTGACAGGAGCTGGGAAGAAGAACCCAGGAGTCCTGGCTCCCAGCCCCCCTGCTCTCACCACCAGACCCCACTCCCCTCCCAGAGCGGGGGAGAGAACCCAGGAGTCCTGGCTCCCAGCCCTCACCCCCCCACACACCGGCGTCCTCCGGCGCCCCCCTCTGGCTGGGCAGAGGGTCGCTGGCCCGTGGGGCGGGGGCAGAACTCACCGCGGGTTTCGTAGTGTGCAGCAGGGTCTTCCCGCGCCCAGGGCTGGGGCAGGGCGAAGGGGGGTCCCGGGGGCTGGTGTCACCTGGAGCAGAGAGATGGGCAGGGGTCAGAGCGTGGCCCCCCTGGACAGCTGGGGTCCCACCTCCCTGGGCAGAGCCACCCCAGGACTCTTGGGTCAGAGCCATGGCCCTGGACTCCTGGGTCCCGTCCCCCCTTCCAGATCAGACCCATGGTCCCTCCTGGCTCTGGACTCTGGGGTTCCCCCCCCCACCCTCCAAGATCAGATCCATGGTCTGTCCTGGCCCCAGCCTCCTGCCTTCCCCCCCAGATCAGACCCCCTGGTCCCGGACTCCTGGGTCCCTTGCCGTACCTGCGCTGGTGGAGTGGGGGGTGTATTTGCAGCTGGGGCTGGGTGGCAGGCGTTTCACGGGGCTCCCGGGCAGGGAGTAGCTGGCCTGCAGCCCCCCGAAGCCGCTGGGGTCGATGGGGGACCACTCGGGGCTGCCCCCGCCAGGCCTGGTCTCCTGGGAGGAGGCCGCCGCCGGCCCGCCCCCCCGCCGGAACTTGTTCACCACCGCGTAGGTGTCACTCATCTTGGGGGGCAGGTCCGGGGTGGGCTCGGACGGCACCGAGATGCTCCTGGGGGGAGGGAGGAAGGGGGGGTAGCACCACTGGCCACAGACATGCTCCACCCAAGGCCGAGTCAGGGAGAGAACCCAGGAGTCCGGCTCCCCTCCCCCCGTCCTGTAACCAGTAGCCCTGGGGCTGGAGGGGGGTGGGGGGAGCAGATACTCAGCACAGTCTATTTCTGGGAAACAGAAAGTAGCAGGCGAGTGGCCTGTCGGCTAATTGGAGGGGGGGCGGTTGGGGAGGGGAGGGGGTGCTCAGAGCCCCCTCCTGGGCTGCAGCTAACACCCAATGGGGTGTTGACTCTGATCCCTAATGACTACCCAGTTCCAGGCTACATTGGCAGCTGCTGCAGTATTAAGGTGGTGGCTGCATCCCAGCCCTCCCCCGGCGGCGTTATGTGCGGCTGCTGCCCCCCCCCCACCCCAGCAGTGGCTGCAGCTGGCGGCTCGCTCACCGTAAGACGCTGTTGTGTTTGTTGAGGGGCGCAGGGCGGCGCAGGGACACGGCGTCGTCGTACAGGGGCAGCTGGTTCTGCGGGGAGAGGAAGGGGTGAGCTGGGGAGGGGGGAGCCAGGGGTGGGGGGGAGACCTCCCGGCCTGGTGCTGACACCGGCTTTTCGCTTCCTCCTGCAGGAAGTGTGACAAGTGTGCGGGTGCAGGGCCGTTAACCCTGCCGGTGCCGGAGAGCCCGGCCCCCCATCGCTTCACACACCTGCCCCTCCCCAGACGCACCCATCCAGCAGGCCGGCCCCAGGGCAGGGACTGGCTGGCTTGGGGGGCAGGGAATGGGGCCTGTCCCCTCCGGGGGGCACCGGCTCCCATCGGCCCCAGGGCAGGGACTGGCTGGCTCGGGGGGCTGGGAATGGGGTGTGGGGCCTGTCCCCTCTGGGGGGCACCAACTCCCATCGGCCCCAGGGCAGGGACTGGCTGGCTCAGGGGGGCAGGGAATGGGGTGTAGGGCCTGTCCCCTCTGGGGGGCACCAGCTCCCATCGGCCCCAGGCCAGGGACCGGCTGGCTCAGGGGGACGGGGAATGGGGCAGGGGCCTGTCCCCTCTGGGGGGCGCCGGCTCCCATCCGGCTCCAGGGCAGGGACTGGCTGGCTCGGGGGGCTGGGAATGGGGCCTGTCCCCTCTGGGGGGCGCCGGCTCCCATCGGCCCCAGGGCAGGGACTGGCTGGCTCAGGGGGCAGGGAATGGGGCAGGGGCCTGTCCCCTCCAGGGGGCGCCGGCTCCCATCCAGGCTCAGGGCAGGGACTGGCTGGCTCGGGGGGCAGGGAATGGGGCAGGGGCCTCTCCCCTCCGGGGGGCGCCAGCTCCCATCCAGCCCCAGGGCAGGGACTGGCTGGCTCGGGGGGCAGGGAATGGGGTGTAGGGCCTGTCCCCTCTGGGGGGCACCGGCTCCTATCCGGCCCCAGGGCAGGGACTGGCTGGCTCAGGGGGGCAGGGAATGGGGCCTGGGGCCTGTCCCCTCCAGGGGGCACCGGCTCCCATCGGCCCCAGGGCAGGGACTGGCTGGCTGGGGGGCAGGGAATGGGGTGTAGGGCCTGGCCCCTCTGGGGGGCGCTGGCTCCCATGCACTTTGTTACCAGCTCACCTATGAACTAAACTTGCAGGGTCTCAGCCCTCTGGGCTTCTTCCCTGTGGGGCCAGATGGGAGCTGGTGCCCCTCAGGGGGGACAGGCCCCATTCTCCCCCCCCCCAGCAGAGATCATTCACAAGCCCTGAGCATGAGGCAGAAGTCAGGATGTGGGGCTGGGGTCCAGGGCCCCTCCCCGTCCTTTCTTGCTCCACCTTTCAGCCCTATGGCGGGGGAGGGGGGGGAACTGAACCCCCCCTTGCCGGTCCTGCCCCCCGCACGCCTCCTCTACTGCTCCAGACCCCCCCTGCACTCGGGATCTCGTCCTTCCCGCCTGCCCCAGCCCTCCCCACCAATTCCCCCTGCGCCTCCCCCACGTGCACCCACTGATTCACACTCTCCCCCCCCCCGACCCTTCGGGCCCCCCGGATCCAGACCCCCCCAGTACCGCACAGGCCGACGGAGCTGTTTACACCAGGGCGGAATCGAAAGGGGAAGGAAGGCGCGTGGGACTTCCTCAAGTTGGGGGAGGGGCCCAGGGGGGTGGACCTGGGGGAAAATGGGGCTGGGGGGGGAAATGGGGTTTGCTCGGAGATGGGGGGGTGAGGGCTAGATCGCAGGGTGGGATCATAACCGGGTTAGGGTCAGTGTCCCTGCGCCCCCCACTGGAGGGGACGGGCCCTGCGCTGTGTGTGTGTGTGTGTGTGTGTGTGTGTGTGTGTGTGTGTCCCTGCGCCCTGCTGGAGGGGCCGGGCCCTGCGCTGTGTGTGTGTGTGTGTGTGTGTGTGTGTGTGTGGGTGTGTGCCCCCCTGCGCCCCCTGCTGGAGGGGACAAGCCCTCAGGGGGGTGTGTGTGTGTGTGTGTGACTGTGTGTGTATGTACCTGCTGTCCCCTGCTGGCGGGGAGGAGCCCTGCGGGGTGGGTGGGTGGGTGTGTCCCTGCTGCCCCCTGCTGGAGGGGATGGGCCCTGCTGTGTGTGTGTGTGTGTGTGTGTGTGTGTCGCTGCGCCCCCTGCTGGAGGACGGGCCCTGCACTGTGTGTGTGTGTGTGTGTCCCTGCGCCCCTGCTGGAGGGGGGCCCTGCACTGTGTGTGTGTGTGTGTGTGTGTGTGTGTCCCCTGCACCCCTGCTGGAGGGTGGGCCCTGCACTGTGTGTGTGTGTGTGTGTGTGTGTGTGTGTCCCTGCGCCCCCTGCTGGAGGGGACGGGCTCTGCGCTCTGTGTGTCCCTGCGCCCCCTGCTGGAGGGGACGGGCTCTGCGCTCTGTGTGTGTGTGCCCTGCACCCCCTGCTGGAGGGGCCGGGCCCTGCACCGTGTGTGTGTGTGTGTGTGTGTGTGTCTCTGCGCCCCCTGCTGGAGGGGCCGGGCCCTGCACCGTGTGTGTGTGTGTGTCTCTGCGCCTCCTGCTGGAGGGGGTGGGCCCTGCACCGTGTGTGTGTGTGTGTGAGTGTGTGTGTGTCCCTGCGCCCCCTGCTGGAGGGGGTCGGCCCTGCACCGTGTGTGTGTGTGTGTCCCTGCGCCCCCTGCTGGAGGGGACGGGCCCTGCACTGTGTGTGTGTCCCTGCGCCCCCTGCTGGAGGGGACGGGCCCTGCACTGTGTGTGTGTCCCTGCGCCCCCTGCTGGAGGGGCCGGGCCCTGCACCGTGTGTGTCCCTGGCCCGGGGCCCTCTCACCTGCTTGAGGTTCTCGTACTTGGCGGTGGCCAGGGCGGCGCGGAACATCTCGGCCACGGCGTGGAACAGGAACTCGTACTGCTCCTGTCAGACAGAGGGGACACGGCCGTGTTAGGGGAGTGGGGGCTCCCAGCGGCCCCAGCCCCACCTCTCCCAGCAGGGGGCGCTGTGTGGGCGTCCGGCAGGGGGAGAACCAAGGGGCTCACCAGCGTCTGGACGGCCGACGGTCTCTGCTTTCTCATCGCTAGGACGATGTCGAAAATGCTGAAATTCGGGGGGATGCTCTGAAAAAACAGGAGAAGACTCGCGAGTCCGGCAGGGGGCAGCCACGGGTCGGACACACGCCCGCGCACACGGACACGCGCAGTACCTGTTGGAGGAGGAGGTGTCGCACGTGCTCCAAGATGCAGATCACGCCGGTCCGGCCACAGCCAGCGCTGCCCGGGGGAGGAAGCAGGAAGGAAATGGGTGAAGAACAATTCCCCCCGACCCCCACAATCAAATCCCTCTTGGAGGCGAAGGGGCCCTTCCCCCCCCAACTGCCTGTGGGCGTTAACTCTGAAACCTAATGGCTACAATCTTGATGCATCGCTGGTGCACGTTCACTCTGAATCCTAATGATCAGAGTTAAGATTCGAATCCATCTTTGGTAGGTGTTCACTCTGAACTCTAATGACTGACAGTTAAATGGGGCATCCTGGGTGCCAACAGTGGGATGTTTACCCCAAACTGTAAGGCCTGGATGAACAATGGAGTCATCACACTGGGTATTTGCCCTGGACTTTAATGATAGGTTTCAGCAGACATCATCCACCTAGATGGGTGGCTTGTTCACTCTGAAGCCTAATGACTGGCGTTTCACTAAGGTCATGGTTTGTCTCAGCATGGCTGTTAGCTGTGAACCCTAATAATTATGTTTTTAAAAGGGGCTATAGCTCATCTCAACGAGGCCGTTAACTCTGAAGCCTAATGATTGTGTTTCAAATGGGGACATAGCTCATTTCAGTCTGACCATTACTTCTGAAATATAACAACTGGGGTTGAAATTGGGACACCTTGACATGGATCCTAAAACTCGAGGTTTAAATGAGGGTGTGGTGTGTTGAACAGCGACTGTTAAGTCGGAACCCTAATGTTTGGTGTTAAACGGGGACTTGATTCGTTTTGACATCGGTGTAAACTCTGGATGCTAATGATCGTTGTTTGAGTGGGACTCTGTCCATCTCTGTGCGTTCACTCTGAACCCTACTGCTGGCCATTCAGTGACTGCGCTGCGCCATTTCTGAGGTTGCAGAAAAGGGGCGGAGTTCATGGCAGAGGGAGGCAGTCAGGGGGTGGGGTTTGGATTGTGGGAGGGGCTTCTTTGAGGGTGGGGCTTAATTTATTCTAGCAGACCCAGGCTATGAAGGCTGCTGTCTCTCTCCATCCCGGTTGAGGGGCTAATGGGGACCACTGGGCCCTCCCTCCACTCATCCCCTGCTGAACCCTCCACCCCTCCGCCACAGCACAGCGCCCCCTACCTGCAGTGCACGCAGATGGGGGCTGGGTCGTCCCCCTGTTTCAATCGCACATGCTCAATCATCTCCAGGAAATGGCTGTAATTGTCCGGGATCCCGCGGTCCGGCCAGGCCACGTACTGGAAATGGGTGAGGGGCCGCTCCTCCTGAGGAGGGAACGACTGGCATCGGCCCTGCGCCACATGCCACGGCGTCCCCAGTGCCCACCCCTGCTGGGGGAGAGCACCCCCTGCCCAGCCCCCCACAGCACAGCGCCTCCCAGTGCCCGCCCCTGCTGGGGGAGAGCACCCCCTGCCCAGCCCCCCACCCCGCTCCCCACAGCACAGCGCTTCCCAGTGCCCACCCCTGCTGGGGGAGAGCGCCCCCTGCCCAGCCCCCCACAGCACAGTGCCTCCCAGTGCCTGCCCCTGCTGGGGGAGAGCGCCCCCTGCCCAGCCCCCCACAGCACAGCGCCCCCCAGTGCCCGCCCCTGCCAAGTGAGCGCACCCCCCTGCCCAGACCCCCACAGCACAGCGCCCCCCAGTGCCCGCCCCTGCTGGGGAGAGCGCCCTGCCCAGCCCCCCCCCCCACTCCCGCAGCATGGTGCCCCCCCAGCTCACTGACGTTCTGGAAGCTGACGCTCAGCGTGCGGACTATCACGTCTGGATTCAGCTCCTGCTCCTTGATCTGAGAGATAGAGACAAGCCGAGCTGCAGACAGAGGCTTCAGGGGGTGCTGACATTGCAGGGTTATGAAACGCCTTTCATGTCTCTATACAGAAGCACAGCTGCAGCCACCTCTGGGTGAGGTGAGGAACAGCTGCATATAATGCTGCACAGGGACTCATCATCTGGAGCAGAGCTGCAGCCACCTCTGGGGTGGGGCAGCTGAGGAACAACCACACATAACACCACACAGGGAGGGCTCGCCCACAGCTGAGATGCAGCCACCTCTGGGGTAGGATGGAGTTGCCCAGCAGCAGTTTGGGACAGGAAGTGAAGGGGAGTTTTGTCTCTCTCCTGGTGAGCCCCCCAGGCTGCCCATGCAACTCTTCCTTGGTACCTGGATGATGGAGAAGGGCCCGATTTGCAGCGGTTCTTGCTTCAGTGGCCAGTAGCGTTCACACTTTTTCTAAGGAGGGAAAGTCAGTTCACGGAGAGTCCATGGGGGTCGCCCCCCAGACTCTCCCCACAGCCAGGGGATGGGGGTGGGCACGGATTGGCCCCCACACTTACCTTCCCCATCTCCACCTCCCGACAGGCCATGACAATTACCTGGAAGGAAGGAAGGGAACAAAACAGTTAGGAAAAGAATGAGAGAAGGAGCCCTGGCTGGGCTGGAATAGAGAACCCAGGCATCCTGGTTCCCAGCACCCTCCCCACACAACCCACTAGACCCCACTCCTCTCCCAGAGAAAGGGAGAGAACCCAGGAGTCCTGGCTGCCTTGGCAAAACCCCCCCCCCCTTGCAAACAGCTCTCACCTGAGCCCTGACAGATTCACAACACCCGGCCCACGTCCTGCAGGGTCGTTACCCCCAAAGAGTAACGTGGGAGGGGGACTGTTTCAGAAAGCCCCTAACTCCTCAAAATTCATCCCCACAGCAAGCGGGACTATTTCAGGAGGGAGGGATTTAGCTGGGAGCCTGGCTCTCTGGCCTTGGGGTAGCAGTTCATCCGCAGAAGACACCGGATCTTGGTCCACTTGAATCGGCAGCAGGACCCAGTTAAATTTCTGACCCTTTCCCGGCCTGTTCTGCTCCCAGGCTGCGGTTACACAAAGGTGTATCTGGGAGTGGGAGGGCTCGTCAGGTGCTGAGAAGCAGCCACCTCTGGGGCGGGGCAGCTGGGGAATAGCCGCACATAACGCCACACAGGGATGGCTCGTCCAGTGCTGAGATGCAGCCACTTCTGGGGTGGGGCGGCTGGGGAACAGCTGCACATAACGCCACACAGGGATGGCTCATCCAGTGCTGAGATGCAGACACCTCTGGGGTGGAGCGGCTGGGGAACAGCCGCACATAACACCACGCAGGGATGGCTTGTCTGGTGCTGAGATGCAGCCACCTCTGGGGTGGGGCAGCTGCGGAACAGCCACACAGCGCTAGCAGAATGGGACTGTCTTCATTTTGTGAGCTCAAAAGCTCATCTCTCTCCCCAGCAGAAGTTGGGTCTCTCTCATGCCAGGGAAGGAAATTTATCGATGAGCCGGAGCCGGAGTGACGCTCGGATAGTCTTGGGCAACACATCGGCGAGGAAGAGGGACTAGCCGGCGGGCCAAAGAGCATATCCATGGTTCGGTGCCTCCCTCGGGTGGCCAGCCTGTCCTGGGAGAAGGTGATGGAAGATAACGTCGTAGGAGCGTGTGAAGAGAAACAGCAGGAAACACAAGAGGTGCCTCGCAGGATTTCAGGAGATGCTCTAGCTTCAGCTCCGTGCCTGGCGTTCGGGCCCCGGCTCGTGAAACGGCGGCGTGGAATTCCGCCGTGAAAAGCCTCGCACGTCAGCTTCAACGCGGTCTGGACGGCTCGGATGGGACGAAAAGACGGAGGCCACCCTGATTCCACGCCCAGGAGGCCTCCGCATGGCAGCGAGCTTCCTAAAAGCGCCGAGGCAGCGCACGCGGGATCCCGGACCGGCATTGTAGGGAGACAAACGAGCGTGCGGGCAGTTACTGGTGCAAGTGATGCATAAAGCCACTCGTCACACAAGGCCGCTCCGTGGGCCATGTGGCAAGTGTTATCCCCGCAGTGTTATTGCCACAAAGTGAAGCCCTTGGATTTTGCAAAAGCTGTGGGAGGTTAGAATCACAGAAGATCAGGGTTGGAAGGGACCTCAGGAGGTATCTAGTCCAACCTGCTGCTCAAAGCAGGGCCACTCCCCAGACAGATTTTTACCCCAGGTCTCTAAATGGGCCCCTCAAGGACTGAACTCACAAGCCTTGGTTTAGCAGGCCAGTGCTCAAACCACTGAGCAATCCCTCCCCCCTAGTGTCTGTCCTGTCACCAGCAAGTTTCTGGGAGTGGGTGGCAGCCACACGGGCACCTGTCCTGGTCCTGGCACGGGTCCTACTCTTCGCCAGCGCTCGGCGGGATGGAATTTGGGGCCCAGAGGCTGGCAGAAGAACCCATCCTGGCCTTTCACCGATGTGACCGGGCCAATTCCGCCCAGTGGGGATCTATGTACTTAGCGGAGAGGAACCAGCTCCGACTTGAAGGGTTCAATCGGGTAGACCCGTCGAGCCCTGCAAATCCGCAAATATCCGCCTCTGCGGCTGTGGATCCCTGCACAAATTTTATACCTGGGCAGGGCTCTAGAGATCTGGAATCCTGTGGGTGGCCCTGCTCTCTCCTGTAACGCACGTGCCCAAAGCAGAAAATCGTTCAGCCCTGGGCTCGGCCACCCAGCGGCTCGCAGCCACGAAGCCCCACCGGCGGGAAAGCAGCGCCGCCCCGTGGCTGAAAATGAACCGGGTCACGACACCTCTGAGTATTTGCGGTGCAGGACTCGGCTGCGCAGACCCGTTCAGGAAACTCTGCTGGATGCAGAAAGTTTTGGCCAGGAGCCACTGACTATCTTTGTGCGGGGAACGGCTGGTGACGGCAAAGGGGCGGGGGCGGGGGAGCGCCCACACCAAATTCTGCGACCCACAGGAAAAAACGAGGGGCAGGACCCTAGGACATTAGATCAGCCCAGCTCCGTCGCCGGGTTCTGCGCAAGGAACGACGCGACAGACGTGCTCCGAAGCCAATCGGGAAAATCATCGGGGACAGACGTGTTCCGCTCCTTGGCCCATCCTGATCCGGCGTGCTGCTTCTCCGCCCGGCTCCGAGCCCACGCTCCGTGACGCGCAGATCCGGGGCCTGGAAGAAGCCAGCTGCGGACAAGCGTGAGACGCGAGCTGACCCCGCAGAGGTGGGCTGAGAGGCTGCGATATGGTTTCCTGTATTGCTGGGCGCAGCAAGAAATCCGCTTGGAGAACATCCCGGAGAAACGTGAGTGGCTAAAGAAACTTGCAGGAGGACGATCTATGGAGGGAAACCGGCCTCTCCGCAGGAAAGGTCACCGGCGCCGATCCCGCCCACCCGCAGGCTGGACCACACGCAATGGAGAAGCAGCACCCACGCGAGCGTCCCTGGAGCCGATCCCCGGTGGCAGTGCGGAAATTGCAAACTGTGGATCCGTCCGGAGGCACAAATCACAACGCCGGAGGCGTGGAAAGGGCACACGGGCGCACACCGCAGCCTGAAACTGCAAGGGGTAGCCCGGCCCATGTAGGAACTTTCCAGTTACTCCCGTCTGAAGCACGTGCGGGATGTATCGTGTTTGTAGCGGAAAACATGCTTAAATTACGCCGGTCTTATTACTTATGTCTCATTTGATAGACAACCTGCCCCGGCTGGCGAAGGAGAGCAGATTTCGTGCTCCGCAGGGAATCGGCCAAGCGGGGACCGATCGTTTAGAGGGAGCAGTTCACAGACAGCGTAAGAGCATTTGAAGCGGGAGAGACCCTCGTTCTGGGTCGGTTTGCAGCGGAAATCCCCTCAGGAGCGCGGGGTGTTTGGGGCGCACGCTGCAGCTTTGGGGTGCAGGATCTGGGACGGGGCTGGCCCAGCCCAGAGGAGCGTGCGTGGGTGGCTGAAAGGCCGGGGGTGTCAGGGCGCCCAGCTCCAGGGCTGAGCAGGTGACGGCCAGGCCTGGGACCCCGAGAAGCGTTACACCCACCTTCACCTCGTACTCCCAAATCATGCGCCAGAAATCCAGGACGGTGTGAGGCAGCGGCCCCTGGGTCGCGATGTAGCATCGCTTGTTATTCACCCCCTGGCAGGAGACGAAGGGGAGAAATAAGTCACCCGCCACCTGCACGGCAGCGCCTCCCACTGACCCCCCCCCCCCGGCAGCACTGCACCCCCTGCCCATCCCCCACTGAGCCCCCGGTCCGCCCCCTGCTGAGTCCCCATCTGCCCCCTGCAGCCCAGCGCCCCCTGCTGAGCCCCCGCCCACCCCCTGCAGCCCGGCGCCCCCAGTGGGTTGGGGGGCCAGCGCTGGTGCGAGGGGAGAGCACCCCCTGCTGCGGAGGGAGGAGGTTACCTGGATGAAGCTGGCATTGATATAGTCCGTCTGCCCTTCGTCCGTGCAGAGATTCAGAACGACCCGGGTCTGATCGTCTGTCGGGGAGAGAGGGAGGGATTGACAGATTCAGACTGGGAATAAGGCACCAGTTGTGACCGATGAGAGGGTCAGATTCCCCAAGGGGCGCAGCGGAGCCTCCGTCTCTGGCTGTTTTTAAATCAACCTGGGCTGTTCTTCTAAAAGTTCTGCTGCAGGAATTATTTTGGGGCTGTTCTCCAGCCTGTGGGATACAGGGGGTGAGACGAGATGCTCACAATGGTCTCTTCGGACCTGGGAATCTGTGAATCTATGAAATCCGGCCCGGAGATGCAGCCACCTCTGGGGTGGGGCAGTTGGGGGAAACAACCACACATAACACTGTCCAGGAATGGCTCGCCTGGAGCCGAGATGCAGCCAGCTCTGAGGCAGGGCAGCTGGAGAACAGCTGTATATAACATCACGGGGGACAGCTCCTCCAGTGCTGAGATGCAGCCAGCTCTGGGGTGGGGCAGCTGGAGAACGGCTGTATATAACGCTGCCCAGGAATGGCTCACCTGGAGCTGAGATGCAGCCAGCTCTGGGGTGGGGCAGCTGGGGGAACAGCTGCACATAACGCTGCACATTCCAGGGCCAGCACCCCGCTCCCACACTCACATGGCAGGATGTCTTTATACCGGTTCTTCTTGATGTTCTCTTTCCTGCCCCCGGCCTCCGCGGAGAACCCCTGTTGCTGCCGGAAGGCGCTGGCTTGGGCCTTGATGTCCTGGGTGGAGAGAGAGGACAGGAGGGGGATTAGGAGGCCGTGGAGAAGACAGGGTTAAACAGGGACACAGAGCACCCCGGCAGCCGATAGCTCTGCGATCCCTACAGCTTATGCCCTGACTCCCTAATACTCAAGTATATGGCACCCCGTTCCCTGTGACCGCAGCCCCTTTTCCCACCTCAGACTTCCAGCACCCCCAAACTCCAAGGGTAAGAGCCCCGGGGGGATGACTAGCCTGGCACTGAGATGCAGCCACCTCTGGGGCGGGGCAGCCGGGGAAACAGCTGCACATAACGCGGCACAGAGACAGCTCGCACGGGGATGATCATTCCTGAGCACTTGAGTCAGGTTTATTTTGGGAACAGGCTGGTTCTGACCTCGCCAGTAGCGGACCAGCCTGTCCTGCCAGCTCTGGGACCCAGCGTGAGCACACCCACGCCCATCCTGGAACGGGCAGGAGAAAACAACCCCACCCCTGCCATGGAACAACCCTCCAGGGAGAGTTAATCCATGCAGCAGTCGCTTCCAGAATGAGAGCCAGGACTCCTGGGTTCTCTCCCTTCCTCTGGGAGGGGAGTGGAGTCTAGTGGTTAGAGCAGTGGAGGCTGGGAGCCAGGACTCCTGGGTTCTAACCCCGGTTCTGGGAGGGGAGTGGGGGATGGTGGGTTAGAGCAGGGGGGGCTGGGAGCCAGGACTCCTGGGTTCTCTCCCCAGTTCTGGGAGGGGAGTGGGGGATGGTGGTTAGAGCAGGGGGGCTAGGAGCCAGGACTCCTGGGTTCCCTCCCCAGCTCTGGGAGGAGAGCAGGGGGGCTAGGAGCCAGGACTCCTGGGTTCCCTCCCCAGCTCTGGGAGGAGAGTGGGGTCTAGTGGTTAGAGCAGGGGGGCTGGGAGCCAGGACTCCTGGGTTCTATTCCCGAGTAGGGGAGGGGGCTCTAGTGGGTAGAGCAGGGGGGCTGGGAGGTAGGAATGGAGGGCTCAGGGGGTGGAGGCAAGGGGGCACTAGCTCCCTTCAGCGCCAGGGCGGAGGAGTGGCTGGGTCGGGATTTCGCAGGCAGGCGGGGGTGTAAAGTGGACAGCGGGGACCCCAGGAGTTGGCAGGTCGCAGCTGGAGGCCGCCAGCGGCCGGGCTGTTTGCTCCAGCTCCAGCTCCGTCCCGTCCCGGGGGCTTGTGCTCTTCCACTGCCCAGGTTTGCCTGGGGCGGTTCTGTCTCCTCAGGCTGGAGCGAAGCGGGTAGCAGGTTCCGCAGCTTCTCGGCGGATAAAAGTTTCTTTCGTTAAGGATCAGGGCAGGTCACAAAGTTTTTGACGTTCATTTCCTCAGTTTTTTTCCCCCTCCAAAAAAGTTTGGGTGGGGCGGGGGAAGGAGGAGGACCAGGCCCGGGGGAGAAAGCCTGGATCTGAGCGGCCCGGGCCGCTTTCTGCTTGTCGGTGACGGGTTTGGCTACATCACAAAGGTTTTGGCTAGTCATTGCCTAGCTTTGGGGTTTAAATGCCCAGGACAGAGGGAAAGACAGGCCCCGAGGGGGAAGATCTGCAGCGGAGAAGCTCCCGCAGCTTCCGAACTCTCCGGCCGACGGAGATTTTTTTCTCCATCACAGTTTTTGGGGTAGTTTCCTCCCCTGGGTCCCGACGGCTGGAGGGAGGTGGCGGCTTGTCGGCGGGTGGATCCCCCGCTCTGTACCCGGGGGGGACGGGGCGAGGTGCAGAGCTCTGCAGGGAGGGCGCAGGGGGGATGTTACCCACGTCGGGGGCGGGGAGACGGGGGATCAGGGGAGGGAATTTGACCAGCAGCCCCCAGCTCTGTTCTCTGCTCAGGGAACGGCCACGCTTCCCTGGCAAAGAAACTCACCATCAGTGGCCAGGACAGAGATTGCAAAAAGCAACTCCGGTGCCTGGCCCCTGCCCAGCCCCACACAGCACGGCCCCCCCCAGCGCCCGGCCCCGGCCCCTCCCCACAGCACGGCCCCCCCCCAGCGCCTGTCCCCGGTCCCTCCCCCCAGCACGGCACCCCCAGCGCCCGGCCCCGGCCCCCCCCCCCGCACGGCACCCCCCAGCGCCTGGCCCGGACCCCCAGGGGAGGGTTCCCCCTGGCCAGCCCCCCCCAGCGCCTGGCCTTGACCCTTAGGGGAGGGCTCCCCCTGGCCAGCCCCCCCCCAGCACGGCACCCCCCAGCGCCTGGCCCTGACCCTCAGGAGGGCTCCCCTGGCCAGCCCCAGCACGGCACCCCCAGGGCCTGGCCCTGACCCCCAGGGGAGGGCTCCCCCTGGCCAGCCCCCCCCAGCGCCTGGCCTTGACCCTTAGGGGAGGGCTCCCTCTGGCCAGCCCCCCCCCAGCACGGCACCCCCCAGTGCCTGGCCCTGACCCCAGGAGGGCTCCCCTGGCCAGCCCCAGCACGGCACCCCCAGCGCCCGGCCCTGACCCTCAGGAGGGCTCCCCTGGCCAGCCCCCAGCACGGCACCCCAGTGCCTGGCCCTGACCCCAGGAGGGCTCCCCTGCCCAGCCCCACACAGCACGGCACCCCCCAGCGCCTGGCCCTGACCCCCAGGGGAGGGCTCCCCTGGCCAGCCCCCAGCACGGCACCCCCAGTGCCTGGCCCTGACCCCCAGGGGAAGGCTCCCCCTGCCCCCCCCCCCCCCGCACGGCACCCCACAGCGCCCAGTCCTGACTGACAGGAGAGAGCGCCCCCTGCAGAGCCTCACACCTCACAGCATGGCACCCCCCAGAGAGGCCCGTTTCCTCGCACTGTTGCATTCACTTTCAGGATCCATGTTTTCAGTTCCCAGGACTGCGTAACCCCATGGGGCAGCTTCTGCTTTTCACTTCAGCTCTGCTGCATGGGGCTGGTGAGCAGCCCCTATGCTGAGCAAGGGAGCAGAGCCTGCCAGCCACCGTGTGCGGCGTTATGCGCGGCTGTTCCCCAGCTGCCCCTCCCCAGAGGTGGCTGCATCTCTAGACCCAGTACAGTGGAATGAAAACAGCTGTACATAAGTCTGGCATATGAGATGGGGATTTAATAAAGGGAGTGGCTGGCTCAGGGGGTGGGAAGTGGGGTACGGGGCCTTTCCCCACAAGGGGGTGCCGGATCCTGTCACTTCCCCCCCCCCCACACTCCCAGCCTGGCTCCAGCCCGGAGGTAGCTGGGATTTGTTTTGGGCTACATTTATATAGGAAATCAGTATCTGAAGCCAGGCGAGAGACAAGGGAACAAAGTCCCTTCTGGAAAATTCATTTCCCTGTCAGAGGGGAGGATGGGCCAGCGCGAAGCTGCACAGAATTAACCCTCCCCACCCGACTCACTCCCAGCACCACTCTGGAAAGCCACAGGGGAAACCGAGGCACCAGGTTGAGGCAGGACCTGGCCAAGGTGACACTGAGAAAACCCAGGAATCCTGGCTCGCAGCCTCACCCTGATCTAATCCACCACACCCCACACCTCTCCCCGAGCTGAGGATGGAACCCAGGAGTCCTGGTTCTTAGTTCTAGCCTATAAAAAGAACCTTCTGTTGTTTTATACTGTGACAACCAGTGAAGTTTGCTGCTCCCCAGAAATAGCTGCATCTCGGTGCCAGGCAAGCCACCCCCATCTGGCTGCTCCGTCCCAGAGGTGGTTGCATCTCAGCACTGGGCGAGCCATCCCACTGTGGTGTGATGTGCAGTAGTTCCCCAGCTGCCCTGCCCCAGAGGTGGCTGCATTTCAGCGCCGAGCGCAAGCAGTGTGGTTTGTAACTGCAGGAGGCAGCTGCCGTTTTAGGAGGGGTTATTTCATGCGCTATCTATGCTATGCCACAAGCCACGGTGATAAGGGGGAAATTTGCATTTGGTGCCTGCTCAACCCAGGGTCTATTTGAACCAACATCAGGGCCCAGTGGAGGTGAATTTCTGACTATTTCCTGCTTTTTCTATTTCCAGGCTGCGGTTATGCAAAGGAGTAGCTGGGAGTGTGATTGGAAAGGCTCGCCCGGCGCTGAGATGCAGCCACCTCTGGGGTGGGGCAGATGAGAAACAGCCCCAGAGTGTTATCAGAAGGGCCTGTCCTTACTGAAGCTCCCACTTCACTTCTCTTCTGGGTTCTCTCCCTGGCTCTAGGAGGAGAGGGGGGTCTAGTGGTTAGAGCAGGGGCGGGGGGGGGGGCTGGGAGAAGTGAAACAGGAGGGGAAAGTGAACGTGTTTGGGTTTCCCAGGCAATTTCACTTCAGTTTAATGACCCAATTGCTAATAACACAAACCAGAGAATAGTCTCTGCTCTGGGATAGCGGCTGATTTCCACTGGATTCCCGAGCCCTTGCCCGGCTAGATGCGGTGGTTCCTTGCCCAGGGCTGAGCTGCAGCCACTTCTGGGGCGAGGCAGCCGGGGAACAGCCGCACTGCGACACTACAAATGTTGGCAGGAGGAAGCGATGGGGAATGCAGCGGCTGGAAAGCAGCTGCCTGCTGGGATTGGGCTGGGTCACCCCAAGGTGGAGGGGAAATGTAATGACCCGAGGGGGCACAGGTTGTCCGTTTCTTCGGAAAGGCGGGTCCAAATTAATAGCACCCACTAACGATTTCAGGCCAGCACTGACTGCCAGGGAGAGCACCCCCTGCCCCACTCCCTGCCCCACGGTGCCCCCCAGTGCCTGGTCCTGACTGCCAGGGGAGAGCACCCCCTGCCCCATTCCCTGCCCCACCGTGCCCCCCAGTGCCTGGCCCTGCCTGCCGGGGGATAGTGCTCCCTACCCAGCCTCCTGCCGTGCAGCACGGGGCCGCCCCCCTGCCCAGACCTGACTGCCAGGGAGAGCACCCCCTGCCCCACGGTGCCCCCCAGTGCCTGGTCCTGACTGCCAGGGGAGAGCACCCCCTGCCCCACTCCCTGCCCCACTGTGCCCCCCAGTGCCTGGCCCTGACTGCCAGGGAGAGCACCCCCTGCCCCACGGTGCCCCCCAGTGCCTGGTCCTGACTGCCAGGGGAGAGCACCCCCTGCCCCACTCCCTGCCCCACGGTGCCCCCCAGTGCCTGGCTCTGACTGTCAGGGGAGAGCATCCTCTGCCCCACTCCCTGCCCCATGGCACTCGGCCCTGCCTGCCAGGGGATAGTGCCCCCTGCCCAGCCCCCCACTTCCCACAGCATGGTGCCCCCCAGCGCCCAGCCCTGCCTGCCAGGGGATAGTGCCCCCTGCCCCGCCCCCCACTTCCCACAGCATGGTGCCCCCCAGCGCCCGGCCCTGCCTGCCAGGGGGGAGCGCCCCCTGCCCAGCCCCCTGCCCCGTGCCCAGCCCTGCCTGCCAGGGGGGAGCGCCCCCGGCCCAGCCCCCTGCCCCGTGCCCAGGCCTGCCTGCCAGGAGGCTCTGCTGCATGTTGTAGGGACGCCCAGGGCTCACAAAGGTGCCGGCGGTGCAGGAAGCCTGCGGGCAAAGCGGGAGCAGCTCTTGGCTGGATTTCACCATTTCTCGGCTCTGCCTTGCCCCGGGCCTGACAACTTGCCCTGCTCCGGGCAGCAGGGGGGACACAGGCAGCCACCCGCCAAGGGACCCAGACCCTGAGACTTCCAATAGCGTCTCATAGGATCAGCCCAAGACGCCCAGCCCCCCAATCCCTGGCTCTAACCACTAGCCCCTGCTCCCCTCCCAGAGCTGGGGAGAGAACCCAGGAGTCCTGACTCCCCGCCCCCCCTACTCTAACCCATTACCTCCCACTCCCCTCCCAGAAATGGAGAGAGAACCCAGGAGTCCTGGCTCCCAGCTCCCCGCTTCCCCTCTCCCCTCCTAGAGCCAGGGAGAGGACCCAGGCGTCCGGGCTCCCTGCAGCTCTGACTCTTGCTGGCCGGCAGGTGACTAGTTAACTCTCTCTACGGCAGCAGCAATGGAAAGTTAAACCCAGGCAAGCTCCAGATTAATGATTAGAGAAAGAAACTCGCGCTGGAGCTGGAGACCAGCGGAGGGTGGCAGGACGCCTGGGTTCTCTGCGCAGCTCTGGGAGGGCAGTGTGGGGTCCAGTGCGTTAGAGCAGGGGTGGGTGGGATTCGGAGCCAGGACTCCTGGGTTCTCTCCCCATCTCCGGGAGGGGGGGGCTGGGAGCCAGGACTCCTGGGTTCTCTCCCTGGCTCTGGGAGGGGAGTGGGGTCTGATGGTTAGAGCGGGGGGAGCTGGGAGCCAGGACTCCTGGGTTCTCTCCCTGGCTCTGGGAGGGATGTGGGGGGTAATGGGTTAGAGCAGGGGGAGCTGGGAGCCAGGACTCCTGGGTTCTCTCCCTGGCTCTGGGAGGGGAGTGGGGTCTGATGGTTAGAGCGGGGGGAGCTGGGAGCCAGGACTCCTGGGTTCTCTCCCTGGCCCTGGGAGGGGTGTGGGGGGTAATGGGTTAGAGCAGGGGGAGCTGGGAGCCAGGACGCCTGGGTTCTCTCCCTGGCCCCGGGCGGGGTGTGGGGGGTAATGGGTTAGAGCAGGGGGAGCTGGGAGCCAGGACGCCTGGGTTCTCTCCCTGGCCCTGGGATGGGTGTGGGGGTAATGGGTTAGAGCAGGAGGAGCTGGGAGCCAGGACTCCTGGGTTCTCTCCCTGGCCCTGGGAGGGGTGGTGGGGGTAATGGGTTAGAGCAGGGGGAGCTGGGAGCCAGGACTCCTGGGTTCTCTCCCCAGCTCTGGGAGTGGAGTGGGGGGTGATGGGTTAGAGCAGGGAGGGGAGCTGGGAGCCAGGACTCCTGGGTTCTCTCCCTGGCCCTGGGAGGGGTGTGGGGGGTAATGGGTTGGAGCTGGGAGCCAGGACGCCTGGGTTCTTTCCCTGCTGGGGGGCGGGATTCCCCGGGGACCCGGGCTGGCGCGGTGTCTCGGCTCCCCCCGCGGCCCGGCCTCACCTGGAACTCCTGGCCCAGCCGGGCCGGGCCGGGCTCGGCGCCCAGGAACGCCCGCAGCGTCTGGTCCAGGCGGCTCATGCTGCGGAGCTGCTGCCCCGCGGCCGGAGCCAGGCGCAGGACGGAGCGGACTGAAGAGGAAGTTGAGGTCCCCGCCCCCCCCGCCCCGGGCCGGTTGGGCGAGCCCAGACCTGAGCCTGGCGGGCCGCCAGCCAGGGGAGCGCGGCTGCCTGGCTGGGAGAACCCAGGCGTCCGGGTCCAGCCTCACCTGGGGGTCCCGCCCAGCCGCAGCCGGGAATCTCCCCATCCTCTGGGGCAGGGCCGCTGAGAACAGCGCCAGAGGTGGCCGCATCTCAGTCCCGGGTGAGCGCTCCCCGAGCGGCGTTATGTGCGGCTGTTTCCCCGTGTGCCCTTCCCCAGAGGTGGCTGCATCCCAGCGCCGGGCGAGCCCTCCCCGTGCCCTTTTTGCTATACGTTTGTGGGCAGTTTTGCGCTGGGTTGTTTCCTTCCCCTTCTCGGAGCCCTCTGGCTTCCTGGGTATGGCCCTGCCTGCCCCACAGTTGGGGGCAGCGGGGCTCAGCGTGCCAGTCGCCAGCCCTTCTTGGGGACCAGCCCGCTTCCACCCCACCCCTTACTGGGATCCTCTCCCCTCCCCCAGAATGCCCCCAAGCTGCCTAGCAGCCCCTCTCGACACCACCCCTCGGCTGTGGTGCTAAAGGTAAATTCCCAGCCTTTGCCCCCGTGTCTGAGCTCAGGGCTCTGTGCACCTCCCAACGGTCAGGAAATGACCTGCGGCGGAGACTAACCTCGCCACATGTGCCAGGTGCAATTCCGCTGTGACCAGGGCATTCATATCGGGTATTTCTCTACATGGGGAGGGCTTGCCCAGCACTGAGATGCAGCCACCTCTGGTGTGGGGCAGGTGGGAAACAGCCACACATAACTCTGCACAGGGATGGGTCACCTGGCACAGAGATGCAGCCACCTCTGGTGTGGAGCAGGTGGGGAACGGCCATTCATAACGCTACCACAAAGGACTCAATGACACAGGGGGATTTAGGGACCCCTAAATCTGGATCTCCATCTGGATTTGGCCAGGACACTGGGGATCCACACTCAGCTCTGTGGGACAGGGTCTGCGGAGAGACCAAGGCCTTGGTTTTCGTGCAGGAAGTATGACGCAGAAGAGCAGGGCTACCCGGGGCCATGGGGAGACTGAGAAGCTTGGTCTGGGGAGGAGGAACTGACCCAGGTAGCACATCTCCTGCCCTGGCCTCCTCCGGAAAATAGCGGGGCTGGGGCCAGGGGGAAGGGCCGAGCGGCAAGGGTGAGACATCCACCCCGTGGGGAAGTCACAGGACCCTGACTTCGTCTGGAACCTGTGGGGAGGAACTGGAAAGAGCAGAATGTGATCGGAACAACAGCAACGGCAGACTTGTGTAGTAGAGAGGGTGGGGGAAGGTGGGGGGAGGTAGAACTCCTGGGTTCCATCCCCAGCTCTGGGAGGGGAGTGGGGTCTAGTGCTTAGAGCTGGGGGGTGGGGGGGGCTGGGAGTCAGGCCTCTGTGTTTCTCAAATGTGGCCACTGTGGCTGCATGCGGCCACCAGGGGCTTTTCTTGTGGCCGCAGCCACATGGGAAGTGATGGGGGCAAAGCAGCGGCCCCTCCCCTGGGGCCGCCAGCAGAGGTCAGGCCCTGCCACCCTCTGGAAACACAAACACTGAAGGAGCAGGGGGCAGCCAGTGAGTTCACCCCCCATTGCCCTGCTCCCCGCTGCCTCCTCCAGCCCTGGGATTTGGCCATGCAGCAACGGGCTCTGGCCTTACCACCCCCTGCGCCTCCTCTGGCTCCGGCCTCCAGCCCACCACCACCCCTCCCTCATTGACCCTAGCCCCCGCCACCTTCTCTGGCCCAGGCTTCAGCTGCATGGCCCCAGGCTCCATCCCCCATGCACAGGGCTGTGGGCTTGGACGATAGGATCTGGCCTTGGGGTTCTGGCCCCGCCTGTGCAGTGGTGGGGTGCTGGCCCTGCCTCCCTGGCCCCTGCCCCCCATCGCCCCAGCCCCCACCGTCTCCCCCGACCACCGCTACCTCCCTACCCACCTCCCCATCCAGGGCATGATTTGTCCCCGGGCTTGCAGGGGCTGAGCATGTCTGCTGTGAAAAATGATATTTGTGGAGGCTATGAGAAAAGTGATATTAACATACAGGTGTCACTTTTCACAGCAGCGGACTTACTAACTAACAAGTCTTTACAAAAAAAAAAAAGCAAGCAAAAGCAAAAGCAAAAGCAAAAGAAACAATAACAAAAACCAAGAATGTGCAAAGCACCTTATTTGCGTTTCCATTCTGTTTAGGTCAACGGTACATTATTTTTATTATTGAGTCGGGGGAGGAAAGCGCTACATAAATAAACTACAAGGATTTGGATCTGGATCTGTGCATATTTATTTGTTTTCCCTAAAGTTAATTAAGTATTTTAGGAAAAATGATCAAAGTGGCCACCAGCAAGATTTGGTAGCTGCATTCTGAGGCCACTCAAAATTCTGTTGTGAGAAGCCTTGCTCTGAGGAAGAGGACTAGAGCCAGGGAGAGAACCCAGGAGTCCTGGCTCCCAGCCTCCCCTGCTCTAACCACTAGACACCACTCCCCCCCACAGAGCCAGGGAGAGAACCCAGGAATCCTGGCTTCCAGCCCCACCTGCTCTAACCATCAGACCCCACTCAGCTCCCAGAGCCAGGGAGAGAACCCAGGAGTCCTAGCTCCCCCTGCTCCAACCACTAGCCCCCACTCCCCTCCCAGAGCCTGGGAGAGAACCCAGGAGTCCGGGCTGCCAGCCTCCGGCCTGCTGGAGCGCTCCAACATTGCTAAGCTGCATTGTGATGCCAGACACACCGTGCTGAGATGTAACCGGGCAGGGGGATGATGGGAGGAGGCAGCGGGATGATGTCACGGGGCTGCCCCGCGCTCCCCCCACAGGACGAGGATGGTGCAGCGCGTCTGGGTGATGACACGGCGCTGGGATGATGTCACAGTGTATCATGATGTAATCACTCAGTACAGTGATGTCACCATATCTCAGCATGACGACACAATGGCGCAGCCCAGCGCTGGTTGATCTCGCAATACAATGGAGTGTGGTGATGTCACAGTGCAATAAGATGACATCACGGCCCAACGTCACGGCTCAGTCACCAGCTGTCACCCCCAGTCCCTGCCCCGTTGGCCGTCGAAACCCTTCTCGCTCTCTGATTGGTGGATGTGCCTCTCGAGATTGGCAGGGTGAGTGTCTAAACCCGCCCCCCGGCTCGCTATGCGCTCTCTGATTGGCTAAAGCTTGTGACAGTCTGGCCCTCCGTTGCGTCTGCACCGCCTCGCTCTCTGATTGGCTGCTACCTGGCACGCCGGGCCACGCCTCCCATGCTTCGCGCCCTGTGATTGGCGGGAGGCGCCGCTGGCCCCGCCCTTTCCCCCGGGTTCGGTTCCGTGCTGCGCGGGGCCGGGATCGAGGCTGCCGGAGGCGCTCAGGGGAGACCCTCGGGCGCGCGCATGGTGAGGGGGGGGGGTCTGAGGCCACGGCGGGGGAGACCCCGCTACTGCCACGTGGGATCGGAGGGGAGACCCCCCCCGCGCCCCATGGAGAGGGGGGAGACCCCCATGGGGAGGAGGGGAGACCCCCCCGCGCCCTATGGGGAGGGGGGGAGTCCCCCATGGGGAGGAGGGGAGACCCCCAGTGGAGGAGGGGAGACCCCTCCAGAGCCCCATGGAGAGGGGGGGAGACCCCCCCGCGCCCCATGGAGAGGGGGGAGACCCCCATGGGGGGGAGGGGAGACCCCCAGTGGAGGAGGGGAGACCCCCCGCGCCCCATGGAGAGGGGGGAGTCCCCCATGGGGGGGAGGGGAGACCCCCAGTGGAGGAGGGGAGACCCCCCCGCGCCCCATGGGGAGGGGGGGAGACCCCTCCAGAGGCCCATGGGGAGGAGGGGAGACCCCTCCAGAGGCCCATGGGGAGGGGGGGAGAGCCCCCCAGGCCCCATGGGGATCAGGGAAAACCCCCATTGTGGGAGGCGGGGAGACCTCCCCTGTAGCTACATAGGGAGATGGAAGCCCCTGAGAAGGAGGAGTGCCCCACCCCGTGCAGACTCATGGGAAGGGGGAGACCCTAAAGGGGAGCAAAGGGGGAGCCACCCCCCACAGATGAGCTGGGTGATGCATCCCTATGTGGCGTTATGTGTTGCTGTTACTGAGCTGCCCTCCCCAGAGGGGAGGCATCTCAACATCCCCCTATGCCTGGCCTGCTCTTGGTTGTGAAAGATCCCCAGGATCTGCAGGGGGAGGGCTCCACTGATGCTGAGATGCAGCCACTTCTGGGGCGGTGCAGCAGAGGAACAGCCGCACACAACAACACACGGGGAGGGCTCGCCCGGCGCTGAGATGCAGCCACCTCTGGGGCAGTGCAGTTGAGGGGGCAGCACCCAGGAGTGCTGTGGTGTTGGAGAGGAAGTGGGGGGGTCTGGGCTCTACCCCGGGAGCAGGGGGGGTTGGTGTTATAAGAGGGGTGCTGCAGGCCCTGCAATGCTAAGCTTGGTGTCATTAAGCTCCCGGTGGGAAGGCGATTAGTGAACAGGGCTATTTCCTGCCGGCTCCTGCCTGGCATCGCTGCTGGGGCATGTGACAGCGATTAGTGATTAATGCTGGTCTGACCGGCTCGGCCCTGCCCTGCCGGCTGCTGGGAGCGGCCCGGGCCGGCTGTGGCTCCGGGCCTGAACAGCGACTTGAGTCCGTCCGGTGTTCTCACCTCCATGGGGGGTGGAGTGGGGTCTAGTGGGTTATGGTGAGGGGGGCTGGGAGCCAGGACCCCTGGGTTCTCTCCCCGGTTCGAGGGGGGAATGGGGTCTAGTGGTTAGAGCGCGGGAGCCAGGCGCCAGGACTCCTGGGTTCTCTCTCCAGCCATGGAGCTTGACTTCCTGTGACTTTGCCGCTGCAGGTGCTGCTTGGCATGCAGAGATGGCAACGGGCGAGCCCGGCTCATCGACGCGGGAAGGGATGGTGCTGCTGCAGGAGCAGGCCGGGCTGTGCCCCACGGATACAGGTGAGTCCCCGCCTGGGGTGCGCTCCCCATACTGGGGACAGGAAGGTGTGGGGTTGCCCCCCATCCTGTGGCCAGGGGCGTTAGTGAGGCTGTGGCCACCGGGGACAACCTCCTGATTGCTCTGCCTGCCCCATTCTGGAAAGGGGCACTGGGGAGATGCTGGAGCCTGGCAGAGAGAGTACCCCTGAATTGGTCACATAGGGGGCAAGGACTTGGGGGTACTCTCCTGGGTTCTCTCCCTGGCTCCGGGAGGGGAGTGGGGTCTAGTGGTTAGAGCGGGGGGGGAGGGGGGGGCTGGGAGCCAGGACTTCTGGGTTCTCTGCCTGGCTCCGGGAGAGGAGTAGGGGCTAGTGGTTAGAGCAGGGGGACTGGGAGCCAGGACTCCTGGGTTCTCTCCCTGGCTCCGGGAAGGGAGTGGGGTCTAGTGGTTAGAGCTGGCGTGCTGGGAGCCAGGACTCCTGGGTTCTCTCCCATCTTGGTGAGTCTCTCCTTTGCCCCCCAGGGGGGGACGAGCCCAGCGCTGGCCCGGAGGAGCAGGAGGAGCTGCTCGCCCCACAGAGCAACGGGCCTGTGAGAGCGGCTGATGGCCAGGGGGACGCCCAGGAGGAGCCAAGCGACAAGGAGCTCTCAGACTCGGCCTCCACCGACAACGCCTTGGAGGACTCGAGCGAGTTTGGGCGGCCCCTGGGGGTGGGGGTCTGCGAGCCGGGGGGCCCCCCGGCCCCGACCACGCACCGCGACGAGGACGTGACGGCCGCCAGCTGGCGGGCCCGCCGGAAGCACGTCTTCGTGCTGAGCGAGGCCGGCAAGCCCATCTACTCTCGCTACGGCAACGAGGAGGCCTTGTCCTCCACCATGGGCGTCATGATGGCGCTGGTGTCCTTTATCCAGAGCGGTGACAACGCCATCCGCTCCATCTACTTGGGTAGGCGGGGACTGGGCTGCAGGGCAGGGGGTGCTCTGCTCTGGCAGTCAGGGCCGGGCGCTGTGGGGGCGCCGTGCTGCAGGGAGCGGGGTGGGGGGCTGGCCAGGGGGCGATCTCCCCTGGCAGTCAGGGCTGGGCACTGGGGGGGTGCCGTGCTGTGGAGTGGGGGGCTCGGCAGGGGGCGCTCTGCCCTGGCTGTCGCTGCTGACCCAAATAATTGAATTCCTTAAAAATCCCGTAACGCTTCCCCTCCAGCAGTCGAGGCGGGAACCCCAGTCCTGGCTGTTGGGGTGCGGGGGGTTTCCATTCCACCGTCCTGATTTCCCCTCACCGCAGGTCCAGTTGGCGGGGCGGAAGCAAGTCACCGGATTATCCAGCTGCTGCGCTCCACCCCAGAGGCGGCTGCCTGTCGGTGCCGGGCAAGCCCGCTGTGGGGTGTGAGGCTGTATGCTTGCTTAGAGGGATTTAGCGGGAGGAGGCGGCTGGGACGCTGGCAGGCCTGTGGCCCTGGGCATGGGGTGCACGAATAGCTCCCAGGGCGGGGAACTGGCTGGCTTAGGGCGCTGGGGAATGGGACACGGGGACTGTCCCCTCTAGGGGGCGCCGGCTCTGATCCGGCCCCAGGGTGGGGAACTGGCTGGCTTAGGGCGCTGGGGAATGGGACATGGGGACTGTCCCCCAGGGTGGGAACTGGCTGGCTTAGGGCGCTGGGGAATGGGACACGGGACTGTCTCCCCAGGGTGGGGAACTGGCTGGCTTAGGGCGTTGGGGAATGGGACATGGGGACTGTCCCCTCTAGGGGGCGCCGGGCTCCGATCCGGCCCCAGGGTGGGGAACTGGCTGGCTTGGGGTCCGGCAGTGGCACTCGGGGGTCCCCAGGAGCAGGGCAATCTCACTGCCTCCATGTCTGCCCCCCCGCCCCAGATGACCAGAAGCTGGTGTTCGTGCAGCAGGGCCCGCTGGTGCTGGTGTCGGTGTCGCGGACGCTGCAGTCGGAGCAGCAGCTGCGCCAGGAGCTGCTCTACGTCTATTACCAGATCCTCAGCATGCTGACCCAGGTGAGCATCACCCGCATCTTCGAGCGCAAGAAGAACTACGACCTGCGGCGCCTGCTGGCCGGCTCCGAGAAGATCCTCGACCGCCTGCTCAACCTGGTGGAGTCGGATCCCGGCTTCCTGCTGGGGGCTGTGCGCTGCCTCCCCCTTCCTGCCTCCCTGCGGGACGCCCTGGGCACCCTGCTGCAGAAGGCCATCACCCCCAACCTGGTCTTCTCCATCCTGGTGGCCCGCAGCCAGCTGGTCACGGCGGTGCAGGAGCGGGCGGTGATCGAGGAGTGCCGGCTGGAGCCCACCGACCTCCACCTGCTGCTCAACCTGATCGGGGCCAGCTCCGCCTTCCAGGCTGGGGAGATCTGGACGCCCATCTGCCTGCCCCGCTTCAACCCTGACGGGTACTTTTACGCCTACATCTCCTACCTGGACGCGGAGTGCACCGTGTGCCTGGTGCTGCTCTCCACCGACAAGGAGTCCTTCTACGCCGTCTCGGACTGCAAGAAGCGGGTGGAGGAGGCCATGCGGACTCAGGGCTCGCTGCAGGTGCTCTCGGGCGGCCTGCAGAGCCCCTCCTACGGCGTGGGGCAGGTCGGGGTGCCCGACTTGCGGCACTTCCTCTACAAGCCACTGGATATCCCGGAGAACTACCGCCAGCTGCCCCAGTTCACCAGGTAACGGGACACGCCGGCCGCCCTCCTGGGGGCAGCAGTGCTTAGCTCTGGCTTTGGCCATTAGGGCTGGTGTGGAGGAGGCTGGGTCGTGTCTGTGGCCTTGAATTCTGATGCTAACGCTAAGCCGTGCTTAGTACCTGCAAGGTACTGGTGGTAGGGGGCACCGGGGAGCAGGGGGTGCTCTCCCTGGCAGTTAGTGCTGGGTGCTCTGCGGTGGGTAGCGGGGTGGAGGGTGCACAGCCCTGGCAGTCAGGGCTGGGCATTGTGGGGCACCGTGCTGTGGGGAGCAGGGCGGGGGGCTGGGCAGGGGGTGCTCTCCCCTGGCAGTCAGGGCCAGGCACTAGGGGGCGCCGTGCTGCAGGCAGCAGGGCAGGTGTCAGTAGAGCTGTCCTCAGTTTGCGGGGAGGCGTTCCGCAGCTGTGCGCTCCACCCCAGAGGCAGCTGCATTTCAGCCCCAGGTGGGCGCTCCCTGCAGGTGCAGCCTGGAGCGCACTTTGCGCTCACTGCAGTGGAGGACGGCTGGGGTGTGCCAGCTGGACAGACAGCCTCTCGGACAGACAGCTGCCCTCCCTCTCCCCCCCCGCGGCTCCGGGACGAGTTAAGCCAGCCTTATGCAATCCCGGCTTTCAATAGGGCACATCATGCGCTTCCCAACAAGGCGGCGTGTGTGTGAGACTGGCTGCTCGTGGGGATCACGGGGGCGGAGATGGCCCAGGGCATGCTGGGAATTCAGGGGCCTCGGCAGTGCCATCACGTGGGGGAATGGTGGGGGTAGCTCAGGGGAGGGGAGCTCTGACATCATGAACCTCCCACTGCCCCCAAAAAAGAGGTGGGTGACACTGTCCGTGTGTTATAAATGGGGAAACTGAGGCACGTTCTTCACTGCTCCAATCCCCAGCCCCCACTCCTCTCCCAGAGCTGGGGATAGAACCCAGGAGTCCTGGCTCCCAGCCCCTGTGCTCTACGCTACTAGACCCCTCTGCTGGGGGACGGGGGGGTTGCAGCTGAGAGCTCGTGCCAGGGTGGGAAGAGTCAGTGTAGGGCATTAACGAACCGCGTTACCCCACACGACCATTCTTCCTGTCAGCTGGGCTTGGCATGGAATCGGGGTCTCTGAACTTCTTGGTCACAGCCTGAAACAGACGTGATTGGCTCACGATACACCACGTTAGTCAGTCACATGGGCTCGTCCGGGCAAGGGTTTCTCCCCCACATCAGAACAGGGGGTCCGCCTGTCCGGAAAGCTCCTCCCCATCCCGGATGAGAACAATGGGCCCGTCTACCCTGCTCCGAGGGGACCGGATAGCTGTCCACCAAATACTGCAATAGGATCGGGATCTCTCATTCTCCCTGCCTTGCAGTGCCAGAACAAAGGCCTGTCACGTGAACCACACGGGGGTCAAAGCCAGCTGTGGGCTTCTACAGGACCCTCGTGTTAGCCAGTGGGACTCCCTGCCACAGGATACTGGGGCTGACAGCCCTGCAGGCCCCAGGAGGATCTGGAAGATCTCAAAGCAAAGGCAGGGTTTTGGCAGGGCCGGCCCGATCCCGGAGGGAGCTGGATTTCGGCAATGGGCAAGCACTAATCATTGGGGGCTGGGAAGCCATTTCCTCTGGGGTTCCTCTGCTAGCCAAGATGCCGCGCTAGATGGGCTCACACTCCAGCTGTTCCTAGGTTTCCCTCTAGTTCAGCGTTCTCCCTGCCCTCCTGGTTCTGCGGGGTGCAGGGTCAAGACACTGGTAGCAGCAGGGAGGGGGTGGTGCCTGGCCTCGGTGTCTAATCCCCCCCTCCTCTGGCATCTCTCGCCCCCGCAGCCCAGAGCTGGAGGGGCCGTACTGCAGCGAGGAGGAGCAACACCGGCTCTTTGACCTCTATCATTACCTGCACAGCCGCATCCACAGCACCTCTCGCCCCCTGCGCCTCATCTACCATGTGGCCGAGAAGGAGACGCTACTCGCCTGGGTAAGGCAGGGCACAGATCAAGGCATCTAGGGGGGCAGGGTCATGGGCCGTCATCTCCCCAGAGGAGTGGCAGGGCCCCTCTTCTTCCCCAAGAGAGGCAGGAGGACCCCCTACTACTCACTCACAGCAGTTGGCTCAGGCTCTCTGCAAACTCAGGCAGCATCACTCACATGTGGGTCAATTTCCCCCAAGTTGGAGTGATGGGCTCAGGCTCTCTGCAGACTCAGGTAGTGTCCCGGTCCCTGCCTTTGTGACACCTGGTTTATGATTTCAAGGTTTTCTTCCCAACTAGGAGGGTGAGACACTTACTCTATTCGTAACAGCAAGCTGAGCCGCTGCTGTGATCACATGACTCTAGCAATCGCCCTTAGGCATGAGCCTAAATTGCCTGGGCCTTCACCTGGCATTGGCTGGGGGCTTGGGAGAGACCACTTCCTGTCTCAGTAATACTCTAGTGTGAGGAGGGTGGGACTTCCTGCTCTGTCCTTTCTATCTTGCACTGGGCTCGTTCCTGCCCTCCTAGCAGGAAGCATAATGGTGTCTGGCGTGGGAAGTGATCAGGGAGCCCTGACCAGTCCCGCCTGGGTAGCTGGGGAGATGGTTCAGGCCGCTCGTTCCCAGAATTCCAGCATCAAGGCCCCACATGCTGCAGAATTCCCAGCATCTGTTCCAGTGACTGGGATATGCACCTTGGTGTGATGTGTCCACTCACATGATGGGCAGCGATGTGCTTGGGTTTTAACCAATATCAGTAGGTTTCAGAGTGAACACACACCCCATTGGAACAGATAGCTCATGCTCATTCTGCTTCTGGCTGTCATGGTGACAGCTCCATATAGGTTTAAAGCTTGTGCTGCCTCCCTCGGGTATAGTGATGAGAAGAAGCTTGGGGAGCGGGTTTGGAGAGGGAGGACAAGAGACAAGACAGTGCCAGGTATTGGAGAGAGGATGGGATTTACCTGTCCTTTTTTCACGTTCTCCTTCTCAGGTCACCAGTAAGTTCGAGCTATACACCTGCTTCAGCCCCCTGGTAACCAAGGCTGGCGCCATCAATGTCCTCACCAAGCTGTTGCGCTGGATCAAGAAGGAGGAGGACCGGCTCTTCATTCGCTACCCCCCAAAGTACTCTACTACGCCCAACCCTGGGAAGGGCACCAAGGGCGGCCGGCCTGATGGTGCGGAGAATGGATTTTTTGCTGGCCTCTAAGCCTGGGCCTGCTTCACCTGAGGCCCCTGTATTTCACTGGTGGTTGGATAACTTGGGGGGAAATCCCTTCTCCTCTTTGAAGGGGAGGTCAGGGAACGCACATGCACCCCCCCACACACACACCAGAGAAACCACACTCTCTAGGAGCTGGATCAGGCTTGGCCCGGCCCCTTCCGAGGTGGGGGCGACGCGTGGTTATCTGCCTGTCTTATTTATTGGCCTACTCGTGTCTCCGAGCCTCTGTTGGGGAAGCCAGAGTGTGGGTTATTGCTTCACTTTGGGCCTTGTGCTCCAGGCTGATGTGGAGGGGGGTGGCGAGCTTACACTCTGGCTTGCGGAGGCCTGTACCGAAGGACTCTACCTGCATGGTGGAGCTGGGGTTGGGTGCAGCTTGTTCCATCTCCTTGACGGAAGCTGTTTGCGGTTCCTTCCCCTGGAGCCTCTGCTTTCCGCCTCCTGGTGTGGATCGGCTGCAGGCCCCTATGAAATGGGCTGTGATTGTGTTTCTCTTTCCTTTGGATGAATTGTGGCGAATTGCACCCTTGGCATTGGAGCCCGACCTGCTTTGAAACCATTTTTCAACATCCTCTGCTCTTTAAAGACCTGGGCCTGGAATGAACTTAGATTTCTCACAGGCGCCCAGAGGTTGGCGGCTCATGTTTGCAATTGATTTAACTGGGCGCTGTGTCTGGAAAGATGTCTATATGTGCGGTGGGAAGGAGATTACTCCCTTGTCCACCCCCCATGCACACGCTCCTTGCGATGCTATAAATTGAAAGTGGGTGTTGGAGATGCCCGCCGTGTTGTGCTCTCCCTCCCTGGGCTGATCGTGTTCGTTAACACCTGCGCCCGTGCACTCTCCCCTGCCTGTATTAATTTAATGTTCCCTTTGGACAGGCAGATCCTTTCACAGGAAGTGTTGAAATGCTCTTTGAAAGCAATGAACTGCCTCCCTCCTTTGCCAGTGTCGTCTGTGCCCTGTGCTACGTTAACTGGGCTGCCCCGTCACTCTTTTTTCAGTCTCCTTGTCCATCCTGGTTGCTAGAAGGAAGGGCTGTTTGCTCCCCTGTGGCCTTAGACCGATCTGCAGTGGGATTGACCCAGAATCCGCTGGGTCTGTTTCTCGCAGGAAGATCATCCCACGCCTCTGGAGAGCCAGCCCCTGCCTGCGTCTCCTTTTAACTTGCGTCTAGCTGCTCCAGTGAGACCTGGCGGGGTTGGGGAAGCAGAAACAGTTTTCACATGCATGACGTGCTGTGCCTAGAACCGTCTTGGCTGGCTGTCAAATGAACCGTCTTGGCTGGCTGGCGTGTTCAACTGAGAATCAAAGTCTTATTAAAAAGTTGTTTTGATGAGGGTACATCTGTCTTACTCGCCGGCCAGCACAAAGGTCCTTGTCAAGGAAAGGGGGAGTTGGGGCTCTCTAAATGCTAGCTGTATTGCCTTGGCCCCCGGGAGCTTCTGTCAGTTGGATGCAGCGGGGAGGTCCAACCTAGATTTTTAACTCTCATCTCTGGAGACGTCAGATCACAGCTGAGCTTGCCGCAAACGTTGTCACGCTACCCCTCTGCCTGAGGCTGGCATTTCCCATCCCTGCAGCATTCTCCTTTTTGGAAAGACGGGATCCCAAATTCACTTTGCCCATCTTTGTCCTCCAGACCCCCCTTCTCTTTCTGCTGTGTTCCACTCAGCCATCAGGCACTCAGCACATCTAATGCTGCCTGGTGGCTTTTTAAATCTCAAATCTAAGTATTATGCCAACTGTCTCACTGCCATGCTCCACCCCAGAAGCAACTGCAGTTCAGCACCTGCTGCAGTACTTTGGGCTCATTCAGCAGGAACAGAGCTATACAAAGCGGAGATGGGTCTGGTGCTAGCATGTTCCACCAGTGAACTATATCTTCTGGGCCCAGCCTCCATTGTTTTAAGTGAGTACAGCTTGGCTGCTGGCAAGGGAGGGATGTGACTTTATGGCAGCGGAGGTCCTGCCAAGCAGTTCCTAGCACATGGTCACTCCATTTATCCCCTAAGGAGTGTGTGAAAGGCAGCAAGCTCAGCTGCTGTTCAAGGGGGAAGGGGAGCAGCGAGGCATGGTAGAAGGGTCATTGCAGAGTGATATTCACAGCTTTTTTGGGGGGGGTTGGCTGTCTGGACCACAGGGTGTGACTTGATAATGCTTCAAGTCTGTGAATGGTGATGTGGTGCAGAGAGCTGCTGTGCAGAACTAAAGCTACCAGCTGCACTCGCTTTGCTCCCAGGCCTCGCAGTTAACCCTGCTGATACAACACTGCAAATAGAAGCTTAGGGACGGCCAGAGTCCAAAATACCGAAGCGAGCCTCTCAGGGGGGGTGTTATTTTAAGATGCAGCCAGCGCTTGCACCCTGCCGCAAGCTATGTGTGTGGGCTCTGCAGCGGGAGCAGGGCCGGCGGAGGAAGGCAGCTGCTGCTCAGAGAGGTGTGGTCCAGCACTTGTCCCAAGGCTCACTGCACCTCGAGTCCACCAGCACGGGTTGGGGGGCTGAAATAAACAATGTCCGGCTGCCTGTAGCTCCACCTCCTGCCCTGGCCTGGCCAGGGAGGTACAGGAGGGGGCTAGGCCCTGGTCCAGATGTTGCTGGCCCTCGCTCATCACCTGCCCATTGTTAGACCGCCCCACCCCTCTACCCAAGCCAAATGCCACCTCTGTGCCATCCCCATGGGGGGAGCCCCCCTGGGTGCTAATCACAGAACTATCCGGCCGGTGCCCTGCCTCCATGGTGGAGCCCAGGGAACCTCTGAAGCTGCCCCCCAGCCCTGCCTGAAGCTGAGACGGGGGATGGATGAAATCCAGTCCCATGCAAATAATAAAGGAGGGACAGGATGAGCCTAGTCTGTGGGCTGGGACAAGGGAGGAGCAGCCCTGGACCCCATGCTCCAGGGTTACTGTACACAGCCCCCTGCTCTAACCACTAGACCTCACTCCCCTCCCAGAGCCAGGGAGAGAACCCAGGAGTCCTGGCTCCCAGCCTCCAGCTCAACCACCAGACCCTGCTCCCCTCCCAGAGCTGGGGAGAGAACCCAGGAGTCCTGGCTCCCAGCCTCCAGCTCAACCACCAGACCCTGCTCCCCTCCCAGAGCTGGGGATAGAACCCAGGAGTCCTGGCTCCCAGGCCGCCCCCCCCCTGCTCTAACCACCAGACCCTGCTCCCCTCCCAGAGCCGGGGAGAGAACCCAGGAGTCCTGGCTCCCAGCCCCCCCTGCTCTAACCACCAGACCCTGCTCCCCTCCCAGAGCTGGGGAGAGAACCCAGGAGTCCTGGCTCCCAGCCTCCTGCTCCCCTCCCAGAGCCTGGGAGAGAACCCAGGCGTCCTGGCTACCAGCCCTGGCCCCTAGTGAGGGGTTAGCCCCTCCCCCTTTCTCCAAGGGGAGGGGGCGGGGCCCTGTGGCAGGTGGTAAACACAGCGCACGAGCCCTGCTAGGGAGGCGGGGCCGCAGCAACCGTTGGAAAACGGCGGGAAAAGAAAGTGCGGGAGGGGCTGGGAAGTTTCAAGGCTCCCCCTCCCTCCTGGTGGGTGGATAGGCGGCTGTGTTAAGGCCCCCTCCTCCCCACATCTCTCTGAGCACATAGGGCCATGGAGGGGAGTAAACAGGGTGAGGGGAAGATGGGGGCAGAGGGGGAACGGCCCCCATGGGGTGAATAAATCATGGCAATCCCACGATGCCCTTCTTTCTCATGCCACCAGTGGGGTGATCCCACAATGCCCTTGCTCACACCGGGGGGGTGGGGGGTGTTGATCCCATAATCCCTTTGTCCCTCACCCCAAGGGGGGGGTGATCCCACAACTCCCCACTCCCTCACACCACCAGTGGAGTGATCCCACAGTGCCCTGCTGCTCCCTCACGCCGTTGCCAAGCGGGTGTGTGATCCCACAGTGCCCTGCTGCTCGCTCACGCTAAGGGGTGTGTGTGATCCCACAGTGCCCTGCTGCTCGCTCACGCTAAGGGGTGTGTGTGATCCCACAGTGCCCTGCTGCTCGCTCATGCTAAGGGGTGTGTGTGATCCCACAGTGCCCTGCTTGCTCACGTCAAGGGGGGGTGAGCCAACAACTCCCCATTCCCCCACGCAACCAGTGGAGTGATCCCACAGTGCCCTGCTGCTCACTCACGGCAAGGGGGGTGATCCCGTAACTCCCCGCTCCCCCAGCGGAGTAATCCCACAATGCCCTGCTCACTCACGCCGGGGGAGGGGGGCGATCCCACAGTGCCCTGCTCGCTTACGCCAAGGAGGGGGGCGATCTCAGTGCCCTGCTTGCTCATGCCATGGGGCAGCGATTCTACAGTGCCCCGCTCCCTCACACCATGGGGCAGCGATGCCACAGTACCCTTGTTGCTCACGCCATGGGGTGGCAATCCCACAATGCCCTTCTCCCTCATGCCGTGGGCCAGATAAATCCATGTCAACCCCACAGTGCCCTTCTCCTGAACGCCATGGGGTGGATAACCCCCGCTAGAAAGCCCAGTTACAAGCTTGAGCTGAATTTTCTGTACAACAAAGCAATTCCTTTTATTTTTTTTTTCTTCTTCCCAGTTCCCAGTGACTTTGCACCCAAGGCAGAGGAGCTGCTATTGCTGGTGAAACAACTGCAGGATGGTATTCAGGAGCTGGGTCTGGTGGTTAGCGCTGGGAGCCAGGCCTCCTGGGTTCTCTCCCCAGCTCTGGGAGGGGAGTGGGATATGCGGCGGGGGAGCCAGGACTCCTGGGTTCGGGGGGAGTGGGGTCTAGTTGTCAGAACTGGAGTCTGTGAAAGGGGGCTCTGGTGTCCTTTTCTAGGCTCTACCAGTGACTCTCTGTGTCACTTCTCTGTGCCTCAGTTTCCCCTCCCCCTTTAAGTGAAGGCAGGAATAACTCCTCTCCTCCCAGGCACGCTCAAAAGAGCCTAGGGTGAAGGACGCGTGTCAGGAACCCAACCAGGCATATCCTTCTCCTTCCCTCTGCAGCAGGGACCCTGGAGCCCCGAATGGATGACCTGGTAGGAAGGATCAGCAGACTGCAGCGAGGTGAGGGGAGCAGAAGACGGGGGGTGGAGCACACTGGGCTGCAGCCCACTCCCCCAGCACCCCTTACTGCCGTGCCCCCCTGCTACTGAGCCCCCCAGTGTCAGCCCCTGTCTACCTGCCCGCAGGGGCTAGATTCTGCTCTCATTCACAGCCCGTTTACATGGGGACACACACTGTACCCCCAGAGCCATGCTGCTGCACCCGCCAGGGGATGCGCTGACCCCAGGAGCAGAGGCCGTTGTCCGGTTTAGCTTCCGCGGCTTTGGAAGCGCAGTGTAAACGAGCCCATGGACTTCAGAGCAGGGACTCTGGATTTCACCCAGTGTGGCTGAAATCAGACTCAGGCCCTTGGTAATGCAGGGATCTATATAATCCATCCATCCTCATGTATACCTATCTTCCTATAGTTCTCTGGGTCCATACTGACCCCTCCCTCCATCCCCATATACACACCCCACTATCCAGCCCCATACTGACCCCTCCCTCCATCCCCGTACACCCCCCACTATCCAACCCCGTACTGACCCCTCCCTCCATCCCCGTACACACACCCCACTATCCAGCCCCATACTGACCCCTCCCTCCATCCCCGTACACACCCCACTATCCAGCCCCATACTGACCCCTCCCTCCATCCCCGTACACACACCCCACTATCCAGCCCCATACTGACCCCTCCTCCATCCCCGCACACACCCCACTATCCAGCCCCATACTGACCCCTCCTCCATCTATCCAACCCACTGACACCTCCCTCCATCCCCCTACACCCACCCCCCTATCCCCCCCCGTACCGACCCCTCCCTCCATCCCCGTACACACACCCCACTATCCAACCCCGTACTGACACCTCCCTCCATCCCCGTTCACCACCCCCACTATCCAACCCCATACTGACCCCTCCCTCCATCCCCGTACACACCCCACTATCCAACCCTGTACTGACCCCTCCCTCCATCCCCGTACACACCCCCCACTAACCATCCATCCCCATACACACCTCTCCATCTATCTATCCATGCATCCCACCTCATCCCTCACACCACTGCTCCAGCCCCTTAGACATGCCCCCTCTCTCTCCCCACACCCTCACCCCTAACCCGTTTGGTCTCTCCGTAGCTAAGCAGAATCTGAGCCAGGAGCTGCATGATGGGCAGGTGCGCAGCGAGGAACTGCAAGCGGAGCTGGAGGAGTGTAAGTCACCCCCAGTTCTGCTCCCCGTGGCTCATGTTGCACCTCAGGCCTTTGGCCCAGATTCTCAAAGGTGCCTAACTCCCCTAGGCACCAAAGACCTTAGAAGATTTGGGCCACGGCATCTTCTGAGCTCTCTGGCAGCAGCCTCCTTTGCAGCGCGGCCTACTTCACTACCCAGGTGCATGCTGGGGGGGGACCCACGCCCTAGTGCCGGTGAGACACATCCCCAAACCCAGAGGACATGAGCCCCCAGCCAGTGTGTTCCCCCCCCCACTCTCTTGCAGTGAACGAGGAGAAGTCGAACCTGGAGGAAATCTGCAGCCAGAAGCAAGGTGAGAACAGGCCTTTAGCGGGCGGGATGGCAGCTCCGGGCTGGACAGCCGAGATAAAGGCACTGACTGCTTTGGTCCCGCGCTTTGAGATCCACTGTTGAGAAGGACTCGAGGAGAGACAGGCGTTACCATTAGCAACGGGATACAACGCGGGATCTGCCCCCCCGAACTCCTTGTGGGCCCCCCTGCCAGTCCCCTCTATTTCAGAGACTTCCTGCCTCTCTGCTCCGTCTCTCCCCTGCCAGGGGTGCTGCGTGCCCCCAGAGGTGTTGTGTGTCCCCTTTGTCCCCTCCCTCATACCAAGTCCCCCGATTCCTCCCGCATCCCAGGGCCCCTGTGTGCCCCCCATTCCTCCTTCCTCTCCCCAGGCTTCCCCGATCTCCCCCGTCCCAGGCCTTGTGTGCCCCCCCATCACACCAGGGTCCCCCGATCTCCCCCCATCCCAGGGCCTCTGTGTGCCCCCCATTCCTCCTCGCTCTCACCAGGCTTCCCCGATCTCCCCCGTCCCAGGCCTTGTGTGTGCCTCCCCCCACCCTTCATCACACCAGGGTCCCCCAATCTTCCCCCATCCCAGGCCTTCTATGTGCCCCACATTCCCCCTCCCTCACACTAGGGTCCCCCAATCTCCCGCCAACCCAGGGCCTCTGTGTGCCCCCCATTCCGCCTCCCTCACACTAGGGTCCCCCAATCTCCCGCCAACCCAGGGCCTCTGTGCTCCCCCCATTCTCCATCCTCTCATACCAGGATCCCCCAGTCTCCCCCTGCCAGAGGCTCTGTGTGCCCCCCCCCCAGGTAAGTGGGACCTGCCCGAGGGCAGGCTGGAGTGAGCACCCCATGGGGAGTGGGGCCCTGGCAGGGATCAGCGTGCGGTGTCTCTCTGGGAGCCGTGTCCCCAGCACTAACACGTGTGTCCCTTCCAGAGCTCCTGCGGACCCTGCAGCTCCGCTGCCAGGAGACAGAGGCCGAGGCCCAGCGGTGAGAGGGGGATAGGGCAGGGCTTGGGGCAGGAGGGAGGGGTGGACAGAGGGAGGGGTGTGTATGGGGATATAGACGGAGACTGAGAGACACAGAGAACCATACAGAGAGAGGACTCCTTGGTTCAGCTCTGGGAGGGGAGTGGGGTCTAGTGGTTAGAGCAGGGGAGGCGAGGGCTGGGAGCCAGGACACCTGCTCATTCCCCCCCCTCATGTCACAGCCTGATCTTGGGCCAGGTGTTTCCGCTTCTCTGCCCATGTGCAGGGGTTGGGTAGATTCACCTGGGGAAGGTGTCTTGGGGTCCCCCGCTGGCGATAGCCTCGTCTGGGAGTCAGGCCGCCGGGGCCCACCGGCTGGGCCGCTCTTGTTCGCCCCGTGCAGGCAGCAGACGCTGTCCCAGGAGCGGAAGCAGAGCATCGAGGAGCTGACTACGAAGATCCAGGAGGAGAAGCTGAAGCAGCGGAAACAGAGGTACCCCCCGCCCCCCTGCAGCGGACTGAATGTGGGACGGGACCCCCAGCTCTGTAAGCGGGAGTCACTACTGCTCCAACCCTCCCGCCCCCGGTGCCCTGGAGATGGCCAAGTGTCGTACACAGCACCCAGCACAACAGGCAGTGAGCCGGAGTGGGCAGTGCATTCTGGGATATCTAGATGCTCCCTTCTCTCCGTGAGATCTACGGCAGCCCGATCCTCAAAGTAAATCCCTTAGCGGGTCTGGGGCGTCCATCCTTGGGGCAGCCCCCCGTGTGCCAGCCAGGCCGACCCACGGGCAAGCGCTCCGAGAGAGGCCAGGGTTGCACACCCCACTTTGCCGACTAGCTGCCTGGCCTAGGTGTGCAATGGTGGCTCCCTGCTGCAGCCTGAGCGTCTGCCTCGGGTTCCACTCCCTGGGCGTGTTCCTGTTCTGTCCGGGAAAGTAACGCCTAGTGATTAACCAGCTGCCAGGCCCCCAGGTGCTCGGCCTGGGCAGTCCCGGCTTTGCCACAGGGCCTTGCTTGCCAGCACCTGCTCAGCAGAGAGAGTAGAGTCACCCTGGGGGGTGAATCAGCCCTTAGCGTCTCTCTCTGTCTCTCTCTCACACACAGCACACGGGTGCACACACACACACACACACACACACACACACAGAGCAGAGCTCGTCCCCTCCAGCGGGGTGCAGCAGGGGGACATACACCCACACACTCACACCTGCGCACTCACACCCACAGAGCAGGGCTCATCCCCTGCAACTGGGATGGGAGTGACATGCACACTCACAGCACACGGCTGAGCCCCTCCAGCAGGGACACACACACACACACACACACAGAGCTCATCCCCTCCAGCAGGGACACACACACACACACACACACACACACACAGAGAGCAGGGCTCATCTCTTCCAGCAGGGGGCGACAGGGACATAAACTACACTGTATGTAACGCACTCTGTGTGTGTCCCTGCTGCCCCCTGCTGGAGGGGATGAGCCCTGCTCTGTGTGTGTGTGTGTGTGTGTGTGTGTGTGTGTGTATCCCTGCTGGAGGGGCTGAGCTGTGTGTGTGTGTGTGTGTTTGTGTGTGTGTATCCCTGCTGCCCCCTGCTGGAGGGGATGAGCCCTGCTGTGTGTGTGGGTGGGGGTGTGTGTTTCTGTTGTGCACAGAACTCCACACTCCTGTACCCCAGTCGCCCTCTCTGCCCCATGGCAGCCCCTCACCCCCTGTTGTTTCCAGGCTGGAATTTGAGCAGCAGCTGGACGAGCTGATGGAGAAGCACAAGAGCCTCCAGGAGGGCCACGTAAGAGCCATCGGGGTCCATCCCCCGTGCTGTTCCTGGGCCAAGTCGGGTGGGGTCCAAGGGAACACCCCCTAGGGACAGCCTGGGAGACACAACCCTACTGGGAGGGGACCTGGGAATGCGTGGCAGGGAGTGGGTTACAGGTTACAGCAGGGAGTCTGACCTGGAGCTGGGATTCCTGGGTTCTCTACCTGGCTTTGAGGGGGGCTGGGAGCCCGGACTCCTGAGTTCTTGCCCCGGCTCTGGGCGGGGAGTGGGATCTGGGGGGGGGTTTGGGAACCAGAACAGGGGTTGAGGACACTCAGTGCTAGCAGCAGCCTTAGGGGAGGGACCTGATATAAGGCCTAGGTGGGAGGGGAACTACTCTTTAGCTGGTACAAGCTGCGTCTCCCCTCGGAGACCAAGCTTCGGCCTGGGATGAGACCCGGCCATGGGCGGTTAGTGTGAGGGAAGCCTGTGGACGCCCCCACCCCACACTTCCTCCTCCCCATGGCTCTGTGGTGAATTCCCTCTGCCTCCTCCTAGAGCATGGAGAAGCTGGCTGCCGAGATCGGCAGCATGGCCGAGAGCAAGGAACGTTTGCTGAGCGAAGGTGATGAATCTCTCTGGGCCTCAGTTCCCAGCTGTAAAACAGGCAGAATAATCCCCACTTCGGTCTGTCTTGTTTATTTGGAGTGCAGACGCTTGGGGGCAGGGACCTTCTCTCAGTCAGGGTCTGGGCAGCGCCTGGCATGACGGGGCCCTGATCTCGGTCAGGGTCTGAGCAGCGCCTGGCATGACGGGGCCCTGATCTCGGTCGGGGTCTGGGCAGCACCTGGCACGACGGGGCCCTGATCTCGGTCGGGATCTGAGCAGCGCCTGGCATGACGGGGCCCTGATCTCAGTCGGGATCTGGGCAGCGCCCGGCACGGTGGGGCCCCGATCTTGGTCTCTGCAGACATGTCTCAGTCCAGGAGCTGGGCCCCATCCGTTCTCACTGAGATCCCAGCACCCGAGTTACGCTGCCCCGTGACGCTGTTTCTGTCATTTGCCCTAGACAAGCTGATCCAAGACAACCTGGCCCAGGTCGAGAAGCAGCTGGGCTCCCTGCCGCAGGCAGAGGCAGCTCCCAGCCAGGAGAGGATGTTCCTGAAGAGCCAGGAGGCCAGCACTGCCCTGTGAGTGCCGAGTGCCACCAGCCTTGTGCCAGCCCCGGGGGAGCAGTACTGCAGCGATACACCGCGAGCAGGACTCCTGGGTCCTATCCCCAGCTGGGGGAGGGGAGCGGGGTCTAGTGGTTAGAGCAGGGGGGCTGGGAGCCAGGACTCCTGGCTTCTATCCCTGCCTTTAGGAGTGAAGGCACCTCAGGTGCTGCCCTGAAACCATCCATCTAGGCCAGTGCGGAGTGTGCCTTGGCACAGCGCTGGCAGAGGTCCGCCAGGAAGAGGGGATGCAGAGAGAGTCGTTCCCGGCACTGCCTGCCTCGCCTGGGGGGTGATTGCTGTCCATCACCGAGGCGTCTGGGCTGTTCACTGCCTTCTGTTGTCCCCAGGCAGCTGTTCCAACAGGAAAACAAGAGAGCGACCGAGTATCTGGAGGCAGCTTCGCGCCGCCACTCAGAACTGCAGCAGAAGTTCAAGAGGTGAGTGCAGCGGGGGCTGGGAGCCAGGACTCCTGGGTTCAATCCTGGCTTTGGGAGGGGAGTGGGGTCTAGTGGTTAGAGCAGGGTGCGGCTGGGAGCCAGGACTCCTGGGTTCAATCCTGGCTTTGGGAGGGGAGTGGGGTCTAGTGGTTAGAGCAGGGTGCGGCTGGGAGCCAGGACTCCTGGGTTCTATCCCAGGTTCTGTGAGCTTGGTGCTGAGGCTGCTGCTTTGCCGTGGGAACAGTCAGTCCAAGGCCCTGACTGGTTTGTCCAGGAAACTCCCCCGGCACATTTGGGGCCTCTTTGCCTGGCCCAGTCCCAGCTTGGTCGAGCTCACTCCAGCTCTCTCCACATTCCCCGTGTCTCCAGTGGCTTATGGGAGTCCTCACTGTCCTGCTTGCTCTGCTGTGCTGGGCAGCGGCTGCGTGCCCCACCAGAGGTGGCTGCATTTCCCTGCTGCCATAGCCCGTGTGACACAGCCCTTCCTCTCTGCGAATGGCCCTGGGGACGGGCCCGGCCAGGCGCTCCCGTTGTTTGATTATAACCAATATTTCTGGTCTCTTTCAGGCTGAGGGCTGAGCTGGAAGCCCAGCAGGTGAGGATGGTAGCGACAAAGGGAAATCTCTGGCACGCAAAGGGGCAGGGCTTGGCTAGATGGTCCACTGGAGTCTGTGGTGCTGGACCCCCGTGGCCAGGACATTGCCACATGGACAGAATACCCCACCTGATATGCAGAGAGAGGGGTGTACGAGGATGCATGGATGGAGGGGTGCATGGGGGAGGGAGGGCTGGCTGGCTGGAGGTGTGCGAGAACTGGTTGGCTGGAGGTGTGTGAGGCCTGACTGGAGGTGTGCAAGGCCTGGCTGGCTGACTGGAGGTGTGCAAGGCCTGGCTGGCTGGAGTTAAGTGTGCAAGGCCTGGCTGGAGGTGTGCAAGGACTGGCTGGCTGGAGGTGTGCAAAGTGGCTGGAGGTGTGCGAGGCCTGGCTGGCTGACTGGACATGTACAAGGCCTGGCTGGCTGGCTGGAGGTGTGCGAGGTGGCTGGAGGTAGGTGTGCAAGGCCTGGCTGGCTGGCTGGAGGTGTGCGAGGCCTGGCTGGAGGTGTGCGAGGTGGCTGGCTGGAGGTAGGTGTGCGAGGCCTGGCTGGAGGTGTGCGAGGTGGCTGGAGGTAGGTGTGCGAGGCCTGGCTGGCTGGCTGGAGGTGTGTGAGGCCTGGCTGGAGGTGTACGAGGCCTGGCTGGCTGGCTGGAGGTGTGCGAAGTGGCTGGAGGTAGGTGTGCGAGGTGGCTGGAGGTAGGTGTGTGAGGCCTGGCTGGCTGGCTGGAGGTGTGCAAGGCCTGGCTGGCTGGAGTTAAGTGTGCAAGGCCTGGCTGGAGGTGTGCAAGGACTGGCTGGCTGGAGGTGTGCAAAGTGGCTGGAGGTGTGCGAGGCCTGGCTGGCTGACTGGACATGTACAAGGCCTGGCTGGCTGGCTGGAGGTGTGCGAGGTGGCTGGAGGTAGGTGTGCAAGGCCTGGCTGGCTGGCTGGAGGTGTGCGAGGCCTGGCTGGAGGTGTGCGAGGTGGCTGGCTGGAGGTAGGTGTGCGAGGCCTGGCTGGAGGTGTGCGAGGTGGCTGGAGGTAGGTGTGCGAGGCCTGGCTGGCTGGCTGGAGGTGTGAGGCCTGGCTGGAGTGTCACGAGGTGGCCTGGCTGGCTGGCTGGAGAGGTGGCTGGAGGTAGGTGTGTGAGGCCTGGCTGGCTGGCTGGAGGTGTGCGAGGCCTGGCTGGGGGTTTGTGAGGTGGCTGGAGGTAGGTGTGCAAGGCCTGGCTGGCTGGCTGGAGGTGTGCGAGGCCTGGCTGGAGGTGTGCGAGGCCTGCCTGGCTGGCTGGAGGTGTGCGAAGTGGCTGGAGGTAGGTGTGCGAGGCCTGGCTGGCTGGCGGCTTTCCTGGCTCTGGTTCCTGCTGGTGCCCGAGGTCCCCGGGAGGCCCAGCAGTCGCTCGTCCCCCTTTGGGTGTCCCAATCTGCCTGCCAGCCAGGGGAGTGAGCGGCCCCTGGGGCTGGGACCCACGGCCCTTCCCTAAATGCCCAGCAGCGCAGTGGGGCCAGGCTTGGGGCCAGGCCTAGGGTGGGGCGATCGCACTTGGGTGGGATCTGAGGCCTAGCGCCAGCGTCTGAGCGTTCTCACCCAGCCGTGTCCCACCGTCCCGGCTAGGGGGGCAGGCCGACCCTTCCACATCTCCCCCCATAACCCCCGCCCTGTGCTCTGCCCCACCGCAGGGCTCCAGGGGTGACTCGGCCAGCATGGAAACAGATGCCTAATACCCCCCTCCCCAGCGAGAGCTTGAATGGCGCCCCCCCGAGGATCAGCCTGGGGTTAAGTCACCTCTGGATGTATCGGGCTCCTTGTTATGAATAAAAACATCCTTCCCTCCACCCCCTGCTGGCCTCTGCCCGGTTATTGGACTCGGGGCGGGAGCCGTCTGTCCCATTCGGCGACCCCCAGTTCAGGGAGGTTGGGGATCCCGTGGGGAGGGGTCAGGCAAGCCCCCCGAGAATGATGAAAGGGTTGGTGAGAGGTGCCAGGAGCTCGGTCTATTTGGGCGAACCAGGAGAAGGTGAAGGGGTGACTTTATCCCCGTCTATAAGTACCAGCTGGACAAATTCAGCCTGGGAAGAAGGCGTCCGTTTTTAACGATGAGAGGAATTAACCGATTTCCCACGGGGCACGGTGGAGTCGCCATCCCTGGCCGTGGTTCAGTCGAGACGGGGTGAAGCCACCTGGCTGCGTCAGTCCCGGCTGGCACCATCGGGCAGCGGCGGGTGGTCACGTCTGTGCCAGGCAGTCTCCGTCCCGCGGCGGGGGCTGCCGTCGTTCTGGGGTCCCGGGTGCGTGAAGCGAGTGGGAGCTTCCTTGTCAGGCTGCCTTGGCGTCAAGCGGCACTAGGGGCCCTCTCCATGTGGAGTCAGTGGTGCACTGACACCCGGGTCCCAGTGTGGCCCCAGGGGGCCTGTGCTGCGGGGAGGGGGGTGGGAGGCTCAGGAGGTGGCGCTGCATCGGCTCCCAGCTCAGGGGAGGGAGCAGTGGAGAACAGATGGGATATGGCTGCGTTGCACCGTGTATGCCTGGGTGGAGTAGCCTGTGGAACTCCCTGCTGCAGGGTATCAGAGAGGCAAAGAGTAACGGTGAATTGAAATAAGAGTGGATTTCACGTGACCATGAACAGACGTGCCTCCCAGCTGGGACATGCACTACTGGCCCCCAGGCTTCGGGCTCTGAGTCTGGGGGTGTCAGGAAGAGATTTCCTGCAGAGACGGGGTCCCCGAGTAGCTGGATCATCGCTCGGCCCCTCCCACGCCCTCCTGATCCCCAGAGGGCGGGACGATTATGCTATGCGGCGGGGGAGACCTTTCCCTGCATGCTCATGGCTGTGTGGAGGCCGGGGGCCCCAAAGGGGCCTAGGGTACCCAGCAGAAAGTCGTGGGGGAGTGGGCATGACCCCAGAGATTGCCATGGAGAAGGGGCAGCGTGCGCCACGCCTACCGCAACACCTTTGGGTGCGGGGCTGGGCCGGGCCACGCACCACACGCTCTCCCGAGTGCTCTGGAATCCTCATGGTTATTCCGAGTGCCTCGAAACTGGCTGGGCCTGGGTTCCCTGGGCAGGGGAGCGTCTGATGGCTGAGAGCAGAGGACGGGGGGGCAGTGGCCTGGGAGCCAGGACTCCTGGGTTCTCAGTCACCCTTTGTCTTCCCCTCCCCAGACAGTGATCCAAATTTGGGGTCATTTGACCAAGGGGTTCCTGAGATATCTAACCATATCCCTAAGACTGTCTGTCTGTCTATCTATAGATAGATAGATAGATAGATAGACAGACAGTCCATCCATCATCTATTTGTCTATCTATCTATCCCCATACACACTCGTCATCTATCTAGCTATCTAGCTGGTCATTTGCCAGTATCAAAGATGGCCGCTCCCGTTTAATGGTGCATTAAATAGCGCTGAAGCGGACATATTTGATCCTGGCTCTCAGGCTGAGCCGATCCCGGGGGGCGTGGCCATCTTGCCTGATGCGCTCGCCACTCTCATGGGGGCGGCCATATTTGATGGGTTCCCCTGCCGTTGGGCTTGGGGGCGGCCATCTTGGAAGCGGGCAGAGGCCGACGGGGAGGAACGTCATAGCCCTGGTGGCGGCCATCTTGGAAGCGGGCAGATGAGCTGGCTGCGGCTGGGGGTGGTGGATGCGCCTTCGGCCGGGGTGGCCCCGGAAGTGGAAGCAGACGCCTGGGGGAGGGGCTGTCAGAACTTCCTGCCCAGAGCCCTTGTCTTGATTCCAGCCACAACAAGGGGCTGGGAGAGACCATGGTAAGGGGGGCCCCGGACTCCTGGGTTCTCTGGGAGGGGAGGGGTCTGGTGGCTGGGAGCCCGGACTCCTGGGTTCTCTGGGAGGGGAGGGGTCTGGTGGCTGAGAGCTGGGTGCCCGGACTCCTGGGTTCTCGGGGAGGGGAGGGGTCTGGTGGCTGGGAGCCCGGACTCCTGGGTTCTCTGGGAGGGGAGGGGTCTGGTGAGTTAGAGCAGGGGGGGCTGGGAGCCCGGACTCCTGGGTTCTCTGGGAGGGGAGGGGTCTGGTGAGTTAGAGCAGGGGTGGGGCTGGGTGCCCGGACTCCTGGGTTCTCTGGGAGGGGAGGGGTCTGAGAGCAGGAGGGGCTGGGAGCCTGGACTCCTGGGTTCTCGGGGAGGGGAGGGGTCTGGTGGCTGAGAGCAGGAGGGGCTGGGAGCCCGGACTCCTGGGTTCTCTGAAGCCCTTTGTCTTCCCTCCCGCACCCCCCAGGACAGCGAGTTCTCCGACCCGGAGCTGGCCGCGGCGGGCGAGGAGTCCAAGTCGGAGAACGGCGAGAACGCGCCCGTGTACTGCATCTGCCGCAAGCCGGACATCAACTGCTTCATGATGTACGGAGACCGGGGGGTAGGGTGGGGGCTGCTAGGACTCAGGGTGCTGGAAGGGGGGTGGGTCATTTGCTGCCCCTGCAGGGAGAGCCCAGGGGGAACTCAGTCCAGCCATCCTGCTCACTGAGCCAGGCCAAGGGAGTCTCTCCCTCCCCCCTCCAGGAAATTCCAGCTGTTATAGGGGGCTGGGCAGGGGGCGCTCTCCCTGGCAGTCAGGGCTGGGCGCTAGGGAGTGCTGTGTTCTCCCCTGGCAGTCAGGGCCAGGGCATGCCGTGGGGCCGGGCGCCGGATGTTCTCCCCTGGCAGTCAGGGCTGGGCGCTAGGGAGTGCTGTGTTCTCCCCTGGCAGTCAGGGCCGGGTGCTGGGGCATGCCGTGGGGCTGGGCAGGGGGCGCTCTCCCTGGCAGTCAGGGCTGGGCGCTAGGGAGTGCTGTGTTCTCCCCTGGCAGTCAGGGCCGGGGCATGCCGTGGGGCCGGGCGCCGGGGCATGCCGTGGGGCCGGGCGCCGGATGTTCTCCCCTGGCAGTCAGGGCTGGGCACTGGGGAGTGCTGTGTTCTCCCCTGGCAGTCAGGGCCGGGCGCCGGGGCATGCCGTGGGGCTGGGCGGGGGACGCTCTACCCTGGCAGTCAGGGCTGGGCATTGGGGGGTGCTGTGGGGGAGGGTTGTGCACCAGGAGGTGCCATGGGGGAGGGCTGGGGTTACTTTTCCCTGGCAGTCAGTGCTGGGTGCTGGCGGGTGCCATGGGGCAGGGCCGTGTGCCGGGGGGCCGGGCGGGGGACCCTCTCCCCTGGCAGTCAGGATCAGGTGCTGGGGGATGCAGGGCGGGGGGCTCAGTAGGGGGCGCTCTGATTCTCCTCTCTCTCCCGCCCCTGCAGAGGCTGTGATAACTGCAATGAGTGGTTCCATGGCAATTGTATTAACATCACAGAGAAGATGGCGAAGGCCATTCGGGAATGGTACTGTCTGCAGTGCCGAGGTGAGGAACGGAGCGGGGAGCCCGGACTCCTGGGTTCTCTCCTGGGCTCTGGTGGGGGGTGGGGCTGTCTCCTTGGTCTTTCCAGCTGTGATATGCTTTCCTCTCCCCACTGCAGATAAGAACCCGAATTTGGAGATCCGATACCGGCACAAGAAATCCAGAGAGAAGGAGCGGGAGGGTGAGCGGGACCGGGCGGAGAAGGACGAGCTGAGGAAGAAGGCTCAGGAGCTGGCCCTGGACCAGAGCCGTGGGTCGAAAGTAGGAGGCCAGGTGAGGGTGTTCTGGGGGGCAGGGCCCAGGATTCTATCCCATGAGCCCATGGGCCGCGTTGCCAGGGAGCCAAGCCGCAGGGTTCCAAAAGCGGCTCCACGTGCCAGCCGGGCCCTGACGGGTTCCAGTCGCTGCTGTTCCCCGTTCCTGCCCAGGGAGGGGGTGTTTATGATCCTCCCTCTCATTCGTGCCGCTCCCCATGGGCAGAGTTAAGGGTAAACACCCTGGACTCTAGTCTGATACCCCTGAATCCCTGGGCAGATAGTTCTGACTGAGTTGCCATGTCGCGTTATGTGCAGCTGTTCCCCAACCGCCCCTCTCCAGAGGTGGCTGCATCTTGGCACCTGGCGAACCTGTCCCATTTTGAGTGGCAGCACTCCCCTCCAGTCAGTTGTGCCTGTAGATTTTTGAAAGTGACCTGACGGTTTCCTTTCCATTCTTACTCCATGTTTCTGGAGTATGGGGCGGTTGGGTGACACCAATGGGCACGGGGTGAACTTCTGACTGTACTTTATTGGCTGTGGCTGCGCTACAAATGCAGATGTGCTAACTCGTCTGCCTCTTCGCTCAGGAAGTGTTCTCCCTGCCTCCTAAATCCACCCGGAGGCTGTGACATTTTCTCCTTGCGACCAGCCTTGGTTACCTTCAGAATAGACTGTCGTGCCCTCTGTGCAGCCCAACCCGCCCCCGGTGCATCTCCGCCTGTCTGAGCTAGGGGAGACGACATCCCCTGTAAAAACTTCTTACCCCGTCCGCTCTCCAGTGCTGCAGCTGGACGGGAGAATGAAGGATTCCCAGTTCCCCCGAGAGAACTGCCACCCGGGGGTTTATGCGGTAAATGCACTCAAATGGCTACTCCTGGCGCATCTTGCCATCTGTTCCCCCCCCCCCGATCTCGGTCCCCGTGATCCGTTTGTTATATGCCAGGTGGAGTGTCAAGTATTGAGTTAGGATCTTGTAAATCCCCGAATACGGCAACCAGCGGAGGAGCTGAGAAATAAGGGAGAGGGTGTGGGGTCTTCAGGGAGGAGGAGGGAGCTGGCTCTGAGGGTTGGTTTTTTTTTGGTGGGAGGGTGGCTGAGCACGGGATAGGTGCCACTTTAAGGGTGCCGCAGCGGACAAATCAGCTGGGAAGAGTCTAGAGCCATCTCCAAGCCATAAGCTCGGGGCGGAGTCAGCCCTGCGGGAGAGCCGGGCTGTTTGTTTCCGTGGAAATGTTTCTCGATCAGGGGCGCTGTTTGACACGTGGGCCGGCATCGGTTCGGGTGTCCCTCTTGCGCTCAAATCTCAGTGTTGCCGGGAAAGCAAAAAGCTGCGATTGACAAGCCACAACAGCAGCAAATGCGTTGTTGTTTTTTTTTTTTTTTTTTAAAGGCCCCCTAGTCCCTTTTCTGGCCCCCAAAATTGGATGCAGCTCTGGGGACTTAATCATGGTGCATTTCACGGATTGTCTTCTGCTGTGGCAGCCCAAATCTGGCAGGTGGCACGAGGAACAGAAGGGAACCGGGCCTGTTAAGCAGCAGATTCCACTGCAAAGAAAGTGAATGAAGCTTGCTAGGAATATTTCCCTCTAACCAGAAGCATGAGCCGCTACATATTAAACGGGGGCTTGGCTTTTACGCCCACAGTTATTTCTGGCCATGCCGGATAAAATGCAGACCTCCAAGTTGTGGATTTGTGGATGCAAACAGCTAGACTTGGTTTAAAAAGTATCCACGTGTGTTGGGTGTGGAGGGTAGGTTGTTGCAGTCCTTAGCAATGGTTAAAGTGACGGTTGTGATGCCAAACAGATTAAAAGTCTTAAAGGGTACAAAGGTTGTTTCCAGATTACAGGGGTGTTTCCCTTTACCGGCCAACTTCAGCTTTGGACTGAGGGGCAGATGCTAAATTGCCTCTTTGCAAAGAAGAATCTAAAGGGGCTGGGGATGTTTTAAGAGACAGACTGAGGAAGGTAGAAATCTCAAACCTGGCTTGTTTGATAGATCTCACCACGGGGCAAGAGCAAGTCAGATTTGAAGGTAGTGGATGGAGTGATGATTTAAAAGATGTGAGAGGAAAAATGGTCTCTCTTTTTCCTGCCCCAGTTAAGGACACCCCCAGTTAAGGATGCCCCGGGTTAAGGATGACTTCCTCATCTTTCTACAATGTGCAAACTTGTCATTCTTACAGTTCTCTCATCCGCAACAGCAAATCAAGCGCTCGGCACGGATGTGTGGGGAGTGCGAGGCGTGCCGGCGGACAGAGGACTGTGGCCAGTGTGACTTCTGCCGTGACATGAAGAAATTCGGAGGACCCAATAAAATCCGTCAGAAGTGCCGTCTGCGGCAGTGCCAGGTCCGGGCACGGGTGAGTACTGGCGTGTTTACTTCCTGTCCTAAACACCTGTGTGCTCCGTCTGGACGCTATTACCCAGCTGCCCTGCTCCAGAGGTGGCCGCATGTCATCCGAGCTGCTTATCAGAGTGTTTCTTTTCTTTCTAGGAATCATATAAGTATTTCCCAGCCTCGGTAAGTTGGCCCCATCCTTTCTGTGCCCATTTCCCTGCAGGATTCCTGGGTTCTCTCCCTAGGTCTGGGAGGGGAGAGGGGGCTAGTGGGTAGAGCAGCAGGGTGGCTGGGAACCAGGACTCCTGGGTTCTCTCCCCAGCTCTGGGAGGAGAGTGCGGAAAGGGAAATGGGAGTCAGGTCCTATTCCCAGATTTTGCAGTTTGATCATGGACTGGTCTCTTCCCCTCATTGTGCCTCAGTTTCCCTGTCTGTGTGTGGGGCAGTCACAGGGGAGGGGGTAGGCCTGAGGTGTCAGGCAGCAAGTATCTAACCCCCTCCTGGCAGATGCTGCGAGGGCGGGATGAGGACCTGCAGATGCTGAAAGAGCAGTTGGAATCATCCGCCACCCCTGAGCCGCTGTCAGACGACGACCTCCCGATTGACCCCGACTTGTACCAAGATTTCTGTGCTGGAGCCTTCGACGACCAGAACCTGGTGAGGGCCCCACCCAACCTGCGGGATCCCATGCGTGGCAGGGCCCCAGGAGATCTCAGGCGCCATGTGTCCAGATCGAGCATTCTCCAAATGGTTTTACTCTGCAGCTGTTCCTCAGCTGCCCCACCCCAGAGGTGGCTGCATCTCAATGCAGGGTGTCCCGTCCCTGAACGTTCAGCCTCTGGGCTCTGTTTTTCCTAGTATGGGTCCTTGGACATGTGGGGGGCTCCCTGGACAGGACCCTGGGTCGAGCGTCATTGAGGGCTCAGAAGGCCTCTGTAGCCCGCTTGGGAGGAACAGGCGGGTATCTAGGGTATGTGGCCTCTCAAGCTCACTCGGGGGGGCCGGTCTCATCCTTTTCTCCTCTCCTGCCCCCCACCCCTCCAAGCCGTGGCTCAGTGACCCAGAGGATGCCCCGTTCCTGGACCCTGTGCTCCGCAAACGCGCCGTGAAGGTCAAGCATGTCAAGAGGCGGGAGAAGAAATCAGAGAAGAAGGTAGGAGCCAGTTGCAGCCGCCACGGAGACTTTTTCCCCAGTCGTGGGGTATATCCCAGCTCCGGGACGGAAGTAGGGGCTGGGAGCCAGGACTCCTGGGTTACCTCCCCGGCTCTGGGAGGGGAGTGGGGTCTAGTGGTTAGAGCAGAGAGGGCTGGGAGCCAGGACTCCTGGGTTCTCTCCCTGGCTCTGGGAGGGGAGTGGGGTCTAGGGGTTAGAGCAGGGGGGCTGGTCACGGAGGGGCCCCTGACGGGAGGTGGAAAGGGGGAGATGGCCCTGGGGGGCCACAGGGCGCTGACGTGGTCTCCCCCCCCCGCAGAAGGAGGAGAAGTACAAGCGTCACAAGCAGAAGCAGAAGCACCGGGACCGGTCGCGGCACGCCGAGCGGCCCGACGCCAAGGACCCGGCCTCCCTGCACCAGTGCCTGGGCCCCGGCTGCATCCAGCCGGCCCGCGCCGCCTCCAAGTACTGCTCCGAGGAGTGCGGCATGAAGCTGGCTGCCAAGTAAGAGCCCTGGCCCGGCCCCCGGGAGTTCCTAGCCCTGGGAATCCCCGGGCCCCAGCAGGGGTCCCCATGGCATCGGCACCATCCCAATCACCCGGATGAGACCCGCACGCCCCCCACCCCAGCCCCATATCTCCCTGGCTGAGACCCATGCCTCCCCCAGCCCCATGTCTGTCCCCCCGTCCCAGATCAGACCCACAGGGTCCCCCCCCCGCCCCATGTGTCCATCCCCCTCGATCAGACTCTCAGGGACCCACCCCAGATCAGACAGACAGGGCCCCCCCCAGCCCCATGTGTCCATCTCCCCTGATCGGACTCTTGGGGGGTCCCCCACACCATATCAGACCCACAGGGTACCCCCAGACTGGTATCCCCCCAACAGGTCAGCCTGTCTCTCTCTCCCCGTCCAGCCGGATCTACGAGATCCTTCCGCAGCGCATCCAGCAGTGGCAGCAGAGCCCGTGCGTGGCGGAGGAGCACGGCAAGAAGCTGCTGGAGCGGATTCGGCGGGAGCAGCAGCAGGCGCGGCTGCGGCTGCAGGAGATGGAGCGTCGCTTCCACGAGCTGGAGGCCATCATCGGCAAGGCCAAGCAGCAGGCCATCAAGGAGGATGAGGAGGTGGGCGGGGCCAGGCGCCTGGGTTCCATCTCTGGCTCTTGGAGGGGTGGGGGGTCTGGTGGGTGAGAGCGGGGTGGGGGGGCTGGGAGCCAGGACTCCTGGGTTCTCTCCCCCAGCTGTCCTGTGCTCCGAGATCCCCCGCTGGGCAGCGCTAACAGGGCCCTCCCTGCTCTCTCCCCACAGACCAACGAGGGAGACAGCGATGACACCGACCTGCAGATCTTCTGCGTCTCCTGCGGGCATCCCATCAACCCCAAGGTGGCGCTGCGCCACATGGAACGTTGCTACGCCAAGGTACGCTGCCCTGCCCCGCGGGGCCTGGGAAACAGACTCTCCCCTTGTCCCGTCCCCCCCCTCCGCCCCAGAGGTGGCCGCCTCTGACGGCCGTGCGGCATTATGTGCGGCTGTTCCCCTGTCTTGTCCCCGTCCCCTTCCCGGTGCACTGACGAGCCCTGTGTTCTCCCTTTCCCCACAGTACGAGAGCCAGACGTCCTTCGGATCCATGTACCCAACCCGCATAGAGGGGTGAGTCCCAGCCCTGTAGGGGGGTGCTCTCCAAATCCGTCCCCCTGGGACCATATGGGCTGATATTGTCCATCCCCCTAAATCTTCCCCCACCGACCTGACCCCTTGGTTCCCCCCCACATATGGTTCCCCCTCTGACTACCTCTGCCAGTTGTCCCCTTTCCACCATTCCACTGCTTTTGGTTCCCACATCCCTGTAATTCCCCCGCAGGACATCACCCCTTGTCTTCGATTCCTACAATCCTCCTCTCTGCCCCACTCGCATGTACCTTCATAGGCTCCTCGACCCGTAGGGTGAGAAGGGACCGCAGGGGGCACCTAGTCTGACCCTCGACCACGCTGCAGGATTCAAACCATCCCAGACAGATGGCTCCGGCCTCCGCTCGAAACCCTCCAGCGAAGGAGCTTCCACGACCTCCCGAGGCCTCGGTTCCATCGTCCTGCTGTTCGGAAGTTTTCCCTGAGACTTAATCTCAATCTGCTGTGCTGTAGTTTGACCCCACGGCCTCTTGTCCTGCCGTCTGGGGCAAGAGAGAACCACCCGTCTCCATCTTTTCTATGGCAGCCTTTCGAGTATCTGAAGATCGCTCGCATGTCCCCCCTCAATCTCTTTTCCAAACTGAGCATTCCCAGTTCCTGCAGCCTTTGCTCACGTGGCCGGTGTCCCACCCCTTTGATCGGCTTTGTCGCTCGCCTCTGGGTCTTACCCGCTGTCACCACCTCCTTTCTGTGCATCGGTGACTGAAACTAGACATTTCCTCTCCGGCAAATCTTCACCAGATATCCCTATTCTGGGCTACTGTCTCCCAGTGTGTGGTGTCGACGCCACATCTCTTGATGTTTATCTCGAGGGTGTTGGCCGCCATGAGGACACTGACATTAGTGCGACGATCTTCCCACTTTGTGTTGAGGATCTTCCAGAGAAAGGGCTGGGGCTGGCGTTCCAGGTTTTTCAGGTTACCCAAGTCTCTCAGCCGTAGAGGAGAGCTGGGCTTCTCACCGCTTTATAAACTAAAAGTCCCGTGTGTGTGTTCTGATGTCGTGAATGTGGAACACCTGGCAAGGCTGGCACGGCGAATTCTGGGCTGGATCTCGGCGTCTGTGTCTGCCTCTGTGAGAGATGGCTGCCGAGATAGGCAAAGTCTTCTACGTTTTCCAGTTCTTCTTTGTCGATATCGATCTTCCTTGCTGGGTCTGATGATTGACCTTGTTTTGCCGATGTTAGCCCGAGGCTTTGGTAAGTTTCAGAGAAGCAGTTACAGGCTAGATCTTCCTTTGTGTGCGCAACGACAGCACAATCCTCTGCGTACCGGAGTTCGGTTATTGTTGCCGATATTAGTTCTGGCACGGAGACGAGAGAGGCCGAAGAGGTGGCCGTCAGTCCGATATTGGATGCCAGTGCCCTGTGGTAGATGGTCTTGGGTTAATGTTTTCATAGCTGCGGAGAAAAGGGGGGGTGCCGGTACACATCCTTGTTTTACGCCAGTTCGGACGACAGAGGACTCGGAGGCAGAGCCACCGCACAGGATGGAGGCGGTCATCAGGTTGTGAAGGAGTCTTACAATGGTGATACATTTACTTGGGAAGCCAAACTTTGACATGATTTTCCATAGAGCCTCACGGTTGACAGAGTCGAAGGCTTTGAATAGATCGATTAAAGGCCATATACAGCTCCCAGTGGTGGTCCTGGCATTTTTTCTGGATCTGCCTGGCTGCGGAAATCATGTTGGTGGTGCCTCGTGATGGTCTGAAGCCACACCGGGACTCTGGCAGTCCTTCCTCTGCAGGAGGAAACAGGCGATTCAGTGAGATTCTAGCAAGAATCTTCCCAGCGATGGAGCGGAGGCCAGTGTCTCAACAGTTGCTGCAGTCGGCCCTGTCTCCCTTTTTGAAAACGGCGATATTAGCGTTACGTAAGTCAGCGGGGATTTCTTCAGTGCGCCAGTTTTTGAGGAGCAGCAAATGACGCTTGTTAGTCAGTGTTTCTCCCCTCGCTTTCAGTACCGCAGCTGGTACGTCATCAGGACCTGGTGCTTTGGTCTTCAGTTGATTGATTGCTTTCCAGATCTCCTCAGGGGGCGGTGGGTTGGCAGGAGTTTCCCAGATTGGGTGCTGAGGGATGGAGTCGCTGGTGTCATTGGTCACAGTCGTTTCTCGATTTAGAAGCTTTTGGCCGTGTTCCCTTTAAGAAGGGCACTACCTTCTTCAGAGCTCAGCGGTGTGATGAGGCCACGTGAGATTGGGCCGTACAGGGGCTTTGTCTCACACTAAAAGCGCCGCATATCACGTCTGTCAGCGAATGTTTGGCTTTCTTTTGCTTTGTCTTCCCACCGTTTGGTTTTGATTTCTCAGCCCCTCCTTTGAGCTGATGGCGAGAGCTCTGCTTCTGCCTGGCCAGTGGTTGGCTTTGCCAGTCGCAGAAAGCTTTTCCTCTTCCGGCCCAAAAGGGCTGTGATCTCAATGGTGTTGTTAAACCAGTCCTGACGGCGGCAGGTAGCAAGGCTGATGGATTCCTCGCAAGCCTTGTGGGGGCTTCCCCGTCTTCCTCGGCACTTGTTTGTCATTTCCAGGTGTGCATGTGGCCAGTTTTCACCAAGGAGGGTTTGAAGGGATCTCGGTGCGCTGAGGACTGAAGTCTTCGGATGTTGTGTTGCCGTCTGTGTGATTTGAATTGCTTTCTACGTTTCGATGCAATCCTGAGGGATATGACTGACCTCTCCAGGCGGGGGTCAGCCCAGCGAGCATCGGCTCCTCTCAGGACACGGCAGATTTGGACATCTCTTCGATCCCGTGTTTGTACAATGACCTAGTCTAGGAGGTGCCACTGCTTTGAGCGGGGGGTGTGGCCAAGTTGTTTTCTACTTGTTGCTTTGTGTGGAGATTGTGTTTGTGATCACAAGGTTGTGCTCTGCACATTGACTGAGCAGAAGGATGCCATTGGAAGTGGTCTTGTCCGCTCCTTCCTTCCTTCCCAGTGGTGCTACTCCATACGCGAGAGCCTTGGCCAACTCTTGAGTTCAAGTCTCCTAAGAGGGTTGACTTCTCTGTTTTGGGGAATGGATGCAGAGGGTCATAAGACGCTCGTCGATGCTGACGGGGAGCTCAGTGAGGCGGTTGACCTAGAAAGTTCTTGAGTGCAAAGCCAACACCGTGTATTGGCCTGTCGCGTGCTGCTTTTCCTTTCCAGAAGAAGGCCACTGGAGGGTGGCGGTTATACTCTGAGGGGCAGCGGCGATGTCGCTGTTGTACCTCGAGCGACCGTCGCTGCTCTGCCTTTGGGTCTTCCACTTGGGGATCCGTCTAGCACGGCACGGACGTGCCGAGTTGCAAGAAACCTTTTTTGGTTTTCGGCCGCGTAGGACACGATCCTTCTGGAGCCGGTTCTCCAGTCAGATATGGTGGGATACCCTGTGCTTGGGGCTCCCTCTCCCTGTACGGGGTGAGCAGAGGGGTTCCCAAAAAGGCCTGCTCAGTCATGCCTGCTGTTGCTGAAAATGCCCCCCTGCCCCAATCCAGGGGAACACTGTTATGCTTATAGGAAGCACACGGGCTCGTTTTCAGGGGAAAAGGCAATACGCTGCGTTTATTGGAAACACAACAATTAGCATATGCATTTAAACACACTCACACTCACACTCACACACACTCTCTGTCTGTCTGTCTGTCTGTCTATGTTCTAGTTACGAGTCTGGATCAATCTAGTGGCCAGCTAGGTTGATCACGGGTGGGGACGAGCCAGGTTCTGTCGGTCGCGACACAGTGCTTCAGGGAAGTCTTGGCAGGACGAACCCAAAGTTTCATGGCAAGGCCCCCTGTTTCCATAGTGAATCTCCTTCATTGGGACCAATGCGTTTTGCACCGTCATGCTGTAATCAATCTTCTCATCCTTTATCTTGTTCCTTCATCGGTCTGTCGGGGAGTTACCCCAGGCCGCGTTGATCACTGCTGTCTTGTCTCCATTGATCGGTGCCTGCCTCATCTTTGGATTCGTCAGTCTGCCCTCCTGTGTGTTGCAGTCTCCTGGCGCCTTTACGTCTGTCCTGGGTTCCTCCCTAGAACATCTGGCCCAGCGACGGCCTTCACACTTGTCTTCTAACACACACATTCCTCGTTCACACACAAAACAGGATTGATTTACACAGAGCATGTGAACAGGAACATCAAACTGCAATGCAGGAGAAAACAATCGTCACATTCTTTTACTTATTTCAAAATGCTCATTTTAAACCTAAAGCTCTGTCACTGCCTTGAAATCAGCTTCAGACACAAGCTTCTGGCTGAAGCCTCTTTACCAATGGCCCACGAGGCCATTCCTCCTGCTTTCAGAAAGGGAGGCTGGCAGGATATGATCAAATCATACACCAGGGCATTTAATACAAGCTGCATTATTCTTTATCCTTCGTTCTAAGTTATACCAAATACCACCATAAAATCCCAGTACTACCCCACGGCGACTGTCTTGCGGTCACCGCCTGCGTGTGGGTCTGTGGCTAGGGACTCAGGGTGATCACATCACCTGCCTCTGTCACCACTGCCCAGGGCTTTTACGGGTAGGGGTGAGGGGGAAAATTACGCCTGGGAAAGCAGCCTGCGCATGAGTCGTTTAAGGGGGAGGAGCTGTTCTGCACCAGCAGCCACACAGATCGTGATGGGGGAGGCACCCGTGTCCGGGGTCCAGGGGGTCCAAGAGGAGCGGGGGCAGCCCTTCGTCCGCCTTGGCAGCCGGCGAGAGGCGATCCTGCCTCAGTTCCCCTCTACTGCCCTTGGGGCCTTCCACCAGGTCGTGTTTGCAACAGCGTCGCGTTGCTGACTCATGTCGAGGTTGTGATCCAGCACAACTCCCAGCTCGGCCAGTTTTCCTCCAGTCTGTAATTGTGCGTTTGGTTTTCCACCGTCCATGGGCCTCCGTTGAAATGCGTTGTGTTGGCGATAGCCCCAATCTCCAATTTATCAAGATCCCTCTGATTTTTAGCTCTGTCCTCCAAAGGGTTGGCAACCCCCCCTCGCCTTGTGCCATCTGTAAACTGGATCAGTTTGCTCCCATCCTGGTAGTTAATAAAAATGTGAAACACCCCCGGCCCCAGAACAGATCCCTGTGGAACCCCACGTGAGACCTCCCTCCAGTCCGCCATCATTCAGACAATTTCCAAAGGACTCCTGGGTTCTCTCCCTGGCTCTGGGAGGGGAGTGGGGGCTGGTGGTTAGAGCGGGGGGGCTGGGAGCCAGGACTCCTGGGTTCTCTTTCTGGGTCTGACAAGCAGGATTGAATGCACATGCATGTGCCTCAGTTTCCCCCTCTGAACAATGGGGCAATGCTGCCTAGGTTGTCCTAGGGGCATGGAGGCCCCCCCGCCCTTGCAGCTGGTAGCAGCTGCAGCCTCTCACCCGGCCACTGTGTCTCCCCTCCCCAGAGCCACCCGCCTCTTCTGTGACGTCTACAACCCTCAGAGCAAGACCTACTGCAAGCGGCTGCAGGTGCTGTGTCCCGAGCACTCCCGCGACCCCAAGGTGAGGGGCTGTGGCTGGGGGGCTAGGCTAGCAGGGGTAAGGAGCGAGGGCCAGCGTGTGTGCAAACCCTGTGGTGCCCCCTCCAGGTGTCGGTGGACGAGGTGTGCGGCTGCCCCCTGGTAAAGGACGTGTTCGAGCTCACTGGCGATTTCTGCCGCGTGCCCAAGAGAAAATGCAACCGGCACTACTGCTGGGAGAAACTGCGCCGGGCCGAGGTGGACCTGGAGAGAGTGCGCGTGGTACGGAGCGGGGCCGGCGCTACGCGGTGCTCTCCCCTGGCAGGCAGGGCCGGACGCTGCGGGAGGCTGGGCAGGGAGCCCTCTCCCCTGGCAGTGAGGCCAGGCCCTAAAATCTAGGCATGGTCCCAAGTGGTTTTTATTGCTTCTGACTGAAGAAATTCCTGCCCCCTCATCCCTCCCACACTTCTATTAAGTAGGGAGCTCCCCTTTTCCTGACCCACTGTCTGTCTGTTTGTCACTGTGCAGCTATTCCCCAGCTGCCCCGCCCCAGAGGTGGCCGCATCTCCGTGCCAGCCGAGCTGTCCCCAGTGCCGTTATGTGCGGCTGTTCCCCAGCTGCCCCGCCCCAGAGCTAGCTGCATCTCCGTGCCGGCCGAGCTGTCCCCAGCAGCGTTATGTGTGGCTGTTCCCCAGCTGCCCTGCCCCAGAGCTAGCTGCATCTCCGTGCCGGCCGAGCTGTCCCCAGTGCCGTTATGTGCGGCTGTTCCCCAGCTGCCCTGCCCCAGAGCTAGCTGCATCTCCGTGCCGGCCGAGCTGTCCCCAGCTGCCCCGCCCCAGAGGTGGCCGCGTGTAACGACTCCTCCTGCTGTTGGCAGTGGTACAAGCTGGACGAGCTCTTTGAGCAGGAGCGGAACGTGCGCATGGCCATGACCAACCGGGCTGGGCTGCTGGCGCTGATGCTGCACCAGACCATCCAGCACGACCCGCTGACCACAGACCTGCGCACCACCACTGACCGCTGAGCCCGGTGAGCAGCTGGGGCCCGGGGTCGTCCCTCGCGGGGGAGCCGGCTGCTCGGGGGCGGCTGGGTTCCAGGGCCTCCCCTAATGACTCACTCTCTCTCTCCCAGGGTCGGCGCCAGGCTTCGTGGAGTCTCCGGATCCTCGTTGGTTCTTTTTTTTTTAATGATTTTTAAAAAAAAAACTTTTTTTTTCTTTACAAAAAAACCCACAAAAAACAAAAGGAGGAAAAATGTAGCGAAGCTCTGCCAGGGGTGAGGGAATTTGCCCCTGCCCAGGCCCCCACTCCCCCCCCACTAGCTTGGGCCTTCTGAGACCGCCCTCCCCCCACTCCGGCCCTCCTGCTGCGGGTTTGGCTTGTCCCTTTCCAACCCACCCCACCCGTGGGTGCTTCTCCAGGTGCTGCAGGCTACGGGGTCCACCCTGAAGAGAGATGGGCCCTCGCTGGGTCAGCGCAGTGGGGTGGGGGGTGAGTGTGGGCAGTAGGGGCTAGAGGGCTGGACGGGGGCGGGGGGAAGAGATGGACGGAATGAGGTTGCCACTAATAAAAAAGTTTTAAAGTGAAGCTTATTTTTACTGTTCTCTGGGGGTGGGGACAGTGGCTGTTCTTAAGCGGGTTTCCTGGCCGAGCTATTCCTCCCCTCTGCCCCCAAGCAAACCCTGCAGCAGGGGGGTCAACGTCCTGCCTGAGATAAGCGCCCCCAAGCAGGCCCTGGAGCGGGGGGGTCCCGCGGGTTAACGTCCTGCCTGAGCTAAGCACCCTCTTCCCAGCCAGACTCTGCGGCGGGGAGTCCCAGGGGTTAATGCCCTGGCCGAGCTAAGCCCCCCCCCATCCAGACCTTGCAGGGGGGAGTCCCGCGGGTTAACGCCCTGGCCGAGCTAAGCCCCCCCCATCCAGACCCTGCAGCGGGGAGCCCCGCGGGTTAACGGCCTGGCTGAGCTAAGCCCCCCAGACCCTGCAGCAGGGAGCCCTGCAGGTTAACACCCTGGCCGAACGAAGCCCCCCCCCCGACCCTGCAGCGGGGAGCTCCGCGGGTTAACGGCCTGGCTGAGCTAAGCCCCCCAGACCCTGCAGCGGGGGGTCCCGCGGGTTAACGCCCTGGCTGAGCTAAGCCCCCCAGACCCTGCAGCGGGGGGTCCCGCGGGTTAACGCCCTGGCCGAGCTAAGCCCCCCACCCCGACCCTGCAGCGGGGAGCCCCGCGGGTTAACGCCCTGGCCGAGCTAAGCCCCCCCCCGACGCTGCAGCGGGGGGTCCCGCGGGTTAACGGCCCCTCCCCCGGTCTCGGAGCGCCCCTTCCCGCATCCTATTTGAATACGAACCGCCCTGTGGGCGTGGCTTAGGCGATATCCGCCCGCCCCCTTCGGCCCGCCCCGCCTGGGCTGCAGCAGGGAGCAGGTGGGCTACGGCTGGGGCGGGCTGCGGGGCGCCCCTGGGCCGCTGGTGTCTGCCCCACACTCTGCTTCCGTGTGGGTCCCCCAGCTCCCTCCTCCCCCCAACCCCCCGGCTCCCTCCTCCCCCCCAACCCCCGGTTCCCCCAACTCCCTCCTCCCCCAAACCCCCGGCTCCCTCCTCCCCCCCCCAACTCCCGGTTCTCCTCCCCCAACTCCTCCTCCCCCAAACCCCCGGCTCCTCCTCCCCGCCCCCAACTCCCGGTCCCCTCCCCCCTCTCCCTCCTCCCCCAACTCCCGGTTCCCCGCCCCCAACTCCCTCTCTCTCAAACCCCGGTTCCCTCCTCCCCGCCCCCAACTCCTGGCTCCTCCCCCGCTCCCTTCTCCCCCAACTCCTCCTCCCCCAACCCCTCGGCTCCCTCCCCCGCCCCCAACTCCCGGCTCCCCGCTCCCGTTCCTCCCCGCCCCGAACTCCGGCTCCCGCCCCTCCAGCCCTGGCCCCTCCCCCGGGCCCGCCCCCAAGGCCACGTGACCGGCCGTTCCCGGCCCCCCCCGGCCCCCCCCGCCCGTTTTCCGGTTCCGGGTCGAGCCCCGCGCGCCCCCCGGGCTGCGGCCGCTGCTGCTGCGCCACGAGCGGGGCCCGGGATGGAGCCGCCGGCCAGGGGCCGAGAGCCCGCGGTGAGGGGAGGGAGTTGGGGCTGGAGGAGGGGGTGTTCTGGGGGAGGGGGTGCAGGCAGTGGGGTGCAGTGGGGGTGAAGTGACTTGGGGGCTGGGGAGGGGCCGATAGGGGGTGAGGAGGAGTTGGGGCTGGCGGGGCTGTAAGGTGAGGAGGGAGTTGGGGGCTGGGAGGGGTGCTCTGGGGAGGGGGAGTTGGGGCCAGGAGGAGGGGTGCTCTGGGGGAGGGGGTGCAGGCAGTGGGGTGAAATGAGGCACTATAACATGGCGGGGGAGGGGTTCTGAGGAGAGGAGGGGGCCTAGGTGGTGGGGCGGGGCCCAGAGGAGTGTGGGTGGGGCTGTAGTTGGGGTGGGGGCGTCAGGGGCCTGTGGTGGGAGGAGGAGTTGGGGGCGCAGGAGGAGCTAGGGAGCTGGGCAGGTGTGACTGGGGAGGGGTACCAAGAGGCGTGGGGGGGCTGGGAGGGGAGTTGGGGGCAGGAGCAGAGGGGGATGAACTGCGGTGGGAGGGTGGTGGTGGGGTTCTGGGAAAGGGCCCAGGCCTGAGGACATGTCGAGACTGTAGCTGGGGGCCAGGCCCAAGGAAGGGGGGCGGTTTGGGAAAGTGGGATGCCTGGGGGAGAGGTTGGGGGGCAGAGGGGCTTTGGGGGTAGCACTGTGAGGCCCTGGGGTAGGGTGGGGTGAAGCCCAGGTGACGGGGGTGATTGGGGTGGGGACTCTGGGGTGTGTGAAGTGGGGAACAGTTGGGGGTGCTGGGCGAGGGGAGTGAGGTCTGAGGGAGTGGGGGCAGCGGGAGGCGGTGTCTGCAGGGGGGCTCGGGTGGGAGTTATAGGGTGCTGGGGCTGTCCGCTGGGAGGGTGCTGCCGAGGGAGAGGACTTGGAGGGGGGAGCAGGGGCACCTGGCAGTGGGGGGGCTGGGGAAATGGAGGCTGATGTGAAGGGTGAGGGGTGGCAGAGGATTGGGGTACAGGCTGTGCCTGGGGAGGCATTGGGGTGGGAGTGGGGTGCCCTGGAAAGGGTGGGGTTGGGGACGGAGGGAGTGGAAAGGCCCTGGGGATGAGTGGGAGGAAGTGGGGCTGAAGGGGAGTGCGTGGGGGGGCTGAGCAGGGCTGGGAGCCCAGTGGCCAGGTTTGTGGGGGGCAGCTGGGGGTCCCTGCCCTAGGCGTGAATCTCCAGGCCTGGGGTTGGGTTGGGGCCCAGCTTTGTGGGCAAACAGGGAGTGGAGGGGGGCTGTGGGGCAGGAATGGGGGCAGCTGGGGGAGAGGTCTGGGAGTGGCGCCGATGCCCGGCGGGCGCGGCACGGCGTGAAGCCACGTCAGGGACGCGGGCGGGCTGGCTGGCACGCAGGGGGATCTGAGGCGCGCCGGGGTCGCCGCAGCGAATCTTGGCTCAGCCCGGCTCCGGGGACGGCGTTTGGGCACCGGCTCGGCGGCGCTGGGCTCGGAACCCGCCTCCGGGCTGGCGCCCGCGGCCCCCCCCAGCCGGGCCTTGGCGCTGCCGCCTTGATTGTCTTCCTCCCGGGCCGCGCTCGCCCGTCGGACACGTCCCGGGCAAGGCCACGGCTGGGGCTCGGGGGCAGGAAGGGCCAACCCGGGCTGCCCGGTCTTAGGGCCGGGAGAACTCCCCTGACACAATCGGTAGGTGCCGTCCGTGCCCGATGGCAGCCCCCCCCCCCATTTCAGCTGAATCGCTCCCAAACTGAGCTCCAAAGAGCCCCAAAAACCGGGCGCTTCGCGCCCCCCCCCCGTTAGCTTGGCCCAACGGGCCCCTGCAGCGCCAGGCACCCGAGCGTCGTGCGGGGTGTCTGTGCCAAACCGTGATGTGGTCGCGACCCGCTGGGTTCCTGCGGCAATTGAGCATCTGCCGCTCCCCGAGGGCAGATCGGGGGTGCCCCATACCCGCCTGTCACCGGCTGGGTCCCCCCACAAGCCTGGCGGTTACGCCAACGTCCTGGCTCTGCCCAGACAGCTCAGAGCCACAATATCACGGCGCCGGCCGCACGGCTCGGGCCTTGTTTCGGCAACGCCTCCCTAGTGGGGGGGTTGCCCGTCGTCCTAAAAAATCCCCCGTGGCCTGGGTTGTGGCAGCACTTCGGATCCCTGGCTGGGCCCAGACGGCCCGACTGAAACCGGGGGTTCCCCGTTCTTGGGGGGGCCTGGCAAGACTCAATCTAGAGAGACGAGCGGAGCTGCGGGGCGGGACACGGAGACCCGGGGAAGCCCGGAGCACCAAATAATCTTGCTTCTGGCTCCGTAACGCTCTGATTCCTCGGCTGTGAAACGCCGTCCGGCGACTCGGCCTGGCCGCGCCATTGCTGCCGGCCCGTTTCCCGCGAGCCCCTCGGGCTGCTGAAGGGCCCCCGCTGTGCGGAAGGGCCCGCCCCTGGCTGGCAGGTGTCCACGGCCGGAGCTCGGTGGTTTCAAGCTGTAACTCGGCTCGTGACGTTGGGCTGGTTCCTGTGCCCGACACGCTCTGTGCGTTCTCCTCCCGGCTGGGAGAGGCTGGGGCCGGAGCTGCCTGTTGTTTAGGTCTCACGTGGTGCGGGCTGGGGGGGCGGGGGGGGGAAGAGGCCCCCCTGTCGGAAAGGGAAAACAAGGGGGCTGAAACGCGTGAGCTGGCAGGATGTCTCCGGGCCTGGGCTGCCATCTGAAATGGCGTTAAACGGACACGCAGAATTGGCTGGCTTCCTGGTTGGTGGCAGTTCAGGAGCCCCTCGGGCACGGCTCGCCTGGCACAGAGACGCAGCTGGGGAACAGCCACACGGTGACCCGCGCGGTGCTGGCTCGCCGGGTGCTGCGATGCAGCCACCTCTGGGGGGAGGCAGCTGGGGAACAGCCACACGGTGACCCGCGCGGTGCTGGCTCGCCGGGTGCTGCGATGCAGCCACCTCTGGGGGGAGGCAGCTGGGGAACAGCCACACGGTGACCCGCGCGGTGCTGGCTCGCCGGGTGCTGCGATGCAGCCACCTCTGGGGAGGGGCAGCTGGGGAACAGCCACACGGTGACCCGCGCGGTGCTGGCTCGCCGGGTGCTGCGATGCAGCCACCTCTGGGGGGAGGCAGCTGGGGGACAGTGACGCTGTGTGTGGGTGGCTTGCGTGGCGCTGAGAGGCGGCTGGGTCTGGAACGGGGGAGAGTTGGGGAACAGCTGCACCTATGGCCGCATTGGGGAGGGCTTGACCTGCGCTGAGATGCAGCCGCTTCTTGGGAAGGGCAGCTGGGGAACAGCCACACGTAACACTACATGATGCTGCATAACGCTGGCTCTCCTGGTGCTGAGATGCGGCCACCTCTGGGGTGTGAGGCAGCTGGGGAACAGCCGCGCGTAACGCCGGCTCTCCCGGTGCTGAGATGCAGCCACCTCTGGGGCGGCTGGGAACCGTCGTGCCGCTGCGTGCTGACTTCGGCGAGTGCTCCCTTATCTGATGGGGGCAGCGTTGGGCGTGCCAGAGACGGGCTGGAACTGCTCACGCTGGAATGTGGCCAGGCGTTGGAGCAGGAGCGCGGGGCCGGCCTTCCCACTGACCTTGGGGGCCTGAAAGCTGAGCCGCTGCGTTGGGCCTTATCTCCTCCGCCCCCTCCCTAGAGCCCGGCAGGGTCCAGCCTGGTGGGAGACGCCCGCGCCGATCGCCCCTCCGCCGAGGAGCGAGGCATGCTGGGCCCCGGGGCCTGCGGAAGGATCCAGGATCAAAGCCTGAGCAGCGTGAGTCATGCTCCCCGTGGGTGCTGCCTCCTGGCCGCTCCCTGCGCCCGGAAAGGAGGGGGTGGTGGACGCACATGCCTTCAGTCTGGGCTGCGAGTGGGCGGCCTGAGCCGAAAGCCCGAGCCCTCCTGATGGCCCTAGCGCTTTGCTTGCGGCTCGGGCGCCGGGCGCCGTGTTATGTGCGGCTGTTCCTGGCTGCTCCACCCAAGAGGTGGCTGCATCTCAGTGCTGGCCGAGTCATCCCCATGCGGTGTTATGTGTGGCTGTTCCCCAGGTGCCCCGCCCCAGAGGTGGCTGCATTTCAGTGCTGGGCAAGTGATCGCTGCCTACAGTCGGTCCTGTTGTTTGCGTGTCCAGTTGTTCAGGGTGACGTGATTTCTTAAGCTGGAGCCTCGTTACTGTCAACCTTTATTCTGTGATGAAAACCCTTTCAGAGGAGGGTCATGTGAATTAAGTGTCCAGTACGTTCAAAGCGTGGGAGTGGGGTCTGGTGATTAGAACGGGGGGGCTGGGAGCCGGGACTCCTGGGTTCTCTCCCCGGCTCGGAGAGGGCAGTGGGGGCTAGTGGTCAGAGCTAGGCCCAGCCCTGGGAGCAGGATGCTAGTGCTGGTAAACAGGCTTGGCCTGAATGTAGACGCTGTTCCTGGACGCAGGGTGTTGTCTGCCTGAGCCCTGGGTGGGGGGCACAAGCCCGGGGGGGGGGAACCTGCCCCCCCATCCAGCCGTGCTGACTCCCCCGTCTCTGTCCCCACAGTAGCCGCTCTGCTGCCGCTTCCCCAGCTCAGCACCATGTCGGAGGGCTGGGTGGACTGCCCCACCCTGGGGCCCGGATGGAAGCGCCGGGAGGCCTACCGCCGATCCGGGGCCACCTGTGGACGGACGGACACCTACTATCAGGGGTACGGACACTGCTCCTCCCTTGGGGGCAGGGGGAGGGGGTGGGCAGCCCCCGCAGCAGAGGGTCGGGGTGAGGATCGTGTTCTGCAAAGCCACAGCGGCAGCCCATGTGGACACGGCACGGGAGGGGAAACTGAGGCACGGGAGGGCCTCGGCCTCAGTGGGTCAGAGCCAGAACTCCGGGCTCCTCTGGGGTTCAGGCGCTGCCCCTGCAGCCCTCCCGCTCCCTGGATCTCTCCACCCCCCCGGCCTGGCATCTGGGATTCGGGGGCCTCCAGTCGGTCCCAGCCTCGTCACGCATGAGCGCTGGCCCTGACCCCGGCCTGCCCTAGTGCTCTGTGGGAGAGGAGCTGCCTGCTCCAGCCGTGCAGCCCCCTCTAAGACAGGGTGCGACTGTCTGCAGCTGAAGATAACTCTCCTTCGCCCGCCCCCTCTGCTGGATGGAGTCTATGTACCTTCTCCCAAGCCAGCTGGGAGCCAGGACTCCTGGGTTCTCTCCCTGGCTCTGGGGTGGGGGGAGTGGGGTGTAGTGGTTAGAGCAGTGGGGGCTGGGAGCCAGGAATCCTGGGTTCTCTCTGGCTCTGGGGGGGGGGAGTGGGGTGTAGTGGTTAGAGCAGTGGGGGCTGGGAGCCAGGACTCCTGGGTTCTCTCCTGAGTTCTCCCCCCGTTGTCTGCGTGTGGATCAGGGTGTGCGTCTTTCCTCCCAGCCCCCGAGTCCGTTGCTGGCGCGTGTGCTTTTTCAGTTAAAAACCCGCATGTTATGAAATGAAACCGTCCCCCCTCTGTCCCCTCCCCCGCCGGCGCTCGAGGCCTCTCGTTCGGCCTGCGGTTCTGCCTCCAGCCACCAGAGCCTCGGCGTAGCCCCCGGCTGCTCCCCGGTCGCGTGAGTCTCCTCTCCCCGCCCCTCTGGGGCTGCTCTTGGGTTGCATTAGTAGCCAGGTCGCAGTAGTGGCTAGAAACTGGGGCGGCTCCCTGTATCCCCACAGCGTGTCTAATCCAAACAGCCCTGGGGGGCAGGAGGCATAGACCCCTCCGCTCAGTGCCCTCCCTGTCCCAGCGCACTGCCTGGCCGTGGCCGCGGTCCAGGGCGCCTCTCCGCCTCCCGCCCCGGCATCCACGAGGCGCTCAGCCGGCTGGAGCCTTCCAGCTGGGACCCTCGCCGGGCCGGCTTCCCTGCAGCTTGGGCCGGGTCTGCGGCCGCACGGCGCCGCCGGGAAATCCCCACTGGAACCGCTTCCCGCTCCCTGCCAGCCCAGAGGCGAAATCATCCCGGCTCTGCCGAGAACCAGGGGCTGCGAGCTGAGGCGTGGCCAATCCGGGTTATAAATTGACTAGTCCAAAGTGCAAGGCCGTGCAGCCGGCGGGGGGAGGAACGAGATTTTCTGCTCTGAGCCGGCGCGGCTCAGCTGGGAGTGACGGCGGGGCTGGGTGGAGCGGTCGGGCGCAGGGGGCACGGGCGAGCCTAGGCCGGACCAGCTGCGATGGGGAAATATTCAGGCCTCTGGACTCGCGCGTCCCGCTCCCCGGGGAGACGCAAGCGGTGGGGAGGGGGGCCGGTTGCTTGTGCTCGGTGCGTCGGGAGGGAGAAGAGTTAGCGAGACGAAAGCCCGTCGGCGGCCCGAGGAGCAGTGCAGGCTGCGAAGGAGACGGTTCCCCACAGACTCCCGTGAGTGTGGGGCAACCAGCTGGGATCTTAGGCGGGTCTCGGACGCCGAATTCCCCGTGTAGGGGGCACGTTTCGCCCTGCGTGGGGCAGCTCTAACCGCCCGCCGTTCCCTTCCGTCGGCCGACTGGCGCTTCGCTCTTAACGCTGCCCTGCTCGTGGGCGCCTCCTTGGGAACCTGCCCTCCCAGATCCTCCGAGCGGGTTTTTGCAGCAGGGGTCGGAGAGGAGCAGATGGCAGGAGCTGGCTGGCACGTCATTGATCCCCCTGGCTCGTCCCCTGGCCTGCTCTTCTGCTGTGACGGGGGACCCGGATTCAGTAGCCACGAGTCCCCCGTGCCCCCCTACCCAACCCTCTTTAGCCTCCTGCCTGTTTCACATCAAAAGAGAATGATTGTGCCGTGAAATTCCCATCTCTTGTCTGAGCAGCGTCTCCCTCCTCCCCTGTAGCCGTTGTCCCCCTGCATTATTACCTTGTGGCCGTGAGTTCCACAGGCTAATTTTGTGCTTCATGAAACAATGTGGCCTTTCCACGTCGTTCGCGAGTGAGCCTGTTCTCCCGGCTCCCTTTGGCTCCAGGCAGGTGCATCACTTCCCAGGGTGGGTGGGGGGGTATTCCTAGCCCCCCAGGCCAGGCTGGGGTGCCCTCCCTGACGCCTGCTCTGCCTCTCCTCCCGCAGCCCCAACGGCGAGAAATTCCGCAGCAAGATCGAGCTCACCCGGTTCCTGGGGCCCTCGCAGGACCTGACCAACTTCGACTTCAAGAACGGCGTGCTCCGCGACCCGCCCCCCAAGGTACCGGGGCATGGGGGGAGCGCGCCCACACGGGAGGGTCAGAATCCCCGCGGCAGGCCGGACCACGGGCGCGGTGCCGAAAACTCGGCTGGGTTTCTTGCCAACCCGGAGCCGCCTCCCCTTTATAAATCGATGCCCCAAAAAAGTGGTTCCTAGTTGGAAGAAGACCTCTCCATCCGTGATCCTGTTGCTCCCGCGTCCTCTTCCGAGGGCCTGGGTGTTCCTGCCTGTTAGGAATGCGCTGAGCCGTGCTTAGCCGGTGCCGAGGGCGGCTGTTCCCAGCCGACTCTGGTTGGTGATTTTAGCCGTGCCCGGGGCTCCGGCAGAAACTCCGGTCGCCTTCGGTCCGTCCGGGTGAGACTCACCCGTGGCACAAACAGGCCCTGGCCGCAGGCGGCTACGGGGAATGCGTACGGCTGGCGACTCTCAGACCCGGAAATGAAGGCGAAGGATTGATGGGAAACCCAGATTGGCCTGTGCATGGCCACGGTGGCACCGAAACCCCCCCCCACACACACACACACTAGTCCCTGGAGCCCACGGAAAGCCAAGCCAGGAGGCGGGTGTGGCGCAAACCTCACCCCGCCAGTCCCCATGTGCCGGGTGGAGTCCGGGAATGCCTCTTTCAGACCCGTGTTGCCTCCCGCCTGCGGCCGGGGTCCATTACGTCTGCCCCCAGCGGCGTGTTCCGGGGAGCCAGAATTAGGGTCCCGCTCGATCGGCCCCGGCCGGGCGGTTGGCTCCGTGCGCCAAAACTCCCTCCAAAGCGGCCACGGTAACGGAGCCTTTTGCGCTGGTGCGGTCGGCTCGTGTGTCGCAAGCTGCTGATTGTGCAAGCGGCCGCCCTTGGGCCAGCTGCTCCCACTGCCAGCCGGTGTCCATGCCTGCGCGGCCGCCATTCCGGCTAGTGAACGCGCTTCCCGGGGGCTGGGAGCCCGGACTCCTGGGTTCTCTCCCCAGTTCTGGGAGGGGAGTGTGGGGTCTAGTGGTTAGAGCAGGGGGCTGGGAGCCAGGACTCCTGGGTTCTCTCCCCAGTTCTGGGAGGGGAGTGTGGGGTCTAGTGGTTAGAGCAGGGGGCTGGGAGCCAGGACTCCTGGGTTCTCTCCCCAGCTCTGTGAGGGGAGTGGGGTCTAGTGGTTAGAGCAGGGGGGCTGGGAGCCAGGACTCCTTGGTTCTCTCCCCGGCTCTGTGAGGGGAGTGGGGTCTAGTGGTTAGAGCAGGGGGGCTGGGAGCCAGGACTCCTGGGTTCTCTCCCCGGCTCTGGGAGGGGAGGGGGTGTAGTGGTTAGAGCAGGGGGCTGGGAGCCAGGACTCCTGGGTTCTCTCCCTGGCTCTGGGAGGGGAGTGGGGTCTAGTGGTTAGAGCAGGGGGGCTGGGAGCCAGGACTCCTGGGTTCTCTCCCCGGCTCTGGGAGGGGAGGGGGTGTAGTGGTTAGAGCGGGGGGCTGGGAGCCAGGACTCCTGGGTTCTCTCCCTGGCTCTGGGGGAGGAGTGGGGTCTAGTGGTTAGAGCGGGGGGCTGGGAGCCAGGACTCCTGGGTTCTCTCCCTGGCTCTGGGAGGGGAGTGGGGTCTAGTGGTTAGAGCAGGGGGCTGGGAGCCAGGACTCCTGGGTTCTCTCCCCGGCTCTGGGAGGGGAGGGGGTGTAGTGGGTCAGAGCTGGGGGGGGCTGGGAGCCAGGACTCCTGGGTTCTCTCCCCAGCTCTGGGAGGGGAGTGGGGTCTAGTGGTTAGAGCAGGGGGCTGGGAGCCAGGACTCCTGGGTTCTCTCCCCGGCTCTGGGAGGGGAGGGGGTGTAGTGGGTCAGAGCTGGGGGGGGCTGGGAGCCAGGACTCCTGGGTTCTCTCCCCGGCTCTGGGAGGGGAGGGGGGTGCAGCACATAATGCAGGGTTGGCTCAGGAATGGCAGATGGAGGGGGGCATCACACGGGGGCTGTGGGGAAGGCCTGGCTGAGCTCCCACCCCATGTTCCGGGGGGTTGGGACCCCACCTCCAGACCCGCTCACCTTGTGCCCTGTACAGGTCAAGAAGGCCCAGAAGAGACGCCTCTCGCTGTCGGAGCCAGAACCCCCGACCCCCCCTGAGCAGCCGCCCCCCAAACAGCAACCCATGAAGCCGGAGCCCCCGGAGCAGCCGCCCCCGCCCCTCCCGGAGCGACGCCCCCGCAAGCGCCCGGCGCCCCTGCTGGAACCCCAGGAAGCGGCGCAAGATGCCGTAGTGGCGTGAGTTCCCCCCAGCCACCTGGGCTGCCCTGTCCCCTGAGCCCTCCGGGTAACGGTGCAAACGCTACGGGGAGGTGCCGAGAGCCCGGCCGGACGCCTGGGTTCTGTCCCTGGCCCTGGGAGGGCAGTGTGGCCTAGTGTTCAGAGCGGGCTGGGGCTGTGACGTCCCAGTGTCCCCGGTCCGTCTCCCGCGCCACGAGCCCCCCCCCCCGGCACAGGAACTGCCTGGCAGGCGTCCGTCCCTCTGGCCAGGCCTAGCGGGGTCCCTGCCCCCCTGGGGGTGGCTGTGAGCTCGCCACTAACCTGGGGGGCCCCAGACGCGGGACCTCAGCAGCCCACCTCTGCCTTCCAGATGCTGCGCCAGCTGCCAGAACTACTTCCCCGGGGTGATGCTGCCCAGCCAGAGACGCTGCCGCTGGCTGTGCCCGGACTGCCGAGGTGGGTGAGCAGGGTGGGGAGGGGCGCGATCCCGGCCGCCTTGGGGGCCTCCTGCTGATTTGCCCAGCTCCCTGGCCCCCCCTAGGCTGCGAACCCAGGTGTCCTGTCCGGACTCCGCCCCAGAGGCGGCTGCATCTCAGTGCTGGGCGAGTCATCCCCTTGTGGCGTTGTCTCTGTGCCCCAGTTGCCCCACCCCAGAGGCGGCTGCATCTCTGGGAGACTAACGCAGCTGCCCTGGTGCGGCTACCTGTTGGGTTGAGCCTCGGCCGCAGGTGCCAACGCCGGCTTCTTTCTTTCAGCCCAGAGAAGAGACTTCAACAGGGAGCAGCGGTTCTTCAAGGTAAGGGCCGGGCTGAGAGCCAGGACTCCTGGGTTCTCCCCCGGCTCTGGGAGGGGAGTGGGGTCTGGTGGTTAGAGCAGGAGGGGCTGGGAGCCAGGACTCCTGGGTTCTCTCCCTGGCTCTGGGAGGGGAGTGGGGTCTAGTGGTTAGAGCTGAGGGGGCTGGGAGCCAGGACTCCTGGGTTCTCTCCCCGGCTCTGGGAGGGGAGTGGGGGCTGGTGGTTAGAGTGAGGGGTGGGGGCTGGGAGCCAGGACTCCTGGGTTCTCTCCCTGGCTCTGGGAGGGGAGTGGGGTCCAGTGGTTAGAGCTGAGGGGGCTGGGAGTCGGGTCTCCAGGGGGCTGGGGCTGTTTCCCTGGTCCCCTCCTCGTTGGGGGGCGGGCGAGGGGCCGTGGCTGCTCCGGCTGAAGGCCCTGCCCCTCTTGCAGCGGGTGGGCTGCGGGGCCTGCCAGGCCTGCCAGATCCCCGAGGACTGCGGCATCTGCACCGTGTGCACCGTGCGGGCCAAGAACCCCGAGCTCCGGATCGGCAGGAAATGCCTCCTGCGCCGCTGCCTGAAAATCGTCAAGAAGGTACCGGCAGGCGGCCTGCCCCTCCCCTCCCCGGCTCCCCCCTCTGCCCGCCTGGTGCCCCCCACTCCCGACCCGCAGCCCCTGCTAGCCCAGCCCTGGGCTCCCCTCCCGCCCTGCCGGTGCCCCTCACTCCCGGCCTCTCCCCTCTGCCTGCGCAGGGCTTCGGCTGCGGCGTGTGCCAGGGCTGCCAGGCCACCGAGGACTGCGGCAGCTGCTACATCTGCCTGCGGAGGCTGAAGCCGGGCCTGAAGCGGCAGTGGAAATGCCTGAAACGCCGCTGCCTCAAGAAGAAGGTAGCGGGGGCGGCTGTGGGGGGGTCATTGGGAGGGCAGCTGTGGAACCCTCCACCCATGCGGGGTGGGGACACAGGGCGGGGCAGCTCTCGGCTCCCCGCCCCAGGGGCTTGCGGGAAGGGGAGGGTCGGGATGGGGCCCCTGCCCCCCACTTCTGGCAAGGCTCCGCTGCCCCTTTCAAGGGGTGCCACAGTGAGGGGGAGAGCGCCCCCCGCCCAGCACCCCCCTGCAGCACGGCGCCCCCCAGCGCCCGACCCTGCCTGCCAGGGGAGAGCACCCCCCGCCCAGCCCCCCCCCTGCAGCACGGCGCCCCAGCGCCCGACCCTGCCTGCCAGGAGAGCGCCCGCCCAGCACCCCACAGAACAGCACCCCCAGTGCCCGACCCCGCCTGCCAGGAGAGCACCCCGCCCAGCCCCGCAGCACGGCGCCCCAGCGCCCGACCCTGCCTGCCAGGAGAGCGCCCCGCCAGCACCCCCGCAGCACGGTGCCCCTGCCCAGCCCCCGCAGCACGGTGCCCCCAGTGCCCAGCCCTGCCTGCCAGGGGAGAGCGCCCCCTGCCCAGCCCCCGCAGCACGGCGCCCCTGCCCAGCCCCATCACCCCTAGTACTGCGGCTGGGACTAACTATCTCCTGGTGTGCAGCAGAAGTCGGTGGTGGCGAAGAAGGCCGGGTACGGCCCCCGGAAACTGACCGTAGTAAGTACCCGCCCTGCTGTTTGGAGCCCCCCTCGGCACAGCTTCCCAGCATGCCCTGCGGCCTGGGGGGCGGTTCCCAGCATGCCCTGCGGCCTGGGGGGGGTTCCCAGCATGCCCTGCGGCCTGCATATATATGTGTGTTTGTGGGTGGGGGATTCCCAGCACGGCCTGCGGCCTGGGCAGGGGGCATGGCTTCCCAGCCTGCCCTGGGGACTGCGGGGGTGCTGTCCCCGCCTGCCCCGCGGCCTGTGGGGGGGGGGGGGCATGGCTTCCCAGCCTGCCCTGTGGACTGCGGGGGTGATTTCCCAGCCTGCCCTGCGGCCTGTGGGGCATGGCTTCCCAGCCTGCCCTGTGGACTGCGGGGGTGATTTCCCAGCCTGCCCTGCGGCCTGTGGGGCGGGGGGGGCATGGCTTCCCAGCCTGCCCTGTGGACTGCGGGGGTGATTTCCCAGCCTGCCCTGTGGGCCGTGTGTGTCACGGAGGCGCGGTATAGTGCGGGGGGCGCAGGCGCTTGCAGCTCCCTGGTGTGTGTGGGGGGGGCCGCATGTGGCTCCCCGGTGTTGTGGGGGACATGGGTGTGTGCGGCTCTCCGGCATTAGTGTAGTTGGGGGGGCGGTCACGTGGCTCCCCGGTGTGGGTGGGGGCGGTCGCATGTGGCTCCCTGGTGTGAGTGTAGTCGGGGCGGGCGGGCATGTGGCTCCCGGCGTGGGTGTAGTCGGGGTGGGCATGTGGCTCCCGGCGGGTATGTGGGGAGGGTGGGCACGTGCAGTCCCCGGCGTGGGTGTAGTCGAGGCGGGTGTGAGTGGCTCCCGGCGTGGGTATGCGGGAGGCGGGCACGTGCAGTCGCCCGGCGTGGGTGTAGTCGGGGTGGGGGGGGGGCGTGTGTGGCTCCCCTGCGGGGTATGTGGGGAGGGTGGGCACGTGCAGTCCCCCGGCGTGGGTGTAGTCGAGGGATGGGGGGCAGGCGTGTGCAGCTCCCTGGTGTGGGTATGGGGGGGCGGCTCCCTGGTGTTGGGGTGTTTGTGTGTGTGGGGCGGGCGTGTGCGGCTCCCCGGCGTGGGTGTAGTTGGGGGGGGGGCTCTCCAGTGTGGGGCGGGTGGGTGCCTGTGGCTCCCTGGCACTGCTGCCCTGTGGGTCTTGCCTCTCTGTGCCCCCCCCAGAGGGGAGCTGGCAGCGGGTACAGCTGCGGCCTGGCCACGCCGCCCCGTGGCACCTAACAGCCGCGCGTGGGGGACGGGCCCACCCGAAGCCGCCCCTTGGCCCTGGCCGAAGCTGCAGTGAGGGGCCGGAACCCTGCCCCCCCCCGCATGGGGCCCCCGCCCCCCATGAGCTCGCTGCCCCAGTATGATTAGAGCGGGGGGGCCGGGGCCAGGACTCCTGGGTTCTCTCCTGGCTATCGGAGGGGAGTGGGGGCTGGTGGCTGAGAGCAGGGGGGGGCTGGGGCCAGGACTCCTGGGTTCTCTCCTGGCCGTGGTCCAGCTGACTCTGCGTCTCTCTCACTCCTTCCTGTCCCTTCTTCCTTCTGTCCCTGTCGCTTCCCTGCCCTCAGGACGGGCCCCAGCTCGCCCCGGGGAGGCGCCGCAGGAGGCTGCCAGCCGCCGGGCCCAGCGCTGTGAGTGGGTGTGGGCGGCGGGGAGCACTTCTGGGAGAGCGCGCCACCCCCGGGGGCAGCTGGGAGCCGGGGCAGCTGGGTTCTCTCCCGGCTCTGGGAGGGGAGTGGGGTCTGGTGGTTAGAGCAGGGGGGGTTGGGAGCCAGGACTCCTGGGTTCTCTTCTGGCTCTGGGAGGGGAGTGGGGCTAGTGGTTAGAGTAGGGGGGGTTGGGAGCCAGGACTCCTGGGTTCTCTCCTGGCTCTGGGAGAGGAGTGGGGCTAGTGGTTAGAGCAGGGGGGCTGGGAGCTAGGACTCCTGGGTTCTCTCCCGGCTCTGGGAGGGGAGTGGGGGCTACTGGTTAGAGCAGGGGGGCTGGGAGCCAGGACTCCTGGGTTCTCTCCTGGCTCTGGGAGGGGAGTGGGGGCTAGTGGTTAGAGCAGGGGAGGAGGGGTGGGTTGGGTTGGGGGGCCCGTGGCAGCTGTGGGTGGGCTCTGCTCTGGCTCTGTCCTTCTGCCAGCCTGGCCGCGCTGCCGCGTCCTGTGAGCGTCTCTTCTCTTCCTTCTCTGTCTCCGCCAGGACGGCCTGGCCCCTAAACCTCGGCGCCGTAAGAGATTAACCCCAGCCGCAGCAGCCACAGTGAGTGCGGTGCCAGCCCCCGTTCCCCCCCCCCCACGTCGTCCCTGGTCCCAGCCCCTCCCCCCAGAGCCGGGGAGAGAACCCTGGAGTCCTGGCTCCCAGGCTCCAGCATCCCCCATTCCTAGAGTTGCCTTCGGAAGGGCCTGGCGCACGCAGAGTTAACCCTAGAGGTGGCGGAAGGGGGGGCACACGTCCTGCTCTGGGCAGGGACTTTGCCCCCCCACCTCCACCCCAAACAAGCTCTCATGGAGCCAGGACTCCTGGGTTCTCTCCCCGGCTCTGGGAGGGGAGTGGGGTTTGGTGGTTAGAGCGGGGGGGTGGGGGGCAGGGAGTCAGGACTCCTGGGTTCTCTCCTCGCTGTGAGGTCTCTGGCAGTAGGGGTGACCCAGGCTGTGTCTGGCGCGCTGGGGGCACTCTGCATCGCGTCGGGGGGGGGACGGGAACCCCGACATTAGAGTCCAGCCTTGGCCCCTTCCTAGCACTGTGGGGCCTGAGCCCAGCAGGGCTCCGTAGGGGCTGGGTGAGCTCTGTGGCCCCTGGCACTGCCGGCTGGTCCCTCTCTGCCGTGGGGCAGCTGTGCGCAGCCTCCCATCCGGCCAGGGGGGCCTGAGCCGGGCGGGGGTGGTGACACGGGGGACGCCTGGCAGCCAGCAGGGCCGGATGGGCAACAAGCCGGGGGCGGCGATCCAGCCCCGTCCTCTGGTACCACCCAGCTCCGGTCGGGTGATGGACCCAGGTGTCCTGGTCACCTTCCCCCGCCCTGAATTCTGGGGGAAGAGGGACCCAGGTGTCCGGGCGGTCCCCCCTCCCCAGCCCGGACTCCGGAGGAGGAGGGACCCAGACATCTGGGCCGCTGTTCCCCTCCTCTCCTGCCAGGCCCGGCATGTGTTCCACAGAAGGGACCCTGGCGTCCGGGTGACCCTCCCCCCGCCCCTCACCTTGTCTCCCCTTCGCTCCCCCCAGAAATGGAAGCCGTCGTTGGAGCGAGACCCCGGTGGCCTCTCAGGCTCGCGGCGCAGGGTGAGTGAGAGACGGGGCCGGAGCCAGCTCAGACCCGCCTGCCGCAGGGGGAGCCCCATAGGCAGGGGTGGGGCAAAGTCCTGGGGCTGAGCCAGCGAGGGGAGTGCGGTCGAGGGGCTAGAGCGGGGGGGCTGGGAGCCAGGACTCCTGGGTTCTCTCCCCGGCTCTGGGAGGGGAGTGGGGTCTAGTGGTTAGAGCGGGGGGGGGGCTGGGAGCCAGGACTCCTGGGTTCTCTCCCCAGCTCTGGGAGGGAAGTGGGGTCTAGTGGTTAGAATGGGGGGGGGGGCTGGGAGCCAGGACTCCTGGGTTCTCTCCCCGGCTCTGGGAGGAGTGGGGTCTGGTGGTTAGAGCAGGGGTGGGGGCGGGGAGCCAGGACTCCTGGGTTCTCTCCCTGGCTCTGGGAGGGGAGTGGGGTCTGGTGGTTAGAGTGGGGCTTGGAGCCAGGACTCCTGGGTTCTCTCCCAGCGCGGGGAGGGGAGCGAGGTCTAGGGGTTAGAGCAGGGGGGGCTGGGAGCCAGGACTCCTGGGTTCTCTCCCCAGCTCTGGGAGGGGAGTGGGGTCTGGTGGTTAGAGCGGGGGGGGCTGGGAGCCAGGACGCCTGGGTTCTCTCCCCGGCTCTGGGAGGGGAGTGGGGTGTGGGGGTTAGAGCAGGAGGGGATGGGAGCCAGGACTCCTGGGTTCTCTCCCTGGCTCTGGGAGGGGAGTGGGGTCTGGTGGTTAGAGCGGGGGGGGGGGCTGGGAGCCAGGACTCCTGGGTTCTCTCCCGGCTCTGGGAGGAGCAGGGTTTGGTGGTTAGAGTGGGGGGGGCTGGGAGCCAGGACACCTGGGTTCGCTCCCTGGCTCTGGGAGGGGAGTGGGGTCTGGTGGTTAGAGCAGGAGGGGCTGGGAGCCAGGACTCCTGGGTTCTCTCCCCGGCTCTGGGAGGGGAGTGGGGTCTGGTGGTTAGAGCGGGGAGCCAGGACTCCTGGGTTCTCTGCCCGGCTCTGGGAGGGGAGTGGGGTCTGGTGGTTAGAGCGGGGGGGGCTGGGCGCCAGGACTCCTGGGTTCTCTCCCTGGCTCTGGGCCCCAGAAACAGCTGGGTAAAGTCTGGTGGTTAGAGCGGGGCGGGGCGCCAGGACTCCTGGGTTCTCGCCCCGGCTCGGGGCGGGGCGTGGGGTCTGGTGGGTCGCGCCGGGGGGCTGGGAGCCAGGACTCCTGGGTTCTCTCCCCGGCTCTGGGAGGGGAGTGGGGTCTAGTGGTTAGAGCAGGGGGGGCTGGGAGCCAGGACTCCTGGGTTCTCTGCTCGGCTCTGGGCGGGGAGTGGGGTCTAGTGGTTAGAGCTGGGGGGGCTGGGAGCCAGGACTCCTGGGTTCCATTCCTGGCTAGGAAGTGTGGCTGGTGGTTCTGTGGCTGACGGTCTCCCCCAGTGCTTCTCTCCCCCCCACCCCCCCGCTCTGTTCCATGGACTAACTCTCCTGTGTGTCGCCTGCCCGCTGTGCCCCTCCCCCCCTCGCCGTGGGGCCCCCCTGCTGTCTCGCCCGGCCTGGCCCTGGGGCCCTGCTGCTCCGGGGAGACAGGCCTGTTGGGCTGGATCTTCTCGTGTTTCTCTGACGCCGGGCACAGCGCCCCCCGTCCGCCTGGCAGCCCCCGGCTGCGGTTCCCTCGGCGAGTCTCTCCCGACGTCCCAGGCCGCCTCGGGCACTAGAGCTGGAAGGGGCATCGGCGGGTCCAGCCCCGGCGCTGAGCCGGGACCAAATGGACCTAGGTTCTAACCCTCCGCGGGCGCGGCCCCTGGATCCGGGCAGGGCACTGGCCTGGGGCTCCGCAAAGGGGACAGTCCGGGAGCCAATCTCGGGTAGGGGCGGAGGGGGGACTTTCTCTCTGGGTCCGGCCGTGGGGCGGCCCCTGCTGCGATCCTGCGGCCTGTTCCGGTGCCCGCAGTTCAAGGAGGAAGTGGGTCGGTCGGGGAGAGGCTGGGAGCTGAACAAAAGGGAAGTGAGGGGCTGGGTCGCTGAGTCACCACGTGCCCGCGGCACTCCAGGGAGCCGGCGCCCCAGCCCGTGGCCACGGGTCGGGCCTGGATTTGGGGAGCTGAGTTGGCAGCGAGAGACGGTTCATCTCTAGCTTGCGCCTGGGATGGGCGGGAGGCGCTAGATACCTGAAGGCAGGAGCTAGAGCCCTGAGGTCACATGGCCTGAGTCTGGGGGGCCGGGCCCCCCAGCTGGGGTCATTCAGCCGTCGCTCTGCGTGCCCAGGGCTCCCCTCAGTGCTCCCCATACCCCCGCCGTACGCCCCCCTTGGCAGGCCGGCAGTTTCCTGGCGCCGGGGACGGGGAGGGGGCCGTGTACGGCCGGCCTCTCCCCCCCCCCCCCCCTGACCCGGCGCCTCTCTCCCCGCCCGGCAGCTCTGCTCCAAGAGCCGGCGGAACCGCAAGTGCGGGGAGTGCGAGGCCTGTCTGCTGAAAGCCGACTGCGGCCGCTGCGACTTCTGCCGGGACAAGCCCAAGTTCGGCGGCGAGAACCTCAAGCGCCAGAAGTGCCGCTGGAGACAGTGCCTGCGCTTCGCAATGGTTGGTGGCCTGCCCGCCCGGCTCGTGGGGTCCGGCTGCTCTGGGAGGGCAGGGGCACGGTGCCGAGCGCTGAGCTGGAAGGGACTTGAGGAGGCGTATCCCTGGCTGGCGCGGCTCCGGCTGGACTGGGGCGGCTGCTCGCCCCGGCTGGCGCGGCTCCGGCACGGTTCCGGCTGGGCTCCGGCGGGGCGGGCGCTCGCCCCGGCTGGCGCGGTTCCGGCTGGGCTCCGGCGGGGCGGGCGCTCGCCCCGGCTGGCGCGGCTCCGGCTGGGCTCGGCGGGCGGGCGCTCGCCCGCTGGCGCGGCTCGGCTGGGCTCGGCGCGCGGGCGCTCGCCCGGCTGGTGCGGCTCGGCTGGGCGCGGCGCTCGCCCGGCTGGCGCGGCTCTGGCTGGCCTCGCGCTCGCCCCGGCTGGCGCGGCTCCGGCTGGGCTCGCGCTCGCCCCGGCTGGCGCGGCTCCGGCTGGGCTCGCGCTCGCCCCGGCTGGCGCGGCTCCGGCTGGGCTCGCGCTCGCCCCGGCGGGCGCGGCTCCGGCAGGGCTCGGCTGGGCTCGCGCGCCCGGCTGGCGCGGCTCTGGCTGGGCTCGCGCTCGCCCCGGCTGGCGCGGCTCCGGCTCGGCTCCGGCGGGGCTCGCGCTCGCCCCGGCTGGCGCGCCTCCGGCACGGCTCGGCGGGCGGCGCTTCGCCCGGCTGGCGCGGCTCGCAGCTCGGCGGGCGGGCGCTCGCCCGGCTGGCGCGGCTCGCACGGCTCGGGCGGCGCCGCCCGGCTGGCGCGCTCGGCACGGCAGCCTCGGCGGGCGGGCGCTCGCCCCGGCTGGCGCGGCTCCGGCACGGCTCCGGCGGGCGGCGCCGCCCGGCTGGCGCGGCTCGGCGCAGCTCGGCGGCGGCGCTCGCCCGGCTGGCGCGGCTCGGCCGGTTCCGGCTGGGCTCGGCGGCGGCGCTCGCCCGGCTGGCGCGGCTCGCACGTTCGGCTGGCTCCGGCGGGCGGCGCTCGCCCGGCTGGGCTCAGCGGGCGGCGCTCGCCCGGCTGGCGCGGCTCGGCACGGTTCCGGCTGGGCTCGGCGGGCGGCGCCGCCCGGCTGGCGCGGCTCGCACGGTTCGGCTGGGCTCGGCGGGCGCTCGCCCCGGCTGGCGCGGCTCCGGCACGGTTCCGGCTGGGCTCCGGCGGGGCGGGCGCTCGCCCCGGCTGGCGCGGCTCGGCTGGCACGGCTCGCACGGTTCCGGCTGGGCTCGGCGGGCGGCGCCCGCTGGCGTGGCTCGCACGGTTCGGCTGGGCTCGGCGGGCGGGCGCCGCCCGGCTGGCGTGGTTCCGGCACGGTTCCGGCTGGGCTCCGGCGGGGCGGGCGCTCGCCCCGGCTGGCGCGGCTCCGGCTGGACTGGGGCCGTTGCTCTGGTGGGCTCTGGGCTGGGCTCCCAAGATGCACCGCGGCTCTGGGGCTCGCATCCCGTTGTGGTGGTTGGGGCAGGCCCAATGCCCTGGGGAGGGGAGACAGAGCCCGTTGATGTGGGGCACACGCCTCCTACCGCCCACTCGCCCCGGCTCTGTGCCCCACATCAGGGGAGCGTCTTCCCTCCCGGCCCGCGTCCAGCCCTCTCGCCGTGCTCGTCTTGTGGCGTGGAGCCCGCAGCCGGGCCGTGCGCGCGGAGCCGGGGCTGGGCCTGGCCGAGCGCGGGGGGTTTGTCCCCGGCGGGTTCGTTCGCCTCCCGGGAGGGTGCTCGGGGCCCAGGGCTCCCGGGGACGTCAGTGCAGGTCTTGGCGGCTGCATTCTTCACCTGCAGGTGCCGGGGCCGTTTGTCAGGCCGGGCACAGAGCCAGAGGCACTGCCCAGAAGGGGCTTGTGAAACCGGACGCCTGGGTTCTCTCCTCGGCTCTGGGAGGGGAGCAGGGTCTGGTGGTTAGAGCAGGAGGGGGCTGGGAGCCAGGACTCCTGGGTTCTTTTTCTCTGCCTTTCTGTAAATTTGGACCCTTGATACAAACATCCTGAGCAGGTGTCTGCGCCCCTCCTGACCCTCCCTGTGCAGCCGAACTCCCCTGCCCTGCACCCCACTCTCCGGGGCAGGCGGGGGCCCCCCCCGAACCAGGTGACTCCCACACAGTGGGGGCCGTGTGCAGGCCGGGGTGCGTGGTCCTTGTCGCTGGCTGGGGAGGGGGCAGCGGGCTCCGGGGGAGGGGCAGGAGTGCAGGCGCCCAGAGGCCGTGGGGATGGGCAGGACCGGGCCGACTCTCTCGCTCTCCCTGTCTCTCTCTCTCGCTGTCTCTCTCTTTCTCTCTCTCTCCCTCCCGCTCGCCGCCTGCCCGGCTCTGGCTCTGGCTCTGTCTCTCCCTCTCTTTCCCTTCCCCAGAAGCGGCTGCTGCCGGCGGTGTGGAGCCGCGGGCAGGCGGAGGAGGGGGCGGGGGCCCTGGCCCCCCGGAAGGCCTGGAGGCGCAGGATCGGCCGCAGCCGCCAGCCGGCCCGGATCAAGCAGGTGGGGCGGCGGGTCAAGGGGAGCGGCCAGCAGCGCTGGGCTCGGGGCAGTGCCCCGCCGCAGGTAACTACCTCCCCCTGCCCCGCCCCCCGGCGGCCCGCCCCCCGCCCCGCCCTGCCCGCCCCGCCCCGGCTGTGGGGCCCCCCAGGCCCGTGAGACGCGGCACTCGCCCGGGGCCAAAGACACTCGCGCTTCTCTCTTTCTTCCTCCGCTCCGCCTTCCGGCCCGGTTACCGCTCAGCCTGGGGGGAGGGGAGCCCAGGACTCCTGGGTTCTCTCGCTGGCTCTGGGAGGGGAATGGAGCCTAGTGGTTAGATTGGGACGGGCTGGGAGCCAGGACTCCTGGGTTCTCTCTCCGGCTCTGGGAGGGGAGTGGGGTCTAGTGATTAGATGGGGGGGGGGGGCCGGCTGGAAGCCAGGACTCCTGGGTTCTCTCCCTGGCTCTGGGAGGGGAGTGGGGTCTAGTGGTTAGAGCGGGGCGGGGCTGGAAGCCAGGACTCCTGGGTTCTCTCCCTGGCTTGCCCTGTGACTTTTTGGTTAAGACCTTCTACCTCCGTGTGCTTGTCCCCATCAGTGACTTGGGGTGGTGACAGCGTGTGCGTGGGGGGGACGATCCGGAACGTCGGCTGCACTGCTAGGCCGGGGAATGAGAGTTAATTTTGCTTCTCCCCATAGGTTGCCTGGATTCGGCTCACTCTGGGAGGGGAGTGGGGTCTAGTGGTTGGGGGGGGGGGGGGCTGGGAGCCAGGACTCCTGGGTTCTCTCCCCAGCTCCGGGAGGGGAGTGGGGTCTAGTGGTTAGAGCGGGGGGCTGGGAGCCAGGACTCCTGGGTTCTCTCCCCGGCTCTGGGAGGGGAGTGGGGTCTGGTGGTAAGAGCGGGAGGAGGCTGAGAGCCAGGACTCCTGGGTTCTCTCCCTGCTCTGCAGTGGCGTTGGGGGGCGGCTGTCCGTGGGGGGCTCTGTGCTGCCCCCTGACGCTGTGCTCTGCCCCACAGGAGAAGGAGCGCCCGCCGGGCGGGGAGCTGCGGTTCCTGGCGGAGAAGGGGGTCGCCGAGGCGCCCGGGCAGCTGGTGCTGCTGAAGGATCGGCCACGCAGGGACTTCGTCCTGCTCCGCGACGCCCCCCCGAGCTTCCCCCTCCTGCTGCAGCATGTGAAGGAGGAGCCGGCCACACCCCCGCCCCCCGGCCGGCTGGAGGTGAGAGGGGGCGGCCCCCATTCCCGCTGGGTGTCCCCCTCCAGTGGCGCCCGGCTCCGGGCCAGTCCTCCCCTTTGGGTGACCGGGGGTCCTGGCTGCGTGCCCCGTGCCGGGGTGAGGGCCGGCCCCGGGGCCTGCATCCCCCCCCCCAGCGCCCCTCGACGGCTGCCCTGGCTCTGCGGCCTCAGTCCTGTCCCCGTCTCTCCCCCCCTGCAGGAGCCGGCCCCCACCCCGGTCCTCGCCGCCCCACCCCTGGTGAAGCAGGAGAAGGTGGAGCCCGGATGGGACCTTGCACCGGTAAGAGCCCTCCCAGGGCCAGCGAGAGAACCCAGGAGTCCGGGCTCCCAGCCCCCCTGTTCTAACCACCAGCCCCCACTCCCCTCCCAGAGCCAGGGAGAGAACCCAGGAGTCCGGGCTCCCAGCCCCCCCCCCTGTTTTAACCACTAGCCCCCACTCCCCTCCCAGGGTCAGCGAGAGAACCCAGGAGTCCGGGCTCCCAGCCCCCCTGTTCTAACCACCAGCCCCCACTCCCCTCCCAGAGCCAGGGAGAGAACCCAGGAGTCCTGGCTCCCAGCCCATGTCCATGCTCCCCTGGGAGCTGCCCCGGGCAGGATTCGGGGTGCCCCCAGCGCTCACCCCCTCCCTTGCAGGTGCCGGCGGGGGTGCCCCTGCGGATGGAGGGCCGGGCGCTGGCCAGGGAAGTGGTGGTTCTGGACCCAGCTGACAAGGACGAGGAGGACGAGGAACGCACCCCGGTGGTGAGTGGGGGGGGCTGTTCCATGGGGGCCAGGAGAGAGCAGGGGGCAGTTCTGTGTGGGGCTGGCGCTGTGGGGCAGTGTTGAGGGGTGCATGGGGCATTTCTGGGGGGTGGGGGGCTGGTGCTGGTGGAGGGCGCAGTGATGAAGGGTGAAGGGGGCAGTGCTGGGGGGGCAGGGGCCGCGTTGGAGGCAGTTCTGGGGTGTCTGGCAGTGGGGCGGGGAGGTTGAGGGTGCATGGGGCAGTTCTGGGGGCTGGGGAGGCGCAGTGATGAAGAGTGAAGGGGGCAGTGCTGGGGGGCAGGGGCCGTGTTGAGGCAGGTCTGGGGGAGGGTTGAGGGGTGCATGGGGCAGTTCTGGGGGGCTGGTGCTAGGGCATGGCACAGTGGTGAAGGGGGCAGTGCTGGGGGCGTTCGGGGTAGCACCGGGCAGCCCCTCCTGACCCCCCGTCCCCCCCGCAGATCATGGAGATCTACAGCCTGGGGGCGCTGGCGGGGCGGGCGCCCCTGGACCCGGTGCTGCGGGAGTTCCTGGCCGAGCTGCAGGAGATCCCCTTGCCGGCCCACTGGGAGGTGCAGCCGCCCCTGGGGGGGCCCGACCTGCGGCTGGTCCAGCGCTCGGCCCGCTCCACCATGGCCGCCACCGTCATCCACATCCGCCCGGGGCTCTTCTTCCAGGTGGTGGTGCGCCAGCTGCCCGTGCCGCCCGAGCACGAGGTCTACGCCAGCCACCCCGCCCGCCTCACCACCGTGGACGAGGTGGTGGAGCTGATCTGCGACCTGGAGGCCTATCGGCTGTGCCCGGGCTGGCCGGCCGGCTGGCACGCGGGGCAGCGCTCCCAGGCCTGCGACGTGCTGGTGTACGCGGGCTGCTGCCCCCAGTGCCGCCTCAACCCCTGGCCCTCGGGCAGCGCCGGCCCCTAGGCCCCCCCGCGCCCCCAGAGCTTCTATTTTTGACACTGGAATCGGCTGGACCCGGCCGGGTCGGGGAGGGGGGGGGCAGGGGGGGGCGGCCGGGGGGGGGACGGCGTCAGTTTGTTTTCGTTGCTTGCTTGTCCCTCTCCAGGCTGCGGGAGGGCTGAAGGGACCCCCCCCCCACTGTGGTCACATGAGCAGCTCTAGCCAATGAGCTCTGTCCCCATAGGGCCCCCCCAGGCAGGGCAGAGGGCTCCTTCCTCCCGAGCCCCCCCCCGCTCCCTTTGCAGTGACTGGGGGGGTAGGGATTTCAGACCCCATCTTAAATTGCTTTAACCCCCCCTCGCCCATTGGCCTGGGTCTTCCACCTCCCCTGCCCTTTGGGGGGGGCAGACCCATGCTAGCTTCTCCCCCCCAAGCGATTGCTTCATCTCCAGCATGGGGGGGTCGCTCCCCCTTTCTTCCCCAGTTTAGGCTCCTGTTTTAAAACTTGAATTCTTCCTTGGTGGCGATTTTTCTGCTGCAGGGGAGGGACAGCTCAGGGGAGGTAGAGGACATGGGTTGCCGGGGGCAGAGATGGCCCCATACTGTCCACTCCTCCTCCCCCCACCCCCCCGGCAGTCAGAGGCTAGTGCTAATTTCAGGGAGTTTCTGCCGAAGCCATAACTGCGTCCTTGGTGGGGGACATCCCCCCCCCCGTGGCTGGGGGGGGTAGGGTGTGAAGCACAGATCCCGCCCCACCCCTGTCAGGGTTAGTTCTGTTCTTCCCCCGCCCGCGCACAGAAAGAGGAAAAAAAGGCAAAAAAATTCACCCCAGAAACTCGTCTCTATTTTTTTATGTATTAAAAGTTTTAATGAGTAGATGAGGGCCGGGTCCTGCCTCTGCTTCCCTGGGGAGGGACGGCCCCCCACCCCAGGGTTACAAAACCGTTACCCCTTGGTGGGGGGAGCCCATCTTCCCTGGCGTCCTGCCTGGCACCCGTCAGAGGGTGGGTGTGGTAAGAGGAGTGCAAGCCCCATGGGGAAACTGAGGCAGGCGGGTGGATGAGACTGGCCCATGCTCAGGCAGGAAGTCAGTGACAGCTGGGGAGAGAACCCAGGAGTCCTGGCTCCCAGTTGCGCTCTCCTCCCCTCCCCCGGGCTCACTGTAATCACTGGATCCCACTCCCCTCCCCGAGCCAGGGAGAGACCCCAGGAGTCCTGGCTCCCAGCCCCCCCCCCAGAGCCGGGGAGAGAACCCAGGAGTCCTGGCTCCCAGCCCCACCTCCCACTCCCCTCCCAGAGCTGGGGAGAGAACCCAGGAGTCCTGGCTCCCAGCCCCCCTGCTCTAACCACCCCCCCCCCCACTCCCCTCCCAGAGCTGGGGAGAGAACCCAGGAGTCCTGGCTCCCAGCCCCCACCTGATGATTCACATGCCCCTTTCCCGGGATGTGGTGCCCCTGCCAGCCAAACAGGCATGTTGCTCTTGGTGTTTATGGGGGATGGGGGGGTCACTGCCCCCCATGTCTGAGGCTGAGATGGGGTGGGGTTACCTAGTCGCCAGGGGGTTTCTGCAGTGGGGCCAGGGGCCCGCTTGGGGCCTTTGGTATCCAGCCCCCTTGAGCCAAGGTCTGTCCATCCGTCCATCCCCACGTGGGCCTCGCTGGCTGGGGTCTGCCGGCCCCCCGGCCCTGCCCGCTCCCTGCCCCCTCACTCTGCCGTCCGTCCCTCTACTTATCTATCCCTCTGTCCTCAGGCACCCCAATATCTGTCCCCAGCTGCGCACCCCTCTAGCCCTCCTTGGCAAGGAGCTGGGCGTGGGAGCCGGCCCTGGCGGTGGGAGGTAGATGGGGGGCAGAGGGGAAAGAGGCCTGGGGTCCGTGGGACAGCAGGTGGGGGGTGCCCCACTCAATCAGCCAGCGCTCTCCGACGCAGCCCTGCAGCCCCTGCCCCGGAGGAGCCGCACCAGCCGGCACCGGGGCATGACGACGCCCTGGCAGGCGGGGGGCGTCGCGGCCAGCAGCACGAGGAGAAGCGGGAGCTTGAGGGTGGCCGAGGCTGCGTCTGGCTGGGTGTCGGTGCAGCCGCTCAGGGCCCCCCCCTTATTCTGGGGCAGGGAGCCCAGTCTCCCCCCCTCCCCCCAGCACACCCAGCCTGGACCGGGTCCGGGGGCAGCCGCCCAGGCGTGTCTGTTCCCAGCCGCCGCCGCTCCCACGGTAATTCAGGTTGCGTCAGGGACCTGGTTAAAGCCGCCTGTTCCCAAGGCCTCTGAAATCCACCAGCTTCGGCGGAACCCTTTGAAATGTGGTGCCCTTCAGGAGGGCGGGGGGCCGGGTTAGTGACCCCGATTTGGGATGGTTTGAGCACCGGGTGCCGGAGATATCACCTGCCCCAGAAGAGCCCTTTCCCCAACGTTTCCAAGTGCCGTGTTTTTGTTGGTGTGTGAACACGGTGGCTGCGCCCGGGCCAGAAAAGGGCTCGTGGGTTTCCACACCCTCCAGCAGCCGAAAGGTTACTCTGCTTGCCTTGAAATGTGTGGGGCACGGGGTGGCCTTGGAGAGCCCAATTTGGGGTGGTTAGACCCACCCTGAAATTGGTTTCCAGCTGCTGCCGGGTGCTGTTACACTGAGTGGGTGTAATGACTCGGTAAATTGCGGCCCTCCTGGAGATTGATAGCCGTGAGCTCAGCCGTCAATTAACTTACGGCTAAATGAAGCACCAGGCCCCACCCACCATGAAGGTGTTTTTGGACCGAGGCCTTGTCCCCGGTTCAGCGTTACGTGGGTGAGCGGGATAGGAACATAGCGGCCAGCCTGGGTCAGACCAAAGGTCCATCTAGTCCAGTGTCCTGCCGGCTGCCAGTGGCCGATGCCGCGAGAGCTTCCTTGGGCTTCCGCAAGATGTGCCGATGGTGGCTTCGTAGGGACGCTGCGGAGCGTCATGCTGACAGGTTTGAGTCGCTTATGAGCCTGGAACCTGCTGGAGGGCGAGTGTGAGAATACAGCTTATCTACGGCCCTGAAGCCAAGGGCGAGGTGCGTGACGGGGTAGAAAAGAGCTGGAACCGTGCCCTGGAATTTGGGGCCGGCCGCTTTCCCGTAGCTGGGTCGACTGGCCCCTGCTCCACCGGCGATCTTTGCCTGCCACAAACGGTAGGCACGAGTGACGAACGCGCAGTTTGTAGCCGTATGTTTCATGATCCTAACGAGCGCCAAGAAAAGCCAGTAGCTCTCTCGGGTGTGACCAGCCCATGCGCAAAGGGAAAGACGCCGTAGCAGTAATAAATCGCGTAAGGGGAATGAATACGTTGCCCGAATGCAATAAGGGATCAGGCTACAGCACTAATTCCGACCAGCAGCACGTCTCTTCCTGCTCGACAAGGCAGGAGAGTCGATGGCAAAGCCCCGCCCTCAGCACAGAGGGTTGATTGGGGGGGTCGGTTGTGCCCTTGCAGAACGGCTGAGTGGAGCAGAATTCAAATGTCTGCACGTGGGAGAATGCATAGTGAATGCTGTCCATGTCACCTTAACTCTGCCCTCTTTGGGCACAGCTCCATTAACACGCCAGCCCCACAGTGGCTGAAATGTACACGCACCTCATCTCCTTTTACAACCTGTTTGCAGTGCCTGGGTGTCAGCTCTTTGGATTTTGCCGAGTTCCCTGTTCTGCAAGGAGAGGACATAACCTCCGAGCAACCTCACCTCTGGGTTAGCGTAGCCATGACCACGGTTTGGGAGGGGAGTGGGGTCTGGTGGTTAGAGCAGGGAGAGGGGGCTGGGAGCCAGGACTCCTGGGTTCTCTCCGTGGCTCTGGGAGGGGAGTGGGGTCTGGTGGTTAGAGCAGGGGGGCTGGGAGCCAGGACTCCTGGGTTCTCTCCCTGGCTCTGGATGACCTTGGGCAAGCCCTCCCTCTGTTCTGTTTCTCCATCCGTCTCCCCTGGGAAATGAAATTTAATCTCCTTTTAAAGCCTTTTTGGACCGAAACCCGACTCAGAACTGAGATGAGGCTCCCTGGATTGTCGGTCCCCATCGGCGCCATCCTGCCCTGCATCCCTGGGGCATGAGCTGGCAATGGGGACCTGCCCTGAGCCACCCCCACACCAAGCTGGGGAGAGACAGGCCAGTCAGATGGGAAAACCGTGACCTCGGCCGGTGGGGCTGTTCCTTTCCCATCTCCACTGCCAGGGGAATCCGCCCTCTGCCCCCGCTGCGTCCGGTTCTGCTGCCTGCAATTCCCGAGCAGTCGAGGAGGGGTCTGAGAAGAGCCATGAGGATGATTTAAAGGGCTAGAAACCGGCCTGAGCGCGAGAGGCACCCGCAGCTCCAGCTATTGAGCAGAACAAAGAGACGGCGAAGGGGTGACTAGCTCAGGGCAGGACGTACCGACGTGGGGGACAGATCGTTAATAACAGGCTCCTAGAAGATCTAACACGATCCGACGGCTTTAAACCAAAGCTAGACAAATTCCGGCTGGAAATCAGGGGTAAATCTTTACCAGCAAGAGGAATTAACCAGCGGGTCAGTTACCCAAGGGACGCGATGGATTCGCCATCCCTGACCGTTTTAAAATCAAGCTGGGAAGTTTTTTCCCTAAGAGATCGGCTCTAGGAATGACTTGGGGGCAGATCTCTGGCCCCGGGGGTACAGGGGCTCAGCCGATGCTCACAAGGGTCCATTCTGGTATGGGAAGCTGGAATTCAGCTTCGTTTGTTGCAAGGCAGCTCCGGCGAAGATCAGTTCAGAAATCTCCCGGGTGGCTCGTCCAAACCCAGCACCGGCTCTTTTCCCAAGCGGTGACGTTGATTAAAAATTATTCGGATGATGCAGACGCCCCCTGGCTGGAAGCAAGTGCCGTTGCCATGGTCTGCGGTATTCAGAAAAGTGGCTTCCGTCCGCAACTGGAGCCTCCTGGCTCGGCCGGGGCCTGATTTGACGCGGAGGGACGGGGAAAAGGGGTGACTTGCAGCGGCTTGAGCGGAATTCATTTCCGGAAAGCCAGCCCAGTGGCGATCCGGCGCTTGGACCGCGGTGAGATTTCTGAGCCGTTCTTCTGACTCTGATGCCGCTTTCGTGCGCGGGTTTTGGCAGAGGCCTCACTTCGTCCCTCGTTGAGTGAGTGAGAGAAACCAGCGTCTGTTCCATAGTTTCGCTTTACGTTTGGTTTTATCGATTTTGCATTTCCCCAGTCGCACAAAATTAGGGCGTTTTAAGCATTTAAAACTTTTTTGATTTTTTTAAAATTTTCAGTTGCGGCAACTTATGGGGGATGGGGGACGTGTGACAGCCCCTCGAGGGGCTCAGGGAATAAGTATTTAATTCACGTAGACATTGAGATCCATAAAGACACATCAAAGCACACAGGCTCCATGTCACAATATATCACACGCTGGTATGTTCCCAGGCAGCGTTTTTTTTCTTGCGTTGCTGATCTGTGACTTTCACTCGGGAGTGACAAATTGTTACTGGCGCTTTGGGCGTGGGCGGCGATTTCGACACATTGACCCATTAAATATCAAATTCTTCCGAGCCGGGTTATAGGCCGCACTAAAATCAGTGACGGATGCCGCCACTAAGGGGCGCTAGCTGCACAGCTGAGGGCTAGGGGCTCCCCCTCTGGGAGTGTCCTGGAGTCTCCAAGAATTAAAGATTAGGCCATGGGATGAAACTTCCAGGAGCGTCCGAACTAGGGCGACCAGACGGCAAGTGTGAAAAATCGGGACGGGGGAGCAGGGGTAATAGGAGCCTATATAAGAAAATAAAACAACAAATCAGGACTGTCCTATAAAATCAGGACAGCTGGTCCCCCTAGTCCAACCCAAACTGGCAGCCCAGGGTGCTTCTGTACGAGGTGCATTCGTTCACCAGGTACAGGGGCGTGAAATCAACGTGGCGCTGAGCTGGGCCAGAACCCCCAGCTCATTTGCTCTGCACGGAAGGGTAGAAATGCCCCAGCGTGATGGGGAGAAGTTGAGAAATCACCGACTCCTTGTTAGACCAACGCAGGAGACTGAACTGCTGGGGAACAGGAGAGCTGCTGCAGCCAACGGCGTCCGAGGAGGGCAGGCAATTGGCCAGCAGAGAGATGCCCCAATCATCTCAGCAGGCTCTAGGAGACGGTGACCCCCCCGCCCCCGCTCCCTGCCTCGCTGACCTGGGCAAGCCAGAGTGGAGCACGGGAGTGCGGCTGGGCCTTTAAAAAGGGGATTTTCTGAAGCTTCTCAAAGCTCCAGCCCATTGCTGATTATTCAGAGGCGAGTGGGAGGGAAATAAAAAGCCCAGAATGCACCTGGCCCATTGTGCAGCTGAGGGGGTGGGGGAAATAAACTTTCCTGACCCTGCAGCCCAAGCCCTGAAGCATGAGAGTGGATTGGAAAGGGACAGGAATGAACAGGGGGGTTCCTGGATTAATAGGTTTCCAAGGCCAGACCGCACCCCATCCCTATCCTGTCCACACCAGGTTGTAGCATGTCACCCAGCATCAGCATCAAAGCCTGCCTCTTAGAGGGGTGGCTAATTTCAGAGCTGCCATGCCTGGAGGGAACCGTTGTGGTCAGCCAGTCTGACCTCTGCAGCCCAGAGCCCTGCCACAAACTAATTCCCAGAGCAGATATTTTAGGAAAACCTCCCAGCCCGACTGGAAAATGGCCCAGGATGGAGAAGCCACCCTGCTTGCAACTCGGAGCAATGCTGGGTCGACTTGGGAATCGGCCAGCTGTAATATTTTGCATGAAGCCTGCGCGTGCCTCAGTTTCCCCCTGTGGGCTGCACTGTCACCTGGAGGGTGGGTGCAGCAGCCTGGAGATGGAGGTGGAGGATCTTAACAACTCCCAGTGTTTCACAGAGCTCTGCGCTCACACCGGGGTGGGGTGGGGGAGTGAATCCATGAACAGCCTCCCCTGGACAAGCCAGACAATGCCCGTCTTGGAGCAATTGAGCCTCAGCATGGGACAGAGATCCTGGTAATTACCCCAGGAACACGGCTCAGCAATGTCATACAGTAGAATCGTATAACTTTACATACAATATTGCCACATATTTTTTTCCAGGACAATAATGTTCAGTAGATTATGAGTTTTTGAATGATACCAACACAAGGCATACTTGGTACAAATGTATCATAGTCTTGAAAAAAGGATGAACATCAGGGTCCAGACTGTCACACTGGGTTAGTGCGATTTGTGTGTAGACAGAAAGGGGGTAGGTTTGCAGTGTAGACATTCCCTAAGGAACTGGTTGAAACCAACCTGGCCCAATATGGCGCCTTCATCAGTGGTTTTCAACTTGTGGTCTGCAGACCCCAGTGGTTCACAGGCCATGTCTAAGATTCCCAAAGGGGTACGTGCGCACCTCCATTTGACATTTTTCAGGTGTCCGCATATTAAAAAAGGTTGAAGAATCCCTGGGTTAGACAGACAACGTCTGCTCCAACGACTCATGGATCAACGCTGTCTGTGGGGGAGCTAAGACAAGACCCCCCAGCCTGAGGACATGGGGTGGAAGGTGTGAGGCCGTGAGGCAGAGTGAGATCCCGTCCTTTGCAGTCTGGGACATGGAAGGGCTCCCCACGAGAGACTGTCCCAAAGCTGGTCCCGATCCTGGTGGGAAGCTCAGACCTGGTTCAGATGTATAAGCACAGTGAGACGTATTACAGGTTATAAGTGCAGCGTCAGGGATTAATATTGACAGTTGCATCCCTGACCATCTTGGCTAATCGCCATCACTGGACCTATCCTCCGTGAACATCTCTCATTCTGTTTCGAGCCCGGTTCAAGGCTCAGTTTCCACAACATCCCCCAGCGGTGAGTTCCACAGGTTAACTGTGCCTCTGCACAGGGACAAGGGACATCACCACGGGCAGGAACTAGTCCTGGCTACGAATAACAACAAAAGTTTGCGGTCAGTGTCACAGAGTGTCGGGAAAGGCTCCAGTCCCTGAGGAAAACCCCTTGGCGAGGGAGCTTTCGTGAACGGGCCGGCCGGGTCCACAAGAACCAGGATCCAACCGCCTGAGCTTCGGGGGAAGGGGGAAGCCGACTGTATTAGCTGGGGCAGTGGGGAAATGGAAAAAGGGATAAAGGGAATTTGGACGCAGACCCCTTCGTTTTCAAGAGAATAGAGCAAGGGTGAAGCTACCTCTAACTCTAGTAATGAGAGACTTTAAGGCAGGGCCTGGGCGAGTGGGAAAACGGGAAGAGATGCCGGTTGACCTTGTGTTGGGTAAGAATGGGACACAGACGGTAGCAGGAACTATTGAGAAAAGTAAGACATCAGGAAGGAACGTGTATAAACAAGATGCGGCTGTTGATCATTATTGTAGCCAACAAAAGGTATAAATATTTGCCCTAATTGTTTATCTGGGGGAGACCTGCCTGCGATGGGGGAATCCCTGGCCGTGCGCACTCTCCCCCTCGCAATTGCTTGAGAATAAACCGTCTCTGACATGTTGCAAACAACCTAAGAGCGAAGACGGCGTTTTCTTCCACTTTTTGGTGCCGTGACTCGGATGGCAACGCTCGGCTGAGACAGTGATGCCGGCTACGGACCGTTCCTCTTCGAACCCCAAGGCACCAATCAAGAGGTAAGAGACCTTTTGAAATCTCTACTGGGGTGTCGGAGGAGGACTGCCCGTGGGGGCGTCTGTCGCTTTGGGGCTCACGCCATCCGAACGGACTGATTTTGCAACAAGATCGGCTGCAGAGCGGTGCTGAGGAATTTGCTGCTTCCCTCAAGTAAGGTTAGTTAATGCGGGTCTGAGGAATAGTTTTGCCGCCCTCAATGAGGTTAATGCACCGGCGCTGAGGGGGTTTTTGCCGCCTCAAATAAGGGAACAGTTATATTAAGTCCGGACATAAAGAATTAAGATTATTGTTAAAAAGAGCTGCCTCTAGATATGGGGAATGAAGGCGTGTGTAGGAATGAATGCAGGGGGGGTATGAGCCGCTGACGAGGTCTAAGACTTAAGCTGACTCCAGCCGCCCCAGGGCTACCCCACGTGGGAGATCTGAAAGCAACGGGGGATCAGCCGAACCCTGTGACCCAGCAGAGAATTTTCCCTTATTCATGAGCCGCTGACCAGGTCCGGGCTTAAGCCGCGAGGTGGTGAAACCCGTGACCCAGTGGACCCTTTCCCCGGGGTGTGAGTGTGGGGAAATCTTCCCTTATGAGCTGCTGAGCGGACAGGAGATGATCCGCTGAGTGGACAGGATACTCCCCTGTGTGGTTGGAATATAGGTGGGGCACAGTCTAAAATCCCCCCGCACCTCTGAAGGGATCCCCTGCGTACTACATGTACGGGCATTATGGTTCTAGGACCTGCAGGTATTTAGAAAATTGGAATTTTTACCCATGTGATAATCCAGCTAAACAATTCCCACTAGCCGGTACCTTCGATCTGGATAAAATCAGGGGAACCCTTACGTCACCAAAAGCCTCTGACAAACAGTGGGAGCAATTTGTCTATTGGTGGGAGGAAGCTACAAAGAGACTCCATGAGTCCCGAGTGCGGAGTCTGAAGGACTCCCAGGAAAAATTAAAGACTCGAGTGCAGGATTTAAAAACGAAATGTAAAGCCTCCGGCTGCCTCCCTACCCAAACCACCTCATCAACCCCCTCGGCCCCTTTATCTCCCCAGCTCGTTAAGGCTGAAGGGAGGAGGGGAAGGAACGGGTTAATTTGAAAAGTCAGCTTGGCCTAGAGAGAAGGAGGAAGCTGCTCTGCGTTCAAGGTCAAGAAGCAGCACAGTCTGTCTTGCTCTCCCTGCCAAGCACCAACAAACCCAGCTGGCTGTGAAAAACAGAGACCGAGGCAAACCAAAGGCAACACAAGTGACAGGGCTGAGATTACATTTGCAGAGGTTGGCCGCCCAGTCTAGTCTGCCTTTGCGACCCCGGAGCCGGTGTGGTTTGCGGATGCTGAAGAAGCCACAGGCAGCCGGCCTGGCCTGGGATACTGAGCAAAGGTCTCTGAGAGGGACGCCCCAAGAGACCCCAGGGCGGAAAAACCCAAGAGCGGAAACAAGTTGGAGATTTTTTTGCAGCATGTGTCTGGACAACCTGTGCACAGGATAACCTCCTGTGCACCCCCCCCTCTCTCCTACCCCCGGGCCTGGCACATCCTAATACAGACAATACCGTATACTCTGATGAAACCCAGTGGCCAAGGCCTTCACCCCTTAGTGATCCCTATGGGATGGTGCCAATAGTGCAGCAGCAATTTGGAACATTTACAAAGGCCAACAACATGATGAGAAATTAGAGCAACTGGAAAAGGCCACTGGTCTTATTATTGGAGCACAGTTAACCCCGCGATCCTCAGCAGTGTCATTCGCAGCATGAAGAAGGAAGGAGAATGGAAGGCGCTGATCATGGACCACCCTAGCATGCGCATCCTCTCATCATGCTGCACGATGTCTGACATCGTGGATAAAGGCATCACGCTCGTGGAAGATATTAATAAGCGCCGGGAGACAACTCCCAGCCTGGAGGCCATCTACCTGCTCAGCCCTGTGGAGAAGTCGGTGCAGGCTCTGATCAATGACTTCCAGGGCACCTCCACCTTCACCTACAAGGCGGCTCACATCTTCTTCATCAACACCTGTCCTGAGCCTCTGTTCAACGACCTGAGGAAGTCACGGATCACCAAGGCCATCAAAACCCTCAGGGAGATCAACGTGGCCTTCCTGCCCTACGAGAGCCCGGTGTACTCCCTGGACGGGCCACAGACCTTCCACAACTGGTTCAGCTCCTACCGCTTCTTGGAAAAGAACAAGCAGATGGAGATGCTGGCAGAGCAGATTGCCACATTTGTGTGTAACCCTGAAGGAGTATCCAGCCATCCGCTACAGGAAGGACCATGAAGATAACTTCCAGCTGGTGCACGCTGCGCTGGCCAAACTCAAGGCATTCAAGGCATACGAGCCCAGCATGGGAGAAATCCCCGACAAAGCCCGCTCCCAGCTGCTGATCGTGGACCGGAGCTTCGACCTGGTGTCCCCACTGCTGCACGAGCTCACCTACCAGGCCATGGCCTACGACCTGCTCAGTCAGCATCGAGAACGGCACCTACAAGTACGAGACGACGGGCATCAGCGACTCGCAGGAGAAAGAGGCGCTGCTGGACGAAGACGACGAACTCTGGGTGCAGCTACGCCGCATGCCCATCGCTGACGTCTCCAAGAAGGTGACCGAGCTGCTGCGCACCTTCTGTGAGAGTAAGAGGCTGACCATGGACAAGGCCAACATCGAGGACCTGTCTCAGATCCTGAAGATGCCCCAGTACCAGAAAGAGCTGAACAAGTACTCCATGCTCCTGAACCTGGCCGAGCACTGCATGCGGCACTTCAAACGGACAGTGGAGAAGCTGTGCAGCGTGGAGCAGGACCTGGCCATGGGGACGGACATGGATGGGGAGATGATCGAGGACCCCATGAAGATCATTGTGCCTGTCCTGCTGGACCCCAGCATGCAGGCCTAGGACAAGATCTGCATCATCCTTCTCTACATCTTCCTGAAGAATGGTATAGGTGTGGGGAACCTCATCAGGCTGATCCAGTATGCCAACATCCAGCAGCTGGGCAACATCATCCACAGCATGCAGTTCCTGGGCATCTCTCTCATGCCTCAGAGCGGGCAGCTGAGACCCGAGAGGAAGGTGCGGCTGGAGTCCACCTACCAGCTTTCCCGCTGGACCCCCATGCTCAAGGATGCCATGGAGGACATCGTTGAGGACAGACTGGACAAGAAGCTGTGGCCCTTTGTGTCGGATCCAGTCCCTACCACCAGCTCCCAGGCTGCTGTCAGCGCCCGCTTCGGGCATTGGCACAAGAACAAGCCAGCGGCCGAGTACTGGACAGGCCCATGCCTCATCATCTATGTGCTGGGTGGGGTGTCCATGTCTGAGATGTCTGCATCCAAGTTCCCTTTATCCCTTTTCTCCTTCCACCCTCCCCCCTTTTGTGCTTCCAGCGCAACTACCAGTCGTAAACCTCCATGTTCATCAAACCTTGTATTTCGGATTCCGGATCAAATGGTTCAGCCTCATGGGTTTTGGTTAGATGCAACGACAGTGCCTGGTTAGGATGAACATAGAAGGTGTTGTTATTATTACATCCTTTACAACAATAACCTAACCCTAAACTGAACAGCAACACTCAAAGCATTAACATTCCCATTGTAATCCTATGATGGAGTTGTTCAGTCACAGAGCACAATACATCATAATTACCAAGAGCGTTTTCTACCCATGCTGCTGACAAATAGCTGTGAAAAAGGGAGCCTTATTTCCCAGGCTTTTCATCGACAGAGGGGGCTATTTCCTGCTATACCCTAGGGCGACTGTATGGACTTAAGTTGAATTCCTTTGGGGTCCTTTGCCTTCATCGCAAAGGTTCTGCGTTACCGGGACCTGGGATGACAAGACACCTTTCTAAGGGGGCAGGCAGGATATGACGCGTTCTGGCCGGAAGCTGAAGCTAGACGAAATCAGCCTGGAAACAAAGGTGTCAATTTATAACCGAGAGCGTAATTAACAACGGGCACAATCTACCGACGGGCATGGTGGATTCACCACCACGACAATTTTTCAACTGAGGTGAGATGTTCTTCTAAAAGATCCGCACTAGAAATGAAATGAGAGAAGATCCCTAGATTTGGCCCTCAGCCTTTCTAGATGACTGTCCCCCTTTCAGCAGTCGGATTTGTCTTGCCTAACCCCACGTTTCACCTCACTTAAAAACGACTTGCTTCCGAAATCAGACATAAACATGCAAAAGTGTTCCAGCATGCAGTTACTGGGAAATGGCTGACTTTCTCATTTGTAAAATGGGATTATAAAATAAATTGATTGGAATAGAAAGGTTGTACTTACATTATAGTAGATAGAGCCGTATAAACAAGTCATTGCCTGGATGAAATTTTAGTTTGTGCTGACTTTGCTTGCACTTTCTATGTAGCCTGTTGGAAATTAGGTGAATATCTAGATGAGTTGATGGACCCCCTGGAAGCCCTCAGCGTAGACCGGGGTACGTGAGAACCACTGCCCTAGAGGGTCACCATGAACCCTTCTTGTCTTTGCATCTATGAATTTATGAGAAAACACTTCAAAGGACCAGATGGACAATGCACCAGACAAGACTGGCCTCATGGCCAAGCAGCATCGTGGGGACTCTCTAAGGGGACATGAATGCAAATTTCAGTTATGCAAAATAAAACCAACCCCGGCCTTTTGAAGCTCCTTCATAGTTGTGCTAGTTTTGCTCTGCTTCTGTTGTGAGCTTGAAACGTTTGAAGGACAGACCCCAGCCAGGGCCCTGGAGCCATCTCTGGAGCTTCTTAGCATGTGTTTTGTGGTTTTAAGATGTTTTCTCTGTCATGCTTTCACCTTACGACTAGAATCACAGAAATGTAGGACTAGAAGGGCCCTCGATCTATCCAGTCTCTTGAGGCAGGAGTAAATATTATCTAGACGGGGGTCTGTCTAACCATCTCCCTTGGTCATTTCTTCCTGTGCTTTGCTACCCTGACTGTTCGAAAGTGTCTAACCTAAATCGTCCTTGCTGCAGTTCAATAAAGGAGCTGTGCGCTCATTGATACATGTGAGTAACTCCACAGTGAATAGCCCCTGCAAAGAAAGAACAACCCCCTGAGAATCCAAAGAAGCTGTTTCATGATTTTGGCCTAAAATTTTAGGGTTTTGCCGGCCCTGAACTGAGAAATGTGTTGGGCTTTTTCAAGGGAAAGCCGGGGATTTTCCGTAAAGATGGGACAGTTCCCATTTTGTTGAAAAAATAAATACTGTTCCCCCTGCGAAGGGTGGCGGGTATCCCACCTGGTGGGAAATTTCTGACTTGTGCTGGTATAGAAATGGGTCAGAACAAACTCCATCTGGTTCAGAATCCATCCCTGACCTGGGCCAGTGCCACATGCTGCGGAGGCAGGTATAAGAACCCGCAGGAGCAGGTGAGGATCTGTCCCCATGAAAATTCCCTCCTGACCGCTCATAACAAGAGGTTCCATACAACCCTGAAGCATGAGGTTTAATATCCCTTCCACAACCTTTCGTTAGTCTGAGCGAATCTAACTCTGGATGCTCCTTTTCCCTATGGAAATGTCCAGTCCCTTTTTGAATCTTGCTAGGTGTTAGCCTCGGCATCATCCTGTGGCAATGAGTTCCACAGTCACTGAGGGCATCAGTGTGTCTTTTGAATTTCCCACTGTAATTTCCTGGGCTGTCTCCTTGTTCCTGTGCCATGCGACAGGGAAGACAGAATCCCCCAGGCTCTTTTCTCTGTCCTATTTTCATTGTGTCATGCTTCCTCTTATGCAATATGCAACCCTGATCTTTCTAGACTCTCTTCACAGGAGAGTTTTTCTGGAGCCCGAACTGTCCCCGAGCCCCTGCTCATTCTGCCTTTCCTGTGTGGTGCTGATGGGGCCCAGGGCTGCAGGCAGGATCCAGATATGGGCGAGGGGCTGCGAGCGTGTTTCCAAACTGGTACCTAGTCCTCTCTTCACCGGCTCTTTGATGAACTAAGCAGACCAGACCCCACTAGCCTCTAAGAGAGGTTTTCCAGATGTCCTGTGTAGCTTTATCCCCAATCTTGTGGTCTCTAGTGCTTTTCTTTGGGCCCTCCTGAGTCACAGATTCCAGACCCCGCTATCACGGCCGCCATGTCTAGCTTCAACTCCCAGCCACTGGATCGGGTTAGACCGTTCTCTGCTGGAGCCTGTTATTAAATATTTGTTCCCCATGGCGATACTTCAATATTGGGATCAAGTCACTCTTTAACCTTCCCTTTGTTCAACTAAATAGCTTGTGATCCTCGAATCTCTTACTATCAGGCAGGTTTTCCAAATGGAAGGTTATTTCAGAACCTCCCTTCCATCTGGCCTTGGACTCTATGAATCCCCTTTTCATCCCTTCATGGGCCTTTTGGAGAACAGAATGACCTGCATGTCCCTTGGCATGCCTGTAACACTTGGAGCTCAGTATTATAACAATGACTAGAATCTAATCTCATGCTTCAGGGCTTCAGTCAGTCATCTGCAGCGGTCAGGAAGGAATGCTTTCCCCTAGTGAGGTCTAGATGAAATTACTAGAAGGTGGATGTACAACTGGTCACAAGACCGTACTCAAAGAGTAGTTATCACAGTTCACGGTCAAACCGGGAGGTCGTATCTAGTGGGGTCCTTCAGGGATCAGCCCTGGGTCTGGGACTAGTCAATATTTTCCTTAACGTCTTGGATAATGGGGTGGCGGGCGCTCTTATGAAATGTTCAACTGACCCCAAGCTGGGCGGGGTTGTGAGCACTGGCGAGGTTTCAGCTGGAGTCCTGTGTCCCGTTCTGGGCACTGCACTTCAAGACAGATGTGGTCAAACTGGAGAGAATCCAGAGGCAAGCGACAGGAAGGAGGTAAGGTTTCGAAAACCTGACCTAGGAAAACTCCCACCGCAGCTCGTGGGGGCTGCAGGGGGCAGAATTGTTGGGGGGCTTGAAACAGTAGAATTCTTGGAGGGAACAATTGATGGGGTGGATAATGTCTCCCCGGCCTGCTCCCCGTTTCACTCGAGGGCTGTGAATGTGCGTTTCTTTCTCTCTGCCGGGCATCCAGCCGATCGGCCGGGTAAATCCACACTCCATGTCTAGGGCAGGCTGAGTTTCCACTACCTCCTCACACGTGCACAAGGCAATGGGGCTCAATGCAGCTGTTTTGGGGGCCCCTCCGAGACCAGAGAAATAATCCCCTAAATGAGAACCCAGCTTGGGGAGGGTGGTGGGGTGTAGGGGTCAGAGTTGAGGGGGCTGGGAGCCAGGACTCCTGGGTTCTCGACAGTTCTCAGTAGGGTGACCAGATGTCCCGATTTTATAGGGACAGTCCAGATTTTTGGGTCTTTTTCTTATATAGGCTCCTATTATGCCCCACCCCCTTCCCGATTTTTCACATTTACTGTCTGGTCACCCTAGTTCTCAGGGAGAGGAGTGGGGGCTGGTGGTTAGAGTAGAGGGGCTGGGAGCCAGGACTCCTGGGTTCTCTCCCCCACTCTGGGAGGGGAGTGGGGGCTGGTGGTTAGAGCAGAGGGGCTGGGAGCCAGGACTCCTGGGTTCTCTCCCCCACTCTGGGAGGGGAGTGGGGGCTAGTGGTTAGAGCAGAGGGGCTGAGAGCGAGGACTCCTGGGTTCTCTCCCCCACTCTGGGAGGGGAGTGGGGGCTAATGGTTAGAGCGGGGGGGATGGGAGCCAGGACTCCTGAGTTCTCTCCTTGGCTCTTGGAGGGGAGTGGCGTGGGTGAGAACGGGGAGCTGGGGGGGCTGGGAGCCAGGACTCCTGGGTTCTTTCCTCAGCCCTCTGAAGGGATTGGGGTCTAACAAAGCCAGGTGCCCAGGCATGGAAGTGCCAGGGATGGCCTCTCCCTCACACCACACTGGGTGCAAAGGGCCCAGCCCTCGGTGCCACGCAGGGACTGGCAGCAGGGCAGAAGAGCCGAGGCTGGCCCTGCTCTGACGCGGGTTACTGGGAGCACTCTATGGGGGGTGTGTGTGTGTGTGGAGCTGTGGCCCAGCAGCCCCCCCCCACCCGCCCTGGGCGCCAATTTCCTGTGCAATTAGCCTCCTGCGTCTGAATCCCTGTGGGCAGGAGCCAGGGGGTGACGAGCTCCCAGCCCCCCTGGCTGCGGGGCCCGGCTGGCACGGTGGGGATTGGCTCAGGCAGGAGCCCTGGGAGTCGGTGCCAGGGGAGGACTCGTGGATGCCAGGGAAAGGAGCCATAAAGGCCCTGGCGTCGCCCGGGTGGAAAGCAGTGGGCACCGGCACCGAGAGAGAGGCAGACCCTGCCGCTGCCCAGGTAGGGCGGGTGCCGTGGGGCAGGGATGGGACACGGGGCCTTTCCTGGGTAGGGACACCCCCTCTGCACTGACCCCCATCACCTCCTCCCTGGCTGAGACCATCTCTGGTCAGGGGGCTGTCCAGCCACAGTCAGTGGGAGCCAGGACACCTGGGTTCTGTCCCTGGCTCCGGGAGGGCAGTGGATCTGGTGGGTTAGAGCAGGGGAGGCTGGGAGCCAGGACTCCTGGGTTCTCAGGGGCGAATCCTTCCATGCTTTGCCCATAAAGGGCTCCCAGCCCATCCCGGTCCCTCTCTCTCTCAGCGGGAGGCAATTTCCTTCCTTCTCTTCAGCCGTCTCCCTTTCTAATCCCTGCCCTGCTCAGAGGATCCCCCCATCTGGTTACCCCTCCCCCTTGGTACCTCTCAGCCAGAGCCCCTCCTGCTAGTTCTTCCCTCCTTTCCCAGACCTGGGGCCCCTCCCCAAACCCCTGTCCCCCGGCCGTGTGCCCAGCTCCATCTGGGATGGAGGGATCAGTGTTTAGGGCCAGAGGGGGGGCTCCCCAAAGCTGTCTGGACCACCCCCCTCTCTTTGCTCCGAATATGCAACCCCGATGATGACACCCAGCCCTTGGGGCTCTCAGCCATCAACCCTGACCAGGTGTCCCCATCCCGTCTTTATGAGGATGTTTGTTATGGTCCCGGTAGGAGGCTGCAGATGACATTGCGGTGGGGACAATGACATTGAGCACTGCTGAGATCAGGGCGCCCCTTGTGCCAGGCGCTGCCCGGACCCCAGCCGAGATCAGGGCGCCCCTTGTGCCAGGCACTGCCCGGACCCCAGCTGAGATCAGGGTGCCCCTTGTGCCAGGTGCTGCCCAGATCCCGACCGAGATCAGGACACCCCCTTGTGCCAGGCGCTGCCCGGACCCCAGCCGAGATCAGGGCGCCCCTTGTGCCAGGCGCTGCCCGGACCCCAGCCGAGATCAGGGCGCCCCTTGTGCCAGGCGCTGCCCGGACCCCAGCCGAGATCAGGGCGCCCCTTGTGCCAGGCGCTGCCCGGACCCCAGCCGAGATCAGGGCGTCCCTTGTGCCAGGCACTGCCCAGACCCCAGCCGAGATCAGGGTGCCCCTTGTGCCAGGCGCTGCCCAGACACACAAGGGGAGACTGGCTCTGCCCTCGAGAGCTCCCACTCTGAATACACCAGGGGAAGCAGAGCCCTAGAGCTGGGCAATAACTTGCCCAGCGTAACCCAGCTGGTCAGTAGCGGAGCTGCGAAGAGAACCCAGGAATCCCAAGTGCCCGTCCTGCTGTCTGCCCACATCACATTGCCATGCTGCCTCCGGGTCCCTCCAGCTCATCGCCCTGCCCGAGGCATCGCTCCCCCCCCAGCTCAGTAGCTCCTGCAGATTTAAATCACCGCCTCCTCTTTCCAAAAGGAACTCCGTGAACCCCGCTTTCCTCACCAGCGCTGTTCGCCTGCTAACGTCCCTAAAGATGTGTTTGGATGTTGGCTTATTCTTTGCTTCGTAGCCTAAATTGTTATGTGGCGTTATGTGCGGCTGTTCCCCAGCTGCCCCGCCCCAGAGGTGGCTGCATCTCTGTGCCAGACCAGCCCTCCCAGAACACCAAATCCTTGACACTAGGAGAAGACAGTGCCAGCCCCACCCTGGGCCGAGGGCACTGGCAGAGGGGCAGGCTCTCACCCACGCTCTCTCCCCACAGATCCGTGCCCCCCATGGCCAGGCCAAACCGGACAGTGGTGACCGACTTCCTCCTCGTGGGCTTCCCCTCCCGCCAAGACCTAAGTCTGCTCCTCTTCTCGCTCGCGCTGCCCGTCTTCCTGCTGGGCCTGGTGGGGAACCTGGGCCTGGCGGTTCTGATCCGGGCCGAGCGCTCCCTCCACACCCCCATGTACTACTTCCTCAGCCACTTGGCGCTGCTGGACCTCTGCTCCTGCTGTGCCGTGGGCCCCGTCATGCTGTGGGGCCTGCTGGCCGGCCGGGCTGCCCTCCCCGGCCCGGCCTGCGCCCTCCAGATGTTCCTCTTCGCCGCTGCCACGGACGCCGAGTGTTGCCTGCTGGCTGTCATGGCCTACGACCGCTACGCCGCCGTCTGCCGCCCGCTGCACTACCAGGCCGCTGTGCCACCCCACCTCTGCCGCGGGCTGGTGCTGGGCTCCTACGCGGCCGGGGCGGCCAGTGCGGCCGTGCACTCCGGCCTGGCCTTCCGCCTCCCCTTCTGCCGCAGCCGCACCGTCAACAGCTTCTTCTGTGACATCCCACCCGTGCTGGAGCTGGCCTGCGCCGACACCAGCCTCAACCAGGCCCTGCTGCTGGCCATCTGCGGAGCCATCCAGTGCGTCACCCTGCTGGCCATCCTGGCCTCCTACGGGCTCATCCTCGGGGCCGTGGGGCGGGCGGGTTTGCGTCGGGCTGCCTCCACCTGCGGCTCCCACCTGGCAGCTGTAGCTGTGCTCTATGGGACCCTCATCTTCATGTACCTGCGGCCCGAAGGCAGCTACGCTCCCCAGGCCGACAAGATGGCCGCTGCCTTCTACACCGTGGTCATCCCCACCCTCAACCCTGCCATCTACAGCCTGCGCAATGCCGACGTCAAGGGGGCCCTGGCCAGGCAGCTCCTGGGCGGGCGCCGCATCTGGGGGGGCTGAGGAACAGGGGCGGCTCCAGGCCCCAGCACGCCAAGCCGCGGGGGGTGCTCTGCCGGTCCCCGCGAGGGCGGCAGGCAGGTTGCCTTCGGCGGCAGGCCTGCGGAGGGTCTGCTGGTGCCGCGGCTTCAGCGGACCTCCCGCAGGCTGCTGCCGAATTTGCGGGACCGGGGACCTCCCGCAGGCAAGCCGCCGAAGGCAGCCTGCCTGCCGGGCTTGGGGCGGCAAAATGCCTAGAGCCGCCCCTGCTGAGGAAGGGGCAGGAGGAGGGGTGGCAAAGGGGAGGGGAGATGGGGCAAGATGGCTGCTTAAGGTCTGCCACGGTATTGGTGTAGCGCTTCAGTGCAGACGCAACCTACTCTGCTGGGTGAGGGAGGGTAAGGCACCCCCCAAGGAGGCGGTCGCTAGGTCTTACGGAGTAATTCTTCCACCGCCCCAGAGCTGTGCACACATCTCTCCGGGGTGTGGCTTTTTCACACCCTGGAGCGACATCGCTGGGTCGACCAACTTCCTCGTGTAGCCCAGGTCTAAGCTAGGGTGACCAGATGTCCCAATTTTATAGGGACAGTCCCGATTTTGGGGTCTTTTTCTTATATAGGCTCCTATTACCCCCCACCCTGTCCTGATTTTTCACATTTGCTGTCTGGTCACCCTAGTCTAAGTACATAAGAACATAACAATGGCCAGACTGGGTCAGACCAAAGGTCCATCCAGCCCAGTGTCCTGTTTTCTGACAGTGGCCCGTGCCAGGTGCCCCAGAGGGAATGAACAGACCAGGGAATCATCAAGTGACCCATCCCCTGTCGCCCATTCCCAGCTTCTAGCACTCAGAGACTTGGGACACCATCCCTGCCCAGCCTGGCTACGATGGACCTATCCTCCATGGACCCATCTAGTTCCTTTTTCAACCCGGTTATAGTCTTGACCCTGGCAACATCCTCAGGCAAAGAGTCCTGCAGCCAGTGGCCCTGTCCTGTCTCTGCACTTCACAGCCCCTTAAATGCTTGGTCCCTGGAAGGGGGCTCTGGATGGGACACGGCCCATCCTCGCCTTCTCCTAAATGACGCCAAGCATCTCACAGAGCTCTGGGCTGTTAGGGGGTTACTTCCGGGGCCCTTCTCACATGAACAGAGAGCAACGATACCCGAAGTCCGAAGGTGCAAACAATTTGATGTTTATTGGAGTGAACTTCCAGCAAGCATGATTCCAATTTCCTTCCTCAGTGTCCCCCTTCCCAGCTCTGACCCCACAGAGCCTGGCCTGTGTCCCTGTTCCCACCCACCCCCTTAGCAAAACATGATTCCACTCTCCCACGCCCAGTCCCTGTTCCCATTCCCCCCCTTACTTCCTGATCAACTGCAGATTATATAGTAAAACTTGCGTTCTGCTTAGCCATATCTGAACCAATCATTTTACTGAAATTTAACTAACCAGTCCTAACATATTGTAACAGGATTATCTAACCAACTATATCCCAACACCTTAACTGGTTTACACCCAACAAAATTGCAGACAGAAACAATCACAGAACCAGACAGAGATTATACAGACAAACAATAGGAAAGTGAAAAGAACGAGGAGCACTTGTGGCACCTTAGAAGACTAACAAATTTATTTGGGCATAAGCTTTCATGGGCTAAAGCCCACTTCTTCAGATGCATGTAGCGGAAAATACAGTAGGAAGATATATATATATATATATATGAAAAAATGGGTGTTCCCATAACAACTCTAATGAGACTAATTGATGAAGGTGGGCTATTACCAGCAGGAGAAAAAAACTTTTGTAGTGATAATCACGATGGCCCATTTCCAACAATTGACAAGAAGGTGTGAGTATCAGAAGGGGGAACATTAGCATGGGGAAATAGTTTAATTTGTGTAATGACTCATCCACTCCCAGTCTTTATTCAAGCCTAATTTAATGGTGTCCATTTTGCAAATTAATTCCAGTTCTGCAGTGGAGACTACAGTGCTAGAACAACAAAGAAATGAGGATTTCACACCCCTGCTATGGAAAAGTGAGTCCTTGCCAGACAGGATGCTATTAAGCTACGTTTTCTTTCAATCTTCTAGGCTCTTCCCTTTCTCTGGAGGTGATGGACATTATCAGGCCAGGACTGTATTCCTAACGGCCCCATAGCACCTTATTTCAGTGTGACTAGTGGAATGTAAGGATGGGACCATACGTTTTCCAGCTTATGGCTGCCTCTGCTGCTTAGCCAAAGGCCTCAGACTGTCACAGTGAGAAAAGGCCCTATTCAGGCAGACAGTGATTTTGAGTCTTTCTTTTATACCTCTATAACTAGCTAAATGATAAACATATACCTACATTCTTACAGTATAGACCTTTACGGACAGGCCTGTCTATATCCTAACACTCTGGGCTCGCACCTGGGGCCGAATCTCTGAACTTGGATCCTTGGGCAATGCCTGGCTTGGAGAGATCATGGGACAAACATTCTGTTAATTACCACAAATTGACACCGCAACTCATCAGCCGCCCCGCCTCCACCCCCAGCTCCCATCCCCGAGGGTACCAGCGCCTAACGATGCCCAGAGCGGTGTGGCTTCATTATCAGTAATGAATACACCAGGGGATGAGTTGGAGACGGGAACACAGGGAGACCCGAGTGGGGATGGATGTGCCTGTGCTGTGTATTCCTATGTTAGGTGGATAAACAGGGGACTCGGGAGTAGCGGGAGATTGGGTCTAGTTCCCCTGTAATTGGCCCTGGTGCGACCACAGTGTAGCAGTACCAACATGGGGGATAAATATTTAATAACAAGCTCTTCAGTCTAGCAGAGGAAGGTCTAACCTGATCCAGTGGCTGGACGGTGAAGCTAGACACGTTCACACAGGAAATAAGACGGACATTTTTAGCGATGAGGGGAATTAACCATCGGGACAACTGACCAAGGGTCATGGTGGATTTTCCGTCCCTGACAATTTTTCAGTCAAGCTGGGGTGTTTCTTTAGGAGATCTGCTCTAGGAATTGTCTTGGGGCCTTTCTCTGGCCTGTGACGGGGTGTCCCAGCAGATGGTCCTAGTGTGGAATCGATGGATGATCTCGAAACTCTCCCAACTCCAAAGAATCCAGGGCTGTCCTAGGGTCTGGGATCTATGGGTTGGTTCAGATTAGATGATCCCAATGGGCTCTTCTGGCTTTGGTATCTATGTTAACAGCAGGTGGCAAGGGTGGCCAACCCTCCAGGATTGCCCTGGAGTCTCCAATAATTAAAGATGGATCTTTAATTAAAGATGATGTCATGTGATGAAACCTCCAGGAATACGGTCAACCAAAATTTACAACCCTATAGGTGGCATGTTTTCGATGAGCTACCTCACTTCATGGACATCAATAGCTTGATCTTGTGGGAGTCATTCCTCCACCACATGGATCTGAATTTACTCCCCTGAAATAGGTTTCAGAGTAGCAGCCGTATCAGTCTGTATCCGCAAAAAGAACAGGAGTACTTGTGACAAATTTATTTGAGCACAAGCTTTTGTGGACTACAGCCCACTTCGTCAGATGCATAGAATGGAACATATAGTAAGAAGATTATACATACATACAGAGAACATGAAGAAGTGGAAGTAGCTATACCAACTGTAAGAGGCTAATTAATTAAGATGAGCTATTATCAGCAGGAGAAAAAAAACTTTTGTAGTGATAATCAAGATGACCCATTTTAGACAGTTGACAAGAAGGTGTGAGGATACTAAACATGGGGAAATAGATTCAATATGTGTAATGACCCAGCCGCTCCCAGTCTCTATTCAAACCCAAGTTATTGGTATCTAGTTTGCATATTAATTCAAGCTCAGCAGTTTCTCGTTGGAGTCTGTTTTTGAAGCTTTTCTGTTGCAAAATTGCCACCTTTAAGTCTGTTACTGAGTGACCAGAGAGGCTGAAGTGTTCTCCTACTGGTTTTTGAATGTTATGATTCTTGATGTCAGATTTGTGTCCATTTATTCTTTTACGTAGAGATTGTCCGGTTTGGCCAATGTACATGGCAGAGAAGCATTGCTGGCACATGATGGCATATATCACATTGGTATGTGCAGGTGAACGAGCCCCTGATGACGTGGCTAATGTGATTAGGTCCTAAGATGGTGTCATTTGAATAAACAAGTGGACAGAGTTGGCATCGGGCTTTGTTGCAAGGATAGGTTCCTGGGTTAGTGTTTTTGTTGTGTGGTGCGTGGTTGCTGGTGAGTATTTGCTTCAGGTTGGGGGGCTGTCTGTAAGCGAAGACTGGTCGGTCTCCCAAGATCTGTGAGAGTGAGGGATCATCTTTCAGGATAGGTTGTAGATCTTTGATGATGCACTGGAGAGGTTTTAGTTGGGGGCTGAAGGTGACAGCTGGTGGCGTTCTGTTATTTTCTTTGTTGGGCCTGTCCAGTAGTAGGTGACTTCTGGCTACTCTTCTGGCTCTGTCAATCTGTTTTTTCACTTCATCAGGTGGGTATTGTAGTTTTAAGAATGCTTGATAGAGATCTTGTAGGTGTTTGTGTCTGTCTGAGGGATTGGAGCAAATGCGGTTGTATCTTAGAGCTTGGCTGTAGACAATGGATCGTGTGGTGTGTCCTGGATGGAAGCTGGAGACATGTAGGTAAGTATAGTGGTCAGTAGGTTTCTGGTATAGGGTGGTGTTTATGTGACCATCACTTACTAGCACAGTAGTGTCCAGGAAATGGACCGTTTGTGTGGATTGGTCTAGGCTGAGGTTGATGGTGGGATGGAAATTGTTGAAATCATGGTGGAATTCCTCAAGGGCTTCTTTTCCATGGGTCCAGATGATGAAGCTGTCATCAATGTAGCGCAAGTAGAGTAGGGGCATTAGGAGACGAGAGCTAAGGAAGCATTGTTCTAAGTCAACCATAAAAATGTTAGCGTACTGTAATAGTAATAGACAAGACTTGTTTGCTTACATCACAAGACCTGAGCAAACATCTCTCTCTAACAATGCAGAATGCATTTCAAAGTTCTGTTCATTTACATATCTTCCTAACAAGTGTTTAAAGTTCGGCCACGGGTCAGGTCAGTCTGGGAGTTAATTAACTCTTTCTGGCCCTGTGTCACCTTGCAGTGAGATATTATATTACAATCATAACATCACAAGGCGTCAGAGCGGATCAGCAGGGCAATGGGCAAGTTCCCCAGCAGCGTCAGCAGGCACATGGAGAGGAAGAGAAGGTGCCAAAGCTCCGGCCAGTGTGAGAGACCCAGCAGCATGAACCCGGAGACGCTGGGCTGGTTCCCCTGCTTCATGGCTCCGAGGTCCCGGCAGAGAGGAGATTTCAGCCATGAAGTCGAATGCTCAGCTGAGAATGGGCTCCAAGGGCGATGGAGACCCACGATGAACCGAGCCAACGGTCACACGTTCTACACCCAGAAAGGGACCGTTCTGACCCATCTCGCCTCACTTCCTGCACCCTCCAGGCCCAACACCCAGAGCCCTTCCGACATCCAGCCAAGAGCTGCGGGGTGAACTAAAGTTTCGCTCTTAGAAAGAGACTTCCAGTCTCGATGCAATGGACTCCAAGTGATGGAGAAGTCCCCACGCCCCTCGGCAAGCTGTTCCTATGGTTAACCCCCCTCCCTCTTAAATATTGGCAAATTATTACCCAAGAGACAGTCAGAAAGGGGGAGTTTCTTTCTAAGAAAAACTCTCCAGCTAAAGAGACAGGGAACAAGGGACGTTGTTAAAATGAAAACTTTATTTAAGTAACTCTAAAGAACCTCTCGATGCCAACTACCAAGAGTTCACCGTTAACTCCCAAGAGGCCTGTCAAACTCCTTACACCTAGCACACTGCTTTCATAGCGTTTATCCATCAATAATGTCATGGGAGCGCTTCAGTAAAAGCTGGGCTCATGGTGGTCATACCAGCATATCTACATACAGAGGCCATGTAAAAAGTGAAATGCCTATAATGAAAAACAGTCTGAAGCACGAAAGGGTGGACAAACACGTCTGGTCTGCCTCGGTCTCTGGCCGACCGGGAGCCTCTGTGTCTTGCTAGATTTGAGCTCCAGGGGGGATTTATCTCCTGGGTGGATTCACTGATAGGGGATAAGCTTCAAGCGTGGACTGAATCCTTTCCCACACTCAGCACATTGATAGGGTCTCTCTCGTGCATGGACTCTCTGATGGATGATAGGGGGTAGCCTTATCTGTAATCATGGGTTACTTTAACTCAGTGGTTCTCAAACTTATTTGATCGGGTCCCCCCTTCTTTGTGTCTGTAGTCGTTTACCCACTTCCCCCAAGTATATATACCACTGCCCAGCTCTGAAGACAGAGCGGAGAGCAGCGGCTGCTGGCCAGGTGCCCAGCTCTAAAGGCAGCGCCGCCGCCAGCAGTGGCGCAGAAGTAAGGGAGGCCACGTGAAAAGTTATATTTGTCAGTATCACTTTTTACAGCAGACTTAGTGCCCGATGGCCACCCTTACTTCTGTGCTGTTGCTGCCACCCCCCTAGGGCTGACAGCCAGGTGATGGGGGAGGGGGGTGGGAAGGAGACCCCAAGCCCAAGCCACCTCCTGGTGAAGGATTGGCTGGAGGATGGGAGCCCAAGCCCTGGTGGTGGGGATCCAGCTGTTGCCTTTATCCTGCCTCTTGGGTGTGCACGGCCCTTCTGCATGATCTCCAGCCACTCGGGGCTGACAGACAGAGCTCTTCAAATAAAAAAAAAGGCCCACAGCTCATGCCTCCCTTGCCACACTCCCGCACCTCCCCTGGTAGGCCCCTCCCAGAGTTTGAGAACTGCTGCTTTAACTAATCACCCACCCCCGGGTGAGGGTTTGCACCTAGTTTAATCTGTGAGCGTTCAGCCCCAAGCTTCACTGCAGTAGAGAGAGTGTCGATAGTCCACGGCAGTATTTCTGTAATCAGGAGTTTTATCAGCCAAACAAACCACAATACGCACACTGCAGTGGAGCATCTTGCCTTTGCATCCTGCATGCCATTCCTTGCAAAAATGCCCAAAGTGGCTCATCCTCCTCATCTTCATCCTCACCATCAGCGGGCGTCACCCTGGTGTCTCCCAAGGCACGCAGGCCGGAACACCGCTGCTATACTGGGCTCACTGGAGTGCGCACATATTTATGAAGGTTTTGACCACTTTTACTTTTTTGAGCTTCCCCACCCCACAACTTGCGGGCTGCTCCATTTTTCATAGGCTACTAATTGGTTCGTTCCTCTTATACTCACTGACCTTTATGTCAGTCAGTCACCATAACAACTTGTGCTTTTCAGATTGCTGCCGGCCCTCTGAGTCTGCAAAAGATCCCCCAAATACTCTAACTATCTTTAACGGGTACATTGCAATATAAATTTCCTAAATATCCGCAGTTGAGCACTTACTGAATGCAGTATTCTACCTTATGACATCCTGTGATCTAAAGTCATTGCTATCTTGTGACAACTTATGATCTAAGGTCACTTATTGTCCGTGCTTAATTTGTAATGAAAGAGGTACCGGGGCTCAAGCAATGTTTTTACATTAATAACTGATGCAGCAAGTGCAGAGGCACCGGGGCTCAGCTCTGGAAAGCCCTGGCACATATTAAGCCCTGCTTACTGGCTAGTGGCTTATGTCACGTCTTTAGGCTTTAAGACTTGTTTTTCTAAGCTAAATATCTTACAAACCTAAGGCCTGTAGGCCCTATGTTATGGCATAAATTAATACTTGTATTTCACCTCTATGCCCTAAATACACCTGATGTCTTTTACCCTTGGCTACCACATTCAGGGGATTGTTGGGGTCTCTCTTCATGGAGGACAGGTCCATCATTGACTATTAGCCAAGATAGTTAGGGATGCAAGGCCATGCTCCAGGTGTCCCTAAACCTCTGACTGACAGAAGCTGGGACTGGATGACAAGGAACAGATTACTTGTTAATTTTCCTCTTCTGTTCATTCCCTCAGAAGCATCTGGCACTGCCCATTGTCAGAAGACAGAAAACTGGTCTAGATGGACCATTGGTCTGACCAGGCGCAGTGGAAATTCTCTAAAAGTGTGAGGGCCACTGGTGACTGAACCGTCACTCTGCCCCTGCATCGCCCCTTCTCCCTGAGGCCCCACCCCTTCTCCCCAAGGCTCCGCCCTGATGCCACCCATTGCCCTCGAGGACCCACCCTCACACCACCCTTTTCCCCAAGGCCCCACCCTCACATTGCTCCTTCCCCTGAGAACCCACTCCATGCCACCTCTTCTCCCCCAAACCCCGCCCCCTGCTCACTGTTCTTTGCCCCCTCTCCCCCCGTTGCTCGTCCTTACTTTGGGTAAAAAGTGATGGGGCCATGGCTCCCAGGTCTCCCCTGTTCTAGTGCCCCAGGGTCTGAACCAGTATGGTCTTCCTTTAGTTCTTATGTCCCTCTGCGGACCCTCTGATGGGTGATGAAGTCTGACCTCTCCCAGGATCCTCTCCCACACTCATCACATTGATGGGGTCTCCTGTGTGGATTCTCAGGTGCTTAGTGGGCATTGAATTCCCACCAAATCTTTTCCCACATTCACGATGCTCAGGGGTGCTCCCCTGAGTTGATTCTCTGATGGACACTAAGCTTTGAGCTCCCATTGACTCCTCTCCCACATTCAGGACATCTATAGGGTTTCTCTCCTGGTGGATCCTTTGGTATGTAATCAAGTCTGAGCTCCAGTCAAACCTTTCCCCACATTTAGGACACTGACAGGGTCTTTCTCCTTCTCCTAGCTGATCCCTCGGCTGTTTCTGGGCTCTGATTTAAACTTTTCTGACCCTCTGTGCTGGGGCCAGGTTTAAGTCAGATCAGTGGTTTGAGCATTGGCCTTTTAAACCTGGGGTTGTGAGCTCAGTCCTTGAGGGAGCCACTTAGGGATCTGGGTCAAAATCAGTATTTGGTCCTGCTAGTGAAGGCAGGAGGCTGGACTCCATGACCTTTCAGGGTACTTTCCAGTTCTATGAGATAGGTAAGTCACAGGAGGATTTTGAGGATTTCTCACTCTCCTGTTTTGGAGAGATTTACTTCCACTCCCTTTTGGGGGTCCACTCTGCTGCCTTTCTGAGCTGGGCTGTCTCTTGCTGTCTCTCCTGCCATCTGAACTATGGGAAACTAGAGTAGGCCTTGGCAGCATGGTAACACACCAGGTATTGGCTTGGCTAACCAAGTAAGCCCGTTCCGGTCCGGAGAGGATGGTACAAAAACACCCAGAGTTCTCAAGTAAATATGTATACAAATTCCCAAGAGATTGTACAGGAATACACCGAGCCCTTGTAAGATAAGGATGGGATGGCAGGATAATGGATGAGGATGGTTAATTTTGAACTAGTAGGTACAAGGTATAAGGGAGGTAACGAATAACATCTGGAGTATAATACGTAACTCGTTTGTATTGATGTATAAAAGGAGAAGACATAGGAGGGGCCAAGGGGACAGCATCCTATTATGTTGACCAAGCCTTTACTTTGTCGCGGACATACCTATGTTAGTATCCCTGTGCCAGGGCATTGGACAGGCTAGGACTGTACATTGCTGACAATAAACCCTGGCCGAGCAGCTTTGCCACCAACCCGAGCCTGTGGTTTCTTTAGGAATAACATTGAGGTCTGCTGAACCAGCACACAGCACTCGCTGCTAATCCAGGTAACACTGGAGCTCCAAGAACAGCAGCACTGGCAGCACCACCAACACTCCATCGCATGAACCTCACTTGTCTTTATGGAATGTCGTCTTGTTGATTTCAGACCAGTTCTCCAATTTGGTGAGGTAGTTTTGAATCCTAATCCTGTCCTTGGAAGTGCTTGCAACCCCTCCCAACTTGGTGTCACCTGCACATTTTATAAGCATCCGCTCCACCTCCATTATCCAAGTCATTAATGAACATATTGGATAGGTCTGAACCCAGGACTGACCCCACTAGAGACTATGAGCTGCCAATGTGATGCGGCCATGAAAAAGGCTAATGCAGTCCTAATGCGTCAGGCAAGATATTTCTGGTATAGACAAGGGAATGTTAGTACCATTATACAAGGCAATGGTAAGACCCCTCTGGAATACTGTATGCAATGCTGGGCTCCCATGTTCATGAAAGACGAACTCAAACTGGAACAGGTGCAGAGAAGGGCTACTCGGATGATCTGAGGAATGGAAAACCTACGCTACGAGAGGAGACTCAAAGAGCTTGGCTTGTTTAGCCTAACCAAACAAAGGCTGGGGGGAGATGTGATTGCTCTCTATAAATACATCAGAGAGATAAATACCGGGGAAGGAAAGTTGCTATTTAAGTTAAGCACCAATGTGGGCACAAGAACAAATGGATATAAATTGGCCATCAACAAATTTTGGCTTGAAATTATGTGAAGGTTTCTAACCATCAGAGGAGTGAAGTTCTGGAACAGTGGGGGCAAAAAACTGAACTGGCTTCAAGACTGAGCTCGATACGTTTATGGATAGGACGGTACAATGAGGCTGCCTATGATGGCATGTAGCCCATCTGTGACTGCTTGCAGAAAATTTGTCCAATGGCTGGTGATGGGACACTAGATGGGGAGGGCTCTGAGTTACCACAGCAAATTCTTTCCCAGGTGTCTGGCTTGTGGATCTTTCCCACATGCTCAGGGTCTAACTGCTCACTGTATTTGGGGTTAGGAAGGAATATTCCCCTGGGCCAGATTGGCAGAGACCCTGAGGGTTTTTGCCTTCCTCTGCAGTGTGGGTCATGGGTCACTTGCAGGTTTAAACTAGTGTCAATGGTGGATTCTCTGTAACTTGAAGTCTTTACATCATGATTTTTGGACGTCAGTGATTCAGCCAGAGGTTAGGGGTCTATTACAGGAGTGGGTGTGTCACGGAGTGTGTGGGAGTCAGGGCTCTGCACCCCTACTTCCTGCGATTCACCATGACTCTCAGCCAGCCAGTAAAATGGAAGGTTTATTGGATGACAGGAACACAGTCCCAAACAGAGCTTGTAGGTACAACCAGGACCCCTGAGTCAAGTCCTTCTGGGGGGCAGGGAGCTTAGACCCCAGTCCTGGGATTCCCTCCATTTCCCCAGCCAGCTCCAAACTGAAACCCCCTCCAGCAGTCTCACCCAGCCTCCCCCCCGGCTCCTCCTCCAGCCTTTGTCCAGTTTCCCGGGCAAAAGGTGTCCTGGGTTCAGGTTACATGCTCAGGTATCGTCCCTCAAGTGAAGTCACACTCTGGTAGCCCATCACCAATGCAGACAGTCCCAACAAAACTCCCCTGCAACACTCCCCGGTCAATCTGCCCCACTCCCTACTCCGTCACGGGGTGAGGTTCTGTGGCCTGCAAAGTGCAGGAGGTCAGACTAGATGGTCATGATGGTCCCTTCTGACCTTAAAGTCTATGAATCTTGATACGCCCTCCCAGTTTGACAGTGAACCATTGATGACTACGCTTTGAGTACGGTCTTTCAACCAGTTGTGTGCCAGCCTTATAATTTTGTCTGGCCCGCATGTCCTGGGGGACTGTGTCAAAAGCCTTATAAGGCTTATATGTCTCAGGCGGTTTGGTTTCTCGGCGCAGCGATGGGGACGGCACCATGAGAAAGGAGCCATCTTGCATGACTGAATCGGTGAATGAATGAGCCTTTAAATGGCTGCTCCTGGGGATGCACTTGTGCCCCATTGCCCTGTTGAAAGGGATTTCCGGTGATTGTGTCCGAATCCTCTCTCTAGTGATCATGGACCTTCCAAAGTGGCAGTTATGGCAGTTGGCCAGACCCCTTCCCACAGGCAGAATGGGACCTTCCAAAGTGGCAGTTATGGCAGTTGACCAGACCCCTCCCCACAGGCAGAATAGGACCTTCCAAAGTGGCAGTTACGGCAATTGGCCAGACCCCTCCCCACAGGCAGAATGGGACCTTCCAAAGTGGCAGTTATGGCAGTTGGCCAGACCCCTTCCCACAGGCAGAATGGGACCTTCCAAAGTGGCAGTTATGGCAGTTGGCCAGACCCCTTCCCACAGGCAGAATGGGACCTTCCAAAGTGGCAGTTATGGCAGTTGGCCAGACCCCTTCCCACAGGCAGAATGGGACCTTCCAAAGTGGCAGTTATGGCAGTTGGCCAGACCCCTTCCCACAGGCAGAATGGGACCTTCCAAAGTGGCAGTTATGGCAGTTGGCCAGACCCCTTCCCACAGGCAGAATGGGACCTTCCAAAGTGGCAGTTATGGCAGTTGGCCAGATCCCTCCCCACCAACGACAATGGGACCTTCCAAAGTGGCAGTTATGGCAGTTGGCCATTTTCATTGGCATTTTCCACTGATGAAATGACACTGTTGCCGGCACAGAGGACAGCAGCTTTTCTCTTTTTATACATAACTTTAACTAAGCCTCTTCTATCCCCCCCCACTCCCCCTCTCTCCCCACCTTTCATTCCCATGCAGCAGATACACTTTGCAGTAGCAATTACATTAAGCAGTTAAGTCATACTTGGCAACAACCAATCTAGCTCGTTAATAACTCTTCTGTGAACCGTTATCTTGTCTTACTTTCTTTGATCTGTTATTTTGCCCCTTAGCCAGGAGCAAGCAGGCCTCATTATAGCAGGCCTCATTATTACCTTCTGGTACAGGTGTTGCAACTGATAACCATTCTCTGTTGCTTGCCTGTTAGGTCGATTAAAGTTCAAACATGGAAGCGCTTTGGTTTATTCAGGCCTACTACAGAAAGGCTTCATTGACACTGAGTTACCTAGAGTCATGCCTAGTGACACCAACAACACTTCAGATGAGCTTGCGTTGTTCAGTGGTGTGCTGGACAGGGCAAGATGCACATTTCTGGGGGAAAGTCTGGGACCAGAGAATGTTCTGGGGTTCCCCTGTGGGGTAGTGTAATTTGTGAGTCACTGACTGGCAGCACTCTATGCTGTGTAGCTGGGAGCCAGTTACATGCTGGAGACTGTGTGTTACCTGCCCAGGAGTGGCTTTTCTCACGGTAAAGCAGTGTAAAAGGCACCCCAGCCTGGGGAACTGAGGGGACCCAGCTGTTCAACAGTCCAGACTGTACTGTGGTTAATGTCACAGACACTCAATTTCAAAGAGTCTCCTAAAACACAGAGAAAGTAAATCCATGTCCCAGAAATCGAAGTCTCCAGACAGAGGGCAAGTCTCCCTGGAACTGCTTCTTCCTGACGAACAGGACCAGAGACAAAGAGAGAGTCCTGGGGAAGCTGGGAACAGTAACCATGGGCTCATGGATTTGAGTGGAGAAAGGGAACAGGAAGGGCAGGGATATTACTGAATGCAGGATCTCAGCAGTACTAGATGTCACAATAGCACATATTGCAGCCCATTGGAAAACATAATCCCAACTATGCATATAAAATGATGGGGTCTAAATTAGCTTTTTCACTCAAGAGAGGAATCTTGGAGTCATTGAGTGGATGTTTTCAGAGAACTATCCACAATGTGCAGCAGCAGTCAAAAAGTGAGCAGAATGTTGGGAATCATTAAGAAAGGGATAGATAATAAAACAGAAAATATCATATTGCCTCTATATAAATCCATGGTACGCCCACATCTTGAATACTGCGTGCAGATGTGGTCGCACCATCTCCAAAAAGATATACTGGAATTCGAAAAGCTTCAGAAAAGGGCGAAAAAATGATTAGGGGTATGGAACAACTTCTGTATGAGATGAGATTAAAAAGACTGGGATTTTTCAGCTTGGAAAAGAGACGACTAAGGGGAATATGATAGAGGTCTATAAAATCATGACTGGTGTGGAGAAAGTAAATCAGGACGTGTTATTTACTCCTTCTCATAACACAAGGACCAGGAATCACCCAATGAAATGAATAGGCAGCAGGTTTAAAACAAACAAAAGGAAGTATTTCTTCACACAACACACTTTCAACCTGTGGAACTCTTTGCCAACGGATGTTGTGAAGGCCAAGACTATAACAGGGTTCAAAAAAAGAACATGATAAATTCATGCCCATCAATGGCTATTAGCCAGGATGGGCAGGGATGGTGTCCCTAAACTCTATTGGTCATAAGCTGTGAATGGGAGTCAGGAGATGAATCACTTGATGATTAGCTGTTCTGTTCATTCCCTCTGGGACACCTGGCATTGGTCACCCTTGAAAGACAGGATACTAGTCTAGATGGACCTATGCTCTGACCCAGCGTGGCTGTTCTTATCTACTAGGGAATCTAGTGAGTCCAGGGTAATGGGAGGGAGTAGGAAAATCCCTGGGTGTGGAGAACACTGGGAAATTAGAAGCTATAATTTAGGAGTAACAGACTCTAATTAGTCTGGAAAAGAAGACTGTGAATAATAAGAATCGGAGTCATGTGAATCTGGGAATGAGGGACTCAAAAATCCAAGGAGCCTGCAGAGAAGAGGGGTTGCGGCTTTTACACATGGTGATAGGGGAGCAAGACTCTCCATGCCTCAAGAAGTTTCACTACCAACCTAAACCATTTTCACATGCTGGGTGCAATCCAGATCAGTGAGGAGTTGTGTCATCTGCAATCCTGGGTGAGATTCAATGTTCTGCTGCTGGAGCACCCTTGTCTGGATACTCCTGTTGCCGGCACACAGTGCCCGAGGATGGCAACGGTTGGGTCCGTTGCCCGGTGTGCTTCGCAACCAATAGAACACACCAGGGTGGAGAAGTAAATGAACTTTATTTGTGATCACAGATAGACGCCTGGAGCCAAGCAGGACTCAAATCAAGCGCGCCAAACAAACAGCTTACCTAACTATTTATACTAGAACCAAAACTGTTACATGTTACAACATTATCTGTCACTCACACTGTCCCCGCCCAAGGCTAAGTCTGCCTAGTAACCATCCAGCTTCCCGCCCAGGGCCAAGTTTGCCCAGTAACAGTAGGAGTAGGAGTAGCCCCACCCAACAAGGGCAACTGGGGGTCAAACATGGAGTCTGGAGGAGAGCTGGTACACTACGGCTCAGAGCAAGAGGGCTTCATCGGCTCTCATGGCCTTCCATCCTCTCGAGTTACCTGGTATATGCCAAGTGCGTCCCCAACACTCCCAGCCAGCATTCAAGGACGCACTGAGTCTCTGTGTGATAAGTAACTCTGGACCAGCAGCTCTGACTCCAGCAGCCTGCTTGTTAGACCCCAAGCACATTCTGGTCTGGGTGGAGAAGGCTCAGGGTTTGAAGAGAAGGGCAGGGGTAGGAACTTTCTGTTCGTTATGCTGGACCTAACTCCCAGTTTTACTTGAGCAAACAGGAGATATTTGACACTGTGTAATGCTGCTCCTGTGCTCTGTTCCAGAGACCCTCCCCTGCTGCACAACACTTTGGATAGTGTGTGTGTCACTGGCATATTAGGGTGAAGCTGAAACAGGACAGAGTAGAGGTGGCATTGTGGGGCTGGCGTGAACCATATCTCTTCATTTCCCCTGCCAAGAACCGAGGGGGCAGTAACCCTTACCCAGTGAGGTCACATTCTCATAGTTCTCCTGCATGACATCCCTCTGAGTGGGGTCCAGCAGAGCCCACTCTTCCCCGGTGAAATACACAGCCACCTCCTTGAAAGTCACCGGCCCCTAGTGGGGGAGAGGCAGTAAACACAGCCCTATATGGTAGGGAGGAGCAGTAAACACAGCTCCATATATTGGGGGAGGGGGCGCACTCTCAGCCCTATATAGTGGGGGAGGGGGAGTAAATACAGCCCTATATGGCAGGGGAGGGGTGCACTCGCAGCCCTAGACAGTGGGAAAACAAGGGGAAATGGCTCCCACAATATGAGTCTACATGTGGCCGTGAACAGAGGTAGCTTGCAGGAAAGGTGCCCCCTACTGTTAAGATGGATTCATAAATGCCAAGGCCAGAAAGACCGGTTGGGCTCATCCCGTCTAACCCCCCGGCCCCGCCCCCATATGGCCCAGGCCCTAGGACGGCCCTGGGTTCATTCCTGTTTGAACCAGAGCCAATCTTTTAGACAAACACCCTTGGTCCATAGGGTTGAGAGATCTGAGCCATCGGCCGGCAGCACGTCTTGCCCTCTCCTTTCTGTTGCACTCAGAGTTGAGAAAGTGTGATGTTATTGACATGAACTGTGACAGTACAGATCATTGTTGCAACCAAGGTCCTATAGTGGCACCAAATCTTGTACAAAGGAGGTCAAGTAAGGTGTCCATGAAAAGGTTCTGATTTGCTGGTATGATTACGCTCTCTGTATGGCGGTATCATTTTTGTATTTAAAGTTATAAGTATTGGCTCTATACTGTCTGTATTTCAAACTTGTGCTCTGCTTCTGGGTGACACCCCAGACAGTTTGGCACCAGCACTGCCTAGCCTGTTTGATGGTCCATGAAGGACCATCAGCTGTACAGTTGACCCTTTGAGCGAAGGCAGATACACCTTGTGACTCAGCAAGGCATATAGGGACATGCATCTGGAGAGAACTCTAAAGCTTGCAAGCTATGTGTCACGGTGCCCCCCATAAGGCTTTATGGAATATGCTTATGACTGTATATGTGACATAACTGGAATATGTTTTACGCTACATATGCCATGTAACATAGCTATGTAAAAGTTATGATCCATTGCATATATTCATCCTATTTGTATGCATGTATCATTTTTGTATCGAACTTATGAATATTGGCCATGTACTGGCTTGATTTTAACTAGCCTAGTAAAGCATTTGGTCAGCTTCTTGAGAAAAGTGCAAATTAAGTGCCCAATCAAAAACCACTTAAGCCAACAATGAACTTGAAGATGCCAATCCACATCTGAGCCTTCCCAGGAATGTGGCTTGGCTGGTAAAAAACTGAGTCATGCATGGACATGTGGCTTGCCCATGTGACTCCAAAACTCCATCTTGGAGCTGGACTTTGCATAGGAGTGAGGAAGGGGTCTCCACCCACAAGAAAACCCCTGGGAGACCCCTCCATTTTGTCTTCAGCTGGCTAAAGAGAGAGAGCCTCTCCACCCCCAAGGATAGCTGAAAGAAACTGGAACAAAGGACAGTAACTACAGGGGGTGTGAGTGATTGCTGGACCCAGACTAGAAGGAGACTAGTCTGTAAAAGGAAGCTTACTGGGTGAGGTTTTTATCTGTATTCAGTTTCTTAGACATAGACTCGCGTGTTCTATCTTATTTTGCTTGGTAATTCACTTTGTTCTGTCTGTTAGTACTTGGAACCACTTAAATCCTACTTTCTGTATTTAATAAAATCACTTTTTACTTATTAATTAATCCAGAGTATGTATTAATACCAGGGGTGGGGCAAACAGCTGTGTATAGCTCTCTATCAGTATTATAGAGGGTGAACAATTTATGAGTTTACCCTGTATAAGCTTTATACAGGCTAAAATGGATTTATTCGAGGTTTGGACCCCATTGGGAGTTGGACATTTGAGTGTTAAAGACAGGAACACGTCTGTAAGTTGCTTTCAGTTAAGTCTACAGCTGTCAGGGGACGTTTGCAGCAGGCTAATGGGTTCTGGGTTTGCAGCAGGCTAACGGGTCTGGCTCAAACCAAGCAGGGCACTGAAGTCCCAGGCTGCCAGGGCAGGAAAGCAGGGGCAGAAGTAATCTTGGCACATCAGTTGGCAGCCTCAAGGGGGTTTCTTTGACCCAACCCGTCACACCACGTGCTGGGCAGCTTGTGTTTGAAACAAAGGAAGCACAGGCTGCATGGCAAGAGTCTATAAAAGGCAGCTGCATCTTCTCCATTTTGTCTTCAATTCTGCTTCTTACCTCTGGAGGAACTTTGCTACAAACTGAAGCTCTGAACAAAGGACTGAATGACCCATCCCAGCTGTGGATCTACTCCAGAGATACGATTCCACCACTGCTATAAGCCATGAACCAAGAACTTTGCAATTGTTGTATGTATTCGATTCCGTTTATCCAATTTTAAGTCTCATCTATATTTCTTACTTTTATGAATAAACCTCTAGATTTTAGATTCCAAAGGATTGGCAACAGCGTGATTTGTGGGTAAGATCTGCCTTGTCTATTGACCTGGGTCTGGGGCTTGGTCCTTTGGGATCGGGAGAACCTTATTTCGGTTACTAGGGTATTGGTTTTCATTATCATCCATCCCCATAAGGAGCGGTGCTGGTGGTGATACAAGGGGACTGGAGTGTCTGAGGGAATTGCTTATATGACTTCTGGTTGGCCAGTGGGGTAAAACCGAAGTCCTCTCTGTTTGGCTGGTTTGGTGCCTTAATAATAAAAGAACCCAGCCTTGGGCTGTAACTGTCCTGTTCTAAGCAATTTGTCCTGAATTGATACTCTCAGTTGTACCCCGCCAGAGGCCGCTTTGTTACAGAGAGTTTTGTGATTATTGATTGACTCCAAACTGGGATCATCTAGTGGGATTCCCCATCAAACAGGCTGGAGAACGGCCCTGAGACAATTCCTAGAGCAGATCGCCTAGAGAAACACCCCAGCTTGATTGAAAAATTGTCAGGGATGGACAAAATGTCCGTCTTATTTCCTGTCTGAACGTGTCTAGCTTCACTGTCCAGCTACTGGATCGGGTTAGACCTTCCTCTGCTAGACTGAAGAGCCTGTTATTAAATATTTATCCCCCATGTTGGGCTCGAGTCATCTCTTCACCTTCTCTCTGTTTGTCTAAACAGACTGAGCTCCTGGTGTCTCACTACACGGCAGGGTTTCTAAATTGGGAGACTTGTTTTTTCGGGGAGTATAGTTGCATATATAAGACAAAGCCCCTGATATCAGGACAATCCTGGTGTTATCGGGATGTCAGCTCACCCTAACCAGGACTACGGTCTCCCCAGGGACAAATACAGAGGCACTAGAACCAATCTCCAATCTAGTCAAGAATCCCCTGTTTATCTAACATAGGAATACACGGCATAGGCACACCCATCCCCATTCGGGTCCCCCGTGCTCCCATGTCCAACTCATCCCCTGTGTGTTCATTACTGATAATGAATCCACGCTGCTCTGCGCATCGTTAGGCACTGGTGCCCTCGGGGATGGGAGCTGGGGGTGGAGGAGGAGTGACTGATGAGTTGCGGTGGAGTTTGTGGTAATTAACAGGACGTTTGTCTCCAAACTGGCATTGTCCAGGTGATGGAGTTCAGAGATTCGTCCCCTGGTGCGAGCGCAGAGCTCGGTGAGATGCTTGGGGTCATTAAGACCCCCTGACTATGGTATATAGAGGTTGGGCTGCAACCCCAGATTGCTGTGTCCAATTCTAGAGGGATTCCCTCCTCCCCAGCAATGTCTGCAGGAGACCATCCGATTCCAAAAGGTGAGGCGAAGGTGTGGACGGGCTCTGTCCCATCCAAAGCCGGCTCCTAGGGGCCAAGCATGTAAGGGGCCGTGAAATGCAGAGACAGGATGGGGCCATCGGCCATTAGGGTTTCACGTTGTCACCCTGGTGTCACACAGGGACTGGGGGGCAGCGTTTGGATTCAGGCAAATGCCCCCGTTAGTTTCCAGTGGGCGTTTGTCCGAATGAGGACGGGATACGGTCTACAGAAAAAGTGCTCACAGCTAGAGCAGGGAACCAGAAGGGCTGTGGGTTAGATTTTGACCGTTTTACTCAGGCCGGGGCTATGCTAAGAAGTTGGTCGCCCCAACGACGTCACTCCAGGGTGTGAAAAATCCGCATCCTGGAGAGAAGTAGCTAAACCCAGCTAACCCCCAGTGTGCACAGCTCTGGGTCGCTGGAAGAATTGCTCCGTAAGACCTAGCGACCGCCTCCTTGGGGGGTGCATTACCCTCCCTCACCCAGCGGAGTAGGTTGCGTCTGCACTGAAGCGCTACACCAATGCGGTGGCAGACCTTAAGCAGCCATCTTGCCCCATCTCCCCTCCCCTTTGCCACCCCCCTCCAGCCCCTTCCTCAGCCCCCCCCAATGCGGCGCCTGCCCAGGAGCTGCCTGGCCAGGGCCCCCTTGACGTCAGCATTGCGCAGGCTGTAGATGGCGGGGTTGAGGGTGGGGATGACCACGGTGTAGAAGGCAGCGGCCATCTTGTCGGCCTGTGCGGCATAGCTGCCTTCGGGCCGCAGGTACATGAAGATGAGGGTCCCGTAGAGCACAGCTACAGCTGCCAGGTGGGAGCCGCAGGTGGAGGCAGCCCGGCGCAAGCCCGCCCGCCCCACGGCCCCGAGGATGAGCCCGTAGGAGGCCAGGATGGCCAGCAGGGTGACGCTCTGGATGGCTCCGCAGATGGCCAGCAGCAGAGCCTGGTTGAGGCTGGTGTCGGCGCAGGCCAGCTCCAGCACGGACGGGATGATGCAGAAGAAGTGGTCGAGGGTGTGGCCGCGGCAGAAGGGGAGGCGGAAGGCCAGGCCAGAGTGCACGGCCGCACTGGCCGCCCCGGCCGCGTAGGAGCCCAGCACCAGCCCGCGGCAGAGGTGGGGTGGCACAGCGGCCTGGTAGTGCAGCGGGCGACAGACGGCGGCGTAGCGGTCGTAGGCCATGACAGCCAGCAGGCAACACTCAGCGTCCCCCGCGGTGGCGAAGAGGAACATCTGGAGGGCGCAGGCCGGGCTGGGGAGGGCAGCCCGGCCGGCCAGCAGGCCCCACAGCATGACGGGGCCCACGGCACAGCAGGAGCAGAGGTCCAGCAGCGCCAAGTGGCTGAGGAAGTAGTACATGGGGGTGTGGAGGGAGCGCTCGGCCCAGATCAGAACCGCCAGGCCCAGGTTCCCCACCAGGCCCAGCAGGAAGACGGGCAGCGCGAGCGAGAAGAGGAGCAGACTTAGGTCTCGGCGGGAGGGGAAGCCCACGAGGAGGAAGTCGGTCACCACTGTCCGGTTTGGCCCGGCCATGGGGGGCACGGATCTGTGGGGAGAGAGCGTGGGTGAGAGCCTGCCCCTCTGCCAGTGCCCTCGGCCCAGGGTGGGGCTGGCACTGTCTTCTCCTAGTGTCAAGGATTTGGTGTTCTGGGAGGGCTGGTCTGGCACAGAGATGCAGCCACCTCTGGGGTGAGGCAGCTGGGGAACAGCCGCACATAACGCCACATAACAATTTAGGCTACGAAGCAAAGAATAAGCCAACATCTGGGCGGCTCTGAGGGACGTTAGCAGGCAAAAGGTGCTGGTGAGGAAAGCGGGGTTCACGGAGTTCCTTTTGGAAAGAGGAGGCCGTGATTTAAATCTACAGGAGCTACTGAGCTGGGGGGGGAGCGATGCCTCGGGCAGGGCGATGAGCTGGAGGGACCCGGAGGCAGCGTGGCAATGTGATGTGGGCAGACAGCAGGATGGGCACTCAGGACTCCTGGGTTCTCTTCGCAGCTCCGCTACTGACCAGCTGGGTTACGCTGGGCAAGTTACTGCCCAGCTCTAGGGCTCTGCTTCCCCTGGTGTATTCAGAGTGGGAGCTCTCGAGGGCAGAGCCAGTCTCTCCTTGTGTGTCTCGGCAGTGCCTGGAAAGATGGGGCCCTGATCTTGGTCGGGGTCTGGGCAGCGCCTGGCACGACAGGGGGCCCTGATCTTGTTTGGGGTCTGGGCAGCACCCGGCACAACAGGGGGCCCTGATCTCAGTTGGGGTCTGGGCAGGGCCCGGTACAACAGGGGGCCCTGATCTCGGTCGGGGTCTGGGCAGAGCCTGGCACAATAGGGAGCCCTGATCTCAGTTGGGGTCTGGGCAGCGCCCGGCACGACAGGGGGCCCTGATCTCGGTCGGGGTCTGGGCAGTGCCTGGCATGATGGAGCCCTGATCTCGTTCGGGGTCTGGGCAGCACCCGGCACAACAGGGGGCCCTGATCTCGGTCGGGGTCTGGGCAATGCCTGGCACAACAGGGAGCCCTGATTTCGGTCGGGGTCTGGGCAGGGCCCGGCACAACAGGGGGCCCTGATCTCAGTTGGGGTCTGGGCAGCACCTGGCACGACGGAGCCCTGATCTGAACAGCGCTTAGCGCAACGCCTGCCCCCACCCCCGAGTCATCTGCAGCCTCCTAGTGGTACCATAACACACATCCCCCCTAAAGTGTGGCGGGACATAGTCCCCAGCCGGGCTCTTGGATGGGACGGGGTTGGTGGCTGAGAGCCCCAAGGCCCGGGTGCGATCGGGGATGCACAGTCAGAGCAGAGGAGACAGGGGGACGGTCCAGTCCCGCCCTGAACACTGATCCCTCCATCCCAGACTGAACTGGACACACAGGGCCGGGGGAGAGGGGTTCAGTGAAGAGCCCCAGGCCCAGCAGAGGAGAGAAGGACGAACACAGGGGGGCCGAGGCTGAGAGGTACTTAGGGGGGTGGAGTAATCGCTGAGGGCATCCCCCGAGCGGGGCAGGGATGAGACAGGGGAACCGCGAAAGAGAATGAAGGAAAATTGCCTCCTGCTGAGAGATAGAGGGACTGAGAGCCCTTTCTAGGCAAAGTGTGGAGGGATTCACCACTGAGAACCCAGGAGTCCTGGCTCCCAGCCCCCAATTCGTTCACCCGCCAGACCCCACTCACCTCCCAGAGCCAAGGAGAGAACCCAGGAGTCCTGGCTCCCAGCCCCCCGCTCTAACCACTAGACCCCACTCTCCTCCCAAAGCCCGGGACAGAACCCAGGTGTCCTGGCTCCCACTGACTGTGGCTGGCCAGCCCCCTGACCAGAGATGGTCTCAGCCAGGGAGGAGGTGATGGGGGTCAGTGCAGAGGGGGTGTCCCTATCCAGGAAAGGCCCCGTGTCCCGTCCCTGCCCCACGGCACCCGCCCTACCTGGACAGCGGCAGGGTCTGCCTCTCTCTCGGTGCCGGTGCCCACTGCTTTCCACCCGGGTGGCACCGGGGCTTTTATGGCTCCTTTCCCTGGCATCCACGAGTCCTCCCCTGGCACCGACTCCCAGGGCTCCTGCCTGAGCTAATCCCCACAATGCCAGCCGGGCTCCGCAGACAGGGGGGCTGGGAGCTTGTCACCCCCTGGCTCCTGCCCACAGGGATTCAGACGCAGGCGGCTAATTGCACGGGAAATCTGAGGCTTGCAGCGGGGGGGCGGGGGGGCTGTTTGGCCACAGGAAGCTCCCCCCTCTCCCCCAAGTGCTCCCAGTAACCTGCGTTAGAGCAGAACCAGCCAAGAGAGGCCGGCCCCCGGATGGCACCGAGGGCTGGGCCCTTTGCACCCAGTGCGGTGTGAGGGAGACGCCAGCCCATGTGCTTCCAAGGCTGGGCACCTGTGCTTTTTCAGACCCCACTCCCCTCCCAGAGCCAGTGAAAGAACCCAGGAGTCCTGGCTCCCAGCCTCCCTGCTCTGACCACTAGACCCCACTCCCGTCCCGGAGCTGGGGAGAGAACCCAGGAGTCCTGGCTCCCAGCCTCCCTGCTCTGACCACTAGACCCCACTCCCGTCCCGGAGCTGGGGAGAGAACCCAGGAGTCCTGGCTCCCAGCCTCCCTGCTCTGACCACTAGACCTCACTCCGTCCGGGCCGGGGAGAGAACCCAGGAGTCCTGGCTCCCAGCCTCCCTGCTCTGACCACTAGACCTCACTCCCGTCCCGGAGCTGGGGAGAGAACCCAGGAGTCCTGGCTCCCAGCCTCCCTGCTCTGACCACTAGACCTCACTCCCGTCCCGGAGCTGGGCTTTCACCTTAGGGTGTGAATTCTCTAGTCTTGGCAGGGGTCCCATTGCCTTGTGCGTGTGTGTGTGTGGGTAATACCTAGTGGTTAGACCAGGAGGGGCTGGGGGAATGAGGACTCCTGGGTTCTATCCCCAGCTCTGGGGGCTAGTGGGTTAGAGCGGGGGGACTGGGAGCCAGGACTCCTGAGTTCTCTCTGCACCTCTGGGGCGGGGAAGGCAGCAGGGAACTGATTTCCAGCCACGCTTGCTCTTGCGGAGGCAGAGGGGCGATGCAGTGGCTTATGTCCCTGGGCACCCTAAAGGGAATGTCCTGGTGCTGAAAGTAGTAGGAACAGAAGTGGGGGGCTCCCGTCACCCCCACAGCAGCCCGCCCTCCTGCCCAGAAATTTGCTCTGCTTCTCAGCCCCAAACTCAAACCTGCCCCCAACAATTCTGCCCCTTCCAGCATCCCATCAGTTGTGCCCCCCAACAATGCTGTTCCAAGCCCCCACCGCAATCCAGGCCCCCACCAGCCCCCCATGAATTCTGCCCTCTGCAGCCCCCACCAGCTGGGGGTCGAGGCGGAGCGGCTGATGGGCTGCAGTGGGAGTTTGTGGTAATTAACAGGACGTTTGTCCCACAATCTCTCCAAGCCGGGCATTGTCCAGGGGATGGAGTTCAGAGATTCTCCCCCAGGTGCGAGCCCAGAGCTCTGCGAGATGCTTGGAGTCAATAAACACC